>NC_081861.1:123838246-124438246 GCF_963259705.1 Myotis daubentonii | reverse complement strand
AGAAGATGCTTGATCTGATTTCAGTCTTCTTGAACTTGTAGAGACTTGTTTTGTGTCCTAAATTGTGGTCTACTTTTGAGAATGACCTCTGTGCACTTGAGAAGAATGTATATTCTGCAGCTTTGGGGTGAAATGTTCTACAAATGTCAATTAAATCCATATGATTCAATGTGTCATTTAGAGTCACTGTTTCCTTGTTAATTTTTTGTCTGGAAGATCTATCCAGTGCAGTCAGTGGGGTGTTAAAATCCCCTGTTATGACTGTTTTGCTATTAATCTCTCCCTTAAAGTCCTCTAGAAGTCTTTTTATACATTTATTTTTTACATATATATTTTATATATTTAGCTGTTCCTCTATTGGGCATATACATATATGTTTACCAGGGTTATATCACCATCTCATTTGAATGATAGCCTTGCTGGATATAGTAATCTTGATTTCAGATCCTTGCTTTTTATTACCTTGAATACTTCATACCATTCCCTTCTGGCCTGTAGACTTTCTGATATGAAATCAGCTGACTGCCTTATGGGAGCTTCTTTGTAGGTAACAAATTGCTTTTCTCTTGCTGTCTTTAAGATTCTCTCTTTGTCTTTAATTTTTGGCATTGTAATTATGATGTCTCTGGGCATGGGGCCTGTTTGGGTTTTTCTTCCTTGGACTCTCTGTGCCTCCTAGACTTGTGTGAGTTTTTCCTTCACCAGGTTAGGGAATTTTTCTGCCATTATTGCATCAAACACGTTCTCTATCCCTTGCTCACTTTTTTTCTCCTTCTGGCACTCCTATTATGCAAATATTGTTACATTTCATATAGTCCCACAGCTCCCTTTAGCTGTCCTCTTTTTTTTAAAATATATTTTATTGATTTTTTTACAGAGAGGAAGGGAGAGGGATAGAGAGTTAGAAACATCGATGAGTGAGAAACATCTATCAGCTGCCTCCTGCACACCTCCTACTGGGTATGTGCCTGCAACCAAGGTACATGCCCTTGACCAGAATCGAACCTGGGACCCTTCAGTCCGCAGGCCGACACTCTATCCATTGAGCCAAACTGGTTAGGGTGCTGTCCTCTTTTTTTTAATTTTTTTATTTTTATTTATTTATTTTTTAAAAATATATTTTATTGATTTTTTACAGAGAGGAAGGGAGAGAGATAGAGAGTTAGAAACATCGATGAGAGAGAAACATCGATCAGCTGCCTCCTGTACATCCCCCACTGGGGATGTGCCCGCAACCCAGGTACATGCCCTTGACCGGAATCGAACCTGGAACCTTTCAGTCCACAGACCGACGCTCTATCCACTGAGCCAAACTGGTTTCGGCTGTCCTCTTTTTTTTTAAAATTGTTTTTTCTTTTTGGTTTTCTGATTGAGTGATTTTTTTCTACCCTGTCTTCTAATTCACTGATCCAATCCTCGGCTTTCCCTAATCTGCTGTGTATTCCTTCCAATGTGTTCTTTATTAGTGCTCTGTCATTCTTTATTTCTGACTGGTCTTTTTTCATAGTTACTGTATTTTTTCTCATGCTGTTGAGCATCTTTGCCATCATTATTCTGAACTCTATATCAGATAAATTTCTTATCTCCATTTTCTTTACCTCTTCTTTTGGATAATTCTCTTGTTCTTTCATTTTGGGTTGTTTTTTTGTCTCCCCATTTTGGCTTCCTGTTTGGGTTTGTGTCTAATACATAGTCTACAACTTCCAATCTCTAGTGCAGGACAATGCCAGACGCTGTTTCTGACTGGCCCTGAGTACCCCGTTTGGGGCTACCAGCAAACTGAAGCTAGTGGGTCCCTCTGCTGTGGCTGAGTGCCTTTGGAAAGGACCACGATGTACATCTGGGTCTGCTTTTCCTAGCCCCGGGCCCAGAAGGAGGTCAGGCAAAGACTCAAAGTCTCCAAAGATCCAATTCTTCCTACAGTGTGATGGTTATCAGCCTTGATTAGCCTCGGGTATGGACCACAGGGTGAGGCAAGAGGTCTTTCAACAGGTTGTGGCAACTGCCTTTTCCCCAGGCCAAAACTGCATGGATAGCAAAGGTCCCCAGAGAATGATGTCCTCTGCAGTGTGAGGGAATGACTCAGCACAGGAAATTGGGGTGGCTGCCCTCTGAGCTCCAACCCCAGAGCCCCCAAGCCTGGATTCTCCTCACACAGATCCAGTCCACTCTGCCCTCCCTCTGTTGGAGCCCAAGGTGAGTGGCTGTAATAACCAGAATGGTGAACTGAGGTTTTTTTCCCCCCCAAGTCATGTCTCACGGCCCTGAAGAATGAGCACTGTGGACCAGAAGATTTAAGCAAAAGCATGGAAAATTTATTACAAGCAGAGTCACACTCTCCGTACAGGGAGGGGACCCCAGTGAAGCTAGTCGGTCTAGGGCAGGGGTGGGCAAACTTTTTGACTCGAGGGCCACAATGGGTTCTTAAACTGGACCGGAGGGCCAGAACAAAAGCATGGATGGAGTGTTTGTGTGAACTAATATAAATTCAAAGTAAACATCATTACATAAAAGGGTACAGTCTTTTTTTTTTTTTTTTTTTTTTTTTTTTAGTTTTATTCATTTCAAACGGGCCGGATCCGGCCTGCGGGCCATAGTTTGCCCACGGCTGGTCTAGGGGTATATATGTGCTACAAGCCTGCTCTATATATACCTGTGTTGCCACCTGATTCCGTCATTGTTCTTGCCCAGGAAAGGACATGAACATTCCCTGTTCCTATGCAAAGTACACCTTGTTATTGCAGTCCTTCCCTTGGTTTCACATACCTCCTGCTCTGTATCTAAGAACATTCTATTTCAGCATGGTTGGTTTCTGTGATAAGGCTTGCTCAAACTGCTTTATCTGCCCTGCCTTTGTTTTCCACTGGTCCCCTTCCCTGTTTATCTGCGTGTCAAGCTAACACCTCTCAGCTGAACACAAAATTTTGTGCGTTGGCCCTTTAAGAGGGTGCTTGCATATCCAGCTGAAGCTTGCTGGCAGACAGCAACCCTCCTGCTTTTCACAGCCAGATGTTCTGTGGGCACCTTTCTCACTTCTGGTTCTCTGGGCTTGGAAGCTCAGCTTGGGGTTTAGACCCCAGGGTTCTCAGTGGGAACCCCTCCACAGCAGAGCCACAAAGGGAAAGGCAGTTACCACATCCTGTTGAAAGACCTCTCCCTGACCCTGTGGTCCATATCCTGAAGCTAATCAAGACTGCAGGCAGAGGCATATCTCTGGAGGCTTTGAGTCTTTGCCTGATCTCCTTCTGGCCCCGGGGCTAGGAAAAGCAGACCCTGTTGCACATCGTGGTCCCTCCGGGCCTTCAGCTGTTGTCTGTGGGAGCCCGGCCAGTCCTTTCCCATCTCCGCCCTTCCTCCCAGTCTCTATGTGGTCTCTACTTTCCATCCTTGGTTATCAGGGTTCTCTCCAGCTGGTCTACAGTGGATTTTTCGGGGTGGTGGTTCTGTGTTTTAGTTGTCTTTCCAGCTTGGTCCTGGGAGAGTGTCAGTGTAGCTTCCATTTACTTCGCCACCATTTTTAAGACCCCACAAAATTTTTTTACCTATCAGTAATTGCAAGATGGGTGGGAGCTCGGTTTGCAACCCAGTGGGTGGACAGAGCCACAAACAGGAAGAAGGGGCAGGAAGGAAGCAAGGGTCCACTCTACCAACCAGTGGGAGAAAGCAGCCTGAGCACAGGACCATGTGGGTAAGTCAGCCTTTGACCTGGCACCACTGTGGCTCAGGAGACTTCCTATGATTGTCTCTTAAGACAGAGTGGCGCCTGGCTTTTGCCCCATGGGCATGTCACAGTTCCACACCAGCAGCTCATGCGAGATGTATACCTGGTGGCTGGTGCAAATCTCTGTTTCTTGCTCTATGGCAGTGATGGCGAACCCATGACACACGTGTCAGAGGTGACACGCGAACTCATTCTTTTGGTTGATTTTTCTTTGTTAAATGGCATTTAAATATATAAAATAAATATCAAAAATATAAGTCTTTGTTTTACTATGGTTGCAAAGATCAAACAATTTCTATATGTGACACGGCACCAGAGTTAAGTTAGGGTTTTTCAAAATGCTGACACGCCGAGCTCAAAAGGTTCGCCATCACTGCTCTATGGCAAGCAAGCATTTTGTTTCTAGCTCCACTCCTGAGTAGATCGATAGGACTTGTTCAGCCTTCAGATACAGCTGGGAGAGCATGTGCTCAGTGCATCAGCTTCCCCACTGGGAATAGGGCGGAGATTGGTGGTTCCTTATTCCTTGGTTGGAGTTGAAATTTCAGACTGTGGTCAAAAGGTACAAACTTCCAGTTATAAGGCACATAAGAACTAGGGATGTGATGTACAATATGATGACAGTAGTTAATACTGCTAAATGGTTTCTTTGAAAGTTGTTAAGAGAGTAGATCCTAGAAGTTCTCATCACAAGGAAATGTTTTTTTCTTTTTTGTATCTCTATGATGTGGATGTTAAGTCAACTTATTGTGGTAATCATTTCACAACTTATGTAAGGCAAGCCATTATGCCACACACCTCAAACTCATACAATGCTATATGTCAATGATACCTCAATAAAACTGAAAAATAAAGTGGAAAAAAAATTTCATATTTTACTGTCTGGATCATGTCCTCTATGGGCCCACGTGTTAAGCTTGCACTTATTGTGATGGGTTTCCACTCCTTTTGTGGTCCATGATTTTTAAAAAATCATGTCCCTGACTATTTCCTGAGACACTGCATCTATCATTTTTACATTTTGGAAACAGAGTGAGGGAAATTTAGCATATATTCACTCTGAGTCAACACAGTTCTTAACCTTAATATAGTCTAAAAGCAGCCGTGGGCAAACTAGGCCCTCAGGCCGGATTCGGCCCGTTTGAAATGAATAAAACTAAAAAAAAAAAAAAAAAAAGACTGTACCCTTTTATGTAATGATGTTTACTTTGAATTTATATTAGTTCACACAAACACTCCATCCATGCTTTTGTTCCGGCCCTCCGGTCCAGTTTAAGAACCCATTGTGGCCCTCGAGTCAAAAAGTTTGCCCACCTTTGTCACTGCAAATACGTTCTGTGAAATGTGTTTTAAATTTTTTTTTGTTAATCCTCACCAGAGGATACTTTTTCCATTTTTTTTTTTTTTTTTAGAAAGAGTGGAAGGGATGGGGAGAGACACAGAGAGAGAAACATTGATATGAGAGAGACACATTGATTAGTTGCCTCCCGCACGTGCCCCGACCAGGTCGGGGATTGAGCCTGCAACTGAGGTAATGTGCCCTTGATCAGAATTGAACCCACAACCATTCAGTCTGAGGGCCAGCGCTCTAACCACTGAGGAACCGGCCAGGGCTAAATATTCTTTTATTGATTTTAGAGAGAGAGAGAGGAGAAAAGAGAGAGAAAAAACATTGATTTTTGTTGTTCCACTTATTTATGTATTCATTGGTTGATTCTTGTATTGGCCCTGACTGGGGATGAAACCCGAAACCTTGGTACATCAGGACAACACACTAACCAACTGAGCTATCCGGCCAGGGCCATGTGACACGTGTTTTAAATGTAGAATCTCAGGCTCATCTGAGACCTACAGAATCCGAAACTATTCTTTAACAAAATCCAGATGATTTATATACATAGTACAGGTTGAGGGACATTCCTTTAAAGGTCAGTTACCTTCTGTATAACCAAGCCGGGCAAAATTAGACCCTTAGAAGCTTTTGTTTCCCTGGTCTCTACCCCTTCCTCCCTCTCCTACCACTTCCCTGTTGATAGAGCTTGAATTTTAGTCACAGTTTGGGGTTAAAGACCATAAATTTTATAAGTGACAATAATTTAGATTTATTATATATTTTGCTTGATTTCTTTGCTCTTTATTGCTTCTTCTATCCCATTGCTTCTTTTAATTTCATTTTTCTCCTTGTTAAGTTCTTTTGGAGCATCTGGTATGTTAACATTTTTGAGTCCTTGTAATTGAAAGTGTGTTTATTTTGTCCTCACTCTTCGACAATATAAATGGATATAGAATCCAAGTTCAAAGATATTTTCCCTCAGCACACATTGCAGATGTTACTCTATTATCTTCTTGTGTCCAGAAAAAAAGAAGAAACAGAAAACTGCTTATTATGAACAAAATTAATCTTACAGAAAAGTAGCGGGAATAATGTAACGAACCCCTGTGTATCTCTCTCCCTTGACTTCAGCAGTTATCACTATTTTTTGCATCATTTTGGCTGACAGGAACTCTTACGTCAATCCCCTCCTCATTTTTTTCAGCTGCTTTTGTTCTGGTAGCTTCTAGGTAGCTCTTTATCTTTCTTGTTTGGAAAATTTGCCACAGTGTCTACATGTGTGTGATTATTATTATTTTTTTAAATACTGATTAGCACTCAGAGGTCTTTCTCTATCTAAGACTTGGGTTCAATTCTGGGAATTTCTTGACTGTTACTGTTTTTTGAATTGTTGCTTTATCTCCTTTTGAAAATGACTTTTAGAGGAATCTTGTAACTACAGTTTCATGGACACGTCTCTTCATTCTTTTCACCTTTATCTCTTTGTGCTGTGTTCTGGGAAAGCTTCTCAATGTAACCTCTCAGCTTCTTGATGTATTCTTTAGCAGTGAATACCCTGTTATTCGCTGATACATTCAACAGCTACATTTTTCAATCCCTCAGCTTTTAATATTTTGGGGTTACAATGCTTGATTGTGGACTTCTCCCCTGTAGAGATGGGGTTCCCTGGGGCTTAACTAGCAGAGGGGCCAGCCACACAGGAACGTGGTGGCTGCAGTGGGAGCCCTGGCCTTCCAGTGGTGAGCACCACCATCTTCCTTAGTGAGGGTGGTAGTTGTAACTGACAGAATCCAATAGCTCCTTTAAAAAGGCAAGGAATTCTATCTCTACTTTTTATTGATGGATGAAATAAAGTACTTATAGGGCATTAATACTCTATATATCTCCACTAACTTTAACATATGTATACAGTCATGTAGACACCTCCCACATCAAAATATAGATGAGCCCAGCCTTCTAGAAGTTCACGATGTCTCTTCCCAGTCAGTATTCATCCCCTCCATCCCCTAGAGCAGGGGTGGGCAAACTTTTTGACCCGAGGGCCACAATGGGTTCTTAAACTGGACCGGAGGGCCGGAACAAAAGCATGGCTGGAGTGTTTGTGTGAACTAATATAAATTCAAAGTAAACATCATTACATAAAAGGGTACGGTCTTTTTTTTTTTTTTTTTTAGTTTTATTCATTTCAAACGGGCCGGATCCGGCCCGTGGGCGTAGTTTGCCCACGGCTGCCCTAGAGCTAACCATTTCCTCTGATTTGCAAGACCACTGACTTGTTCCTCAGCAAAAGTACTAGAATGAACACAAAAGCAGAAAGGTAATTTGTTCAAGAAAATTAAATAGTTCACAGATCTCTGAGAGGGCCAGAGGCTGAAAGGAGTGATGGTCAAACCACATCTCCAGGTGCAGACCACTGGACATAGACCCACAGCTTGCACCTTTGATGCTAAGGACCAGATACCAGAACCTCTGAATGCTAGAAGCCAGTGCCACCCTCACCAGAAAGTGGGTTCCACTGGTTTCCTGCTTCCCATGACTCACTTTTGAGTCAAAGTCTTAATTCGGTATGCCTAATGGATGAGCCCTAGGTCATGTGTGAACCTCTCTGACAAAGAAAGTTTTCTGGCTTCTTCCATGGAGACAGGACCAACATAGGAGGGTGTTCCAAATATGCTGGGAAGCCACAACCTTGACAAAATTCCCTGACAGTTGTTTTTTCTAAAGCTTGTTGTAAACTTGATTTGTGATGCCTGCACAATAGCACTTGTGATGATTGTACCACAACTTACCAACTCTTTTGTCAACACATTTGGATTATTTCTAGTTTTTCTTTTGGCTTACTTCAAATACTGCTGTGGCATTATCGACCTTTTGGGCTAGAAATTGTATTTTAGCAATTTCTTTTGATTCCAAAGGAATAACTAAGCCCCTCCCCCAAACCCAGCCTATTGTACAAAGGTACTTATTGTTTTATTTTTGCTTGAATTAACCTGTGGGAACAGAGGACAGAACATACATTCCAAGGCAATAGCTCAAGCATCTAAAACCATGGAATGATGGACTGATTTGTGTTACGATAACACACTTCTAAGATTTCCCGGGATGGCATTAGTTCCAAATATTAGATCACATTGTCTTCATCTGTTTGTTTATGCTAGGTCAGACCACGTGTCCAGTTTACATTGATAAATGTGGTCACTGTGACTAAGTAATTGTATTATAATGGAATTTTACAGTAAAAACAATGGCTATATGTTCTACCTGGCTAATACACGGAAAGTGGGTACAAAATTTTTTTTTGGGGGGGGAAAGAGTGACTATATTCATTACAGCCATGTAAAATGAGTGTTTACATAATATGAGCGGTCATAAGAAGGTTGCTTTTTGTTTTGGGTTTGTAAAGTTGTTTAAATACAGAAAAATAAAAGGAAATTCCCCAGTGTTTATATTCACCTCCTAGCATCGGAGGAGCTTGCCCAATAGGTGGCACTCCTGGATAAGAGCAAACAGAAACGTGTCCAGGCTGCCTCCAAACACTGGTTCTCGAACTTTGGTTACACAGAACGACCTGGTTAGAACACAGCTTTCTGGGCCCTTCCCTTGGAGGCTGTGATGAAGTAGGTCTCGGGATGGGGCCCGAGAATGGACTTTTCGAACAATTTCCCAGGTGAAACTGCTGCTGCGCTTCAGGGACTGCACTTGAGGCTGCTGCCTTTGCACACGAGGAGCTCCCTGGAGTGTAGAGATTAGAATGGGCCTTCTTTTCTCCTTCCTCTTAGCAGTCCCACGACCCACCGCACTGCCACGTTCGCCTGTGTCCACAGAGGAGCAGGGCTGGCCACTCAGGCGGGGGGAGGTCTGCTTGGCCCCATTCGAAGGGGGGAAATGGGCAAGATGGAAGGGGTGCTCTTTATCGGTTGCTTTTCTGGAGACACCGGCAGACCTCACAAGGGCATCCAAGACTGGCCGACATGGCAAATGACTGGTATCCCCAGTTCCTATCTGACACACAGGATGGGGTGCCTCGTGTCCTGCAGCAGGCATCTTGGGGTCCCTTGCGCGCTCCTCTTCCCTCCCTTCTATGAACACCAATCTTACTGTGACCCTGAGCCTTTGGGTTAGCTCCCTCCCGGCTTTGTGTGTTTCGTGTTCTAACTACTGAACTTGCCTCTACTTCATTGAAATTCAAGCAAAAATCAGCACTGACTTTTAAAAAGCTGTCTCCTCAAACCATAGCTCTCTCCTTTCCCTATCTTCACCCTCTCATCTGACCTTGATCTAACTTCTTCCTTCACTAAAGAAATGCAAAGAATTAGAAGAGAACTTCCACAAGTTCCAGCACCACAGCTACCCGCACTCCTGCATCTGGACCCGTATGATCTTTCTCTCTGATAAGGTGGGTGGCTTGTTTATGCTGCAGGCAAGAACAGTCCCCACTCAAGGCCATGGCGGCAGCATTCCTCATCTCTTTGCTGCATCACCAACTTTCTCCGATTGACCATTCTCATCAGCAAACACATGTGCTGTTATTTCTACTCAAATAGTAGTTCTCTGATTCTAATCTCCCGACTCCACCCAATGAGGTTTTGTCCCATCTCTCTACCAAAAGTTCCCTCATCACAAATGACCCCCACATTGCTAAGTCCGATGATCACTTAGTCCTCAGCAGTAGCATTGGACATGTTCATTTTCTCCTTAAAACACTTCCTTCCTTGGCTCCCACAATACCCCACTCACCCCATTGTCTTCCTTTTTTGATCCCTCTTTCTCATCCTGTGTGCTGGTTTCTCTTTCTCTTTCCAACTTCCAAGTGTTGAAGTGCCCCACAGTTCAGTCTTTAGACCTTTTGTGTATCTACTTTCACGTCCTGGGTGACATCAGGGGTCCTCAAACTTTTTAAACAGGGGGCCAGTTCACTGTCCCTCAGACCGTTGGAGGGCCGGACTCTAGTTTAAAAAAAAAAACTATGAGCAAATTCCTATGTACACTGCACATATTTTATTTTGAAGTAAAAAAACAAAACGGGAACAAATACAATATTTGTATTTGCATGTGGCCCACGGGCCGTAGTTTGAGGACCCCTGGTTTAATGTCTCAGGGCTTTAAATGCCATCTGTACGTTGGTAACTCTCCAATTTATATCTCCAGCCTGGATCTTACTCCCAAACTCCAGACCTGTACCTCCAACTGCCTGCTTAATATCTCCATTTAGAATATGTGTTAGCACCCCCACTTACTTGTCCAAAATAGAGTATTTGATGTGTACTGACCCCACTCCAAAGTACTCCTGCAAACTTCACCACCTTAGTTAATAGCATGTCTACTGGTTCAAGCCCAAAACCTCAGGGTCATCCCTGATTCCTCTCTCTCTCTCTCTCACAACCCATATCCAGTCTGTCAGGAAATCTTCTTGGCTCAATCTTCAAACTATATATAGAATTGATCTCTCTCCCTGCCCTGGACTGCTACCACGCTGGCCCAGGCCAGCATCATCTCTCACCTGGATTACGGTAATCCTCCCAAGTGCTCTCTTTGCTTCTGTTTTGCCCACCTACAGTCCATTCTCTCTCTCTCTCTCTCTCTCTCTCTCTCTCTCTCTCTCTCTCTCTATATATATATATATATATATTTTTTTTTTTTTTTCAGAGAGGGAGAGATCATTGATTGGCTGCCTCTTACATGCCCCACACTGGGGATCGAGGTTGACACTCAACTACTGAGCCACGCCCACCGGGCCTGCAGTCCATTCTTTTTTTTAAAAAATATATTTTATTGATTTTTTACAGAGAGGAAGGGAGAGGGATAGAGAGTTAGAAACATCGATCAGCCACCTCCTGCACAATCCCCACTGGGGATGTGCCCACAACCAAGGTACATGCCCTTGACCGGAATTGAACCCGGGACCCTTGAGTCTGCAGGCTGACGCTCTATCTACTGAGCCAAACAGGTCAGGGCCTGCAGTCCATTCTTAACACAGCAGCCAGTAATCTTGTTAAAACCTCTATCATTCCCTTGTTGAAACCTCCCCTCCATTTTATTCAGAATAATACCCAAGTCCTTATGAAGACCTACAAGGCCCCTCATGCTCTGCTCCCTCAAATTCTGACCCCTTATCCATTTCTCTTCCCCTGTTCTCATGACTCCAGCAGTGTGCCTGGCATACTCCCATTTCAAAGCACTGTGCTTCTCACACCACTGGATTTCTTCTTCCCAGAAACTTATCTGCATGGCTCGCTCTCTCACCTTCTGAAATTTTTTTTTCCAAAAGCCTCTTTCTTAGTAGACGTTGAGCAAAGCAGATTACCCTCTCTAATGTGGGTGTGTTGGTTTGCAAATTGGCTCTCATAGACGGAGGGAAAGGAGAGACCGAAGGCAGAGGCAGACCACTCCAGGCTGGAAGGTAGCAGGATTCTTAAGCAAGGGGACTTACCTACGATACTTGTCTTAGGTGCCACAAGACGAGTAGATCTCTACACCTGCCCACCCATTTACACAGAGGCCTTCACAGAGTTCAGTCATATAGTCAGCTCAGCTGGTCTCAACAACAAATTATTTCTCTTGAGGCTGTGTCCTTGAAACAGGTTTCAAGGTCAGATGAGAGGGTGAAGATAGGGGAAGGAGAGAGCTATGGTTTGAGGAGACAGCTTTTTAAAAATCGCAGTGCTGATTTTTGCTTGAATTAACCTGTGGGAACAGAGGACAGGACATACATTCCAAGGACAGGGGAGGAGGTAAGGAGCCTCTATTTGCCCCAGTCAGCTTGAGGGTCAATTGGTGGTCATGTTCTCTCATTGACCTCCTCTAACAGGTTGGGCCTCATTCAATCAATTGAAGGCCTCAAGTGAAAAAAACTGAGGTTCTCTCAGGAAGAAGGCATTCTGGCTCCAGACTGCCTTTGGTCTCAAGACTGCAAAGTCAACTCTTCCCTCAGTCTTCAGCGTGGCCTGCCCGGCAGTGTTCAGACTTGCCAGCCTCACACTCATGTGAGTCAATTCCTTCAAACCTCTCCACCTCTCATGTTTTTCTCTTTCCATCCTGTTGCTTCTCTTTATTCTGGAGAAGCTTGACTAAGACAGATTTTGGTTCCCTGGCCAGCTCATCTAGAATTGCAGCATCCATTCCCTGACATTTCACACTTTCCTGCTTTATTTTATCTTCCTAGCACATATCACTATCTAAAAATGCTATATATTTTACTCATTTATCTTGTCTGTTGTCTGTAAGTGACTGGGGTGTAACTTATTAGGGAATCTAAATGATCAATTTTTGGATTCTGGAGGATCAAGGGTGTGTAATGGCAGTAGCAGTTGCATTTTATCTTATGCCCCCACATAGTTGGTGCTAAATAAGTAGATGTTTTCCATTCAAGCTTGGGAATCTGCCCGGGGGGGAGAGGGAGGGCGGGGAGCGGGGTGGAGAGGAACTTAAGTTACATGTGGATTTTAGACTCTGTGGTGGTTGGCGCCCTTAACCTCCCACATTGTTCAAGGGTCGCCTGTATTTATTAAACAACTGAATAAGTGAATAAATCAATGTTTGAATGATTGATTGAATGAGGAAATGGCTGATAGTGAAGTGGCCCCCTAAAATGACACCCACCCAAGACTATAAAGCTTTTGACAATTTGGGGGCATGAGAAAATTCCTAATACTGTTGCTGTGATGAGATGATTTGCTGTCATTGAATGAAGTATGTCACGACCTGTTGTGACTCTAATAGCTTAATTAAGTCACAGAACATTCCCTTTTTAAAGTCCCCTCCTGAAGAGGGAGGGAAATGTTCCCAGAAAAGCAATTGTTAACCCTTCATTTCCTCCTCTTGGGGGTGATTTTAGAATCTGCTTTTTATCTACTTGACTGAGGGGTGTGAGGAAAGCCCATGGCATCAGTGGACTGTATATTCCATCTGGGCAGGCCAGGTGTAATCCTGAACTTGGAATCTTTTTTTTATCCTCATACGAGGATATTTTCCCCATTGATTTATACAGAGAGGAAGGAGGGGGGGGGGGGAGAGAGAGAGAGAGAAGATTGCTTGCCTCCTGTAGGCACCCCTGCCGGGGCTGGGGAACCTACAACCGAGGTACAGTGCTCTTGACCAGGAATCAAACCCACATGCTCTAACCCAGGGGTGGGCAAACTTTTTGACTCGAGGGCCACAATGGGTTCTTAAACTGGACTGGAGGGCCGGAACAAAAGCATGGATGGAGTGTTTGTGTGAACTAATATAAATCCAAAGTAAACATCATTACATAAAAGGGTATGGTCTTTTTTTTTTTTTTTTTTTTTTTTTTTAGTTTTATTCATTTCAAACGGGCCGGATCCGGCCCGCGGGCCGTAGTTTGCCCACGGCTGCTCTAACCGCTGAACCAAGCTGGACAAGGCCTAAACTTGCAATCTTAACAGGAGGTCTTTATCTGTGCTTCAGGCATTGTTCTAAACACACCTTAACTCAATCCCCATAACAACTCTAAGTGATAAGAGCTGTTATCCTCCCATTCCCAATTCACAGGCAGGAAGCTAGAGCCTAACAACCCGCCTGGGGTCACACAGCCTCCTGATGTAGAGTCTTGAATCTATCCCCAGAGGAAATAGGTTTGTCACTGTGGGCAGAGGTGCGGAGGATCTTGAATTAGTTAGTTATATTTGGACTGAGGCGTTATTTAGAGAATAGTAAATCTGCCAATCAGGTGATTAACAAATATTTACTGAGCACCCATTATGTGTTGGAAAGGACTAAGCATTCATTCCAAGCAGTTGACTGGCCCTTCTATGCACCAGACCCCTCTGAGAATCAAAAGCAGGCAAAACAAGGAGCTACTAATCTAGTAAGGAAGACAGAATCAACAGCAACAACTTAGATAATTAATGGTGCAAGACACCAGGAATGCTGAAGACAGACATCCCAATAGGCAAAGCGTAGCATCCACTTTGTGCCATGGTCAGTTCAGTTACACGGTGTGCTGTGTAGAGGTGGCGGGGTTCGGGGTTCGGTTAGGGCGCATGCGATCCTGGCAGGAGGCACTGGGGGCACAGCTGTGGGCCTGAGCCTGCCTGAGTCTGGAGCAGCTGGAGAGGCCAGCCGCATTGAGGACAGTTTTCTTTTCACGAGTGCCCTGGACGAAAGGAGGGAGAGCAGCTGACGCTGTTGAGGAATATGGCCCTGGACTATGATCATTCCTTCCAGGCAAGGAAAATTCTGAAAATTTTGGCAACCTATGTAACCCTCTTTTTTTAAAAAAATATTTTTATTGTTTCCCTCTTCTTTTTGAAAGGCATCCTGGCGTAATAGGAGGCCCACTGGATTAAGGGTCAAAACGCCTGACTGTAGCCAGAGCTTCAGCACTTGTTATCTGCAATTGGGCAATTCATTTGGCTCCACTAAAAAGAATAACACCCACCAGCTATCTTCTCACAGGGCTTTTGTGAGGACCATATGAGATAATGCTTGTGAAACCATGTCATAAATTCCAGGTTCTGTACAGCTTCTAGGGCAGTGATGGCGAACCTATGACACGCGTGTCAGAGGTGACACGCAAACTCATTTTTTCGGTTGATTTTCTTTGTTAAATGGCATTTAAATATATAAAATAAATATCAAAAATATAAGTCTTGCCAAAGCCGGTTTGGCTCAGCGGATAGAACGTCAGCCTGCGGACTGAGGGGTCCCGGGTTCGATTCCGGTCAGGGGCATGTGCCTGGGTTGCGGGCGCTTCCCCAGTGGGGGATGTGCAGGAGGCAGCTGATTGATGTTTCTCTCTCATCGATGTTTCTAGCTCTCTATCTCTTTCCCTTCCTCTCTGTAAAAAATCAATAATATATATATATATTTTTAAAAATGTAAGTCTTTGTTTTATTATGGTTGCAAATATCAAAAAATTTCTCTATGTGACACAGCACCAGAGTTAAGTTAGGGTTTTTCAAAATGCTGACACGCCGAGCTCAAAAGGTTCCCCATCACTGTTCTAGGGCTTATCCTGGTCATTGTCATCAGTGTGAACTTCTCTACAAACTTCAGGGTACAAGTACCTCACATATCTTTTCGTTTTCCAAGTTCAATTAAAATGGAATCAGGACCACAAGTCCCAGGTAGATAAGAAATCCAACATCAATATTTTGGGTTCCTCCACACCCCTCCAGGTGGTCTGAGAATATTGTGGGCCTTACACAGTCCAGATGGAATAGCCCAGCTGTCACCTGGTGCTGGCGTTGCTGCAGTGGTACTTGCTGCCTCCTAGTGTCACGAAGACATGCTGGCAGCCTCGCTGCTGTGACATTCCCCGGGTCCAGCTCATATCCCTGGCGTGTGTTGTGCTCCATCAGTGACTTGTTCAACCCAGGGTGCTCGGCTCATGGCTTCCATAGGTCATAGTTCTTAGTGCCTGGTCCCATCAGCTGCACAATCTGATCCCCTCCGGCGCCATGACACCTCAGAAGTGCTGGGCCAGGCTGGCCAGATGTCTATGCTTTGTGAAACTCACAATTGCTGTCCTTTTCCCACTCCTGGGGATCTCAATGGTGCCAGAGGGCTCCTCCTTTATTCCCAGAGACAATGGAGGGGCTATACCCTTTCTCAAGACTTTTAGATTGTCTTCTGTACTACCCTCTCCCCTCAAGCAGACAGTTTCTCTCTTTTGACCCTTAAACCCAAGAGACTGACTACCCCATTTTCTTTCTTTTTAAAAAATATATTTTTCTTGATTTCAGAGAGGAAGGGAGAAGGAGAGAGAGATAGAAGCATCAATGATGAGAGAGAATTATTGATCAGCTGCCTCCTGCACGCCCCACACTGGGGATCAAGCCCACAACCCGGGTGTGTGCCCTGACCGGGAATCGAACCGTGACCTCTTGAGCGAAGCTGGCCAGGCTGACTACCCCATTTTCTGGACACCAACACTTAGTTTCCTCCAGCAACACTAAGCCTTTCAAAACACAGTAAGCTTATTTATAGCACACATCCTCCTCTCTCCCTTGCCCCCATCTTGAGAGTTATCTTCTTAAGGTGGCTAATATTTTCAATGCCTTTTATTTATTTTTTATTTTTTTTAAAAAAATATATTTTATTGATTCTTTTTTTAAAATATATTTTTATTGATTTTTTACAGAGAGGAAGGGAGAGAGATAGAGAGCTAGAAACATCGATGAGAGAGAAACATCGATCAGCTGCCTCCTGCACATCTCCTACTGGGGATATGCCCGCAACCCAGGTACATGCCCTTGACCGGAATCGAACCTGGGACCTTCCAGTCCGCAGGCCGATGTTCTATCCACTGAGCCAAACCGGTTTCGGCTCAATGCCTTTTAATATATCCACAAATACGTAGAACCATTACCACAGTCAAGTTTTTTTTAAATATTTTTTTTATTGATTTTTTTACTGAGAGGAAGGGAGAGAGATAGAGAGTTAGAAACATCGATGAGAGAGAAACATCGATCAGCTGCCTCCTGCACATCTCCCACTGGGGATGTGCCCGCAACCCAGGTACATGCCCTTGACCGGAATCAAACCTGGGACCCTTGAGTCCGCAGGCCGGTGCTCTATCCACTGAGCCAAACCGGTTTTGGCCCACAGTCAAGTTTTAAACATTTTATTATTATTTTTAAAATCCTCACCCGAGGATATGTTTTCATTAGTTTTAGAGAGAGAGGGGGAGAGAGAAACATTGATGTGAGAGAGAAACATTGATTGGTTGTCTTTCACATGTGCCCTGACTGGGGATCAAACCCACAGCCTGGGTATGTGCCCTGACTGGGAATCGAACCTGCAACCCTTTGGTGCATGGGGTGACGCTCCAACCAACTGAGCCACACTGGCCAGGGCAACTTTAGAACATTTTAATCACTTCCAAAAGAAACCCTATATCCTTTAGTTATGGCCTCCTTCCCCCCCCATCCTTTCCAGCTCTAATCAATAACTAATCTACTTTCTGCCTATAGATTTGCCTATTCTGGACATTTCATATAAATGGAATCATATACTATATGGTCCTGGTTTCTTAGTATAATGTTTTGAAGGTTCATCCACATTGTAGCATCATTATTTGATTCCTTTTTAAGCCCAAATAACATTCCATTGTATGGCTATGCTGCAGGCATCTGTTGGTGAATATATCTATCCATTCATTTGTTGATGGACATTTGGATTGTTTCCACCTTTTGAGTCATCTGAATGGTGGTGCTATGAACATTCTTATACAAGCTTTTGAGTGGACGTGTGTTTTCATCACATGCCATGCAGTTTAACCCTGTAAATAAAGAACTTTCTAAAATGCACTGTGCCCATCCCTGTGTTCCCTCCCAGATGTTATGGCGCCCCCACCCACTGGGCCCCAGATGTGATCTCACTGGTTCAGCCAACCAGACAGACTCTGAGAAGTCATTGCCGTCTGCTTCATGGCTCAGAGTCTTCACTCTATGACAGTGTCTTGCTCTCCCTCTGCTGTTAAGCTGTGGGCGAGTCTCTCACAATTTGGGATCGATGTCCTTGCCTTTTGCAGTCCCCTTTCATCTAACTTGGTGTTATTTCCGTGAAACTGGAGAACAAAATTTGTCCGAATTATGTATAAAGAAAGCATTGATGGGCGCTTTCCGCCTTTCCCTGCCCTCTCCTAACCTCCAAGGGCCCTTCTTCTGCTTCTGGAACTTGTTTCCTGAGCCTCCACAGCACAGCTGGCTCACTTCTACTACCTCTGTAACTTGCTAAAGAAACTTTCTCTTATGATTTGAAAGAAAAAAAGAAAGCATCAATAACGATTTAGCTCAATAAGTTGTTAAGCAAATGAATGGCGTGGAAGATGAGCTCTGGGGTGCTTCTTTCGTGGACCAACGTGCATGAACGTCGTGACTAATTTTAGTGGCTCTAAGGCCCCTTTTGCCTCTGCCAGGGACAGCTGTGTCCCAGGGAGTTGAGGCTGCCAGGAGAGCGACTTTCAGAAAAGCACAGCACTATAGTATGCATTGTTTTGCAAAAGGAAGAAGAATTGTAAAAAGTTTAATAAGCAGTTTGGGACTGGGAATCAGAGACCAGGATTCTATAATTCTATAGATTGGCCAAGAGCTATCAGGGGCCTTGGGAAGTCAGCCACCTCTCTGGGCCTCTGTTTTCTGGTGTGTGTGTGTGTGTGTGTGTGTGTGTGTGTGTGTGTGTGTGTGTGATTTGTGTTTTTAGTAATGTTGGATTAATGGTTCTTAACTGTGTTTTTTTTTGTTTGTTTGTTTGTTTGTTTTTTTTTTGGTTTGCAAGCTCCTTTCTCATTCTGATGAAAGAAATGAACTCTCTCTTTTGTGTATGGTTTTCATGGTCTCTCTGTAACCCATCCCAGACCCCAAATTAAGACCCTAATATCATGTCCCGTGATCACTTCCAATTTTGAGTGATGGAAATTCCAGAAATTATAATGTTTGATTTAGGGAAAATTTTGAAGGTATAGAATCATTCCCAGAACCCTGAAATTGTATGAGCTCAGGAAACTTCAGAAACCCAGTCCTAAATATAATGTTTTAAGTTTACAATGTGAAGTATATTTTTCTGCTGTGAACCCAGTTATAATTATTAATTCCTTGAGGTAATTTTTTATGTAAGGAAAAGGAATGTGCAGCATACAGGGTGGGGACAAAAGTAGGTTTACAGTTGTTCATATGGAAAATAATACAATAATAAATAATAATACAAGAATCAACTCTGTTTTGCATACACACAACTGTAAACCTACTTTTGTATACCCTGTATTTTACTTATTAATTTTCTTTTTTTAGAGAGAGTGGAAGGGACAGAGAGAGGGAGAGAGAGAAAGATTGGTTTGTTTGTTCCACTTATTTATGCATTCATTAGTTGATTCTTGTATGTGCCCTGACTGGGGATTGAGCCCACAACCTTGGTGTATCCGAAAAATGCTCTAACCAACTGAGCCACCGGCCAGGGCCACACCCTGGATTTTAAAATCCTATATAATAAAAGCCTAATATGCAAATTGAGTGAACGGTGGAAGGACCAGTGGAACAACCGGTCGCTATGATGTGCACTGACCACCAGGGGGCAGATGCTCAACTCAGGAGCTGCCCCCAGCCTGCAAGCCCCAGACCAGCTAAGACAGGTGCCAGCAGGGGGCCTTGCAGAGGGAGGCGACTGGCGGCAGCAGTGGGGGGCAGGACTGGCGAGCGGGTGGCACCAGGCTGGCCAAGGCGGGTGCCAGCAGGGGGGCACCCCCAATTGCCCCGCCGGTCACCCCACAAATTGGCCTGATTGCCGGCCAGGCCTCGGGACCCTACCCATACACAAATTTTGTGCATCGGGCCTCTAGTAATTTTATAATAAGCTAGTTGATCTGTTGTGCCTAATGATTAACTTACTTTAAGGGGGGGGGGGTGTTTCAGAACCGAGACATCTGAGTGAGACACTGTGAAGGTGACTGAGTGGCCCTCAATCCCACAGGCTTCTCTGTTCCTCATCCATTTCTCCCAGCCCCTGTCACCATCCCTCCCATTGTCCCCAGTACTCCAAACTCACCCTTAATCCACTTATGAGCTCCTTTCCAGGTTCACAGAGCCACACTGCCTGAGGTTTTATGGTGCCCCCACCCACTGGGCCCCCAGATGTGACCTCACTGGTTCAGCAAACCAGTTGGTTTGTTTAAACCAATCAAGTTTGACCAATGGCACTGCTCAAGTGGCCTTGACCTCAACTCACATGACATGACACCTTCAGGTCTGGGGGCAGAGCAGAGCTCCTTGAAAGCTAGTGAGAGCCATTCCAACAGCTTCCAGGAGAATCTGACTTATTTAAGGAAGTGGAAAGACAGGCCATAGATAAATCTAGCACTTATGCTTTTGAAACTCCAACCAGCAAATGGAAGCCACAGCTCTCCTCTTTGGACCATGGGAGTGAAGACAAGAAAACAAAGTAACTGCAGAGAAGTAAGTGCCTGTGATTGGAGCAATTCCTGAGTACTAGGCATTCATCAGGGCAACATTAGAACCGAATAATGTGGAATTCAATAGAAACGTACATTGCATCCATTGGGAGCCAGATGACTTCATCACGGCTAATGTTATTACAGTGAATATAAAAGGAATTAATGATTCACCATTTAGTTACTTTCCCCCCTTCCCCCAACACCTTTTCTTTGGCTTTAACAAACTGGTCTGGAGCCAACTGTGACATCAGTCTAGTAATGACTTTAAGCACCATTTACGCTGTTATCATGGCAATTTAAATTGTCACTTTCTATTAAAAGGTCTACCTCAGAATGGTTTTAACTGAAAGCATTCCACACTGACAGTGCAATTAAACAAGGAAAAAAAAACCCCTTTTTTTGGGATGTCAGTGCAAACGCATTTTAAATGGTGGTTCAGCAGCGCCTTGCTAATTTAAACTACAGTATTGCTTTCTATTGAAGAATAGAAACGGATTTAAGCCTTTCCCCCCTCCCTGGACTGTGTGACAGTTTGAATTGGCACCATGTCCCAGTCAAAGCCCCGATGTACCAATGGGGTCCCTGAACCTAAAGTGTGCCCCTCCCAAGGCAGGCACTAACGGAAATAATTCCCCCGTGTGGCGGGGCAGCATCACCTTTCACTGCACTGGCTTTTAAAATTGCCCTTTTCTGCTGCCTTTTTCCAACTGTGCTCTGCTTGCTCGTCAGGAAGAGAATTGTGCCTTCCGGGGGGGGGGGGGCGGGCGGTGTGGGGTGTGGGGTGGGGAGGGCTGTTTTATCAAGATGACAACTTCCTGATTCAATAATGGGCAGTCAACTCTAGAGAAAATTTAACCTGGAAAATTGCTTGGAGGACAGGTGTGTGAGTCTTTCTCTCTCAGGTTTCTGAGTTTATTTATTTATTTATCTTTAAATATATTTTCATTGATTTCAGAGAGGAAGGGAGAAGGGGGGGGAGAGAGAGAGAGACGTCAATGATGAGAGAGAATCGTGGATCGACTGCCTCCTGTACGTCCTACACTGGGGATCGAGCCGGCAACCTGGGCATGTGCCCTGAACTGTGATCTCCTGGTTCATAGGTCGATGCTCAACCACAGAGCCATGCCAGCCACATAGGTTTCTGAGTTTATTTATTTACTTTTAATGTATTTTTATTGATTTCAGAGAGGAAGGAAGAGGGAGAAAGAGATAGAAACATCAATGATGACAGAGAATCATTGATTGGCTGCCTCCTCCACACTCCACACTGGGGGTCAAGCCTGCAACCCGGGCATGTGCCCTTGACCAGAATCGAACCCGGCACTCTTCAGTCCACAGGCCTGATGCCCTATCCACTGAGCCAAACCAGCTAGGAGAGGTTTCTGAGTTTAGATCTCCAGGTGGCTTATGCATTTCCCCAACCTCTTCCTCAATTTACCCCAGAGAACACACTTCAGGTCCTTTTGTCTTTGAATACATTTCAACACATAAACGATAACTGAGCACAAATATTGAATGTGCCAGTATAAAATCACATGTTTTATCTACCTCATCTGTCTCCTGGACTCCCAGAGCCCCAACAATCCATAATTCCCAGGCATTTGGCTTTACATAGATTCCAGCTATCAGAGAGAATAACACAATTACATTATTAGGTGCGGGTGCCTTACATTAGAAGTTGAAGAATATTTGAACAACAGGCATGGCTGGCATTTTAATGGTCTTGAAGCGTTTGCAGCCTCTGTGACAGCCTCTTCTGTCATGAGCAATAGTCTTGTTCTGAAGCACATTAGCTTTACCAGAAGTAAACGAGGCATAGCATTTAAGTTGCTCCTGTTACATCTCAATTGGTACAGTTATTGCTCTGAAGGACACCGAGATAGCATCTTGAGAAAAGTGTCCCAATGATGGTTATAGAGATGCAATTTTTTATGTCTACACAATTACATTTCTAACCTCACCACATTCCACACTTGACTGGCATGGAGAAGGTGATCGATGTAAACCCGGTCCTTAGGAGAATAATACATAAGCTACTGGGATCGAAACTCATTTTTATTTTACAAATCAGGCACACTGGCTTTCAGTTCCATTTTCTTCCTGTTAATGCAACAGACATGTGTATTGAGCCCTGGGGCAGTTGGAAACAAAAGAAATTGCCCGTTGATTTGGGGACTGAAGGAAGAGAGGCGTCACCTTAAAAAGAAGTGTTACTTATTCAAAGGTGG
This sequence comes from Myotis daubentonii, assembly GCF_963259705.1. NCBI lineage: Eukaryota > Metazoa > Chordata > Mammalia > Chiroptera > Vespertilionidae > Myotis > Myotis daubentonii. The sequence continues at coordinate 124,416,056 of NC_081861.1, read as the reverse complement.
AGGTAGAAGAAGAGAGACCCAGATAAACTTTCATGGGAATGCTTCACCAAATCATTTAAGATCCAGAGAGGGGCCCTGGCCGGGCAGCTTAGTTGGTTGGAGCATTGTCCTGATGCGCCAAGGTTGCTGGTTCAATCCCTGATGAGGGCACATGCAAGAATCAGCCAATGAATGAACATATAAATGGTGAAACAGCAAGTTGATCTCTGTCTCTCTTCCTCCTCCTTTCTCTCTCTCTCAAAATCCATTTTTTAAAAAATATATATTTTATCGATTCTTTACAGAGAGGAAGGGAGAGGGATAGAGAGTTAGAAACATCGATGAGAAACATCGATCAGCTGCCTCCTGCACACTCCCTACTGGGGATGTGCCTGCAACCAAGGCACATGCCCTTGACCGGAATCAAACCTGGGACCCTTGAGTCCGCAGGCCGACGCTCTATCCACTGAGCCAAACCGGTTAGGGCATCAAAATCCATTTTTAAAAAGATCCAGAGAGGGACACAAAGATATACAAGGGACCCGGGGCAGTTTGGGAGGCAGTTGGAATTACACGTCTCAGTCGCACTAGTTCTTTCTACTTCACTCACCAGTCACACGGTCGTCAACCTGATCCCAAGATCCTTGAGAGCAGCTTCTGGTCTTATTCCTCTCTGTAGCTCAGGCAGCCCTGGGCCCTGGGCCAGGAATGTGGCAGCACGCAAGGGCAGCATCGCAGCTCTCTAGGGCCTTTTCTCTATGTGAAAATGAGAAAGACCCTGCCCCCCTCTGTGGAAGATGAAATGGAGTTGGATTATTTAGGTATGGGAAATAAGTTTAAATAACAGTCCGGCGATAACAGAAGAGATGTCTCACATTTTAGTATCATTTGGGGACGTTGCAGGGATAATTTGATGGAAATTTTTACAATAGGATGTTGAATAGCTTGCTAACGTTGACCTGTGAAGAGAACTCTTATGGGCAAATTTAGGTTTGAAGGAAGAGAAATCAGTGTGGTTACTCCTGCTTGTGACGGCAGAGTGCGAAACATTGCGCTAAATCCAGATACAGGGTGATACCCTTGCTGTAGATTGAGGAATTCATCCCATTCCTAGTTAGGGAGACTTTCAGATACTGAGCAAAGAGCATAGAATTAGATCACAGTGGATGTCAGTTCTCACCACATCCCCTTGGTCAGCTAAGTCTCCCCCTGCTCCCATGAGGAGTTTGGGGGAGGGTGCTGGAAAGAAGGCCTGAAAGTCTTATTTTCTTCCTAACACATGATTCCTTTAAGCTTTCCAGCAGCATTTATAGGATGATCTGTATAGGTCCTTTCAGGAACCTGGAAATGTAATTTATTGAATGTTAGAGGCTTAAACTTATTTAAAACCGTGAAGTTCCATTTCCTCATTTTCTTTGCACAACTATCACGACAGTCAGTTTTAGAACATTTTTGTGCCCCCTAAAAGGAACCTCATACCCTTTGACAGTGACTCACCAACCCCCCTTTAGCCCTAGACATCATTATCTACTTTCCATGTGGATAGATTTGTCTATTCTGGACATTTTATATAAATGAAATGATACGTGGTCTTTTGTGTCTGGCTTCTTTCACTTAGCATCATGTTTGCGAGGTTCATCCAGGTTGTAGCATGTATCAGTACTTCATTCCCTTTTTTTGCCGAACAATATTCCATTATATGGATATCATACATTTTATTTATCCAATCATCATTTTATGAATGTTATAGGTTGAATTGTGTCACCCCCCCCCCAATGATACTTTGAAGTCTTAACCCTCAGGACCTCAGAATATGATCTAACATGGAAACAGGGTCATGGCAAATGTAATAGTTAAGATGATGTCATACTGGAATAGGGTGGGCCCTTAATTCAATATGACTGGTGTCCTTATAAGACAAGGAGGAGAGACACAGGGACAACACCATGTGATGACAGAGTAGCAGCGACTGGAGGTGATGCAGCTGAAAGGCAAGGAACACCAAGGCTGACCAGCCACCAGCAGATGAAGAGGAAAGGAAGGGTTGTCACCTAGAGCTGTGGTCGGCAAACTGCGGCTCATGAGCCACATGCGGCTCTTTGGCCCTTTGAGTGTGGCTCTTCCTAAGCCTTAGGAGTACCCTAATTAAGTTAATAACAATGTACCTACCTATATAGTTTTTAAAAAATATATATATTTTATTGATTTTTCACAGAGAGGAAGGGAGAGGGATAGAGAATTAGAAACATCAATGAGAGAGGAACATCGATCAGCTGCCTCCTGCACACCTACTGGGGATGTGCCTGCAACCAAGGAACATGCCCTTGACCGGAATCGAACTTGGGACCCTTCAGTCCACAGGCCGACGCTCTATCCACTGAGCCAAACCAGTTAGGGCGTATATAGTTTAAGTTTAAAAAATTTGGCTCTCGCCGAAACCGGTTTGGCTCAGTGGATAGAGCGTCGGCCTGCGGACTGAAAGGTCCCAGGTTCGATTCCGGTCAAGGGCATGTACCTGAGTTGCGGGCACATCCCCAGTAGGAGATGTGCAGGAGGCAGCTGATCGATGTTTCTCTCTCATCGATGTTTCTGACTCTCTATCTCTCTCCCTTTCTGTCTGTAAAAAATCAATAAAATATATTTTAAAAAAATGTGGCTCTCAAAAGAAATTTCAATCGTTGTACTGTTGATATTTGGCTCTGTTGACTAATGAGTTTGCCGACCACTGCCCTAGAGCCTTCAGAGCGAGCCTGGCCCTGCCAACACCTTGATTTCAGACTTCCAGCCTCCAGAACTGTGAGAGAATAAATGTGTTTTAAGCTGCAGTTTGTGGTGCTTTATTACAGTGGCCCTAGGAAATAAACCACAGTGGATGGGCATTTGAGCTGCTTCCACTTGGGATTCCGTTTTAATAGTGTGTACATAGTATGTACGAAATCATGCTTCGAGCCTGCTCGAGCTCATTATCTCAGTGAATCCACACACCACACTTGCGAGGCAGGCTTAAACCTCCCCATTTTTTTTTTTTCAATAAAGAGTCTGAGGCTCAGAGAAGATTGTAAGGGGCTAAGGCAGGATTTAAACCCAGGTCTTCCTTCTGATTCCAGGTGCAGCACTCCATAAACCAGAATGCTGAGTGAGTGATTTACAGATGGAGACACAGCTATGTCGGACCATACCTCTTTCCCTAAGAAAGATATAGCAATGGCAATAGCCAGCATTTACTGACTATTTCCTGAGTGCCAGCACTGTGCTGAGCACTTTTCTCGCCTGTGGCAGACACCACCACTTGCCTACACAATTTCTTCTTCCTTAGTAAGAGAAACCTAAGCTGTCCAGGGTTGCAGTGATATTGGCTGAAAGTCACATTTCCCAGCCTTTATTGCAGACAGGGGTGATCAAGTGCCATAGTTCGAGGCAGTACTATTTATGTAGAAGTGACTATGGATCTCCAATGTGGCAGAGATAGCTATACCCCCCGAGAGCCATACTCCATTCCATGGCATAGACCAGGGGTGGGCAAACTTTTTGACTCGAGGGCCACAATGGGTTCTTAAACTGGACCAGAGGGCTGGAACAAAAGCATGGATGGAGTGTTTGTGTGAACTAATATAAATTCAAAGTAAGCATCATTACATAAAAGGGTACGGTCTTTTTTTTTTTTTTAGTTTTATTCATTTCAAATGGGCCGGATCCGGCCCGCGGGCCATAGTTTGCCCACGGCTGGCATAGACACATTGCTGGGAAAGACTGTCCATTCAGGGACTATATTTTCTGACCCCCTTTATATCTATATTAGAGGCCTGGTACATGGCCTGCGGGATGGGGTTGAAACTGGCTCTCCGACATCCCCCAAGGGGTCCCGGATTGTGAGAGGGCGCAGGCCAGGCCAAGGGATGCCACCAGTGCATGATCGGGGCTGAGGAGAGACGCAGGAGGTTGGTCAGCCGGGGAGGGACCACGGGAGGGCTCCAGGGCATGCCCGGTCCATCTCACTCAGTCCCTATCAGCAGGACCCCAGCAGCAAGTTAACCTGCTGGTCGGAGCGTCTGCCCCCTGGTGGTCAGTGCATGTAATAGTGAGTGGTTGAGTGGCCTTAGCATATCATTAGCATATTATGCTTTGATTGGTTGAACAGCCGACCGGTCAACCAGACACTTAGCATATTAGGCTTTTACTATATAGGATGGACCTACTTGACTGAAGTCTAGCCAATAAAATATGAACAAAAATACAGTACCTCGATTCTAGCCTGATCCATAAACCTTCCTACACAACTCCCCATGCTCTCTCTTCTGTCTGTTGGTGGGATATTCATGACCCTGGAAGCCCCATATGCTAAACTGGTCCTTGCATGACTGTACTAAGCAGAGCAGCCTCGCTTCCTCTCTCCTAACCTCCACCCCCTGCTATCAATTGACCTTGGCAAGAGAAATAAACTTCTGTTGTGTTAATCCACTGATGAGTGGGGCTTATTTGTTATAGCACTTAGCCTGTGACTTAAAGTTGTTAACTCCCTTGGAAAAGTTTTTCTGCCTTGATTGAATCACCACCCCTTCCTCTTTTTCACTGTCAGGAATATGGATATGATAGCTGACACTGCAGCAGCCATCTTGGAATCATGAGAGAAAGATTACAGGAACTACCAAGACCTCGGCTCTGAAAACTTTGAGTCCCTTAACCAAGGTCAGTGACTACCTACCTCTGGGCTTCTTGGTGAATGAGAAAAACTAATCTCCTGGTCTTCTGAAGCAACTATTTTACTTCGGGATTCTGTTGTTTGCAGTCCAGTCCAGTCCCTAATGGATACAATCCATTATTTCAAGTAAACCCTGCCCAACTCTTCAGAGGCAGTGTTATTCCTATTCCTATTTTGTGATAAGAAGTTAAGTATTTTGTTGGAGATCACACAGCTAGTAAAGAGGCAGAAACCAGGATTTGAATCCTTAAGCCACAAAGCCAGAATGTTAACCAATATACGTATGACCTTTTCCTAAATATATCTATTGTTCTATCTTGCATAACATTGTTCCATAAAAACTTAAAATGTGAGCCCTGGTTGGTTTTGTTCAGTGTATAGAGCTTTGGCCTGTGGACTAAAGGGTCCCGGGTTCGATTCTGGTCAGGGGCATGTATCTTGGTTGCAGGGTCCTCCCCAGCCTGGGCCCTGGTCGGGGCTTGTGCAGGAGGCAGCCAGTCAGTACATTTCTCTCACATAGATGTTTCTCTCTGTCTTTTCCTCTCTCTTCCACTCTCCCTAAAGATCAATGGAAAAATATCCTCGGGTGAGAATTAATAAAAAAACAAAACAAAAAACCCACAAAAAAACTTAGAATCTGACACTCAAATTCAAAAACTTACTTTTTTTTCAATTATACTGATGGGTCTGTTTTATAGATTCAGGCATCACTGTTGGAAGCTAATGCTTCATAAAAAGTGAGCATAACCGAAGTACTTGTATGCATGCATATGAGCATAACCAATGGACACAAGACACTGGGAAGAGGTGAGGGCATGGGGAAGGTCAGTTGGAAAAAAAGGAGACATATGTAGTACTATTTGTAATACTTTAAACAATAAATAAATAAATAAATAAAAATAAATAAAGTGAACATAAGGACAGAGAAACAGGCTGCTTCATCAATGCAACATCTAATCAGAACTACATCACCATTTGAACTTGCCATATTAGCAATAAAATAAGATTGATCATATAACAAAAGAATCTCTTGGTGGCTGAGTCATTTGGTCTGAAAAAAATGACTCAAAGGGAGCGATTTAAAATAATCCATCAAGCTTTCATGCTTAATATGTACTCTTCTTTTCTTAATCCAGTTCCCCTCTTGGAAATAATGTGTCATGCTTTGATGCTTAAAATATACTTATTGTTTCCTTGGTCTAATTCTCTTCTTTCTGTGGCATAAAAGTACTTCTCTTCTTCCCTTCTTTTTCTCCCATATGGTACTGGTTCAGTGCCTGGGAGCTTCTAGGAATTAAAAAAATCAGCCAAAGCTTAGATCCTCCACAGGTAGACTAGTCAGAAGGAACAAGTAGAAAAGACGTAATGGACAGAGTAAAGAGGAACATGCCCCAGTAGCTAACTTGAATTGTCCCATGGACAAGAAGTGTCTACCTCGCCCCAAAGCCAGTGATTTCCCTTGCCACCAGCCATTGTCCCGCTAAAGTCCCTCACCCTTGCTCCTATTGTTCAAGGTGATTCCCTCTGGGAGGAGTGTTTGTACAGGTATTCCTATGTCATTGGTTACAGATAACTGTCTGAGGTTGAGACCCTACCCAAGCCAGGGCAATCAGAATCTCTTTCTCAGGAAAATTAGAGGCTTAATTCTGTGAGACTCACACTCCATCTGGGGTGCAGGACAGCAGAGATGTAAAAGCTCAGACATTGTGAAAGAAGGAAACTTGTGCACAGAGGAGCAGGAGAGGGAGAGAGGGAAAGGGAGAGCGGGAGTGAGGGAGTGAGGAAGAGGGAGAGGAGATAGGGAGAGGGAGAGAGAGGGAGAGAGAATGGGAGAGGGAGAGAGAAGGAGTGGGAGAGAGAGAGAGAGAGAGAGAGAGAGAGAGAGAGAGAGAGAGAGAAGAAAATGAAGAAGAAAGAGGAGGAGGAGAAAGAGAGAACACATAAGTGAGTGTGAGGTTTGCCAAAGATTGTCATGGGCTAATTTATCTCTGATAGAACAAATTCTACTTAAAAGACAGGCAAATATAAAATGCTTGACTTATTGTAGTATGCACACCACAACATGTGTACCCATACACAGCGCACAGGTTTCAAAGGCTGTTTGCAGTTGTGAATTTCAGAAAGCAGCGGCTCTAATCCTGGCTGTACATTAGCATTTCCCAGAGAGCACTTGCAAAAGACCACTGTCCAGGTTTCACTCGACACCAGCGAATAAAAATCTTTGGGGTATAGTCCAGTTACCACTATTTTCCCCCAAAGCTTTCCTTAGGTTATTCCAGTGTACAGCTATGGTGTGAAAACCTTTGGTAAAAAGCCATTTAAACATGGCTCATGACATTTAAAAAATGGCCGTTTTGGTAAGCTGTTAGCCTTCAAGCAATGATTCTAAACTAAGCATATCTTATACCTACACAAGGCACAATTTGTCTTGATTGTCCTGAGTAGTTTTTCATCCCACAAGGTATTAAGTGTGTTCATCATTCAGCAGCAGTTTTTTACGAAGGAAATAGCCCTAAAGTAAAATTCGCCAGCCAGTTTGCGTCCCATCTACCAGATGATTGACGACTTCATGTTGTACTTTGCAGCTGATTGATTTTACTTGAGATGGAACCATCACTAACCATGAAACATTTACAAGCTTTCCTCACCACTGTGTCAAATGGAAGCTTCTGGTTGGCCTGGGTTTGGAACACTCTGAGGCTTGCAGAGCAAGCTGTTTTCATGGTCGAGTGTTTCACACAGCTTGGCTTAGGTCAGGTCCACGTTCATGGGAACCTCGCCCTTGCTGAACTATGAAATTTCCTGATTAAGGAAACGAGAGGAAACAAGTCATTAACTATCACCTATGCTCAGCACACCATCTTGGGGAGTTCTTTTTTTGCTCTCTTCAGGAGAATTAGAAACAGAAGATGCTGCTGTTACAATTCCCCGAAATAAGATGACAAAACCAAGGATGAACATTTAACAGCTGTTTTGGAACTGATTCTGGAAATAAACAAAAAACTGCCTATGATTTCGCCACAGTTAAAAAGCACAGATTCTTTGTGATTCATAAGCGGTCTATAGCATGCAAGCTGAGCCAGAGAAATGATGCCCAGAAAAGACAGTGACAAAGGGAGAGGCTTAATCATCATGACAGTTGCAATTATAATTAAATGTAAACTCCAGAAGAGGATTGCTTCATTCTGGTAAGAAGGCCAAGGTTTGGGGGAAGTCTACAGCGAGTGGACCAAAGGCTGTTGTTAAAACTCTCTCCCAATGTAAAGCATTTCCAACTTTAACTTATTAATATTTATAAAATACAAGAAAAGAAAATGTTATTTTAATAGCTGGTATGAGAATTCCTCTTAGAGGATCCCAGTTCCTTCAAAGTTCCTTCCTTCCTTCCTTCCTTCCTTCCTTCCTTCCTTCCTTCCTTCCTTCCTTCCTTCCTTCCTTCCTTCCTTCCTTCCTTTCTCTCTCTCTCTCTCTCTCTCTCTCTCTCTCTCTCTCTCTCTCTCTCTCCTCTTTCTCTTTCCTTCCCTCCTCCCTCCCTCTCTCTTCCCCTTCTTCCTTCTTCCCACCCTCCCTTTTCTTTCTCCATCTATCTCTCTCCCTCTCTTTCCCTTTCTCCCTCCCTCTGCCTCCCCTTATCTGCCCTCCTGCCTTCCTTACATTTTTAAAAGAAGCCTGTTTAGAGTAGAAGTTGAGATGTCAAGGGGTGGAAGTGTGAGCAGAACTGCCTGGCATGAGACAGGAAAGGAATTTATGTTTTGAACCAGAGAGGGTCAGGGGAAGAGAAAAGTAAAACAAGGAGAAAGTGGAGTGAGTGGGCAAGAGGGATGTGCTGTGTCACCCCCAAATCTTTAGTGAAGTTCTAAACTTAGAAACTGTTTGTGGTGGGAGGCGATTGGCGATCTTGTGCAGCATCTGGTAAAGGGTCTGACCTTTGGCAAGGAAAGGAATCAGAACACACACAAGAGCAACAAATTAGGACCGTGAAGTAGAGAGTTGACAATCTGCAGAAATGGTGGGGAGGGCTGTGGACTCTCATCATGAAACTTGGGGTTTCAGCCAAGTTTACCTTAATCTCTCAAGGCCAGACAGACTTCATCTGGGATATATTTGCAAGAACCAAGAGAAGTTTTTCATTGAAGCTACATAGCTATGGAACCCTGAGTATTTTTTCATAGAGTTCTGTGCACTGTATTTTTTAAAAACTTATTTTTATAGATGTCAGAGAGGAAGGGAGAGGGAGAGAGAGATAAGCAATAGTGATAAGAGAATCATTGATCAGTTGCCTCCTTCATGCCCCCCACTGGGGATTGAGCCTGAACCCTGGGCATGTGACCTGATTGGGAATTGAACCATGACCTCCTAATTCATCATTCAGTGCTCAACCACTGAGTCACACCGGCCGGGCTGTGCACTGTATTTTTTGGTAACAGCTTTATTGAGATATAATTTATATGTAACATATAATTCACTCATTTAAAGTGAGAATCAGTTTTTAAAAAATATTTTTTATTGATTTCAGAGAGGAAGGTAGAGGGAAAGACATAGAAACATAAATGACAAAAGAGAATCATTGATTAGTTGCCTCCTGCACACCCCACACTGGGGATCGAGCCTGCAACCTGGGCATGTGCCCTGACCCAGAATTGAACCATGACCTCCTGGTTCATAGGTCAATGCTCAACTACTGAGCCATGCTGGCTGGGCTGTGAGAATCAATTTTGAGAAAACCCAATCCAGGATGAGGATTAATGAACATAAATGGGCCATTCCAAACTTGGTGAGCCAAGTAAATCTTGGGCTAACAATTTTTGAAAATGAATTGCAGTCATGTTTTCTACAAAATGTTCCCAATATAGGGAAGAAAATAATCATCTTTTCCAACTGAATTCCTGTATTTACTCAGTACTAGGAGAAAAAAATTACTAAAAATTTGAAGCCGAGAAACATGAACATTTTTAGAATATAGCCTACCTATAAGAACTGTGGAGGAGACGCCACATCTGGTGAGGTACCTGGGACACACAGGAGGGACCGACTTCTCAAATGTGTATGGTATAGTATTTAGGCTAAAACACATCTGCAAGCCCCCAGAGCTCTGAGTGGATAGTTACCCAATTAGAGCCTCTTACCTCCAGGACTGGCCACAGCTGTCCTCCCACACGCTGATCTGCTTTGTAAAACATCCCATAAAACTTTACAACGTTGGGATGATTAGGAAGAAACTGCAAAATGTTGTATTCTGCCTTGATCTCTTCATCCATATCAATGATTGGATCCAGAACTTTTACTGTGGCCAGGCTCCCATCTCTTTTTAGTTACCTTGCAGACCTTGCCATGGGTACCTTTACCTGTGGTCTCTATCATTTCCCAGGTATCCATGGAGTCTGGAAACCATTCAAATCCAAGCATCGTGGGGTTGTAATGAAACAATCCATACAGATGTTTCCTTATAGTTCTGGAGGTCAGAACCCTGACATAGGGGTTTCCTTGCCTTTTCCAGCTTCTAGAGGCCACCTACACCCCTTGGCTGTGGCCCCCTTTCCAGCTTTAGAGCCAGCATATACCATCTTCAAATCTCTATCTGACTCTGACCCCTCTGTGTGCTGTATTTTTAAGAAATATATTTTCGCCCTAACCGGCTTGGCTCAGTGGATAGAGTGTCAGCCTGCGGACTGAAGGGTCCCAGGTTCGATTCTGGTCAAGGGCATGTACCTTGGTTGTGGGCATATCCCCAGTAGGAGGTGTGCAGGAGCCAGCTGATTGATGTTTCTCTCTCATCAGTGTTTCTAACTCTCTATCCCTCTCCCTGACTGGGAATTGAACCATGACCTCCTGGTTCATAGGATGACACTCAACCACTGAGCCACGCTGGCTGGGCTGTGTGCTGTATTTTTAAAGTCATACCTGGAATGATCAAGTTTCTGTGGGTATGTGAATCCTGAAAGCACACTTCCCAATTCTGACTGCAGTAGGGGACAGTCTAGTAGGATAGGAAATGTCCATCATCCGGCCAACCATCAGTCCATCCACCTGCTAACTCAATACACATATTGAGCACTCTCTCTGTTTAAGGCACTGTACTAGGCACTTGGGGAATAAACAAATATGACATGATATAGATCCTGATCTCAAGAAGCTTACAATGACAACTTGAATTGTGTCCCCCCACTCCATTAGAATGGGCCCTAAATCCAGTGACAGTGTCCCTATAAGAGTTAGAAAGGGAGATGACAGAGAAAAGATGGCCATGTGCAGGAGGTAAAAGGAGATTAGACTCGTGCTGAAACAAGCCAAGGAATGCCAAAGGTTGTCAGCAGCCATCAGAGGCTAGGAGAGAGGCAGGGAATGGGTTCCCCCTCAGAGCCTTCAGAGCAGTGGTTCTCAACCTTGGCTGCACATTAGAATCACCTGGGAATCTTTTTAAAATCCTGATTTCTGGGCCTCATCCTCCGGAAATTCTTTTTCTTTGTTATGGGGTGGGGCCACAACATTAGTAACAAAGAAATAGAATTTCTGGAGGATGTGGCCCAGAAATCAGGATTTTAAAAAGATTCCCAGGTGATTCTAATGTGCAGCCAAGGTTGCGAACCACTGCTTTAGAGGGAACCAGCTCTGCTGACACCTTGATTCCGGACATTTGGCCTCCAGAACTATGAGAGAATAAATTTTTATTGTTTTTAGCCACTTAGTCTGTGGTTATTTGTTACAGCAGCTCTAGGAAACAAATACAGCAACTTGTTCTGAAATAGCTAGAACATTATCAAAAGAACAGAAAAGAATAAGTGCTGATGAGGACGCAGAGAAGTTGGAACCTTTGTGCATCATGGTAGAAATGTAAAATGGTGCAGCCATTATGGAAAGCAGTATGGAGAGTCCTCAAAAATTAAAACTAGAACTACCATATGATCCAGCAATTCCAGTTCTGGGTATATATCCAGAAGAATGCAAAGCAGGATATTTGCACATCTATGTTCATCACAACATTATTTACCATAGCAAAGGGGTGGAAGTAATCCACCCAATTGTTCATTGACAGATGAATGGATAAAGAAAATGTAATATCAACACTAATAAAAGAGAAAAATGGTAATTGGTGTACGAGCTACCCTTTTCATTGGCTAATCAGGGCTATATGCAAATTAACTGCCAACTAAGATTGGCAGTTAACTGCCAACAAGATGGCAGTTAATTTGCATATGTAGGCACAATGCAGGGAGGCGAAAGGGAAAGCAGGAAGAAGCCCCCTGCCACTGACAGTGATCGGAAACCCAGGGGGGAGCTAAGAGCTGGGGGGCAGGGCAAAGGCGGCCTTTGCCCTGCCCCCCAGCCATGATTGGAGAATCAGGCGCCTTTGCCGCCCTGGCCAGTGATAGCAGGAAGTAGGGGTGGAGCCAGCAATGGGAGCTAGGGGTCCCTTGCCTGGGCCTTAAGCGAAGCCCACGATCGCGGGGCCGCTGCAGCTGCGGGTGACCCGCTGCCCGGGCCGGACGCCTAGGCCAGAGGCGTCAGGCCTGGGCAAGGGGCCGATCCTGCGATTGGAGGGTGATGGGGGTCAACGCCTGAGGGCTCCCAGTATGTGAGAGGGGGCAGGCTGGGCTGAGGGACACCCCCCCCCCCACCCAGTGCACGAATTTCGTGCACCGGGCCCCTAGTATACATAATAATAGAATGTGTTACATGCTACAACATGGTTGAACTTTGAGGTCATTGTGCTAAATGAAAGAAGCCAGCCATAAGAAGGCAAATACTGTATGATTCCACTTACATGAAGTATCTAGAGTAATCAAAATCATAGAAACAGAAAGTTGAAAGGTAATTACCAAGAGCTGGAGGAATTGGTGTTTGATGGAGGTAAAGTTTTTAATATTGCAAGATGAAAAAGTTCTAGGGATGCATTGCACAACAAGGTGAATATACTCAACACTACTGAACTGTATGCTTACAATGTTTATGACAGTAAATTTAACGCTGTGGGTTTTTCTTAATCACACAAACATACAAATAGCTGAGTACCAATCAGAAAGGGATAAATGCTGCAGTAAGAGTATACTAGTAGTAGGGTGCTTTTAAAATTTGGATGGAAAAGAGCTGATTTAAAGTTGGTGGGAATGACAACATTTGTGATGGATCTTCAGGAAAAAAAATATGATCTTGACTCTCTCAGATGGTGGTGGACATGGAATAGGGAAAAGCAATCACAGGCAAATGACCAGCTTGAAAACCTGAGATGACTGTGGGGCCCAGGACCACTGCTAGCCGCTATGGGACCTCTGTGCAGAATAGAATAAGATGCTGCTTTCTCCTGGGTGCAGGACTTCGGGAACAGAGTGTGACTGGGTTCCAGCTGAGGACCCTTTTGCAGTTCACATTCTGCAGAATAGAACTGGCTGTCCTAGATCTGCATACTGAGATAAGAAACTCGGTTTGGAAGGGAAAGATGATGAGCTCACTTTGGGGTATAGTAAGTTCCGGGTGTCAGCAGAACATCCAGGCAGAAATAGGAAACAGGAGTCTGAAAACGTGGAACCAGTGTTTGGAGGAAAATTTAGGACTAAAAGTTTAGAGTGGGGGAGTCACATTCATGGTGTTAAAACTTTCCTATAATAAATTGGTCACATGGTACCAATTAACTCCACATGTACTTCTTATGGCACATTGGTGTGGTGACCAAGGAGGCAGACAGCACCCTCTGGTGGAAATCCAAAAACACTCCGTATCTATACCACTCACCCTCATTAAATAATTTTGAGTATGCCCAGCTGGTGTGCTCAGTGGTTGAGCATCTAGCTATGAACCAGAAGGTCACAACTCAATTCCTGGTCAGGGCACATGCCCGGGTTGTGGGCTGGATCCCCAGTGGGTGGCTGCAGGAGGCAGCCGATCCATGATTCTCTCTCATCATTGACGTTTCTATCTCTCTTCCTCTCCCTCCCTCTTTGAAATAAAGAAAAATATGTTTTAAAAAATATTTTTGAGCAAATAAAATTCAAGGACATTTTGCTTGAACAGGTATTTGATCCTTGCTACCTGGGTTGCCACGTGAATCTGTTTAGCCCTGGTTGTGCCAGACATTGGGGCTCCCCCACTCCTCCCTGAAACTATTCCTGCTGAGTGTCTGGGTGCAGCAGACATCGTGTACACTGTTCACACTGTTCACACTGTTCCACACTAAGGTGTCGAAGGCGGCTGGACCATGTAGAAATCCTGAGAAGCCCTATTACTCTGCCCCTTATAGCCTAGAGCACAGCCAAGACTGGGCAGGCAATGTTTTTCTTTTGTTCTTCCCACCCCCCCTGGGTTTCACCTGGTTCCCCCAAGGAAGAGAGCCCTTCCCAAGAAGCAGCTTCAGCCAGCTCCATCTGACCACCTAGTATTCCTCCATGTTCTACTCCCCCATTGTGCCGGTTTGCCATAAATCCGGCCAGGGATCCTTCTGAACCTGAGGGCGGTGGGTAACAGCAGAAGCCCTGAAGACTAACTTGATCCTCACAAAACATTCTATGAGTTAAGTACTGTTTCTCGTCACTTTATAGTCGAGGAAGCTGAAGTTGAGAGGTTGCATACTTTTCAAAGGTCAAACCATTAATAAGAAATGGCCCTAAGCAGTCCTTTTTTTTTTTTGAAATTGAGATGTAATTCACATACCATAAAATTCAGTGGTTTTAGTACACTCACGAAGTTGTGCAAACATCATGACTATCTAATTCTAAAACATTTTCATGAATCTAACAAGGAACTCTGTACCCAGTCAGTCCCCATTTCACCCTCTGCCCAGCCCCTGGCAACCACCGATCTGCTTTGTCTCTATAGATTTGCCTATTTGGGACATTTCATGCAAATGAAATCATACAATATGTGGTCTTTTGTGACTGCCTCTTTCACTTAGCATAATGTTTTCAGGGGTCATCCATGTTGTAGCATGAATCAGTACCTCATTCTTTTCCCACCCAGGATAATATTTGATTGTATGGATAGACCACATTTTGTTTATCCATTCATCAGTTGATGGATATTTGACTTGTTTTTAATTTTTGCCTATCCTATATAATAAAAGCATAGTATGCAAATTGTCCCCTCGACCAGGAGTTGTTCCGGAGTTCAACCAGGGGGTGGGGCCGGCTGAGGGAAGGGAGGGAGGCCCCAGCCAGCAGCCACTAGGGACCCTACCAATGCATGAATTTTGTGCACTGAGCCTCTAGTTATGAATAATGCTACTATGAACATTCATGTACAAATTTTTGTGTGAACATTGGCTTTCAGTTCGCTTGGTTATATACCTAGCAGTGGGATTGCTGAGTCCTGTGGGAACTCTCTGTTTAACTTTTTGAGGAACTGCCAGACTGTTTTCCAAAGCAGCTGCATCATTTTACATTCCCACCAGCGATGTGTAAGTGTGCCAACTTCTCCACATTCTCACAAGCAGAACTGATTTTCAAACTCACTTGCTTCCTCCCTCCCTATCTTTCCCCCTTAAATATACATTTATTGCTTACTATGTAGCAGGCACCATGCCCAGCACCGGGACTCAAAGATAAATATGCCACTGCCTCCCTAGTCTAGGAGTCCTCAGTCCAGGGGAGACACGGCATGTTTATCTTTGCACAGGGGTCCCTGCCTCCTGTGCTCTGCCCCAGGTGTCACTTCTTACAAAATATAAAGATGAAGTGTAAAATTCATGCTGATAAAAAATGTGTGTTTACTTAGAATGACATTAAATAGCAAATAAAATTGCCATGACAAGTTGAGAGAGGAGAGAGAGAGAGAGAGAGAGAGAGAGAGAGAGAGAGAGAGACAGACTGTGGAAGAAAGAAAAAAGCTCTATATTTAAGTAGGTGACATGGCACTCATTTGCTGCTTTTTTGTTGTTGTTGTTAATCCTTACAGGAGGATATTTTTCCATTGATTTTTACAGAGAGTAGAAGGGAAGGGGGAGAGAGAGAGAGAGAAACATCGATGTGAGAGAGACACGTAGATTGGTTGCTTCCTGCACGTGCCCCACCTAGGGCCAGGGATCGAGCCTGCAACCCAGGTGCATGCACTTGACTGAAATTGAACCCGGGACCCTTCACTCTGCAGACTGGCGCTCTAGCCACTGAGCTAAACTGGCAAGGGCTCATTTGCTGCTTTTTGAACAGAGTCCTTCATTTTCATTTTGCACTGGGCCCCACAAATCCAGGCTCTGCACCTGGCTGAGTACCACAGCAGAGGACACAACAAAATTACGTGGCAACCCTGGCTGGGTAGCTCAGTTGGTTAGAGCATTGTCCTGATATGCCAAGGTTTTGGATTCAATCCCTGGTCAGGACACATACAAGAAGCAGCCAATGAATGCATAAACAAGTGGAACAACAAATTGCTCTCTCTCTCTTCCTCCCTCCCTCTATCCATCCCCCTCTTTCTCTTCTCTCTTTCCCTCTCTTAAAATCAGTAAGTTTTTCAAAAAAATACATGGAAAAGGCTGTGAATATGGGAAGGGGTAAAGAATTGGCCCCTCCATGCATTCTATAGCCTGGGAAATTTTTATTTTGTAGGGACAGAAGGGAGTGGAGGCTCTCAAAATACTCAGATCTTTAAAATTACTTCTCAAGAGTGATAAAGGATGACATTGGATTCAGTGGGAATTATTGACCATATGTAGATTCTGTTTAAAATTTTAAAATGAGATGATTTGGAGCCAAATGCTAGTTTATCTCTCAGCTTCAAAAGGGAAAGTCTTAGCTGGTCTTGCTCACTGCTGACGTCCTTGAGGGGTTAGTTTTGCTAAGGAGACCATAAATTACTCTGATTAGATAGTCCCTGGAGCCCTAGGGGAAGCTAGAGAGAAACCATGGTAGACAAAACCAGCCAGAGAATATCTGACTTCTTCCCTGCCCCACCACATTAATTTTCTCTTCTTTACATAAAACCTCTTTGCTATTATCTTCTTTGTATTTGTTGATCAGATTTCTATAATTTTTATTACAAACTCGGTGGAATATGCAGACATGTGTTCAAGGTCACTTAGCTGGCCCCCAAAAGTTTAGTTTGCACATAAACATTATCATGGATCATTTTTAAGACTTTGAAAAAGTTCTTCGTTGGCAATTCTATTAACCACTGGACAAGACATTACAGCAACAAACCCACTGTCTGCTTAATTCAGCTCTTCAGACGAGTTTTACTTAGGAATATGTGTTTCCATCCCAGAAATGATTAGTGGATGGTTAAATTGCAAGAGGGGGGAGAATGAACATTTTGAATGAAAGGGTATGTAATGAGAGAGTTTGAAGTGGAAGAAAATTGCTCGCAAATAGAATAGGATTTTGAACAAGAGACAAACTGGCTCAGCTATTTATATACATTACCAGTTTCAATCATTCCATTCTGGGCTCCTTTTCAATTCTGGCCAGTGTTTTTTAACCTGCTGAGTGCTTATATTTTACTGTCCAGAGTTTTTCCAGGAATTACACTGCTAAACAGAGGGGTGCGTTGTCCAGAACTC
Organism: Myotis daubentonii; assembly: GCF_963259705.1. NCBI lineage: Eukaryota > Metazoa > Chordata > Mammalia > Chiroptera > Vespertilionidae > Myotis > Myotis daubentonii. The sequence continues at coordinate 124,398,900 of NC_081861.1, read as the reverse complement.
CCCAAGAAGCTGCCGATTTGATGGCTTACGAGCAGGATAAAGCTAGTCTCTCTCCCTTCTCTCTTTTTTTTTTTTAAAAAAATAGTTTTTATTGAGTTCAGAGAAGAAGGGAGAGGGAGAGAGATAGGAACATCAATTATGAGAGAGAATCATTGATCAGCTGCTTCCTGCACACCCCACACTGGGGATCGAGCCTGCAACCCGAGCATATGCCCTGACCGGTAATCGAACCCTGATCTCCTGGTTCATAGGTCGATGCTCAACCCCTGAGCCACATTGGCTGGGCTCTTCCATCTCTCTTTTATTTCTCTTCTCATTACTGGGCCCACAGTGGGTTGGGTCCATGGGCAGATGCATTTGCAGAGGGCCTTCATCCACAAAGACAGAACCTTCTCTCTGTGGCCGGGCTGATTGCTCATAGGAGCTCTAAGAGGCCAGGGATGTCATCTAGGCAAAGCCAGGTCAGCCAGGTCAGGTGTAAAGTTTTTCATCCTCTTTAGGACTTGATCCTGCTAACATGGTGGTCATATAAATCACTGGAAACTCTCAGGGAGGCAACACATTTTTTTTTTCCTGTCCGGGTGGCCCAGTTAAATTGGAGTGTTGTCCCATACACCAAAGGTTTCAGGTTCAATACCCGTCTAGGGTACGTGTGAGAGGCAACTGATTGATGTTTCTCCCCCACCCCTCTCTTTTCCTGTCTCTCTCAAAATCAGTCAAAACATATCCTTGGGTGAGAATTATAAAGCAAAACAAAACAGAAAACCAAAAAACAATGTTTTAATTTATCCATTAATATCTTGCATATTGAAGAAATGTTTAACATCTGCCAGGCAGGGGACACCCATGGGGACTGTTCAGTCACTCTGGCAAGTCCACATGAGGATGGCCTGGCGGTAAAGGCTCCCCTCCTCCGGTCTGAGGTGGACCATTTTGAGGTGGCTTTTGTATATTGCTTCTGCCTCAGGCGGGCCTTTGGGCAGTTGAGCTACTCTTGGTAAAAGGGAGAAGCTTCTACAGTGAACTGCCTGAACACATGCTATTGCTTTGGCATCTGCATTTGCAGGGAACTGAAGCTAAGACCCAGTGTTCGCATCTGTTCAGAAAACGGGGTGAGAGCATCACTGAAAGGCAGGCACCTTCAAAGGACACTGGCAGACATAACGCAGAAACAGCCTGTCCCAAACACATGACAGGAGACTCCTAGGACCTCCTGGTGCATCTGCGAACAACAAAAGTCATTCCCTTGATGACCAGTCCAGCAGTTCAAGGGCAGATTGCCCTGACTGCTGCAGACCTGGACCCCACAGATTAATGTCCTGCCAGCTGACCTTGTCAGGAGAGACTGAGGATGTGGAAAACAGCCTTGCTGGTAGCTAGCTAGCTCTTTTTATTTTATTTTTTTTAGGGAGAGAATGGAAGAGAGGGGGAGAGACACAGAGAGAAACATCGATGTGAGAAAGAGACATTGATTGGTTGCCTCCTACACACATCCCAACCAGGGCTGGAGATAGAACCTGCAACCGAGGTGCATGCCCTTGACCGGAATTGAACCATGGGCTGACGTTCTATCCACTAGCTAAACTGGCTAGGGTTGGTCGCTAGGTTTTAACGTTCCCAAATGAAGATAAATAGCGCTCATGGAAAATAATGTCCATGTTGGAAGTAGACAGAAACAAGGCCATTTCTCAACAAGGAAACTGATTAACATCCCCACCTTTGATTAACAAGATTCACTGCTGCTCCTTTACCAATCACAATTCCAGCCCCTTCTTAATATTCCCATCTCTCAAAGAAAAGAAAATTATGAATTATTATATTGCTTCTGCCTCTTGACAACATGGAATTTAGAATGTGCCCCTACTCCTTAGGAATCCCTCAGCACTTGTTCTGGCCGGGTAGCTTAGTTGGTTAGAGTGTCCCCCTGATATGCCAAGGTTGCAGGTTCCATCCCCGGTCAGGGCCCCATACAAGAATCAACCAATGGGCCCGGCTGGTGTGGCCCAGTGGTTGAGCATCGACCTATGAACCAGGAGGTCACAGTTCGATTCCCGGTTGGGGCATATGCACAGATTCATGCACATTGAAAGGAAGTTAATTAGAAGAAATATTTCAATATCGCTATTTGCCCTTTCTCTATAATAGAAGTGTCAACCAAATTCACGATCGACAATGACAGATCGAAACACACGCATGCGATTGGCACCAGCGAAGGCCTTATATGTATTGCGCATGCGCGAGTCAGCTTAGCCTTTTATATATATAGATATATATACTTAAATCCTTCACCTTCTTTCATCTAGCTCCCCATCCACCACCTCTCTGATAGCTGACAGTCTGTTCCATGTATCCATGCCCCTGGCTCTATTTTGTTCATTAGATTCCATATTTACATGAGATCATGTGATACTTGTCTTTCTCTGACTGGCTTATTTCGCTTAGCATAATACTCTCCAGGTTATGACTTGACAGCTTGAACAGTAGGCTCTATTTGAATGAGAGATAAAGGAACCTGGTGGAAAGGACCAGGGCTTGGGAATATGGTGAGGTGAGTGAGGCACTTGCACAACAGTTAATGAGTACCAACCAACCAAACAAAAAAGCTTCTGTAATCAAGATTTAAAATTTTAAAATAAAATATTTTTTTAATATATTTTATTGATTTTTTACAGAGAGGAAGGGAGAGAGATAGAGAGCTAGAAACATCGATGAGAGAGAAACATCGATCAGCTGCCTCTTGCACATCTCCTACTGGGGATGTGCCTGCAACCCAGGTACATGCCCTTGACCGGAATCGAACCCGGGACCCTTCAGTCCGCAGGCCGATGCTCTATCCACTGAGCCAAACCGGTTTTGGCTAAAATAAAATATTTTTAAAAAATCAGAATTAAGGCCAAAAACTCACCCATGATGAGCACAGTCTCAAAATTTGAAGTGAAAGTTTGACCCTGCACTCGCATGACTCTGAGAGTGAGCACCGCACTTGCCTCACCCTAGTCCTAGCCTGGTAAGGACAGTGGCCAGCCATGCAGGCCCTCCAGCTCTCTCCCACCTCTAGGACTGAGCCCCACTGAGAATATGGGCCACTCCTTACTAACCCCCAAGAGGGAGAGTCTGAATGCACACACTGCATTAGGGAATGGTTGATCAGAGGGAAGTTGTTTCTACGTACATCCAGTAGTCAGTCCTCTCTTGTGGTTTGGCTTTCTCAGGTTTCAGTTACCCACAGTCAACCACAGTCCAAAAAAAAAATTAAATGGAAAATTCTAGAAACAAACAATCCATGTTTTAAATTGTGCACTGTTCTGAGTAGTATGATGAAATCTCGTGCTGTCTGCTCAGGATGTGAATCATTCCCTTGGCCCAAATCTCCACAATATAGATGCTTGTCAGTTACTTCGTAGCTTCTCAGTTATGAGATCAACTGTTGTGGTATCTTAGTGTATGTATTGACGTCCCTCCTATTTTGCTTAATAATGGCCCCAAGGTGCAAGAGTAGAGATGCTGGCAATTAAGACATGCCAATGAGAAGCCATAAAGTGCTTCTTTTAAGTAAAAAATATGTGCGTATAAGAAAACACATAGTTTATATAGGGCTCGGTACAATCAGCAGTTTCAGGAATCCACTGGAGGTCTTGGAAAATATATTCTAAAGACAAGGGGGCACTTCTGTAGTCCAATGTCAAGTAGATCTACCAGGGGCTCTTGTTGGAACAAGGAGATATAGCAAATAAAAATGCCCCACCATGCAAATCTCCATAAAGAGCCACTCTATGACTATAACTTAGTTGAGTGACTCTTGGGAGATTGTTAGAGTCATGTCTATGAGTCAGAAACAGTTTTGTAATTGTAAACTGCCAGGCTTGGATGACCTGTGAAAATATGCAAATATGCAAGGACTAGAAGAAGGTAAGACCCTGATCAAAGTGACTGTGTCAGAGAAATAGCAAAATGGTTGAATAACATCTTTTAAAGTTTTTCTTAGTGTTTTAATGTAATTTTTTCAATTAATAAAAAAATGAAGAAAGTGTCATAGCCACAAAGTTACCTATTGTACACAGCCTGGAGTTCAGTAAACTTAAATGACGTGATTGTCTGAGCATGAAAGATGTGAGAGGTTTTATTAAGATCAAGATCTTGGTTTTCCTAACGGTCATCTTATTAGAAAACGCTAGATCAAGTTCTTATGAAGATACAAGTCCTGTGGAGGAGGCCTAACATAAGCATTCTGTATTAAAACGTACAAACAAGAGGGTTTCGGGCAGGGTCCTGTTAGTAGATTCCCTGTGTCCCATCATTTCTGAGTGGCCTCGCAGGCAAGGGATTTGCCTGCCATGTGGGTTCTGCTCTTTCTCAGCTACCTGTAAATTGTCCGTTCTCACTTCTGAAATCTAAGATCTCGTTCCCCCTCTTCTCCTTTGTCCAACATGTCTTGGTAATATTCATGCCTATACGTACTCCCCATGTACATGTATTAAACTTTGATTTTTTGCCTGTTTAAAAAACACAAAAAACTATGGCCAGTGATTCTAATGTGTAGCCAAGATTGAGAACCAATGAGACCAGTGCTGTCCAACAGAATTTTCTGCAGTGATGGAAATCTTATACCTGCCCTGTCCAATAGACTGGCCCCCAGCCACATGTGGCTCTTGAGCTCTGAAATGTGGCTAGTGAACTGGATTTTAAATTTTGTTTAATTTTAAGTAATTTAAATTTAAATGTAACTAGCCTGGGACTCTGCTCTTTATTAGCTCACCAGGAGATTTTTTCACAGTTGCATTTGGCAAACTTCCTGGGGATCTTAGCAAAATGTAGATTCTGATTTAGTTGGTCTGGGGTGGGGCCCGAGAGCCTGCATTTCTAATAGGTGCCCAAGGCCTGCCAATGCTACTGGTCTAGAGACCACGCTTTAGGTAACATGGTTGTAGATTTTGGTTGTATTTGGGTGTTTTTTAAAAGGTAAATTCAAATTCCAAGTGGATGCTGTTAGCCATCTCCTTTTTTTCTTTGTTAAACTATATTTTTATTGATTTCAGAGAGGAAGGGAGAGGGAGAGAGAGAGATAGAAACATCCATGATGAGAGAGAATCATTGATTGGCTGCCTCCTGCACGCCTCACACTGGGGATCGAGCCCACAACCCGGGCATGCTCCTTGACCGGGAATTGAATGTCACCATAGGTTGACGCTGGTTCGTAGGTTGACGCTCAACTACTGAGCCACGCGGGCCAGGCCTGTTAGCCATTTTCAAATGTTCTTCTCAGTAAACGTTTTTCAAAAATTAGTTTTCAAATTGAGGTAAAATTGACATATAACATGGAAATTTAAGGTGTCTACATTGATTTGATACATTTATCTGTTGCAGTAAGATTGCCACCCCTATGGATACATATGTAATACCCTTTGTAATACTTTAAGCAATAAAAAAAAAAAAAGATTGCCACCCTAGTGCTAGCTAATACCTCTATGACATTACATAATTATCATTTTTGTGGTGAGAACATTTAAGATTTAGTCTCTTAGGAATTTGGAAGTATTGTTGACTAGAATCACTATGCCGTGCATGAGCTCTCCAAGATTTACTCATCTTCTAGTTGGTAATAACCTTTGATAACATCTCTGCAATTCCCCCACCAGGACAAGAGCTGTCTGGGACATCAACAGACCTTTCACTTCCCTCCTCCTGGTCACATCTGGTCAGCTACACTTTATCCTCATGTCCTAATTCCCTACACATTGAAAATGCTAGCAACACCTTGAAGACTAGAAAGAAGTAGAAATTCAAGGTAAGTGGCATCCTGGTCATATCTGTATTTTGTGCAATGCATTATTTTTCTTTCACAATTTACTGCCTGTTCCAGAAAAAAAGAGAACCCGTGTGTGTGGTGAGAGTAGGTTAGTCAATATGCATCGCAAGATGGTTGTTTCAGAAATTTGCTAATTGCCACAGATCACCGGATCTGCTTATGGCACGGAAATGGGGTTTGACGTGTATGTGCCAATGTTAAACAGTTGTATTTCCTATAGATAATAGAAAATTCCCTAAGATTATTGCTAACATTTGATAATAAGTGAAAATTCCTGATTAGTAAATAAAAGAGAAAAGGGGATATTTAGTGGGTCAGAAACATTAAATTGTCTTGACATGGACTGTCTTTTTAAGTCTCAGGAAGTTAAATGGATCTTTTAATGGGAAATAATGGGCACCCTCTCTCCCCTCCCCCCACATACTGGTGTGTTCTACAACACCACCCATAAGGCAGGTAGTTGCTCCTTTCTTAAAAACACTACAAGGCTACAAAACTCTTGTATTTAGATAAAAGAACCTAATTATGCACTGTGCATCTCAGTTGCAGTCTTTCACAGATTGTTGCTACAGGTGAAAGGAAGGCTGTGTGAAAAGGCCTAGCCCAGCCAGCATGGCTCAGTGGTTGAGTGTTGACCTATGAACCAGAAGGTCACGGTTCTATTCCTGGTCAGGGCACATGCCTGGGTTGCAGACTTGATCCCCAGGGATGAGCGTGCAATAGGCAGCTGATCGATGATTCTGAAATCAATCCTATATAATCCTATATAATAAAACCCTAACATGCAAATAGACCGAAGGGCAGAACGACCAGTCATTATGACATGCACTGACCACCAGGGGGCAGATGCTCAATGCAGGAGCTGTACTCAGCCAGAAGCGGGCTCATGGCTGGCGAGAGCAGCAGCGGTGGCAGGAGCCTCTCTCGCCTCCTCAACAGCACTAAGGACCCCTCAGGGGATGTCTGCCCGTGGACCTAGGTTGGCAGGCAGACATCCCCCAAGGGGTCCTGGACTGTGAGAGGACACAGGCTGGGCTGAGGGGACCCCCCCATACCCCCAGTGCATGAATGTCATGCACCAGGCCTCTAATATATATATATCTTCCTGCCAAGCGAAACATACAAGTTTTTGACACTTCTTAAACTGTGCCTTCTCTTGTCCCACAGCGTCCCTCTGTGGTCTTTTGTAGGTTCTTTCACCATCAATTCCTCCTTTACTAATAATAACATCTCCATTTCTGTTTCTTATAGCATTGACCTACTATCTCTTTATTTCTTATAAATTATCATATAGCTGAGTTTTGTTTTGTTTTTAAAGTCATTTTGACATTTTTGTTTTTTGATAGAATTAAGTCTATTCATGCTTGGCCAGTGTTGCTCAGTGGTTAGGCATCGACCTATGAACCAGGAGGTCGAGGTTTGATTCCTGGTTGGGCCACATGCCTGGGTTGTGGGCTTGATCCCCAGTGGTGGGCGTGCAGGAGGCAGCCGATCGATGATTCTCTCTTATCATTGATATTTCTATCTTTCTCCCTCTCCCGTCCTCTCTTTGAAATCAATAATTCATATTAAAAAAAGAATTAAGTCCATTCACATTTCCTGAAATGACTGATATATAGTCATGTGTTGCTTTATGAAGGGGATACATTCTAAGAAATGCATTGTTATGTGATTTCATCATTGCATGAACATTATAGAGTGCACTTATACAAGTCTAGCTGATATAGCCTACTACACACCTAGGCCTCTGTTTTTATTCATTCATTGTTTGGTGAGAATGATTTCTTGAGTATTTTCCTCAAATAGGTCATGTGGTGGTTAAAATTTTTTAATTCTTAAAAAATTGAAAAAGTTCTTTTTTTAACCTGATGGATGAATGAAATACTAGCTGGGTATGAGATTCTTGGGTTGCAGTCCTTTACTTTTATTATCTCTAGATGTTATTTCAACATCTTCTAGCTTCTAGGACTTTCAGTGTTGTATAAGAGAAATCCAATATTCATCTTACTTTTTATTTGTAGATAACTTATTCTTTCTGATTGGAAACTTAATATTTATTTTTTTATTCTTGAGATTTAGAATTTGACCAAGGTATACTTAAGTGTGTATTTCAGCTATTGGCACAATAATGCTATGTAACTAACTACCACAAAAATCTCATCAAGCCCTAATCTCATCAGGTCGTTCGGCTCAATGGATAGAGCATCGGCCTGCAGACTCGAGTCCCAGGTTCGATTCTGGTTAAGGGCATGTACTTTGGTTGCGGGCACATCCCCAGTCGGGAGTATGCAGGAGGCAGCTGATCGATGTTTCTAACTCTCTATCCCTCTCCCTTCCTCTCTGTAAAAGATCAATAAAATATATATTTTTTAAAATCTCATCGGCATCTATAATAATAAAAGCCTAAGTGACCATCGCAACAGAACGGACGACTGAACAGGCTGTGTGGGGCAACTAGGACGGCAGGGGGGTTAGTGAGGGATGACCAAACGACTGAGCAGCAGGCTGCGTGGGGTGACCAGGCCCGCAGAGGGGGCATTTGGGGGTGACCAGGCCGGTGGGGGGGCAGTGAGGGGTGACCAGGCTGGCAGAGAGGGACATCCCTCAAGGGGTCCCAGATTGGAGAGGGTGCAGGCTGGGCTGAGGGGACCCCCCCATGCATGAATTTTGTGCACCAGGCATCCAGTTAAACAATAAGCATTTATTGGTCACTCACACATCTACAAATCTAGGCTGGGCTCAACTCTGAGATTCAGGTTGGGTCCACGTCTGCTTGATATATTTCTCATCCTACTCAGATCAGGCGCCTCAGAAAGCAGAAGTATAGAATGGTGAGCCCACTATGCAGGTGTAATTCGAGCTTCTGCTTGTATCATATCCACGAATAGTCCATTGGTCAAAGTAAGTCACATGGCCAACTTAAAGTCAAGATATAGGGAAGTACAACCTGCTCATTCATGTTAGATAAAGGGGAGGGAATTGTTAATTGTTGAATACTAATTTAATATACTACAATGTATAGATTAACTGTTGTAATTCTCATGGAACCTACTGGGACTTCTTGCACTTTTTCTCCCTTCCCTCCCTGTACTGCAACACAGAAATTTATGTGTGCACAAATGAAAACATGGTTTTACTGGCAGGATCAGATGATTTAAATTGTAGATTTTAAAATTCTTTTAACTATCGAATAAATCAATGGCACATCCTCATTTCAAAAGAATTTAATGGCTACATCTGTTCTTCAAGTTTCTTATCTTTTCCCCTATGAGTTCCATATTTTTGAGATATTATGCTTTGAGATATTTCTTCCCCTTCACCCAGATTACTAACTCTGACTACGACTATAGCCATTCTCTCCTTTAACTCACCTAGTGCATTTTAAAATTTGAAATCATAGCATATAATTACAGAAAGTATGGGAAGATGTGTGCATGTATAGGATGACCAATTTATCCTGGTTTAAGCAGAATGTTCTGATTTTAGCACTGAAAGCCCCACAACCGTGGAACTCCCTCAGCCCTAGGTGAAATGAGACAGTTGGTTACCCTAATGCTGGGATTAGGGTGAATCTCTTCAAATCCTAGTTTTATTTTTTAAGTTGTTATCTGTGTCCTCTATTAATCCTGTTTTGCTGGGTGCATGTCCTGTTTGATCTTCCTCCTTCTGGCTGCTGGGAACTCTTACATGACTTGTTATTTCTCTTTGTCTGCTAGACTGAGACCATCTGGGTCTTGCCTGTCATGCACAGGGCTTAGAATGAATTTAGTCATCAGCTTTATTGGTATTGGGGGAAAGGAAAACTTACAAGGCCTATGTTCCAGTAGAGGGACTTGCACCCTTATTGCTCTGCTTTTATAGGGTGAGCATGAGAAAACAATCCCAGCAATGAAAGGAGGCACCAAGTACTTGGGTGCCAGGCTGTCTGGAGTTGGACTCTAGCTATTTAAAGAAATTACCTGGGAATTCCAGCTGCCAGCACATGAAGTTTGTTGGGAGACACTTCTCCATGGGTTTCTCTTGCTTGTGCACATTTTGCGAACAAAGGCACTGATGGCTTTTATTTTGGACTAACTTTCTAAGGAAGTTTTTATAGTGAACAGCCTTAGGAGACAGAGGTAGTGAGGCCCTCTGGTACCAAAGGCAAATTTGCTTGTTAATGGGCATAATACAGATAGTGTCTGCCTCTAGAGTAAAACTTGGGCAGGTTTACTTGCAGCCCCATTTAAAATACTGGGGTTTCCTAAGTGTGGGTTCCTCCCCAGTGGCACACATCCACTTGGGCCCACCTCAGTTTTGGGAACCAGTGCAAACACGAAGTTCATGCTGTCTGTTGTGCTACGAGTAATAATGTCATTTATCTCCGACCCAATATTCTTGTACCTTCTGTTGGTATCCATGAAACTAACTTTTAGCTTGCAAGCAGGGAAAGTCTTATACCCGTCAGTTTCTCAGCAGCACCCTTTAGAAGTGATGTGCCCTCCTGTCAAAACTCTGAGTTCAGTGGAAGTGCCTCCATACTCTGCTCCACCGAGCAAGCCCAAATGAGGCTACTTTAGATAATTCTGCTTATTTTAATATGGTGAATAACGGGCAACTACATGGTGTTCTGTAGTCCCTGATCTCTCTCTTAGTTGTCTCCTAAGGATTGATTTATATGTTTTTTCTACAGCAGTAACTTTGTAGACGGCAGTTAGATGTAGTCCTAGTTATTCCTAGTCTGGCCCTCTAAACTTATTAAGCAGCTTTAGTTTAGTGGTTAAAACCATAGGTTCTGGAGCCAGACTATCTAGATTCAAATCCTGACCCCTCCATGAGCCAGGTGTGTGACCTTTGACAAGTTACATTAATCTCTCAGTTTCCTTACTTGAAAATGGAGGGTCATTTTAAGAATTGAATGAATAATGCATGCCATGTGAGCAACTCCTTTCCAACCTACTGTGATAACCATTTAATGTTCTGGCCACTTTGCCCTAGCTAGTTTGGTTCAGTGGATAGCGCGTGGGCCTGTGGACAGAAGGCTCCGGGTCCTGGGTTCGATTCTGTTCAAAGCTACATATCTTGGTTGCAGCCTCCTCCCCAGCCTGGGTGATGTGTCTCTCTCACATTGATATTTCTCTCTGTCTTTCCTTCCCTCTAAAAAAAATAAATAAAAATGTTTTAAAAATATATTTAAAAAATAAATCTGGCCACTTATGTATAATGTAAGCAATGATCATTACCATAGTCTTGCTCATGTAACATATACTGTTGGAGAAAATGCTTATTACCTACTTCTGTTTCCAGGGGAGTGGCTTCCATTAGAGCAAGTACTCCTTTTTAAAAAATATATTTTTATTGGCTTTAGCTGGTGTGGCTCAGTGGATAGAGCGTTGGCCTGCAGACCAGAGGGTCCCGGGTTCGATTCTGGTCAAGGGCATGACCTCAGTTGCAGGCTCCTCACCGGCCCAGGCCCTGGTGGGGGCGTGTGCAGGAGGTAACCAATCGATGTGTTCCTCTCACATTGATATTGTCTTTCCCTCTCTCTTCCACTCTCTTTAAAAATCAATGGAAAAATATCCCTGGGTGAGGATTAAAAAAATATATTGATTTCAGAGAGGAAGGGAGAGGGAGAGATAGAAACATCAATGATGAGAGAGAATCACTGATTGGCTGCCTCCTGTACATCCCTCACCAAAGATGGAGCCCACAATCTGGGCATGTGTCCCCAACTGGGAATCAAACTGCAACGCCCCCCACTCCCCTGATTCATAGGTTGACACCTAACCACTGAGCTATGCAGGCCAGGCTAGAGCAAGTACTCTTAACCTGAGTTCCATGGTCACTTTTAGGAGACTCATGGACTTAATAAGAAAAAAACCTTATATCTTTATTTTTTTCTGACCTCTAACTAAAATGTAATATTTCCTGCAAATATGAATATGGATAACCAACTACTGTAATAGTAGCAATGTCTATGACTCTGTATCAAATAGAAGTCACAGATGTTTTCAAGACATTTCCCTGGTTGCAGATATCTCAAAACATCATTCACGTTCATCACTACTTTGAATTTATAACAGTTATTAGCCCTGCCACTAAGTCTTATTATTTAACGCAGTAACAAAAAGCAAATATATTTTCTATCTATCTATCTATCTATCTATCTATAAAAATAAAATAGAGCCGAAACCGGTTTGGCTCAGTGGATAGAGCCTCGGCCTCCGGACTGAAAGGTCCCAGGTTCGATTCCGGTCAAGGGCATGTACCTTGGTTGCGGGCACATCCCTAGTGGGAGATGTGCAGGAGGCAGCTGATCGATGTTTCTCTCTCATCGATGTTTCTAACTCTCTATCTCTCTCCCTTCCTCTCTGTAAAAAATCAATAAAATATATTTTTTAAAAAATAAAATAAAATAGAGAGATATGTTAATTAACCTTGACGCAGTAATGGGTCCACTGGACAGGAGGAAGATGCCCACTCAGCGTTGGGGGCAGGGAAGCAGGGGCCTATGTGCGCATGCGCTGTGGGAGGACCTGATCAGCTGGGCCAGGGTCCGGGAAGCGAGGCAGGGCCAGAACGGCGACTTGAGGGTGGGCGGTGCCGCGCAATTTTGAATTGCGCGCTGGGCGCCTAGTTTATCATAAATTTATTTATTTAGAATTCCAGGGTTATATTTTAGTGTAATTAGCTTTCTTTGTAATGCCGTATGTTTTATTTTATGCACACAAAAAGATTATTCTGAGAACAGATCCATAGTCTTCACCAAATGCCAAAGAGGCCTGTTGCCTATTGCCCAGGGAGTAAGTAGCTCTTCATTAGAGTAAAATTGGCCTTGCTCTGCCCACTCAATTCTCCCCAGTGAGAGGGCCAGACCCATGGGGAAGGCTCTGCAATTCTCCAGCCCTGCCTGTGAGTGAGTGGAAGAAGCTCCCTAATAAGAGGGTCCAATATTAGGAAACCTACCTGGTCCAGTCCAGATCTAAATTATGTCCTCGGATGTATGAGCATCACATATAAGGAGAATATTTTGATGTCTAGCTGTCTGACTCCTGAATCTTTTTCAAGTGGTTCCAAACTACAGCAGAGATGTCAATTACTAGGTCCCCTCAAACAGCAGCCTATGACTAAATGACAGACTGTAATCTGTCATTTCAAACATGTATCTTGGGGTCTTTCCAGGCATATGGTGGGCCCACTAGGGATGGCTCTATGTCTTGCCCTCCATGAGGCAGGGGAGAGGGCAGTGTGGTAAAAGACACAGTCTCTGCCTCCAGGAGGCTTGGGTCCAAATCTAGGCTCTGATACTTCATAATGGGTGACCCAGAGCAAATTACTTAAAGTGCCAATGCCGTTTTCTCATCCATAATCGCAACTTCCTTACATGGTCTTAGCAAGGGCTGAATGGGTTAAAACATCAAACAGAACAGTGCCTAGCATGTAGTGAGAACTGAGCATCGGGGGAGGGGGTAGAGATCCTGTATTTTATAGCCTAGGTATTTTTACTTTTTTTTTTTTACACATATGTCCCTCTTTTTCCCCCCATTGACCCCCTCCAGCCCACTCCACCCTCTACCCTCCACCCTCCACCCCAGGCCTTCACCACCCTATTGTCTATGTCCATGGAGCCTAGGTATTTTTCAAAATGCAGTTAAAGCAGCTATGTGTATTTTCCCTGCAGATAAAATGCTGAAGTCCTGGAGATGGATTGTCTTATTAGATTTTACGGAAAAAGATACATAACTAACTGAAATGTTATTAAGCCTCTGTGAGGGTTGCCCTCTCCCTTACCAGTAAGAATAAATTCAGCTTTCTCTCATGAACATGTGGTCACGGTGCTTCCAGGAGGCAACACACAGCAAAAAACAAAGACAATATTGGTGTCAGTTAGAAGATGGGAGAAGTGGGAATGGGACCCTGGGGACAATCTGTCTAGCAAGGAACCTAAGATATTTCTGTTACTTTTAAGATTAAACAAAAATTTCTTAGGAGAATTGGGCGATTCCCTTCAAATTTTTCAAGACAGAAATCTAGAATGAAATAATAGATTTTTAAACTTATCATCTGTAAATAAATACAAATTCTCTATGCAGATACACATACCTGGATTTCATGGGGTGGACAATACTTTTCTGTGTGGAATCTTCTTCCCATTATCTCCTTCGTCTGTGTTCTGCCCTCTGACTTGCAGCAGGGTGACAGACACTAAAATCTTTAGCCCTCTGCTATTTGCCATCCTCTCTACGGTGTACTCACCTTTGTATGTGTAACATTCATTATTCTATTGAGACTTCATCATAGTGGGAATCCAGCTAAAACTGCTGAAGTGTAAAATTACATGATCTATATTCTAAAGAGGTATTCTCCCCATCCCACCTAGGGCCTAACACAATACCAGGGACATGGGACTCCACCCTACATATTGTTTGAATCAGTACATTTTCTGGGATTTTACTTCAAGGGTGATATGCTTTCCTCAACATTGCAATGGCAGTTGCATCATATTACCAACTTTGGTGGGAACCATGAGAAGATATGAACAAAGGCCACAAAAGGTTATCTGAAACAAAACTAACTTTATTTGTTGACTGGGAAGGGAGGGCCAAAACAAGCAGCAAAAGGGAAGAAGTACATCAAATCTGGGGAGAGTCTGAGTTCAGGTCTCTGGTTGGTTCTCAAGGCTGAGCATAAACTCTTCTTTGTAATTGGTCATCGCACTGGTTCACTTCTTCAAAGTGTGGGTACCACGGCCGAAGATGTCCAGGATGGGCTGCAGAAGCTCGAACGGGCACAGTGTCACTCAGATGACATAGCTGAGGTGTTTGTTGGAAGTCAATCAAAAATCTTTCCTTCACGGGATCCGTAGCACATTAGTACAGCTGACTTCACCCAGTAAGACTCAGTGGTTACCTGCCCCTTCACTCATCTCTTTTGGAACTGACAGACCAAATTTCCTTCTTTTTGTTAGGGCAAAAGGCACAGGAACATACATGTGTACTTAGAAAAGCAAATTTTATGTGGACAGGTTGCCCTTCAAGTTGTAACAAAGCAAAATATTAGAGACACACACAACCTGTGGACAATGTTCAAAGTGACAGTATACACCATAGCTCATAGGCGGAAGCAACCCAAATGCCCATCAGTGGAGAATGGATAAATGGATGTGGCAAATTCAGAGAACCAGACATCACTCAGACATGAAAAGGAATCACACACTAAAACATGTGACAACATGGATGAACCTCAAAAACATTATGCCAAGGAAAAGAGGCAGGTACAAAAGGCCACACAGTGTGACTCCATTCATTGGATACCTAGAACGGGGAAGTCCATCCAGACACAAGGCCAACTGGTGGTTTCTGGGGCTGGGGAGAGGAGGATGGGAACCTAGTGCTCAGGGGCTACAGAGATCTTTTGGGTGATGAAATAAATGTTTTCCAAAGAGGGATGGCGGCAGCAAACACTACATTAGTGAATGCCACGGAATTATACACTTCACATGAGTTGTTTCTTATGCGAATTACATCTCAATAAAAAGAAAGGAAAAAAGACAACAGAAATGTTCAGGCATCTTTTGAGGCCATTGAAAGACCCCAGAGGCAGAAAGAGCTGAGGGAGCAGGACTGGGGAACAATTGCTCCGTGAGCCAGGAGAGGGAAAAGAAAGAGAAGGGGGCCAGGTTCCACTTCAAACTCTAACAAGGCCCCAAAAACTTGAAAGGCAGCTCAGCCCGTGTGGCCCAGTGGTTAGGCGCCTCGCCATGAATCAAGACTTCACCAGTTCGATTCCCAGTCAGGGCACATACCCGGGTTGCGGGCTGGATCCCCAGTGGGGGGCCATACAGGAGGCAGTCAGTTGTGCCCCTCAGGGATGTTTCTATCTCGCTCTCCTTTCCTCTCTCTCTAAAATCAATAAAAACATTTTTTTAAAAAACTTGAAAGGCAAACAAATAAAACTCACTTCCAAATGGTTCGCTATGTACATTTCTGCTAAAGACACTACACTCTGAAAACTAGAAATGATTTTATAACGGGAGGAAACACGGCATCCCAGAAATGCCTTTTCCCGGCCTTGGTTGCAGCCTGGAGGAAGAGAGCTGGGCTCTGTGGTGGGCGCCTAGGGCACAGTCTTTGAAAGGCCTCTGACACCGCCCCTGCCCGCAGCTATGCCCTAGCCCTTTCTGCACATTGGGAGGTCTCCCATGTCCTCCACATAGGGTGACAGACATCACTTTTAGTCGTTTTAACACTTTTAATAAACACATTTGTAAACACTGCGGCGCCAAAACCACTTGAACTAAATAAGCAAATACTAAAGTACATTCTTCAGAAAGATGTTGCTAACATTTCATAGGCCCCTTCCGTATATATTATGTACAGTGAAACCATGTGAAAGGCTGTGACCTTCCTGTCGCCTGCTACAACACGGATGGACATCATACTAAATGCAGGAAGCCAGCCAGAAGACACTTACTGTGTGACTGCACGCACGGGAAGTGCCTAAAGCTGCCGGACTCAGGGAAACACAAACGGACAAGCTGGCTGCCAGGAAATGGGCCGCTGGGGCTCAGGGAGGATCCAGGTTCACTTTGACAAGATGAAACAATTCTAGGGACCTGTTGCACAACACACAACTTTCAAGTGCTCAAGATGGTACAGTTTAAGTGCTACAGTGCTTCTTCACTCATCAAACATTTAAAAACACACTCATCTTGCTAAATTAATATAACTTCATCAGTATTGTAAAGTTAATTGATTCAGAAAAACCACAGGCTTCAGGAGGTTAAACTGAGCCAAGTATGAATTTGATACACTTTAGAACATTAAAATAGAAATCACTATGACAACAGCAGCGACCAAACAATAATGCAAGCAAAACAATCCCAGGTTATTAAATCACTCCCACTTCTATGTAAAAACTACGGGGTTGTGCCTCAGTGTGCAAACTTTGCACTTCTTAAATTGAAAATACTGACACATTAAAATACCCCAGAATGAAGCAAAAACTCAGAACTCACTTTGGTAGATGCTCTTTTGTTTTTCAAAAGAGAGAACACAGGGCAGGACTCAGCATTTGGGAGTGCTGGGCAGGCCTCCATTCTCTGGGCCTTTGGGCTGGCCTGCTGTCTGCCCGCCCCCACCTGGCTGAGCTGGTTGGACTGATGCTGTTGCCACAGCCTGTGGGAGATGCACGATTCTCCCCTGGGACTGTGGCAGCTTCTGGAAGGCAGCTGGGAGCTGGACCCGCAGCTGGCAAGGCCTTTGCGCAGGCTGAGACAACTCAACTCTCTGGGACTGCAGAACACTTCCTACTCCATTGAGGTTAGTGACAGCAGCTTGAGGAGCAGACAGGCCTCTTTGTGGCCGGCTGGAACCCTGCACACTGGAAACCTGCACCACGGGCTGCGGAAGATGAGAAGTGGGGGGCTGCTGCTGCAGCGGCTGTGGAATCAACGGGTAAAGCACCTGCTGCTGCTGCTGGGCCTGCTGCAGGATGGCCGAAATATCCGACCCCTGTGGGACCCAGAGAACCTTTATCGGCCTGAGACTTGAAAGGTATCCTACCGCATACTGAACACCACCTACAGGAGCCTGAGGTGCAGCCGGCCCTGCATTCTTTGGCTGGCCTCCTGAGGGCAGGCTGCTGGGCTTCACTCCCGAAGGAGCCCTGGCCCTACAGGGAGAGCCCTGAATGGGGTTGCATCCTCTCACCACAGTCCGGATGACGCGGACAGGGCCCAGCAGTTGAAGGACCTTGGCGTCATTAGAGGAGGCCTTGACCTGGATGACTGTGGTTGCTTGTGATGTGCTGGCAGAAGTCACGGTGGCTGTAGGAAGTGTGCGGACTTGCTTCACCTGCACAGCAGGTTTCTGGGGAAGACTTGGTGGCTCCCAAGCAGGGGCAGGAGATGGAAGCTGCTGAATGCGAATGCGGCCTGCCTGCTGTGAAGTACAAGGCTTACCCAAGGAGCTGTTTCCTGAGCTGCAGGGAATGCGCATGACTGGCGGTGCATGTTGGCCTCCCTGGTCCTGTGCTGCAGACTGAACTGTCACGGCCGAAGGCTGTTCTGCTGCTCTCCCTGGAGAAAGCTGGATGAGACTAGGGGAGACACTGGAGGGCTGTACCACCGTGACTACACATTTGCCCCTCTTCGCCAATTTCTTGGACTCCCTGGTTGCTTTCCCAGCACGAGTCTTTGACCCAGGCCTTGAACAATAGGAATGGTCATCTGTGTAGCAGTAGGGGCGAGATGTCCGTCTCCCACATCTGACTTTTTCAGGTGACCTTTCTCCAGAGATAAATGGATCATTCAGAGACTGCATGATGGGTGGCTTTGTTGTCTGGGATGAATCGCCAGCTTCACATCCAAATAGAGAATCATCTTCTGCCTCAGAGTCTGGCCAGATTAGTGAATTTGCATCCTCATCCTCATCCTCATCCTCATCCTCATCTTCATCATCATATTGGAAAGGCCAATGTTCAGTGAAATTTTCCATATCCAAGTCAAAAGGGACCTCCAAGTCAAGGGGTAGGTGTTTCCACATATCTGCACAACTTTCTGTGAAAATTTCAAGGTCATCCTGCTGATCTGCTTGGCTTTCTTGGCTTTCTTGGCTTTCTTGGTCAGGAGCCCATGCGCTTAGCTCAGGAGGGGGTGGACTGCAAGGCAGCTCCTGCTGTGGATGCAGGGAGGCTGCAGAATAGTCCTCCTGTAAGTTCCTTTCCATGGCAGGAGTGTTCATCTTTTGCTCATTACAGACCAGCTTGTTTTCACTGCAGGCTACTGATACAGAAGGATCAGGACACAGTGGCTCAGCTGCAGCTAAGATCGGCTGGCTCTCAAGTGAAAGTCTGTCTTCCTGGGCCCCTGTCTGGTTATTGGTGGTTATGGACTCCGTATCGGAAGCTAACATCTGCATCGCCGGGCGTAAGAGAACATGCCTCCTTTCGTAACGACAGCGGTCCTCGTTAGTGCACTGTCTAAAGTCCCGCACTTCTGTGATGACACACCCGCTCTGAAAAACGTTAACCCGACACCTTTCCAGGACATCTACCAAATCAGGACACAGTTGCTCTGCATCCAAGTAGTCAAGAAAGTCCCTGTCCTCATAGGGCACTAAAACAAACTCTGAATAAACTTTCGTTTCTACCTTCAGCAAGAGCGAATACTCCTCGCCTGGGTATAGGCTGACCAATAAACGGGGCAAGGACTCCCTCCGAACAAGCTTCTCCAGCAAGTTCACATTGCGCGTTAAGTCCTCCGTACCTTCGGGCTCCTTCCCGAACTCCTCAACATACATGTCATACAGCTTTTCATGCAGAGATTTTTCCTCAGCGAATGAGGCTTTCCTCTTAGGAGGTCTCTGCTGGGTGCTCTCAGTGCCACGCTCTGCATGGTCCAGAGGGCGTTCTAAAGCTCTTTGCATTGTGACATAGGGCGGGGGCCCTAAAAGCGGAGAAAACGTAAGTGCGCTGTCGCACGGCTGCCTAACCCGTCTGCAACATCGATGTATCCTTTCTGCAAACGCTGCGACGCGACAGAGCGGCGACCCCCTTCACCTCAGAGCGGCCACCGGGCACCCGCCGCCCACAAGGCCGCGCCCGCCGCCCACAAGGCCTTGTCCGTTGCCCACAAGGCCGCGCCCGCCGCCCACAAGGCCGTGTCCGTTGCCCACAAGGCCATGCCCGCCTCAGCGAGCCCGACCCATCTCGTCCGCGTCCCGGAGCAGCAGGGACAGTACTCACGCCGGGAGGGCCGCCTGTCGCCTGTCTCTACACGAGCCGCGTGGGGCCGCCGCCTCGCCTTGCCTCGCGGTTGCAGCCTGGGCCGGAAGTGGGGGCCGGTGGCGCCTGCTCTCCTTTTGGCGCGCTGGGCTGGGGGCCAAGTGTGCGCATGCGTGCACCGGCTGGGGGGCTTTCGCGCCCACCCTCTGCGGCCCCTGCAGCTTTGTCGCCTCAGCCCAGTGTCGCTGCGGCCGCCGCCAGGGGGCTCCAGGCCCGAACCCGCACTTCCTGTTGTGGTGCCCTCACTTTCCCCTGGACCCCTAGGCCAGGCGCCACCCTTGGTTGTGCGTTTACCCCGAAAAGCAGGCTCACCAAAGCAGACGCGACCAACACACAAACACACACTTTTGGGGTGCGGCTTAAATACACACGGAGTTTCGCGGGAGCGCAGTTGTTGGGAAAGTCGCGGGAGGTGCACTGTTCTTGATAAGCGCTTCGTCACGGATCGGTCACTGTTCTCAGAATCGCTTGTCGCCCGTGGCAGGGCTGCTCGTGGTGTCCCTAGTTTTCACGCACGCTGAGGGGTCCGCATGTGGGGCGCCTCCCTACGTGGGGGCTTTGGGGAAGCACTGGACGTCACTGAATCTTCCAGGCGTCTCCCGCCCAAAGGTTTCATACAGACGTGCGCCTCGCAGGCCTTCTTATACACAAGTACTTAGCTCTTAGCTCCCCATGTATTACATACGTAAGGACGTTTTGTAATTTTTTAAATGTATTGTTATTGATTTCAGAGGGGGGGAGGGAGAGAGTGATAGAAACATCAATGATGAGAATCATGGGTCAGCTGCCTCCTGCACGCCCCCTACTAGGGATGGAGCCCGCAACCCGGGTATGTGCCCTTGAGCGGAATGGAATCCGGGACCGTTTAGTCCGTAGGCGGACGCTCTATCCACTGAGGGGAATCAGCCAGGGCTTGTACTTTTTTTAAACGCATGTGGCAGGTAAATTACATTGTCTATGAATTACAGCTCAGGATTAAACTATTTTTTAATATATTTTATTGATTTTTCACAGAGAGGAAGGGAGAGAGATAGAGAGTTAGAAACATCAATGAGAGAAACATCGATCAGCTGCCTCCTGCACGCTTCCCACTGGGGATGTGCCCGCAACCCAGGTACATGCCCTTGACCGGAATCGAACCCGGGACCTTTCAGTCCACAGGTCGACGCGCTATCCACTGAGCCAAACCGGTTTTGGCTAAAGTATTTCTTTTATTTCTTGCTTTGCATCCGAGAGGGTGGCGAACTGTTGCTCAGTGATGGCAGGTAATTTAATTGATTGCTGTAAGTCAGTGGTTCTCAACCTTCCTAATGCCGCGACCCTTGAATACAGTTCCTCATGTTGTGGTGACCCCCAACCATAAAATTATTTTCGTTGCTACTTCCTAACTGTAATGTTGCTACTGTTATGAATCCTAATGTAAATATCTGATATGCAGGAAGTATTTAGGCGACCCCTGTGAAAGGGTGGTTCGACCCCCAAAGGGGTCGCGACCCACAGGTTGAGAACCACTGCTGTAAGTGCGCACCGGAGCTGCAGTCCCAGTGGTGGGTTTGGATGATGTGGAGTCTTAGAGAATTATGGGACACTGTTTTCCATGACCTCTGTTACTTTGAAATCTGCCAGCCTTTTGGGGCAGCTTTTTATGCTTATATGTAGACAGAATGAGAAAATGATATGTGTAGTGAAGTCTCACAAATGAGAAGAATCCCAGGCAATTTGGTGCAACTCCTGAATTACAGACTATTATAAAATAAATGTGCGTTTTCAACCAATAGCAATGATGATAATTATATACATAGTAGATACAGTTTATTGAAATAGGATTAAAAACTCCTCGAGTAAGAGTTCCTTAAAGATGACCTTCATTCGGGAATAGATAAGAATAATTTTCTTCCGGCATATCAATTGTCTTGGAGCAAATGTGCACTTGTGGAGTACCTCAAGGGGGCTTGAAAGCAGTTTAGCTTCTTAACTCTTTTAAACATCTTTCCCTGACTCTCTTTCTTCCCGTCTACATGCTCCACCTTAGGCGAAGCATAAGACGGCATAGCTAAATCATATTTTGCTATCCAATAATCTAAATATCCAACTTTAAGAAAGCCCGAATTATTGAGGTCAGCATGAGCTCTGACCCTCATTCAAAGCACTGCCTTGTTCTCCCAATTGAACAGAGGAACTTCGTTGCCGACCTGACTCTTGCAGGCTTCTCACCAACCATGATCGCTTTCACCTTCTGTCCCCGGGAATCTGCTGAGTGTTGGGTTGAAAAGGGCCAGTCAGTCTGTAACGATATTCCATTTAGGTGGAGAAGCCCATTAGAAAGGCGAAGCTCTGCTTTCTTGTTGGTCTGAGCTAGACACTGTTGGATTAGAAGTGGCACAGCGGTCCTGTGTTTGAGTCAGGTTATCCTGCTAAAACTGATAGAAGTCCAAGGCTTCTGCTGGCTGCTCCTGGCCGGCAGACCAGCCTTTCTGGCTTCTTAGCCTGGCACAGGGGTCCCAGAGCACCAGCAGGAAGGAGACACCCACTCCCCTGGTTGTGCGAGTCCCATGAGGTCAGTGCCTCACATGCTTCACTTGCCCCACCCTGTCCCAGCCCTGCAACTAGGCCCCCCGCCGCCTGGGCCTGCCTCCTTCCCACCTCATCTCTCTCTTCTCTCTCATGTTGCTATGCTGTGAACAGTCACCATGCCACCGGCACGCCCCCTCTGTCAGGGCTCTGTGCCCTTGCAAAAGGCTGTTTCCTCTGGGAGAGGCCCCTGTCTGCTTAGCCACCTGGTGATCCCCACCCATCTCCGCACATATCCCTTCCTGACTCCTAGGAAGCATGCCTCCTTCTCTCTGCTCTCCTGCAAAGCACACCTACCGCGTGCCCTATTAGAGCCAGGCTTCACATTGGAAAGGCTTTGAGTGTCTGCATGGTTTCTCCACACAGCCCTGGATTCCCTGAAGGCAATGGATGCATCATTTTCATGGCTGTTTGGTCACCAACTGGGTTACTATGGGGTCCAAGGTTGGCACTCTGGATTGAAGGAGTAATTGACTCCCCACTCTCAGTACCTCAACTCAAGACGCATAAACACCTTGTGAAGGAAATATCTCATCCTGTCTTTACAGTGAGAGCAGCACCCAGCGCCAGGTCTTCTGACTCTGGGGCTGCACTGGCTGTGCCAGGGTTTCTGGACCAGGTCACTACTGACATTGGCTGTGGGGGCGGTTGTGTGCACGGTGGCGTGTCTAGCAGCATCCTGGCCTTGCCCACTGAACGCCGGTTGTGATCACCAAAGCGGTCCTGATATTGCCAAGTGGCCCCTGGGAGGCAACGTGTCCCCTGGATGAGAACAGCTCAACCCCCTGCTCTGTAAACCATGGTGTGTTTCCTAGCCGCCACCCCAGTGTGCGTGTCACTCAGTGGACAGGCGTATCTGCCCACTGCGTCATGGGATGTGCTGGCTCTTCAGTGGTTGCGGGGACCGTGTCTGAGGTTGGCTTTCCCTGGGAGGCGGACCCTGAAGAGGTGATGTGAGTGCAGGTCGTTTGGGGGTCAGCTGCTGCAGTGCTGCTGAGCGCAATGGGAGCTGAGGCAGGGACCGAAATGGGAACGAAGACAATTAAAGGCCACCGCATGCAGCTGCTGTGGACCACTGGTCCCAGCTGTGGCCTCTGGGAGACAGGACAGAACAAGCCTCAGGCTGTTTTAGCTCAAAGGCAATGAAGCTCAGGCGTTTATTCATCCACTCCTCTCTCACTGGCTGAGGACAGTCCTGGGGGCATTACTCCCTGTCATTCTGTGTGGCCATGTACGAGAGCCACCCGTGCTGCTGTGGCCCCCAAATGCCCTCATACAGAGAGTCACAATTATTGGCAGTAAGACTGTCCGTGTGTATAGAATGGCAAGTGCACGGGGGAGATGGGCAGGGCACTGGCAGCATCTGCTGCACCTATGACTGAAGGTAAGTGGGAGAAGTCAGCCTTCCTCCTCCTCCTCCTCCTCTCCCTCCCCCTCCCCCTCCTCCTCCTCCTTCTTCTTCTCCTCCTGCCCCTCCTCATCCCCCCAAGGATTTTTACCATCAATTTTTAGAGAGAGTGGAAGAGAGAGGGAAAGACAGAGCGAAATATCAATGTGAGAGAAACACATCGATTGGTTGCTTCCTGCATGTGCCCTGATCAGTGCCCGGCCTGGGGAGGCGCCTGCAAATGAGATACGTGCCCTTGACCAGAATCAAACCTGGGTTCCTTTGATCCGCAGGCCGACACTCTATCCACTGAACCAAACTGGCAAGGGACATTCATTTTTCTTAAAAATTATATTGATTGATTGATTTTCATTTGAGAGAGAGAGAGAGAGAGAGAGAGAGAGAGAGAGAGAGAGAGAGAGAGAAACATTGATTTTCTGTTCCACTCATTTATGCATTTATTGTTTGCTTCTTGTCTGTGTCCTGACCGGAAATTGAACCCACAACTCTGTCTCTCATGGTGACATTCTAGCCAAAAGGGCCGTTCATTCTTTTTTTAAGAAAAATATTTTTATTGATTTCAGAGAGGAAGGGAGAGGGAGAAATAGAAGCATCAATAATGAGAGTGTATCATTCCTCCTGCATGGCCCCTACTGGGCATGTACCCTGATCAGGAATGGAACCATGACCTTCTGGTTCAGAGGTCAATGCTTAACCACTGAGAAACACTGGCCGGGCATCATTCTTCATGATATGGATAAATGTGCCATGTACTATATCTGAGCATATGGAGAAGGGAAATTGTACTCTATCCAAGTGAAACGGGCAACTTCATGTGACTTTTTTGTCAGCTATTGAAGCCAACACAGCCAAAAATGGAGGCTCTGACCCACTGCTTTCTTCCCACCAGAAGGGCTCCGAGGCTACAGGAGTCCTGGGCTACAGGTGCACTGATGAGGCTCTGAACCCGGCTGTGCTTGTATTCCATTGTGCATTAGTTGGCCTGGCAGTGCGCATCATGGCTCAGCCATTCCCTTCACTTGAGCTCCCTAATTGCCTGGTCTTATACAAGATCACTTTTTTAATTACTCTGAATACACACTGTCCTTGGAGCCTTGGCTAATTATAAGGATTCCAACTCCTGCCCTTCCCTGCAGCAGCTTGACATAGTTGCATATGCAGAGAAAACTCATGGCCAGACTAAGGTATACAAGACGAAGACAAGAATTGAATTATTTGCAAGATAATTAACCTACTTTTCTATAGTAAACTGTTTTGTTCCATATTCATTGAGGTTGAGCATGAACATTTTAATTAAGTATAATATGCATAGAGTATAATTTACCTTTTCCAGTGTATAGCTCTGTGAATTTTGAAAAATGTTGTCAATTGCTCAGTCACCACTATAATCAAGACCTAGAACAGTCTGGCATGCAAAAAATGCTCTCATGCATATTTGTCATCAATTTCTCCCCCACCTAATGTCCTGGGCAACCATTGATCTGTTTTCTATGCCTATAGATTGCCTTTTCTGGAATCTACACTAATAAAACAGAAACATGGTAATTGGCGTACGACCGATACCCTTTTCATTGGCTAATCAGCGAGATATGCAAATTAACTGTCAGCCAAGATGGCAGCCGGCAGCCAGGCAGCTTGAAACTAACATGAGGCTTGGTTGCCTCAGTGACGGAGGAAACCAACGTTCCCCGCCTGCGGCTGCAGGCCTCTGAGCGGGCAGTTTAAGAAACATTGTAACAGATACCGCTGGACTTCAGCCAGCAGATTCGCAACATTGTATGCAAAGGCCAGAAACCTACTTTCAGCCGGAGGCCTAAGAGCTGGAGCCAAGCATCAAGCTGAAGCTGGCCCAGAATTAAAAAAAAAAAAGGAAAAAAGGAGCGGTTGGGAGCTTCAGTCACCCCCAGCCTGAAAACAGCCCTCAGCCCCTCACCCAGACTGTCCAGGCACCCCAGAGTGGACCCCCACCCTGATCCAGGACACCCTTCAGGGCAAACCAGCCGGCCCCACCCGTGCACCAGGCCTCTACCCTATATAGTAAAAGGGTAATATGCCTCCCAGAACCGGGATCAGCGTGACAGGGGGCAGCGCCCAAACCCCTGATCGCCCTGCAGCTCTGTGTGTGACAGGGGGCGGGGCCACAACCTCCCTATCCACCCTGCTCTGTGCCTGATAGGGGGGAGCTCCCCCCCCCAACAGGCCCTGCTCTGTGTGTGACGGGTAGAGCCATAATCTCCCCATCAGCCCTGCCCTGAGTGTGAGAGTGGCGGCGCCCCAACCCCCTGATCCGCCCTGCTCTGTATGTGACAGGGGGGAGCTCCTCAACCCCCTGATGGGCCCCGCTCTGTGCATGACAGGGTACGGAGCCCCAACCCCCCTGATGGGCCCTGCTCTGTGTGTGACAGGGGGCAGCACCCCAACCCCCGGATTGGCCCTGCTCTGTGCGTGACAGGGGGTTGCTCCACAACCTCCCCATCGACCCTGCCTTGAGTGTGACAGGGGGCGGCGCCCCAACTCCCCAATCGGCCCTGCTCTGAGCCCGACCAGGGGCTGCACCTAGGGATTGGGCCTGCCCTCTGCCACCCGGGAGCAGGCCTAAGCCAGCAGGTCGTTATCTCCCGAGGGGTCCCAGACTGCTAGAGGGCACAGGCCAGGCTGAGGGACCCCCCCTCCCCCCCGAGTGCACAAATTTTTGTGCACCGGGCCTCTAGTCTATATAATAAAAGCCTAAGTGATCATTAAGGCAGAACGACCAGAATGACCGGTCTCTATGACCACCAGAGGGCAGATGCTCAATGCAGGGGTTTCCCCCTAGTGGTCAGTGCGCTCCCACAGGGGGAGCGCCACTCAACCAGAAGCTGGGCTTAGGGTTGGCGAGTGCAGCGGCGGTGGTGGCGAGAGCCCTTCCTTCCTCCGTGGCAGCTCTAAGGAGCAGCGAAACAAGCAGTAAGGAGCAGCGAGCAGGTGGGCGGTAAGGAAGGAGAAGTCCCAGATTGCATCCCCCGAGGGGTCCGGGACTGCGAGAGGGCACAGGCCGGGCTGAGGGCCCCCCCCCCCCCCCGCATGAATTTTGTGCACCGGGCCTCCAGTGTTATATAAATGGAATTGTAAATCATTTAGCTTTTGCAACTGGATTCCATCACATACATGCATGTAAGATTCATCCAAGTTGTTTCTTGCATTATTAGTTTGTTTTTTTCATTGCTGCATAGTATTCCATTGTATGGATGTAACAGAATTTGTTTATCCATTTAACAGCTGAAAGATATTTATGTTGTTTCCAGTTTTAGGTGGTTATGAACAAGGTTGATGTAAATATTTGTATACAAGATATTCTGTGAACATAAGTTTTCATTTCACTTGAGTAAATACCTATGTGGTACAACGTTGAATCCTGTGGTAGGTGAATGTTTAACTTTATAAGAACTATTATGAAAGTGGCTATACCCTTTTGTATTTCCAAACAGCAACATTTAGAGTCCTAGTTGCTCCACATCCTTGCCAGTACTTAATACTGTCAGATTTGGGTTTTTTTGAACCATTCTAATAGTTGTCTAGTGTACCTCATTGTGGTTTTCATTTATATTTCCCTAATTACTAGTGATGTTGAGTATCTTTTTTTAAAAATTTTATTTTTTCTTATTGCTTAAAGTATTACAAAGGGTATTACATATGTGTCCTTCCCCCCCCCGCCCTTGACAGTCCCCTAGCCTCCCCTATCCCCCAGTGTCTTATGTCCATTGGTTATGCTTATATGCATGCATACAAGTCCTTTGGTTGATCTCTTACCCCCTCCCTCCTGCCCTCCAACCCTCCCCTGCCTTCCCACTGCAGTTTGACAATCTGTTTGAGGCAGCTCTGCCTCTGTATCTATTATTGTTCAAAAGTTTATAATGGTCTCTATTATCCATGAATGAGTGAGATCATGTGGTATTTTTCCTTCATTGACTGGCTTATTTCACTTAGCATAATGCTCTCCAGTTCCATCCATGACGTTGCAAATGGTAAGAGTTCCTTCCTTTTTACAGCAGCATAGTATTCCATCATGTAGATGTATCACAGTTTTCTAATCCATTCATCTACTGATGGGCACTTAGGCTGTTTCCAGATCTTAGCTATGGTGAATTGTGCTGCTGTGAACATAGGGGTGCATAAATCCTTTCTGATTGGTGTTTCTGGTTTCTTGGGATATATTCCTAGAAGTGGGATCACAGGGTCAAATGGGAGTTCCATTTTCAGTTTTTTGAGGAAGCTCCATACTGTCTTCCATAGTGGCTGCACCAGTCTGCATTCCCACCAGCAGTGCACAAGTGTTCCTTTTTCTCCACATCCTCTCCAGCACTTGTCGTTTGTTGATTTGTTGATGATAGCCAGTCTGACCGGTGTGAGATGGTACCTCATTGTTGTTTTGATTTGCATCTCTCGGATGATTAGTGACTTTGAGCATGTTTTCATATGTCTCTTGGCTTTCTGAATGTCCTCTTTTGAAAGGTGTCTATTTAGGTCCTTTGCCCATTTTTTGATTGGATTGTTTATCTTCCTTTTGTTAAGTTGTATGAGTTCCCTATAAATTTTGGAGATTAGGCCCTTATCAGATATGACATTGGCAAATATGTTTTCCCACACAATGGGTTTTCTCATTGTTTTGTTGATGGTTTCTTTTGCTGTGCAGAAGCTTTTTATTTTGATATAGTCCCATTTGTTCATTTTCTCTTTAGTTTCAAGTGCCCTAGGAGCTGTATCAGTGAAGAAATTGCTTTGGCATATGTCTGAGATTTTGTTGCCTTTGGATTCTTCTAGAATTTGTATGGTTTCCTGTTGTACATTTAAGTCCTTTATCCATTTTGAATTTATTTTTGTGTATGGTGTAAGTTGGTGGTCTAGTTTCATTTTCTTGCATATATCTGTCCAATTTTCCCAACACCATTTATTGAAGAGACTATCTTGGCTTCATTGTATGTTCTTGCATTCTTTGTCAAATATTAATTGAGCATATTGGTTCGGGCCGATTTCTGGGCTCTCTATTCTATTTCATTGATCTATATGCCTGTTCTTGTGCCAGTACCAGGCAGTTTTGAGAACAGTGGCTTTGTAATATATCTTGATATCTGGTATTGAGATCCCACCTACTTTGTTCTTTTTCAGGATTGCTGCAGCTATTCGGGGTCTTTTTTTATTCCAGATGAATGTTTGGAGAGTACGTTCTAGATCTGTGAAGTATGCCATTGGTATTTTAATGGGAAGTGCGTTGAATTTATAGATTGCTTTGGGTAGTATGGACATTTTAATGATGTTGATTCTACCAATCCAAGAACACGTTATGTTCTTCCATCTCTTTATGTCTTCCTCTATATCTTTTTTCAACGTCCTGTAGTTTTCTGAGTAGAGGTCTTTTACCTCTTTAGTTAAGTTTATTCCTAGGTAGCTTAATTTTTTTGGTGCGATGGTAAATGGGATTGTTTTTATAATCTCTCTTTCTGAAAGTGAGTATCTTTTTATGAGTTCATTTTCTATCCACATATGTTTGTTGACATGTCTCTTCAAATATTTGGCCTATTTTTATTTGGCTGTTTTTTTAAATATATTTTATTGATTTTTTACAGAGAGGAAGGGAGAGGGACAGAGAGTCAGAAACATCGAGGAGAGAGAAACACCGATTAGCTGCCTCCTACACACCCCCTACTGGGGATGTGCCTGCAACCAAGGTACATGCCCTTGACCAGAATCGAACCTGGGACCATTCAGTCCCCAGGCCGATGCTCTGTCCACTGAGCCAAACCGATCAGGGAGGCTGTTTTCTTATTAGTGAGGTTTGAGATTCATTGATATGGTCTAAATATGTCATTTAGGAATATGTGTTTGGCAAATATTTCTCCTTCATCTTTAGCTTATCTTTTCATTCTCCTAGCAGTGTCTTCTCAAAGAGAAAAATTTTATAATATTGATGAAGTCCAATTTATTACTTTTTTCTCTTCTGGATTGTGCTTTTGGTGTCATATGTAAGAAGTTGTTGCCCAACCCAAAGTCACAAAGATATTCTGCTATGTTTTCTTCTGGAAGTTTTAAGGTTGTCCAATTTGAGTTCATTTTTGTATAAGATGTGAGGTATACATCAAGATTCAATTTTTGCACATGGATGCCCAAGTGTTCCCACATCACTTGTTGAAAAGACTGTCCTTTCTCCACTGAACTGCCTTTATACCTCTGTGAAAAATCAATTGACCATATATGTAAAGCCTTATTTCTGGGATCTGAATTCTGATCCACTGATCTATTTGTCTATCTTTGTACAAATGGCACTCTATATTAATATCTGTAGCCGTATAATAAGTTTTGAAATCAGGTAATAATAAAGCTCCAACTTTGTTCTTCTTTTGCATAGTAATATTGGCTATCCATTTCTTGAGGCTTCCCACACACATTTTAGAATCACCTTGTCAATTTCTACAGATTCCTTTGCCTAAACCCTAATTCCACTAAGTATCTGTGCACCCTTAGGTAAGTTATTTTTTATGTTTTTTATTTGTAAATTGGGTGGTGGTGGTGATGATGATTATGCTTACTTCACTTAGTTGTTTTGAAGTTTAAGTGATGTTGTCTATATAAACCATGTCCATAGAACAATGCCTGGCATAAAGTGGGAACTCATTGAAGGTTAGCCATTTTTTCCTTCACCACTACCCTCATGATTGCTTCAGAACCCTTATATTTTATTTCTTGGGGACAGTGAGAACTAATGAAGAGTTTGAAAAGAAAGAATAACTTCTTTTATTGTTTTATTGAATTTATTGGGGTGACATTGTTTCACAAAACCACATAGGTTTCAAGTCTACAACTCAATAAAACATAATCTGTACACTACATTGTGCATTTATTGCCTTAAGCCAGTGGTCGGCAAACTGCGGCTCGCGAGCCACATGCGGCTCTTTGGCCCCTTGAGTGTGGCTCTTCCACAAAATACCGACTTCTCCGCATCGGCCACAAAGTTTCAATCACACTGTACATGCGCACCTGCACGTGGTATTTTGTGGAAGAGCCACACTCAAGGGGCCAAAGAGCCGCATGTGGCTCGCAAGCCGCAGTTTGCCGACCACTGCCCTAAGCAAAGTCAGAAAGAGACTGTCCCCATTTCCCCTCACTTTGTCCACCTCTGCCTAGACCTCACCCCATTCCCCTCTGGCTATAATCACACTGTTGCCTATGTCTATGTGTTCTGTATATATGTTTGATTTTTTGGGTAATCCTCACCCAAGGATATTTTTCCATTGATTTTTTAGGGAGAGTAGAAGAGAGAGGTAAATACAGAGAGAAACATTGATGTGAGAGAAATGCATCGATTGGTTGCCTCCTGCACATGCCCTGACCAGGGCCTGGGCTGGGGAGGAGTCTGCAACCAAGGTACATGCCCTTGACTGGAATGGAAGCCGGGATGGACACTCTACCCACTGAGCCAAACCAGCTAGGGTTATATATATATGGTTTTTGGTTAATCCTTTCATTTTCTTTCATCCAGTCCCCCAACCCCCTCCCCTCTAATAGCTGTCAGTCTGGTCCATGTATCCACGTCTCTGTTTCTACTTTGTTCGTCAGTTTATTTTGTTCATTAGATTCCACATATGAGTGAGATCATGTGATACTTGTCTTTCTCTGGCTTATTTCACTTAGCACTGTACTCTCCAGGCCCGTCCATGCTGTTGCAAATGGTAAGAGTTCCTTCTATTTTTACAACCGTGCAGTATTCCATTGTGTAAATGTACCACAGCTTTTTTTATCCACTCGTCTTCTGATGGGCACTTGCACTGTGTCCAGATCTTGGCTATTGTAAATAACTCTGCAATAAACATAGTGTTGCATATATTCTTTCAAATTAGTGTTTTGGATAGACCTTAGTCCTCCCCTCCCTGGCTCCCTGTTTTTGTCTCCAGCAGCCTTGAGCATAAAATGTATGGGATTTTCCTACTCATGGGAACCTCTAAAGAGTCTAAAATGGAAGATTGTAAATTTGAAAATCTTAGAAGTTCTAAAATCTCAGCCTTCTAACATATAGGTCACCGGAATAGGTCACTCGGTTCCCCGCCAGACCTCAGGTCAATGCTCGGTCACTGAGCCACACCAGCATGGCGAAACCAGACTACTCTTAACTGCAGGGTTTCGCCTGGAACCACGGGACTGAACGCGGATGGGACGGTTCACATCCCTCATCTCTCGTGTGGAAACCCCCCCACACCATCACCTTCGCATGTAAAAGCGTATCATCGTTGCTCTGGCCTAGGACAAGATAAGCATAGGCGGAGAACCAAGATGATGGCATAGGTTAACGCAGGAGTTTGCTGCCTCGAACAACCACTTCAAAAGTGAAACTAAAAGACAGAACGGACATCACCCAGAACCACAGGAACGCTGGCTGAGTGGAAGTCCTACAACTAGGAGGAAAGAGAAATGCATACCGACACTCAGAGGAGGCGCAGTGCTGAAGTCAAATACTGAGGTGCAGAGTGCATGCAGAGCGGGCTGGTGGCTGAGGGCACGGTTGACCTTTTCAATCGGGAGGGAGTCGCAGACTCTGAGCTCCAGATCCGGGCGAGTCTTTAGGGACCCAGACTCAAACGGGAGAAGCGGGACTGTCTGGCTTCGGTCGGAGCGAGTGCAACTTTCTCTCCGAGGTTTGCAGTGGTTGCTGGGACTCAGAGAGGCAGAGCCCCTGGGGACAGGACTGAGAGCAGCCATAACTGCTCTCTCTGGCCCACCCTGTAGATCCCGTGTGTGCGACCCACCCGCCCCGCCCAAGCCCTGCACAAAGGCATTTGCCAGATAGCCTCGGGCAAACGCCAGGCTAGCACCTCCCTAGAGGACAGAAGTTCTCTCACTGCAGACACAGCTGATTCTCACAGCCACTTGGCCTGGAGGTCAAATCCCCCCTAGTATTAGCTACAACAATCAAGGCTTAACTACAAGACTGCGCACAAAGACCACTAGGGGGTGCACCAAGAAAGCATAACAAAATACGGAGACAAAGAAACAGGACAAAATTGTCAGGGGAAGATATAGAGTTCAGAACCACACTTTTAAGGTCTCTCAAGAACTGTCTAGAAGCCGCCGATAAACTTAATGAGATCCTCGAGAAATCTAATGAGACCCTCGATGTTGTGATAAAGAACCAACTAGAAATTAAGCATACACCGACTGAAATAAAGAATACTATACAGACTCCCAACAGCAGACCAGAGGAGCGCAAGAATCAAGTCAAAGATTTGAAATGCGAAGAAGCAAAAAACACCCAACCGGAAAAGCAAAATGAAAAAAGAATCCGAAAATATGAAGATAGTGTAAGGAGCCTCTGGGACAGCTTCAAGCGTACCAACATCAGAATTATAGGGGTGCCAGAAGAAGAGAGAGGGCAAGATATTGAAAACCTATTTGAAGAAATAATGACAGAAAACTTCCCCTACCTGGTGAAAGAAATAGACTTACAGGTCCAAGAAGCGCAGAGAACCCCAAACAAAAGGAATCCAAAGAGGACCACACCAAGACACATCATAATTAAAATGCCAAGAGCAAAAGACAAAGAGAGAATCTTAAAAGCAGCAAGAGAAAGAAAGTCAGTTACCTACAAGGGAATACCCATACGACTGTCAGCTGATTTCTCAACAGAAACTTTACAGGCCAGAAGGGAATGGCAAGAAATATTCAAAGTGATGAATACCAAGAACCTACAACCAAGATTACTTTATCCAGCAAAGCTATCATTCAGAATTGAAGGTCAGATAAAGAGCTTCACAGATAAGGAAAAGCTAAAGGAGTTCATCACCACCAAACCAGGATTATATGAAATGCTGAAAGGTATCCTTTAAGAAGAGAAGGGAGAAGAAAAAGGTAAAGATACAAATTATGAACAACAAATATGCATCTATCAACAAGTGAATCTAAGAATCAAGTGAATAAATAATCTGATGAACAGAATGAACTGTTGATTATAATAGAATCAGGGACATAGAAAGGGAATGGACTGACTATTCTTGGGGGGGAAAGGGGTGTGGGAGATGTGGGAAGAGACTGGACAAAAATTGTGCACCTATGGATGAGGACAGTGGGTGGGGAGTGAGGGCGGAGGGTGGGGCGGGAACTGGGAGGAGGGGAGTTATGGGGGGGGGGGAAAGAGGAACAAATGTAATAATCTGAACAATAAAGATTTAATTTAAAAAAAAAAACAACAAAAAACAACAACAACAAAAAACAAATCAGTGTTTTGTGTTTCTTAGGATATATTCCCAGAAGTGGGATTGCTGGGTCAAAAGGCAGTTTTTTTGTTTGTTTTTAAACTAGAGGCCCGGTGCACGAATTTGTGCACGGGTGGGGTCCCTCTGAGTGGCCTTTAGAGATTGGGCCGAAACCCGCAGTCCAATGCTGCCTGCAGGTCCTACCTGCCACTCCCGCTCATCCTGGTCCCACTGTGCCTGCTGCAGGCTCATGCCCAATCAGTTCCAATTGGGAGAGGCTTGTGCTGTTGCAGCAGCGCTTGCCAGCCATGAGCCCTGCATCTGGTACCCTCCCAAGGGGAATGGCCTGTGGGATAAGGCTGAAACCGGCTCTCTGACATCCCCTGAGGGGTCCTGGATTGTGAGAGGGTACAGGCCAGGCTGAGGGACCCCATGGGTGCACAATAGGGCCAGGGAGGGACCACGGGAGGGCTCTAGGGCATGTTGGGTCCTTTTTGCTCAGTGATCGGCCAGACCCCAGCAGCAAGCTAACCTACTGGTTGGAGCATCTGCCCCCTGGTGGTCAGTATCCATCATAGCGAGCAGTTGAGCAACCTTAGCATATCATTAGCATATTATGTTTTGATTGGTTGTTTGGTTGTTCTGCCATTCGGTCTATTTGCATATTACCCTTTTATTATATAGGATTTTTAAATGTTTTATTTATTTCAGAGAGAGGAAGGGAGAGGGAAAGAGAGATAGAAACATAAAAATGATAGAGCATCATTGATCAGTGGCCTCTTGCATGCCCACTACTGGGGATTGAGCCCGCAACCCAGGTATGTGCCCTGACTGGGAATTGAACCATGACCTCCTGGTGAGCCACACTGGCCAGGCCCATTTTTAATTTTTTAAGGAACCACCATACTGTTTTCCACAGTGGCTGCACCAGTCTGAATTTCCACCAAAAGTATATGAGTGTTTCCTTTTCTCCACATCCTTGCCAGCACTTCTTTGTAGATTTGTTGATGGTAGCCATTCTGACAGGTATGAGGTGATATGTCATTGTGGTTGTAATTTGCATCTCTCTGATGATTAGTGATGTTGAACATCTTTTCATATGTCTGTTGACCATCTGTATGTCTTCTTTGGAGAAGTGTCTATTCAGGTCCTCTGCCCATTTTTTTTTTGTCTTCCTTTTGTTGAGTTGTATAAGTCATTTATATATTTTGGAAATTAAACCCTTATCAGATGTATCATTGGCAAATATATTCTCCCATGCAGTGGGCTCTTTTCATTTTGTTGATGATTTATTTTGCTGTGCAGAAGCTTTTTATTTTGATGTAGTCCAATTTGTTTATTTTCTCATTAACATCAATCAGAAAGAATGTATGCACCCCTATGTTCATAGCAGCACAATTTACCATAGCTAAGATCTGGAAACAGCCCAAGTACCCATCAGTTGATGAATGGATAAAGAAGCTGTGGTACATTTACACAATGGGATACTACGTGGCTATCAAAAAGAAGAAACTCTTACATTTGCAACAGCATGGATGGACCTAGAGAGTATTAGGCTAAACGAAATAAGCCAGTCAGAGAAAGATATGTATTACATGATCTCACTCATATGTGGAACTTAATGAACAACATAAACTGATGAACAAAATAGATCCAGATCCATAGAAACATGGAACAGACTGACGAATTTCAGAGGGAAGGCGGGGTAGAGGTGGAAGAGATTAACTGGGGAACTTATATGCATACATGCATAGTCCATGGACACAAACAGTAGACTGGTGAAGGCCTAGGAGGGGCGGGTATGGGGTTGAGGGGGTCAATGGGGCAAAAAACAAACAAAGGGAACATCTATAATACTTTCAATAATAAAGATAAATTGTTTAAAAATGTGCTGCCTAGAAGCCTGTGGGCTTCCTAACATGTATATTAAAAATGGCAGATATTCTAGAAAAAAACTTTAGGAATCAGTTTCTGCTCCCTCCCCCCTTTTCTCCCCAAGGTGAAGCACTTATTCAGATGAGGCTTATAGTCCATCATAACCTCAATTAGCAGACCCTCAAAACACTGGAAAGAGGAAAATCACAAGAAAATGAACAGGTCCAAAATGTATTCATATCCAGGAGACTTATTATGCAGATGACATGGAGGGTCAGGATCTGGAAGCAAAGCCAGATTGGCATGAGCACTCAAACACTCAGCTACATCCACTATGCTATACCTGCTAAGGTTGGAGAGTGGGTTCATGTTAGCACTTAGAAAAGTTTCCAAGGACAAGAGTTAAAATCAAAGACCTTTTTCATTATCCACAACACTAATATAGAAACCAGTCCATAGATTGCATGGTTTTACAAGAATTACCCAATGTAGCTCAGAAAATGAAAAGTATGTTTGGTGCTCAGGAAAATTAAATTATACTTGTATATATTGGTGTATATATTATCCTATATAATAAAAGGTTAATATGCAAATCGACCAAATGGTAGAACGACTGGTCACTATGATGTGCACTGACCACCAGGGGGCAGACGCGGCAGCGGTGGCAGGAGCTGCCCCCTGGAGGTCAGTGTGCTCCCACAGGGCACTGACCACCAGAAGCCGGGCTCAGGGCTGGCGAGTGCAGCAGTGGTGGCGGGAGCCTCTCCTGCCTCTGTGGCAGTGCTAAGGACATCTCCCAAGGGGTCCTGGACTGTGAGAGGCCAGGCTGAGGGACCCCCCCCCCCAAGTGCACAAATGTCATGCACTGGGCCTCTAGTAATTTTATATAAATGCTAACATTTAATATATAAACATGGTCTAAATAGTATATCTTGTAAATATGAAGATAGAAGGGAAAAGTGAGCTTTTGCTATATATAATTGTAATATTTATATAAATTTAATATTTATATAATATATTATGTATTAAATTATATGTATATTCAAGCTCACTATTATACCGTACTCAAAGAAGTTCCTATAAACAAAGTACCTCCTATTCTGTCATCTTTACATTTTGAAAAGAGTAAAAATCTTAAAATATTTTCAAAAGAAAAAATTGTATCATCAGATCTGTTTTAATAAGGCTGACTAATGCTACTAAGTATATAACACTGTCTAATACCAAATTACAGTTGTAATATATTACTAAGAAAAGATGATAACCCCAGCTGTAATTTTAGTTTTGTGAGATATAAAAGGTAGATATGACTCCTGGCCTACATTTTTTCTGGAAATATTGTTCATTATCTCTTCACCTGTCTCAGAGAGTCTATACCTTGTACCATTGTCATTCTGATAACAATCTGGCCTTTATAAGGCCAAGGTATGAAGGTGTCATCTCTTGTAAAAACCTCTCACATCGGTATGACACTTTAAGTGTAACCCAAGTTAGTGTCTCTTTACTCTCATCAAAGGTGACTTTTTTCTATTTTACTCAGAGAAAAGGGCTTTGTCATCTGTCTGCTCCAGAGTCATCTATTTGGCACCATTTATGCTTCATCAGCTCCAGCTCCTGCTCTGGGTCACCATCTGAAGCCAGTCCTTCCTCCATGTGACACTGCTATCATGGAGCAGTGTAGGGTGATCTGGGGTGGGCCTACCTCCCATTTCCCCACAACAGCAGGTGAGAATGTGTTTAAGACTTTACTGGCCAGTTGGTGATAACTTAATTGCATAAGACAAAAAATACTTTTAACTAGATGCTAAATATGACTCCTGTCATAGTCCAAAAGAAAAGAACTAAGGACATTAAACACTTCATTGAGGAGAGTGGGGTCTGTTCAAAGGCACATCCCAGTTCTTTTTCTTTAAAAAAAAAATCTTTATTGATTTCAGAGAGGAAGGGAGAGGGAGAGAGAGAAACATCAATGATGAGAGAGAATCATTGATTGGCTGCCTCCTGAATGATCGGGGATCGAGCCCGTAACCTGTTCATATGCCCCGACTGGGAATCGAACCGTGAACTCCTGGTTCATAGGTCGACACTCAACCACTGAGCTACTGCGGCCAGGCCACATCCCAGTTCTTGGCCTTGCTTCCAGGCCCACTCCTGTCTGTCCCGTCTGGAGAGGAAGGGAGAGCCCTTTCTTCAAGTTTGTTCAATATACAATTTTCACTCCATTGTAGGAAAAAACCACCCCTTACCCTCCAGGGTTAGCCTTTACTAGGGCATATCACCTTCTGAGGTGGGTATTCTTTGATCCTCTTGTGTCCCATTTACAGTTTCCCCATGCTCCTGGCTTCTGTGTGCTTTTGCTTCTAATGGTCTGTATCTGTGACTTCCTGTAAAACTGCTCTTAGGTTATTGGAACTGCTTTGAAGAGCTAGAAAGAGCCAGGGACAGACAAGTATAAAAATGGGAAAGCCCAGCTCCCTGTTAACTATAATCACCGTATTGTACATTACATCCCAAGTACTTTTGAGCACCTTCCTCCAATCCCCTCTCTTCTCGCCCCCTCCCTGCCTCTGATAACCACAAATCTGACCTCTTTTTCTGTGAGGTTTTTTTTTTTTTTTTGGGGGGGGGGGAGGGTTTAGATTCCACATGTAACTGAGACTATGTGGTACTTGTCTTTCTCTGACTGACTTGTCTCTTACCGTAGCGCCCTCAGGTCCATTCCTGTTGTTGCAAATGGCAGGATTTCCTTCTTGTCTCAGGAGATCAACTGTCCGTGGACATCAACATTTGCACAGGAAACTGAGGGTTAAGAGGGCAGTAATCATTTCCAACTCCTCTGAGACTTGTAGAGGCAGGAACTCATAGAGGGGTCATCCCAACTCCTAGAGCAGTGGCCAAATGGCATTACCCTTGTGTCTCCCTCACGTGGGAGGAGAAGATGAGGCCCAGGAACAATCCAAAGTCTAGTCCAGCCATGGGCAAACTACGGCCCGCGGGCCGGATCCGGCCCGTTTGAAATGAATAAAACTAAAAAAAAGAAAAAGACTGTACCCTTTTATGTAATGATGTTTACTTTGAATTTACATTAGTTCACACAAACACTCCATCCATGCTTTTGTTCCGGCCCTCCGGTCCAGTTTAAGAACCCATTGTGGCCCTCGGGTCAAAAAGTTTGCCCACCCCTGGTCTAGACACAAATGCAAATCTTTTTTCAACATGGCGCTGCGGCCAAATGGATAACACGGGGCAGTGACCACAGGTGGTGGGAATGAGTCTAAGGAGATGGCCATAATCAAGAACAATAAAAGGAAGATACAGAGCCTTCTGATGTATTTCTAGTAACCTGGACAAAAACACTGAATTGTAGAAGCAGGCCTATCTGATATGTATTCATTCCTCATTCACTCAGGAAATATTTATTGATCATCTGGTATGTGCATGCTAGGTGCTGGGTAAAAATAGGGCTTACACTATAGTGGAGGAGATAGACATTAAGTAAATAACTATGAGGAGCAGTATAGCAAATTGGTTAATAGAATAGAGTCAAACTATTTGGGTTCAAAATCCAGCTCTGCCACTTGATAGTGTGTGATTCTGAGAAAGTTCGCTTAATCTCCCTGTGATTCAGTTTTCTAACCTATTAAGTAGGGTTAATAACAACACTGTACTTACCTTCTTCAAGATGAAACAACTGGAACCACACACAAAATAGGTAAATATTGAATGAAAAAAGCCAAACACAAAAGTACACACTGTATGACTGCATTTACATAAAGTTCAAAAATAGGCAAAATGAAATCATGGTATGAGAAGTTAGGATAGTAGTTACCCTTGGTGGAAGATGACTGTGTGATTACTGGAAGGAAGCAGATATGATGGGCGCTTTGAAGTTCAGGTAATACTTTATTTCTTGATTTGGGTACTGGTTACGTGAGTATGTTCACTTTGTGAAAATTCATTGAGCTGAACATTCACATGAACTTTTCTATATGTATGTAACATTTCCATAAAAATTTTTAGGGGAGCCCTAGCCAGTTTGGCTCAGTGGATAGAGCATCGGCTTGTGGACTGGAGGGTTCCGGGTTCGATTCTGGTCAAGGGCACGTTCCTTGGTTGCAGGCTCTATCCCTGGCCCTGGTCGGGGCACATGCAGGAGGCAACCAATTGATGTGTTTCTCTCACATTGATGTTTCTCTCTCTGTCTCTCTCCCCCTCTAACCACTCTCTCTAAAAATCAAAGGAAAAATAGCCTCTGGTGAGGATTAACAATAACAACAACAACGTTAAGAGGAAAAAACTACAGGAACAAAGTTGAAAGATTTAGATAAGTAGAATTTTTATGCAGAAATATTTTCTTTATATTTTTGTTTATCTCTATGAAAAATTAAGGACAGGCTAAAAGTCTGACAACCTTTTAAAAGTTAATCATGGCAACTGTAACATGAAAAATTTCTCACAATCTAGTACTAATTTATTGAAACAGGGCATAACATTTTGAACATATACAACTTTATTTCTGTAGCAATTAAAATCTATCATTAAAAATAATGACCTCATTGGATTGTTGGGAGGGGAGGATTAAATGGGATATCACACTTAAAAAGTGCATAGAAAAGTACTTATCAGGTAGTAAATGCTTAATAGTGTTAAATGGTATTATTTTTATACAAATATGTAATTGTAGACTGTGAGAAGAAATATAATGAAAAATGTGGTGCTGTAAGAGTGGATCCATGCCGAAACCGGTTTGGCTCAGTGGATAGAGCGTTGGCCTGCGGACTGAAAGGTCCCAGGTTCGATTCCGGTCAAGGGCATGTACCTGGGTTGCGGGCATATTCCCAGTAGGAGATGTGCAGGAGGCAGCTGATCGATGTTTCTCTCTCATCGATGTTTCTAACTCTGTATCTCTCTCCCTTCCTCTCTGTAAAAAATCAATAAAATATATTTAAAAAAAAAAAAAGAGTGGATCCAGGATCCAGATTATGTTTTCGAACCAAAGGATTCCTGTCATCCAGGATGCCATGATGCTGAGAGACCTTTGGCAACTAATAGGCCTTGTAGTCAGAGCCCAGAGCTACCAGCTTCAGAACAAGTCACAAATGAGCACCCAAATAGAAAGGACTGCAGACATTCACTAATAATAGCAATAATATAATACCTGGACACAGATTGTTACAGTTTAAGAAGTATTTTCACACCAAGGACTCATGTAATCAGCATGGCCAGTGTGGCTCAGTGGTTAGGTGTCAACCTATGAAATAGGAGATCATGGTTTGATTCCTGGCCAGGGCATATGTCTGGGTTGCAGGTTTGAACCCCAGTGTGGGGCGTGCAGGAGGCAGCCAATCAATGATTCTCTCTCATCATTGATATTTCTATCTCTCTTTCCCTCTCCCTTCCTCACTGAAATCAATTATATATATACCAGAGGCCTGGTGCACAGATTCATGTACCAGTGGGATCCCTCGGCCTGGCCTGTGGGGATCGACCCGAAACCAGCTCTCCGACATCCCCTGAGGGGTCCCAGATTATGAGAGGGCGCAGATTAGGCCGAGGGACCCCACTGGTGCATGACCGGGGCCGGGGATGGACCACGGGAGGGCTCCAGGGTGTGTCTGGCCTGTCTCGCCCAGTCCCGATTGGCCAGACCCTAGCAGCAAGCTAACCTACAGGTTGGAGCGTCTGCCCCCTGGTGGTCAGTGTGTGTCATAGCGACTGGTCAGCTGGTCACTTAGCATATTAGGTTTTTATTATATAGGATACATGCACTCATGTAGTCATAACAATAAACCAGTGAGGTAGATAATGTTCCCATTCCCCAGATGAAGTGACTGAGAGGTAATGACTTCTTCCTTTTTAAAATATATTTCTTTATTGATTTCAGAGAGGAAGGAAGAGGAAGAGGAAGATAGAAACATCAATGATGAGAGAGAATCATTGATTGGCTGCCTCCTGCACATCCCTGACTGGGGATTGAGCCCACAACCCAGGCATGTGCCCTTGGCTGGAATCGAACCTAGGACCCTTCAGTCTGCAGGCCGACGCTCTATCCACTGAGCCAAACTGGCTAGGGCTGTAAAGACTTATTTAATGCAACATGGAAAGGGGAAAGAATGAGATTTGAGCTTCACTGGTTGAGTCATTTGTCCGTATGTCCAACTTGAAAACCCACATTTCTCCCAGAGCTTCCACAATCATGACAGCCATACATGGCCACAGAAGACAGGCTGCCTCCCATTCCTGTCTCTTGGAATCTGGGGGAAAAGGGGGTAAGAGAAGACTGTAACCCAGTCTCTCTCCTTCTACTGAAGGACATCCTGGGAAGGAAAGAAAAGTGAGTCAATCAGATCTCCTTGCACACATGCTAATGACACACCTGCTGGCCAACACGCTAATAGCATTAGCAAGTGGGAGAGTCTTTATCTATGGAATGCTTTTAGGAGGATGCACTTGGTTTGTCCGGTATTGCATGTGGTAAACAAACCTGGAACATACGTATTTATGGGGCATGGCTGCCTGAAAAATGTGAGCTATGTAATAATCAGAGTATAAAGTGAAGACAGCCCGGCCAGTGTGGCTCAGAGGTTGAGCGTTGGATCATAAATCAGGAGGTCACTGTTTGATTCAAGGTCAGGGCACATACTCAGGTTGCAGGCTCGATCCCCAGTGAGGGTCGTGCAACAGGCAGCCAATAGATGTTTCTCTCTCATTGATATTTCTATCTCTTCTTTCCCTTCCTCTCTCTAAAATCAATAAAAATATATTAAAAAAATAAAAATAAAAGGAAGACACACTGCCGTGGGAGTGGTCTTCACTCATATAATCTCACAGAGCTACAACATTCCCTGGGATTTGCTATACTGAGCCTGGGGCTTGATCACAGGAGAAACACATTAATTCTCAGGTTGAGTGATAGAGAGTTAGCCCGAGGTAAGACTAATAAGCAATGGATGTATGTTCACCTTTCTCAGGCTTTGTGCCCTATAGTTCCAACTTCTCTGGTTGGTTCCTCCTAAGTAGTTGTAGCAAGGAAAGGTGGCAAAGACTTAGAGCAGCGGTTCTCAACTTGTGGGTCACGACCCCTTTCGGGGTCGAACCACCCTTTCACAGGGGTCGCCTAAATACATCCTGCATATCAGATATTTACATTAGGATTCATAACAGTAGCAAAATTACAGTTATGAAGTAGCAACGAAAATAATTTTATGGTTGGGGGTCACCACAACATGAACTGTATTAAAGGGTCGCGGCATTAGGAAAGTTGAGAGCCACTGACCTAGATGTGGATAAAAATGGGCCACATGCTAACCTGACGAGCTCAGGGAAGGCCTGTGTGATGGCCTTGCAAACTCAGAGATCTAAAGTAACCACAAAAGATGGTCTGAAATTAACTTTTAAAATTATAAAAGAGTTTATGGTGGGTAGTCATGTCCTAGGCCAGTATCTTTCCTGACAAAGGTCAATCTTTTTTTTTTTCTTTGTTAATCCTCACCCAAGGATATTTTTTCATTGATTTTTAGGAAGAGTGGAAGAAAGAGGGAAAGACAGAGAAACATCAATGTGAGAGAAACGCATCAATTGGTTACCTCCTGCACGAGCCCTCACCAGGGCCCGGGGCTGGGGAGAAGGAGCCTGCAACCAAGGTATGTGCCCTTGATCGGAATCGAACCCGGGGCCCTTTGGTCCACAGGCCAGTGCTCTATCTGCTGAGTCAAACCAGCTAGGACCAAAAGTCAATCTTTACCTGAACTGAGCCTACTGTTGTTTTGCATCTATAATAACGTATCATTGGAATGTCAAAGTAATTTTCCTTTTCTGGGCCCCTCAAAGCAGACACCACTCTGTGGAGACCACAAATCCCCTCACCGTTAATGAGTTAATTGTTGACTGTTAACTATCCTGCACCCACCTAAGTAAAATCAGTACTATGTGTCCATCATTTTACTTTTTATCCAATGCCAGAGGTTTCCCCCGCTTTGCTTTCTCCCGCCTCCCAAATCCATCACCAATGGACTTCACATAACCCACTTAAGTCTCCTCTTTTGATTTAAAAACAAGGTGCAAAACTGCCATTCTGTGGAGCATTATCTCAACCCATTGAGATTCTGCTTCCCAGTTTGGCTTAAATAAACTGAATCAAATATCTCTTCTTCCACTAGCACCTCTTAATCTGGCCATGAGTTTTCCCTGCATGTGCAGCTGTGTCAAGCTGCAGTAGGGAAGGGCAGGAGTTGGAATCCTAATAATTAGCCAAATTGTTCATTAACGTACTTGGAAGGTTGCAAGGATGGTATGCACAGTAACTTTTTAAAAGCCCCCATCCTGTGGAATTAGGGAACTCAAGTGAAGGGAATGGCTGAGCCATGATGCGCACTGCCAGGCCAACTAATGCACAATGGAATACAAGCACAGCCGGGTTCAGAGCCTCATCAGTGCACCTGTAGCCCAGGACTCCGGTAGCCTCGGAGCCCTTCTGGTGGGAAGAAAGCAGTGGGTCAGAGCCTCCATTTTTGGCTGTGTTGGCTTTAATAGCTGACAAAAAAGTCACATGAAGTTGCCCGTTTCACTTGGATAGAGTACAATTTCCCTTCTCCATATGCTCAGATATAGTACATGGCACATTTATCCATATCATGAAGAATGATGCCCGGCCAGTGTTTCTCAGTGGTTAAGCATCGACCTCTGAACCAGAAGGTCATGCTTCGATTCCTGATTAGGACACATGCCCAGTAGGGACATTCAGGAGGAATGATACACTCTCATTATTGATGCTTCTATTTCTCCCTCTCCCTTCCTCTCTGAAATCAATAAAAATATATATTTTTTAAAAAAGAATGAACAGCCCTTTTGGCTAGAATGTCACCATGAGAGACAGAGTTGTGGGTTCAATTTCCGGTCAGGACACAGACAAGAAGCAAACAATGAATGCATAAATGAGTGGAACAGAAAATCAATGTTTCTCTCTCTCTCTCAAATGAAAATCAACCAATCAATACAATTTTTAAGAAAAATGAATGTCCCTTGCCAGTTTGGTTCAGTGGATAGAGTGTCAGCCTGTGGATCAAAGGAACCCAGGTTTGATTCTGGTCAAGGGCACGTATCTCATTTGCAGGCGCCTCCCCAGGCCGGGCACTGATCAGGGCACATGCAGGAAGCAACCAATCGATGTGTTTCTCTCACATTGATATTTCGCTCTGTCTTTCCCTCTCTCTTCCACTCTCTCTAAAAATTGATGGTAAAAATCCTTGGGGGGGGGAGGGG
Organism: Myotis daubentonii; assembly: GCF_963259705.1. Lineage (NCBI taxonomy): Eukaryota > Metazoa > Chordata > Mammalia > Chiroptera > Vespertilionidae > Myotis > Myotis daubentonii. Next base: position 124,353,998 of record NC_081861.1, on the reverse strand, counting down.
CAGGAGGAGAAGAAGAAGGAGGAGGAGGGGGGAGGGGGAGGGGGAGGAGGAGGAGGAGGAGGAGGAAGGCTGACTTCTCCCACTTACCTTCAGTCATAGGTGCAGCAGATGCTGCCAGTGCCCTGCCCATCTCCCCCGAGCACTTGCCATTCTATACACACGGACAGTCTTACTGCCAATAATTGTGACTCTCTGTTTGAGGGCATTTTGGGGCCACAGCAGCACGGGTGGCTCTCGTACATGGCCACACAGAATGACAGGGAGTAATGCCCCCAGGACTGTCCTCAGCCAGTGAGAGAGGAGTGGATGAATAAACGCCTGAGCTTCATTGCCTTTGAGCTAAAACAGCCTGAGGCTTGTTCTGTCCTGTCTCCCAGAGGCCACAGCTGGGACCAGTGGTCCACAGCAGCTGCATGCGGTGGCCTTTAATTGTCTTCGTTCCCATTTCGGTCCCTGCCTCAGCTCCCATTGCGCTCAGCAGCACTGAGGCAGCTGACCCCCAAACGACCTGCACTCACATCACCTCTTCAGGGTCCGCCTCCCGGGGAAAGCCAACCTCAGACACGGTCCCCGCAACCACTGAAGAGCCAGCACATCCCATGACGCAGTGGGCAGATACGCCTGTCCACTGAGTGACACGCACACTGGGGTGGCGGCTAGGAAACACACCATGGTTTACAGAGCAGGGGGTTGAGCTGTTCTCATCCAGGGGACACGTTGCCTCCCAGGGGCCACTTGGCAATATCAGGACCGCTTTGGTGATCACAACCGGCGTTCAGTGGGCAAGGCCAGGATGCTGCTAGACACGCCACCGCACACACAACCGCCCCCACAGCCAATGTCAGTAGTGACCTGGTCCAGAAACCCTGGCACAGCCAGTGCAGCCCCAGAGTCAGAAGACCTGGCGCTGGGTGCTGCTCTCACTGTAAAGACAGGATGAGATATTTCCTTCACAAGGTGTTTATGCGTCTTGAGTTGAGGTACTGAGAGTGGGGAGTCAATTACTCCTTCAATCCAGAGTGCCAACCTTGGAGCCCATAGTAACCCAGTTGGTGACCAAACAGCCATGGAAATGATGCATCCATTGCCCTCAGGGAATCCAGGGCTGTGTGGAGAAACCATGCAGACACTCAAAGCCTTTCCAATGTGAAGCCTGGCTCTAATAGGGCACGCGGTAGGTGTGCTTTGCAGGAGAGCAGAGAGAAGGAGGCATGCTTCCTAGGAGTCAGGAAGGGATATGTGCGGAGATGGGTGGGGATCACCAGGTGGCTAAGCAGACAGGGGCCTCTCCCAGAGGAAACAGCCTTTTGCAAGGGCACAGAGCCCTGACAGAGGGGGCGTGCCGGTGGCATGGTGACTGTTCACAGCATAGCAACATGAGAGAGAAGAGAGAGATGAGGTGGGAAGGAGGCAGGCCCAGGCGGCGGGGGGCCTAGTTGCAGGGCTGGGACAGGGTGGGGCAAGTGAAGCATGTGAGGCACTGACCTCATGGGACTCGCACAACCAGGGGAGTGGGTGTCTCCTTCCTGCTGGTGCTCTGGGACCCCTGTGCCAGGCTAAGAAGCCAGAAAGGCTGGTCTGCCGGCCAGGAGCAGCCAGCAGAAGCCTTGGACTTCTATCAGTTTTAGCAGGATAACCTGACTCAAACACAGGACCACTGTGCCACTTCTAATCCAACAGTGTCTAGTTCAGACCAAGAAGAAAGCAGAGCTTCGCCTTTCTAATGGGCTTCTCCACCTAAGTGGAATATCGTTACAGACTGACTGGCCCTTTTCAACCCAACACTCAGCAGATTCCCAGGGACAGAAGGTGAAAGCGATCATGGTTGGTGAGAAGCCTGCAAGAGTCAGGTCGGCAACGAAGTTCCTCTGTTCCATTGGGAGAACAAGGCAGTGCTTTGAATGAGGGTCAGAGCTCATGCTGACCTCAATAATTCGGGCTTTCTTCAAGTTGGATATTTAGATTATTGGGTAGCAAAATATGATTTAGCTATGCCGTCTTATGCTTCGCCTAAGGTGGAGCATGTAGACGGGAAGAAAGAGAGTCAGGGAAAGATGTTTAAAAGAGTTAAGAAGCTAAACTGCTTTCAAGTCCCCTTGAGGTACTCCACAAGTGCACATTTGCTCCAAGACAATTGATATGCCGGAAGAAAATTATTCTTATCTATTCCCGAATGAAGGTCATCTTTAAGGAACTCTTACTCGAGGAGTTTTTAATCCTATTTCAATAAACTGTATCTACTATGTATATAATTATCATCATTGCTATTGATTGAAAACGCACATTTATTTTATAATAGTCTGTAATTCAGGAGTTGCACCAAATTGCCTGGGATTCTTCTCATTTGTGAGACTTCACTACACATATCATTTTCTCATTCTGTCTACATATAAGCATAAAAAGCTGCCCCAAAAGGCTGGCAGATTTCAAAGTAACAGAGGTCATGGAAAACAGTGTCCCATAATTCTCTAAGACTCCACATCATCCAAACCCACCACTGGGACTGCAGCTCCGGTGCGCACTTACAGCAGTGGTTCTCAACCTGTGGGTCGCGACCCCTTTGGGGGTCGAACCACCCTTTCACAGGGGTCGCCTAAATACTTCCTGCATATCAGATATTTACATTAGGATTCATAACAGTAGCAACATTACAGTTAGGAAGTAGCAACAAAAATAATTTTATGGTTGGGGGTCACCACAACATGAGGAACTATATTCAAGGGTCGCGGCATTAGGAAGGTTGAGAACCAGTGACTTACAGCAATCAATTAAATTACCTGCCATCACTGACCAAGAGTTCGCCACCCTCTTGGATGCAAAGCAAGAAATAAAAGAAATACTTTAGCCAAAACCGGTTTGGCTCAGTGGATAGCGCGTCGACCTGCGGACTGAAAGGTCCCGGGTTCGATTCCGGTCAAGGGCATGTACCTGGGTTGCGGGCACATCCCCAGTGGGAAGCGTGCAGGAGGCAGCTGATCGATGTTTCTCTCATTGATGTTTCTAACTCTCTATCTCTCTCCCTTCCTCTCTGTGAAAAATCAATAAAATATATTAAAAAATAGTTTAATCCTGAGCTGTAATTCATAGACAATGTAATTTACCTGCCACATGCGTTTAAAAAAAGTACAAGCCCTGGCTGATTCCCCTCAGTGGATAGAGCGTCCGCCTACGGACTAAACGGTCCCGGATTCCATTCCGCTCAAGGGCACATACCCGGGTTGCGGGCTCCATCCCTAGTAGGGGGCGTGCAGGAGGCAGCTGACCCATGATTCTCATCATTGATGTTTCTATCACTCTCTCCCTCCCCCCCTCTGAAATCAATAACAATACATTTAAAAAATTACAAAACGTCCTTACGTATGTAATACATGGGGAGCTAAGAGCTAAGTACTTGTGTATAAGAAGGCCTGCGAGGCGCACGTCTGTATGAAACCTTTGGGCGGGAGACGCCTGGAAGATTCAGTGATGTCCAGTGCTTCCCCAAAGCCCCCACGTAGGGAGGCGCCCCACATGCGGACCCCTCGGCGTGCGTGAAAACTAGGGACACCACGAGCAGCCCTGCCACGGGCGACAAGCGATTCCGAGAACAGTGACCGATCCGTGACGAAGCGCTTATCAAGAACAGTGCACCTCCCGCGACTTTCCCAACAACTGCGCTCCCGCGAAACTCCGTGTGTATTTAAGCCGCACCCCAAAAGTGTGTGTTTGTGTGTTGGTCGCGTCTGCTTTGGTGAGCCTGCTTTTCGGGGTAAACGCACAACCAAGGGTGGCGCCTGGCCTAGGGGTCCAGGGCAAAGTGAGGGCACCACAACAGGAAGTGCGGGTTCGGGCCTGGAGCCCCCTGGCGGCGGCCGCAGCGACACTGGGCTGAGGCGACAAAGCTGCAGGGGCCGCAGAGGGTGGGCGCGAAAGCCCCCCAGCCGGTGCACGCATGCGCACACTTGGCCCCCAGCCCAGCGCGCCAAAAGGAGAGCAGGCGCCACCGGCCCCCACTTCCGGCCCAGGCTGCAACCGCGAGGCAAGGCGAGGCGGCGGCCCCACGCGGCTCGTGTAGAGACAGGCGACAGGCGGCCCTCCCGGCGTGAGTACTGTCCCTGCTGCTAGCGGACGAGATGGGTCGGGCGTGCTGAGGCGGGCATGGCCTTGTGGGCGGCGGGCGCGGCCTTGTGGGCGGCGGGTGCCCGGTGGCTGTTCTGAGGTGAAGGGGGTCGCCGCTCTGTGGCGTCGCGGCGTTTGCAGAAAGGATACATCGATGTTGCAGACGGGTTAGGCAGCCGTGCGACAGCGCACTTACGTTTTCTCTGCTTTTAGGGCCCCCGCTTTATGTCACAATGCGAAGAGCTTTAGAACGCCCTCTGGACCATGCAGAGCGTGGCACTGAGAGCACCCAGCAGAGACCTCCTAAGAGGAAAGCCTCATTCGCTGAGGAAAAATCTCTGCATGAAAAGCTGTATGACATGTATGTTGAGGAGTTCGGGAAGGAGCCCGAAGGTACGGAGGACTTAACGCGCAATGTGAAGTTGCTGGAGATGCTTGTTTGGAGGGAGTCCTTGCCCCGTTTAGTGGTCAGCCTATACCCAGGCGAGGAGGGGTATTCGCTGATGATAACGGGAGACAATGAACTCTATTCAGAGATCATTAGACTGCCCTATGAGGAAAGGGACTTTCTTGACTACTTGGATGCAGAGCAACTGTGTCCTGATATGGTAGATGTCCTGGAAAGGTCTCGGGTTAACGTTTTTCAGAGCGGGTGTGTCATCACAGAAGTGCGGGACTTTAGACAGTGCACTAATGAGGACCGCTGTCGTTACGAAAGGAGGCATGTTCTCTTACGCCCGGCGATGCAGATGTTAGCTTCCGATACGGAGTCCATAACCACCAATAACCAGACAGGGGCCCAGGAAGACAGACTTTCACTTGAGAGCCAGCCGATCTTAGCTGCAGCTGAGCCACTGTGTCCTGATCCTTCTGTATCAGTAGCCTGCAGTGAAAACAAGCTGGTCTGTAATGAGCAAAAGATGAACACTCCTGCCATGGAAAGGAACTTACAGGAGGACTATTCTGCAGCCTCCCTGCATCCACAGCAGGAGCTGCCTTGCAGTCCACCCCCTCCTGAGCTAAGCGCATGGGCTCCTGACCAAGAAAGCCAAGAAAGCCAAGCAGATCAGCAGGATGACCTTGAAATTTTCACAGAAAGTTGTGTAGATACGTGGGAACAGCTAGCCCTTGACTTGCAGATCCCTCTTGGTTTGGATATAGAAAAATTCGCTGAAGATTGGCCTTTCCAATATGATGATGCAAATTCAATAATCTGGCCATTCTCTGAGGCAGAAGATGATTCTCCGTTTGGATGTGAAGGTGACAGTCCATCTCAGACAACAAACCCGGCCGTCATGCAGTCTCAGAATGATCCATTTGTCTCTGGAGAAAGGTCACGTAAAAAAGCCAGACGTAGGAGACGAACACCTCGCCCCTACTGCTACACAGATGACCATTCCTATTGTTCAAGGCCTGGGTCAAAGACTCGTGCTAGGAAAGCAACCAGGGAATCCAAGAAATTGGCGAAGAGGGGCAGATGTGCAGTCAGGGTGGCACAGGCCTCCAGTGTCTCCCCTAGTCTCATCCAACTTTCTCCAGGGAGAGCAGCAGAACAGCCTTCGGCCGTGACAGTTCAGTCTGCAGCACAGGACCAGGGAGGCCAACATGCACCGCCAGTCATGCGCATTCCCTGCAGCTCAGGAAACAGCTCCTTGGGTAAGCCTTGTACTTCACAGCAGGCAGGCCACATTCGCATTCAGCAGCTTCCATCTCCTGCCCCTGCTTGGGAGCCACCAAGTCTTCCCCAGAAACCTGCTGTGCAGGTGAAGCAAGTCCGCACACTTCCTACAGCCACCGTGACTTCTGCCAGCACATCACAAGCAACCCCGGTCATCGAGGTCAAGGCCTCCTCTAATGACGCCAAGGTCCTTCAACTGCTGGGCCCTGTCCACGTCATCTGGACTGTGGTGAGAGGATGCAACCCCATTCAGGGCTCTCCCTGTAGGGCCAGGGCTCCTTCGGGAGTGAAGCCCAGCAGCCTGCCCTCAGGAGGCCAGCCAAAGAATGCAGGGCCGGCTGTACCTCAGGCTCCTGCAGATGGTGTTCAGTATGCGTTAGGAAACCTTTCAAGTCTCAGGCTGGTAAAGGTTCTCTGGGTCCCAAAGGGGTCAGATATTTCGGCCATCCTGCAGCAGGCCCAGCAGCAGCAGCAGGTGCTTTACCCGTTGATTCCACAGCCGCTGCAGCAGCAGCCCCCCACTTCTCATCTTCCGCAGCCCGTGGTGCAGGTTTCCAGTGTGCAGGGTTCCAGCCGGCCACAAAGAGGCCTGTCTCCTCCTCAAGCTGCTGTCACTAACCTCAATGGAGTAGGAAGTGTTCTGCAGTCCCAGAGAGTTGAGTTGTCTCAGCCTGCGCAAAGGCCTTGCCAGCTGCGGGTCCAGCTCCCAGCTGCCTTCCAGAAGCTGCCACAGTCCCAGGGGAGAATCGTGCATCTCCCACAGGCTGTGGCAACAGCATCAGTCCAACCAGCTCAGCCAGGTGGGGGCGGGCAGACAGCAGGCCAGCCCAAAGGCCCAGAGAATGGAGGCCTGCCCAGCACTCCCAAATGCTGAGTCCTGCCCTGTGTTCTCTCTTTTGAAAAACAAAAGAGCATCTACCAAAGTGAGTTCTGAGTTTTTGCTTCATTCTGGGGTATTTTAATGTGTCAGTATTTTCAATTTAAGAAGTGCAAAGTTTGCACACTGAGGCACAACCCCGTAGTTTTTACATAGAAGTGGGAGTGATTTAATAACCTGGGATTGTTTTGCTTGCATTATTGTTTGGTCGCTGCTGTTGTCATAGTGATTTCTATTTTAATGTTCTAAAGTGTATCAAATTCATACTTGGCTCAGTTTAACCTCCTGAAGCCTGTGGTTTTTCTGAATCAATTAACTTTACAATACTGATGAAGTTATATTAATTTAGCAAGATGAGTGTGTTTTTAAATGTTTGATGAGTGAAGAAGCACTGTAGCACTTAAACTGTACCATCTTGAGCACTTGAAAGTTGTGTGTTGTGCAACAGGTCCCTAGAATTGTTTCATCTTGTCAAAGTGAACCTGGATCCTCCCTGAGCCCCAGCGGCCCATTTCCTGGCAGCCAGCTTGTCCGTTTGTGTTTCCCTGAGTCCGGCAGCTTTAGGCACTTCCCGTGCGTGCAGTCACACAGTAAGTGTCTTCTGGCTGGCTTCCTGCATTTAGTATGATGTCCATCCGTGTTGTAGCAGGCGACAGGAAGGTCACAGCCTTTCACATGGTTTCACTGTACATAATATATACGGAAGGGGCCTATGAAATGTTAGCAACATCTTTCTGAAGAATGTACTTTAGTATTTGCTTATTTAGTTCAAGTGGTTTTGGCGCCGCAGTGTTTACAAATGTGTTTATTAAAAGTGTTAAAACTACTAAAAGTGATGTCTGTCACCCTATGTGGAGGACATGGGAGACCTCCCAATGTGCAGAAAGGGCTAGGGCATAGCTGCGGGCAGGGGCGGTGTCAGAGGCCTTTCAAAGACTGTGCCCTAGGCGCCCACCACAGAGCCCAGCTCTCTTCCTCCAGGCTGCAACCAAGGCCGGGAAAAGGCATTTCTGGGATGTCGTGTTTCCTCCCGTTATAAAATCATTTCTAGTTTTCAGAGTGTAGTGTCTTTAGCAGAAATGTACATAGCGAACCATTTGGAAGTGAGTTTTATTTGTTTGCCTTTCAAGTTTTTTAAAAAAATGTTTTTATTGATTTTAGAGAGAGAGGAAAGGAGAGCGAGATAGAAACATCCCTGAGGGGCACAACTGACTGCCTCCTGTATGGCCCCCCACTGGGGATCCAGCCCGCAACCCGGGTATGTGCCCTGACTGGGAATCGAACTGGTGAAGTCTTGATTCATGGCGAGGCGCCTAACCACTGGGCCACACGGGCTGAGCTGCCTTTCAAGTTTTTGGGGCCTTGTTAGAGTTTGAAGTGGAACCTGGCCCCCTTCTCTTTCTTTTCCCTCTCCTGGCTCACGGAGCAATTGTTCCCCAGTCCTGCTCCCTCAGCTCTTTCTGCCTCTGGGGTCTTTCAATGGCCTCAAAAGATGCCTGAACATTTCTGTTGTCTTTTTTCCTTTCTTTTTATTGAGATGTAATTCGCATAAGAAACAACTCATGTGAAGTGTATAATTCCGTGGCATTCACTAATGTAGTGTTTGCTGCCGCCATCCCTCTTTGGAAAACATTTATTTCATCACCCAAAAGATCTCTGTAGCCCCTGAGCACTAGGTTCCCATCCTCCTCTCCCCAGCCCCAGAAACCACCAGTTGGCCTTGTGTCTGGATGGACTTCCCCGTTCTAGGTATCCAATGAATGGAGTCACACTGTGTGGCCTTTTGTACCTGCCTCTTTTCCTTGGCATAATGTTTTTGAGGTTCATCCATGTTGTCACATGTTTTAGTGTGTGATTCCTTTTCATGTCTGAGTGATGTCTGGTTCTCTGAATTTGCCACATCCATTTATCCATTCTCCACTGATGGGCATTTGGGTTGCTTCCGCCTATGAGCTATGGTGTATACTGTCACTTTGAACATTGTCCACAGGTTGTGTGTGTCTCTAATATTTTGCTTTGTTACAACTTGAAGGGCAACCTGTCCACATAAAATTTGCTTTTCTAAGTACACATGTATGTTCCTGTGCCTTTTGCCCTAACAAAAAGAAGGAAATTTGGTCTGTCAGTTCCAAAAGAGATGAGTGAAGGGGCAGGTAACCACTGAGTCTTACTGGGTGAAGTCAGCTGTACTAATGTGCTACGGATCCCGTGAAGGAAAGATTTTTGATTGACTTCCAACAAACACCTCAGCTATGTCATCTGAGTGACACTGTGCCCGTTCGAGCTTCTGCAGCCCATCCTGGACATCTTCGGCCGTGGTACCCACACTTTGAAGAAGTGAACCAGTGCGATGACCAATTACAAAGAAGAGTTTATGCTCAGCCTTGAGAACCAACCAGAGACCTGAACTCAGACTCTCCCCAGATTTGATGTACTTCTTCCCTTTTGCTGCTTGTTTTGGCCCTCCCTTCCCAGTCAACAAATAAAGTTAGTTTTGTTTCAGATAACCTTTTGTGGCCTTTGTTCATATCTTCTCATGGTTCCCACCAAAGTTGGTAATATGATGCAGGGTCCCTTTTTAGGCTATTCACTGGCTATGGTTGTCAATTAACTTTGCATTCATTTTTTTTTTAATTGTGAGAACCTGGAGGCTTTTCCCTACCCTTGTTCCAAATCATACTCTTTGTCTTTAACTCGTTATGTGCAGGCTGTGTCTTCATGACTTAGTGTTTGACCATTCGTAGTGAATTGGTTGTGGGAAAGCAGGTGTCCCCGAATGTTCCAGTAGAGATCAGAAAAGGTGGTCCAGGACATGATCATCCAGGAAAATCCAGGTGGGCCCAGTACAGCAGGAAATGTCTGCCAGCAGTTGGGTCTGTGTCACAGTGCAGGAGTTTGGGAACAGAATTATATTCCTTGAGGACACTTGCAAGTGATGGAGACTCTGGTTCTAGGTCAGCACTGTTCAATAGAAATAGAATGTGAACCTCATGTTATTTTAAATTTTTCTGTAGCCACATTTTAATAAGTAAAAGGCAAAAAGAGAAAATACCCTTAATAATGTATTTAACCCAATACAGGCATACTTTGGAGATGTTGCAGGTTTGGTTCCAGACCACTGTGATAAAGTAAATATTGCAGTAAAGCCAGTCACACACAAAAATTTTTTTTACATTTTTTCCTCTTTTTTTGGATTTTATTTTACTGTTTAAGGTATTACAAATAGTAGTACAAATGTCTCTCCCCCCCCCTCCCCGCACTGACCTTCCCTGGCCTCCCCTACCCCCCCCCAGTGTCTTGCTTATATGCGTGCATACAAATCCTTCGGTTGATCTCTTATCCCCCCAACCCTCCCCTACCTTCCCGCTGTAGTTTGACAGTCTATTCCATGCTTCTTTGCCTCTGTCTATTTTTGTTCAACAGTTTGTAATGTTCTTTATTATCCATAAATGAGTGAGATCATGTGGTATTTATCTTTCACTTACTGGCTTATTTCACTTAGCATAATGCTCTCCAGATCCATATATGTTATGTTTTACACTATTTTGTATCCTATTAAGTGTATAATAGCATTGTGTCTAAAAAACAGTGTACATATTTTAGTGAGAAATACTTTATTGTAGCCCAGCTGGTGTTGCTCAGTAGGTTGAGCATTGTCCCATGCACCAAAAGGTTGCCGGTTCTATTCCTGGTCAGGGCCATGCCTGGGTTTCAGGCTTGATCCCCAGTAGATGGTGTGCAGGAGGCAGCCAATTGATTCTCTCTCATCAATGTTTCTCTCCTTCTCCATTCCTCTCTCTATAAAATCGATAAAACATATTTTTAAAAATAAAATAAAAAATACTTTATTGCTAAAGAATGTTAATCATCTTCTAATCCTTCAGCAAATCATAATGTTTTTGCTGGTGGAGGGTCTTGCCTTGTTGTTGATGAAAATACATTATCTGGGAAGTGCAATAAATCGAAGTTCAGTAATACCTGGTATGCCTATATAGCCAATATTATCATTTCCATTTGTAATTAGTATTTTATTTTAAAATGTATTTTTATTGATTTCAGAGAGGAAGGGAAAGGGAGAGAAAGATAGAAACATCAATGAAGAGAGAGAATCATTGATCAGCTGCCTCCTGCATGACCCCTCACTGGGGACTGAGCTCCCCACCTGGGCAGGTGCCCTGATTGGGAATCGAACAGTGACCTCCTGGTTCATAGGTTGATACTCAACCACCAAGCCATGCTGGCTGGGCTGTAATTAATATTTTAAAATTCTTAATGAGACATTTTACATTCTTTTATTTTTGTTAAGTTTTCAAAATCCAGGCCCTTATAGCTTGTCTTAATTCTGAAATTTTCATCAGAAATACTTGATCTGAATTTAGATTTTAATAAAATCTATAGTTGAAACTGTAGATTCGCCTTACAAACATTCTTAGACATTTAAATTCGTTAAATCAAGCAAAAATTAGTTCCTCAGTCTCACTGGCCACGTTTTGATGGGTCAGTAGCTGCATGTGGCTATGGTGTTGGACAGTGCATTTCTAGAGGGATGAAGGAGCAGAGCAGATCCTAGAGAGCCTCAGGCATGAGTTGGGAATCAGTTCTTTTTTGTTTGATTTTAGGGATAGTGGAAGAGAGAGGGAAAGACAGAGAGAAACATCGATGTGAGAGAAACACATTGATTGGTTGCCTCCTGCACATGCCCTGACCAGGGCCAGGGCCGGGGAGAAGCCTGCAACCAAGGTACGTGCTCTTGACCGGAATCGAACCCGGGACCTTCAGTCCATAGGCCCACACTCTATGCACTGAGCCAAACCAGCTGGGGCCGGAATCAGTTCTTTTTTTTTTTTTTTAATATATTTTATTGATTTTTTACAGAGAGGAAGGGAGAGAGATAGAGAGTTAGAAACATCAATGAGAGAGAAACATCGATCAGCTGCCTCCTGCACATCCCCCACTGGGGAAGTGCCCGCAACCCAGGTACATGCCCTTGACCGGAATCGAACCTGGGACCTTTCAGTCCGCAGGCCGACGCTCTATCCACTGAGCCAAACCGGTTTCGGCCGGAATCAGTTCTTGAGATGAGGCAGGGGCTGATCATCAGAGCACAGTTGGAGTGGAAGTGAGGCTGTGTGAGGAAGTGGTTCCATGTGCTAAGCGGAAACTCCCAGAAATCCTCATGGCTTGTGGTCACCTGGACCTGCAGGTAGACAGCAACGGGCCCTAGCCATAGAGCCAGGATGGTGGTAGAGACCAGAGAGCAGGAGTCAGCTCCTTGCCAGGCTCTGCCCTGCCATATTCAAAACACCCAAATAGAGGACACTAACCATTCCATCAGGAAACTAAAACTCAGTTCTCCCACCTCTCCTGGGAGGAGCTTGGAACCCAAGGGAATGCGAGAGAGGAGACGCACCACCTGCCCTTTCTTTCGTTTTCTCTTTCTTTCTTTCACTCCTCCCTGTCCATTTTCTGGGTCTCTAACTCCTTGGCATAGAGAAACCAGAGCAGCCATGAGTTGATAATGTGGGAGCTGGGTGATGGGTACATGGAGGCTCATTATATGATTCTCTCTACTTTGGCATATATTTGTAATTGGCTATATGTACATATACTTTATATATCTACTTTGGCATATATTTGTATGCATATCCATTTGAACAGGCAAGATTCTGATGTTCCTAGAGATCCATTATACACCTTGCCCCACCCCAATTTTCACCTTGTGCCTGAAGTCCTGCCAGATCCTGGTCCTTGTCTTGCCCTTGCCTGTTTCAGTCCTATCGCTGCAGGCAGCAAAGGGTGTGCGAGTTAATTGTTAAATTCAGTTCAACAAGTTCCTCATTAGGGACAAATTACCCGAGTTTGAAATCTGCTAATTTTCCAATCAGAGTGAGTGTTTGCACTTGTGATTTGGAAATAATTACCATATGGTAAAAGCAAAACCTATGTGGGGATTACAGCAAAGGTGAGGGAGGACAGGAGCTTATTTTGGCATCTGCCATGGAAACTCCTGTTAGCATTTGCAGATTAGTTGCGGTGGGTGGCTCTGGGGTTGGGGTGGGAAAGCTCACCTGTAGCACTGTTTTGCAAAAGCTGTTTACTTCCTGTGCTAATGACCCTGAAAGGTGACCTTGATCTTCAAGGGCCAAGTATGGTCTTCATAGGCCTGGATTGGGTCTGGAAAGAGAGAGTCTTTTGGGGGGAAAAAAGAGAGAGAGAGTCTTTTGAATTTACCTATTGCATTTAAGAATACATCTATACTTTTCGCCTGACTGGCATGGCTCAGTGGTTGAATGTCAACTTATGAACCAAAAGGTCGAGGGGCACATGCTGGATTGTGGGCTCGATTCCCAGTGTGGGGTGTGCAGGAGGCAGTGATAGATGATTCTCTCTCATCATTGGTGTTTCTATCTCTCTCCCTCTTCCTTCCTCTCTGAAATCAATAAAAATATTTTAAAGATACATCTATGCTTTTCTGAAATCTGTCCTATTGGTCTAAAGCTTCTTCACGAGTTGCAAATAAAAACATTTCCTTGGTGATGGAAGTGGTGATTCTAAATGTCCTTTGTGTGATCTCACAATGCATGTGTTAGGGAACACTCGTCTGAAAGAATTTGAAGAACTAGGGGCTAAGAATTGCTGCAGACTCCCACTGTGATCTGAAGTATAGAAATCTGGATTATTCACCTTTAGTGATTTGCCTCAGTCCTAATTCCTGTATGACTAGTTCCAAAGCTTTAGCAATCTGTTGTGAAGAATAGTCAGGGTTTCAGTTAAGTTAAAAGCCAATGCAGAAAGACTCCTAAGATATTGCTTTTGGAATTTGGAGCCAAGAAAAACTGGTCTCCCCTGAGAAAGCAGTATCCCTCCTCCTCTCTGATACTGGAGTTGTACAAGTTCTCAGGTTTCCCTTTGCGCCTAGGAAACGGAAAACCAAATTTGAAACCAAACTCACCAAGTTTGCATTTATGCACATCGGCATTTCTTTTTTTATCCTCACCCGATGATATGTTTATTGATTTTTTAAAAATATATGTTTATTGATTTCACAGAGAGGAAGAGAGAGATAGAAACAGCAATGATGGGAGAGAATCATTGATCAGCTGCCTCCTGCATACTCCTACTGGGGGTCGAACCCACAACCTGGGCATGTGCCCTGACCAGGAATCGAACCATGACCTCCTGGTTCATAGGTAACCACTGAGCCACACTGGCCGGACTGTTTATTGATTTTTTGGGGGGAGGGAGAGGGATAGAGAAAGAGAGAAATATTGATCATTTGCCTCCCATACTCACCCCGACCAGGGATCAAACCTGCTACCTAGGTATGTGCCCTGATCGGGAATTGAACCCCCAATCTTTCAGTGTATGGGATGACACTCAAACACACCAGCCAGGGCTCAGCATTTCTTGTTCCTTTTTTAAAATTTCTGTTTTACTAGTTCTTTTTACTTGCCTTTTGTCATATACTACTTCACATATTTTGTTAAAGGAAACTGGGAATGCCTCCCTTCATGTGTAAACACGTGCATAAATAAGTAGTTTCTATTCATTTATATACACTGCCTCTAAACTTTTAATAAATAACCTTGCCCACTAGATATTATCCTCTTACAAATGAAGAAACTAAGGCTCGGATGGGACTTGCCTGAGGCAATAAAACTGTTAAGTGGCACAGTCAATATTTTCTCCCCTGAAGTCCATGCCCTGCCTGGGTACAGGTAACTGATATGTTAACAGGTATTAATTGAATGGTGGACGGTATACACAAAACGACTTTATTTTTCCAATCACTGGTTTCAACTATGGCACCAAGCTCCGTTTTGCATTCTTTATATCTTGGCAGATCTTATAACTTTTGGGACTCTCTTGATTGGTAAACCTGATCAGTTCCAATTACAATTTCAGTATTAAATGGGTACTCCGGTCTTGGGGCACAGAGAGAAGGGAGACAGAGTTCTTTGTGGGATAAGGTCCTTTTCCAGCTCTGATGCTGTGATCTGCTGAGGTTGGGGGGGGGTTGCACAGGGGGCTGCTCTGTTTTTTACCTGGGCTCCTCCCTCCCTGGGGCTTTGCTAAGAGAAGGGCAGCTCTGCCTGCTGACTCCCACCCCCTGCTCCAGGTTGTCTCCATCTCCCGGAGGACCTCTGAATAAGCCCTGTGCTCCTCCATTTGGGGCCTTGGGAATTGCTGAGGTCCGTTTTCCAACTCTGAAGGCTGCGGGGGGGGGGGGGGGGGGGGGCGGGGCTCATGGATGGGGGTGGGGGTGATCTCTATTTCCTTTCCAGGCATCTCAGTACTTTTGAGCCTCTCACTTTCATTATACTTCTTGGCCACAAGAGGGCACCAGACTCCACGTTCACACACCACAGAGAGTATTTGTTGCGTTCTTGCAAGAATTTCTTCGCCTACAGTTCCCAAGGCTGCAGGGTGAGCCTGCTGATCTGTGCAGCTCAGCGGGAGTCCAGGCAGGAAATTGGAAGCCAACTTTCCCTGCATGCAGACCTTCCCCTCTCCTCGAGCAACTCTCTTACCGGTTTCCTTTACAAGCCTCTGGGCTTGGGGGAGCAGGGGACATGAGCACTCCTCTATTCCACCTCTCACCAGGAACACTGGGCTCCCCTCCTACACCTCCCAGTCCCCTCGTATTTACATAGGGTGATGGGTGGTGTTTGGAGGGAACGTCTGAGTCACAGTAGGGCCAGCTGTGCTATTTCTCAGTGCTCTCTCTGAGAGGACATGTCTGCTGGCTGGTTGGAGTCTTTCTAAAGGATGTGGGAGCACCTGATGCTTTTTGTTTCCAGCTGTGGGCTTTAGCCACTCTGGGACAACAGGAAGAGCACTATTTTATGCAAGCAAGCAAGCAAGCAGGCACGCGTACACACACACGCACACACGGACACATACGCACACACGCACGCGCACGCACACGCACACGCACGCACGCATACGAACACGCACATGCACACGCACACACACTACTGTCCAACCTTCTCCCATCGTCAATTTAAAAGGGCAGAGGTTGCCCTGACCGGTTTGGCTCAGTGGATAGAGCGTCGGCCTGTGGACTGAAGGATCCCAGGTTCGATTCCGGTCAAGGGCATGTACCTGGGTTGCGGGCACATCCCCAGTGGGAGATGTGCAGGAGGCAGCTGATCGATGTTTCTCCCTCATCGATGTTTCTAACTCTCTATCCCTCACCCTTCCTCTCTGTAAAAAATCAATAAAATATATTTAAAAAATAAAATAAAAGGGCAGAGGCCTAAGTCTGGTGGAACAGTTTTTCGAAGGACTACTTTGGGTGTTTTCTAGAGTTTATTGTAAGAAGTCAGTGGGGAGCATGGGGGCCAGTTTGGGAAATTTCACCCCTATAATCGCTAGGGGGGGCATCCTTTGATATGGAAAGTAACTCTCAGAATTGTATAGTGTTATAGAAATACATCTGCAAAACAAGTACCCCAAGGACAGGGACAATAGTGCCGTGAAGGCTTGGGGGAGGGGCGGGAACAGGGTGGAGGGGGTCAATGGGGGGGGAGCAGCTGTAATACTTTAAACAATAAAAATAAATTTAAAAAAAACCAAAAAGCAAATCCCCTCATGCCTGCCCCACCCAACAGGGTTACTCTTGGGCTCTAAGCTGCTCCTGTACCCCACCATTGAGGTGGAGAGGGACAGGGATAATTTTAAGAAGTATTATTTGGGACTGTGCATCTTCTTCATACTCTTTGAGAAACCAGAGTTATTTTGAAATTATTTTTTCGGCATTGTTTGGAGAGTAGGGCATTTGAAGTTGAGATTATGGGGGCCTATGGTTATTGATAAAACCAGAGTTGCTGCATGAGGTAGGTGACGAACATAATCACTGGAAGAGAGGAAAGGAGATGGAGGAGCGGAGGGGCCAGGCTATTAGAAGGATCATCAATGTGGATACTGAAATCACCCAGATTCTAATTCTTAGGGTACAATGTTGGAGAAGGTGACAATCTTTACGGTATGTGGGGGAGTTGACCTCCCACAGTAGGAAAGAAGACTACTTTGGTTTTAGGGGTCAACTAGATCAAGATGTCCCTTAATATTGGTTGTGGGAGAGTTCTTCAATGTCACCTTCTAATTATTGAGAGTATGCTTACATGTAAGGCCTTTTGCTAAGTCCCTGGAGGAGGAGTAAGGCACGTTCTTTGTCCTTGGTGGCATGAAAATCTATTCAGAAAAAAAAATTGTAACTGTGAGGTGAGGGATGTTAACTAAATTTATTGTGGTGAACATTTAGCAGTACATACATATGTCAAATAATTATGTTGAACACCTAAAATGAATAAAATGTTATAAGTCAGTTATATCTCAATAAAGCTGAAAAAATAAAGTTAGCCCTATCCGGTTTGGCTCAGTGGATAGAGCATCAGCCTGCGGACTGAAGGGTCGCAGGTTCCCCAGCCCCAGTTGGGGCACGTGTGGGAGGCAACCAATCGATGTGTCACTCTCACATTGATGTTTCTCTCTCTTTAAATATATTTTTATTGATTTCAGAGAGGAAGGGAGAGGGAGAGATAGAAACATCAATGATGAAAGAGAATCATTAATTGGCTGCCTCCTGCACGCCCCCCACTGGGGATAGAGCCCCCCACTGGGGATCAAACCTGCAACCCGGGGTGTGCCCTTGACTGGAATCGAACCCGGGACCCTTGAGTCCGTGGGCCGATGCTCTATCCACTGACCCAAACCAGCTAGAGCTCTCTCTTTCTCTCTGTGTCTTTCTCCCTCCTCCCTTCCACTCTCTCTAAAAAAAAAAAAAATCAATGGAAAAAATATCCTCCAGTGAGGATTAACAACAAAATAATAATAATAAAAAATAAAGTCAACTCAGAGAGAGAAGGGAAATACACAAATGACTGTAAATAAAATAGACTATGGTAAATACTGTTAAGGATAAATCTTATTGGGTGGAATCTTATTGGATGGAATAGGGAAAGGCATCACAAAGGAGGTGATCTTTGGGTGGGTTTTGGCTTGGATTTCAATAGATTGAATTGGGGAAGAGGATGTTCTAACCAGAGGAACAGTACCAGCAAAGGAATGGTAGAGGATGCTATGCACCATATAATAATTGGAAGAGAGGAGGGGAGATCAAGGAACTGATATATACTGTGGTGTGTGTGCAGAGGGGAAGTGGAGGATAATGCTGAAATGACAGGTTGGCCCCATATCATGGATCTTCTTGGTAATTTAAATGAAAGAAAAACTACTCTTTCAATAAGGAATCCAACAGACTCACAATGGGATTTATAATACTTTCATGCCTAAAAGGAGAGAAAGAAATTTCAAAGCTCTTGTTCCACTGAACAAAAAAATTTGATAGAAATATTTGTTGCTCTACAGAATACAGAATTGACAGTTTAAGCATTATTATTACCAAAGCAACACATCCTATATAATAAAAGCCTCATGCAAATTGTCCCCTCAATTGGGATTTCGACCAGGAGTTCGACTGCTCGCTATGACGTGCACTGACCACCAGGGGGTGGGCGCTGTTGACGTGGTGCTGGCAGCAGGCAGCAGTGGAGGCGCTGCTGGCCCCGATGGGCCCCGAAGAGCGCAGGACCATGACGGGATGGTGGAGCAGGTGAGCAGGT
The DNA here is from genome assembly GCF_963259705.1 of Myotis daubentonii. Lineage (NCBI taxonomy): Eukaryota > Metazoa > Chordata > Mammalia > Chiroptera > Vespertilionidae > Myotis > Myotis daubentonii. Next base: position 124,335,718 of record NC_081861.1, on the reverse strand, counting down.
GGCGCCTGGCCAAGGAGGGTGTGAGCGGGGCCCAATTGTCCCACCAATCGCTCTGCAGATGGCGACCAGTGGCGGTAGTGGGGGGGGGCACTGCCCAGCTCCCAGGTGCTGAGGGAGCTGGGCGGGGGCCTCATGACTCAGGCGGAGGGGGACATGCAGGGGTCTGGGGGCCCAGGTGCTGCCCAGAGCCCAGAGGTCAGATGGGACCTGCCCTTCCACAACAGATGCTTGTGCTTTGATCACTGGCCCACACCCGTGCACAAATTTTGTGCACCAGGCCTCTAGTTATTAAATAAGATGAGCAATCAGAGTTGCAGACCTTTAGATGTTATAGGTTCCATTTTAGAGGACATAGCAAGAAACTCTGGTATGCAGGTATCTGAAGAGATATGCTTCTTTTTAAAAAGTTTTCTTTAAAATATGTTTTTATTGATTTTAGTGAGAGGAAGGGAAAGGGAGAGAGAGAGAGAGAGAGAGAGAGAGAGAGAGAGAGAGAGAGAGAGAGAGAGAAACATTGATGTGAGAAACATTGATCAGTTGCCTCCTGTACAGACCAAACCTGCCACCTGGGCATGTGCCCTGGCCAGTAATTGAACTGGTAACCCTTCAGTGCACAGGATGATGCCCAACCAACTGAGCCAGGGCAAGATATGTGTCTTTACAAATGACACTTCCAAGGGCAATTTATAGTAACAGAAAACAAAACAGGATCATAATCTTTCTCTCAAACTTCTGCACTGGCCAGGAGAGTGTGACAGATACTTGAGGAAATGTTCCCAATTCTAATTTTTATGGCACAGAACTGGTTTTGTGACTCACAATAGTGTGTTTCTCTGTACCTGTAGGGGAAGAAGGAACATTTTCTTACTAGAGGCCCGATGCACGAAATTCATGCAAGAGTAGGCCTTCCTTCCCCCAGCTGCCGGCACCGGCTTCCCTCTGGCATCTGGACTTCTCTCGCAGCCCCAGCTTCATCTGGAAGGTTGTCCTGAAGGACGTCTGGTCTAATTAGCATATTATACCTCATTATTATAAACTAGGGGCCCAATGCATGAATTCGTGCACCTTGAAAGGAACTGTAGGCTGCAAGGCTGTGGTGGGCACAGGGGCAGGTCTCGGCCCATCCTCCACACCCCTGCTTGGCCCCTTCTGCCATGGCCCCCCAGTCCCCTCTCTGCTGGCAGCCTCTGTCTCGCCACCACTGCTCCCATGTGCTGACAGTGCTGACGGTGCCAGCCCCACTCGCACCTGCTGATGCCGGGGAGCAATTGGGGCTGGTGCCAGCAGCAGGTGCAAGCAGGGCCAGCACTGCCAGTGGGTGTGAGCGGCAGCTGCTGCCCCATCACCCCTCAGGAGCAGGGGGAGGTGGAGAAGCCCTCAGGGGTGATTGGGGCCAGCAGCTGCTGCTCACACCAGCTGATGGTGCTGAGTGATCGGGGCCAGCGCCGGGCACCTGCAGTGGGTGTGAGCAGTGGCTTCAGCATTGGCTGCAGGTGCGAGCGGGGTCGGCGCTGGTAGTGGGTGCAAGTGGGGGCTCCAGTGCCGGCAGTGGGTGCGAGCAGGGCCAGTGCTGGCAGCAGGTACAAGTGCTGGGAGGGACCAAGGCAGGCGGGAGCAAAGAATTTTCAGTAACCACCAGAGGTTCGCCCTGATGACAGCAACTGGTGCCCCTGCTCACCTACTCCGCCATCCCGCCACAGCTGATGCCCATCATGTTCTGCGTGCGCCCCCTGGTGGTCAGCGCACGTCATAGCGTCCGGTTGTTTGGTTGTTCCATCTATTTGCATATTAGGGATATATATATATATATACACACACACACACACACACACACACATATATATTATGGAAAAAAGGGGATAAGGAGAAATTTAACAAATTAAAGATAAGGTAGATAATATTAAGTTGAACCATATGGGGGGTGGATAGAATGCGCAGGTAACTGAAGTCATCCAGATTGGTCTGCCTGAGTCAGCTCTGAGGATTAGCGTTTCTACAAAGTTCTTAGTTGCTGCTGCTGCTGCTGCTGCTGCTGCTGTTGCTGGGCCAGAGACCACCCACACTAAGAACCGCAGTCTGTGTGCCAACCCCATGGTGGCCCTTTAGGGTGGGTGCCCTATTTCCAAATGTAAACCTGAGCTATTTTTAGAGGAGCCCCATCAAAAAAGTGGGTTCTCTGGGCAGAATGCCAGTTGTTTCCCAGACTCAGTACCTTTTCTTCGTGAAATGGGTAGAGAAGGAGCCCGGGGAGGAGGGAGCAGGAAGAGGAGAGCAATTGCATTACTGAAGAATCTCTTCCTAGAGACCCATTGGTTTTTAAGTTGCCAGATCTTCAAAGCTAAATATATACCCATGTGGGTATTTTAAGCAAGAGAGAAAATATCAGAGGTGATGGTCTAGAGACACAGTGTTATTAGGATTTGTTTTTTAAGCCTTCTGGCTATGTTTGTTTGAAAGAGAAAAACCATAATCATTACTCTTTGGCCTGGACATTCTTGTAAACATGAGAGCCTGGGTTTTGTAAGAAGCAACCTGCCTTCTGGAACACCATTTTCTTCATAAAATACCATGTGTGCTTTCTTTGTTATTCCTGGGGAAGGAGTGCCAATTTCAAAAGCCCTTCCTCTAGTTAAAAATTATGTTATCAAATATCTACTTAATAAGTAACTGTAAAATTACACTCTGTTATATCAAGGGTGAGCTTGAAGGCATCAAGAACTGGTTTCTTATCAAAGCCAAAGAGGAGATAGTTATGGCAGAGAGTGAGGGCTAGAATGAACGAAGGTATAAAGACACCTGTATTTGATCACATCTTGAAATTACAGGGTTGTTGGGAAAATATTATAAAGTCTTCCTGAGAACGGGCAATATTCTAGTTGCTATACCTTTTTTTTGGTTTGTTTTTTGAAGCAAAGCACAAGTATAGTCCTAAGGAAAGAATCTGAGTCTTATTTTTTAAATTCCCACAATGACTTTAGTGTGGTAGTCACTCACTGAGGTGATGAAGGGATTAAGCAATTATGGAGGGAAGGTTTGCAATCAGTAGCATGACCCACAGATTCCATTTCTCCTGCTGCAGTCCTCGTACCCAGAACCATGGCTCAAGCCCCAAATAATCTTGACTTAATTAGGCTCTGGGCTGCCTCTTATTTCCCATTGCAACCTGTCTAAGGAGGATGGATTATGTTGCATAGAAATAAGTATGACTCTATGAATCATTGTTACAGTTTGTCTTTTAGTCACCGGTTAGATTGATTTTCTTAGCCATTATTCCTCTGAAAGATTCTCTTCAAAAAAGAACATCAGCCAGGTACCCTTTCTGGCCAAGATAAGGTCATGGGTAGACAACCTTCCACCCAAACTTTCCATTGGAGGAGTCAAGGTCAACGTTACTGAGAATCTATAACTAAGGTTGCCACCTTTGGGAAATAAAAATATAGGGCATCCAATTAAATGGGAATTTCGAGTAAATAATGAATAACTTTTTAGTATAATTATGTCCCACATATGGTTATTCAAATGTAAATACACTAAAATTAAATAAAATGTAAAATGCAATTCTCTGGTTGCACTAGCCATATCGTCATATGCTACATTTGGCTATGGCACTGTATTGGATTAGTGCAGACTATAGAACATTTCCATCACCAGAGAAAGTCTGTCAGACAAGTGCCAGTTAAAGCAAACCAGGAAGATGATTGCTTGATCACCCAGATGACAGCTTCACCTGCTATGGCAGTGGTTTTCACCATTTTACAGCTCTCAATTATTTTTATTTAATTGTTTAACACAGTGGATTATTGGTTAAAGAGAGGAGGCATCAAGATACTGATTTAGCCTTGGCCAGTGAGGCTGAGTTGCCAGCTCGATCCCCAGTGGAAGGTAGGTGCCCTTTCTGGCCAAGATAATAGAAATTATCTGTTATCTTGACCTGGAGGAGGCAGCTGATGGATGTTTTGCTCTCACATCGATGTTTCTCTCTCTCTCCCTCTCCCTTCCTCTCTCTCTAAAAGTCAAATTTAAAAATCTTTTAAAAAAGAATACTGATTTAGTGTATAGAACAAGCTACTGAACTGTACACTTATAAATGGGATAATTCAAAAAATAGAATGAACTAATGAAGGGCCCTGACTGGGTAGCTCAGTTGGTTAGAGTGCCATCCCAATAAGCCAAGGTTGTGGGTTTGACCCCAGGTCAGGGCACATACAAGAATCAACCAATGAATAAGTGGAACAACAACAACAAATCCTCTCTCTCTCTCTCTCTCTCTCTCTCTCTCTCTCTCTCTCTTTCTCTCTTCCTGCCTTCCTCCCTTCCTCTTCCTCTAAAATCAATTTAAAAAATTTAAAATAGAATGAGCTAATGAGAGACCTAAACAGAATTATTCTGAATTTTGACCTCAGACCTGTAAGTTATATTCATATTATCCTTTCTTGATATGTCAGAATAACTCCAGTTCTTCAAAAATAAAAGTTAAAAGAAGAAAAATTTTATCCAAATTGGCTTTTCCTTTATTGGGAATAAAATTATCCAAACTCACAGTGTGTTATTTCTGGAGAAGTACTTGCAAATAGCAAATACAAAACATGAAAATTATAATAATAAAGTAATTGATGTTTTTAAAGTGCAAAATTCAAGAATTTCAAATATCAGGCCATGGAAGCAGTTTGGAGGGTTGTAATACATAGTTAAATTTCAATCTGCATATTAATATATATTTAGTCCCCAAACACAATATAAATATGTCATTTGAATTTGTAGATAAACCATGGTCTTTCTTGCATACTTAATTTAAAATAAATTAAGCAGCATGCATCACTTGTTAAATGGGGAAGAGTCAAACTTTGTCTTTATATGTTATGAATATTAATAAAGAACATGTTAAAATGGAAATAAGACAATCTTTAATAGTATACTGATCTAAATTCATTTTCTAAAACTTAAAGTTGTTTGCTCTTACATGCCATACTCAAAAACACACAATGATTTCGCATTTCTGTGGGGGTTGATGAGATTACAGCTTCTTGTGAATGCAGGTTATAAGCACAGAGACTGGAAGACTGTGAGTGGCTGACCTGGAGAAGCGAGGGGTGGGGTTGGTGTGTGTCTGCGTGTGTGTTTTCTCTTAGCCAGGGCTTTTGGGCCACACCATTTCTAGTATAAGCAATAGAACTCAGATTCAACCCAGTTTAAGCAAAAAGAGGTATTTATTTGCTCTGGAAACTGGCATGGCCAGAGGTATAGCTTGTTACAGGGACTCTAAGATGTGAAATGACATCATATGGGCTCTCTGTCACCCTCTCCTCTTAGCTCTGCGTTTCTCTGGGTCGGTCTCTTTATCTCCTAGATATTCTTCCATGTAGTGAGGGGAGATGGCAAAGCTCACATCATCCCAGCTTAATTGACCCCAAAGAGAGCTTCTCTCTTCTATCAGCCACAGGTAGGTGCACAAACAGATGATAGGAGGGAAGCAGGAAAGCACAGGAAAGAGTTAAAAGACTAGGGAAGAAACCCATGGAGCTCTGCTTGGCTCATGCTCCCACCTCCAGTGGCTGGGGAAATGGGCTATTAGGACTGGCCAGACCTTGAGGACTTGTCACCTTTATCATCCAGGGAGATAGAGAACCACACACAGTGCGAGAAAGGCAGTTCTACATGATAAAGGGGCTTCTGTTACCCGAAGAAGGAAGGCCGGAAGTGCCGGACTAAGATAAACCATAGACAATGGCTCTGGTGTGTCTTTGTGGGACCCAGATAATAGCTTGGAAAACAGCTTGAGCTCCTGAGCTGGAGATTCCCCCTTTGTCCCTCTGGATCCCATCTGGGGAGTTTCTGCTTTTGGTTGGGTCCAGCCAATGGGGGGTAGGGGGGCACATTGGCAGGAGGTTGGAGACAGGAAGAGGGTGGTTGGGGTATTTATTCCCCCAGCTCACCCCCTGCCAGGCTGGGTTGGGCAGTAGCTGTTTTTCTCTAGCAAAGGCCACCTCTACCAGCAGCTTTGGTGACTGCCCCCCCCCTTCAGGCCTGGTGTGAGGTGGTTTCCTCTGTTGCTTTCCCTGGAGTGCCTCGCCACCCCTGGTTGGTTTCCTTGACCCCTGCCCTCATTTTGCACATCCTTGCTGAACAATTCTCCATTCCGATTTGGAGTGTGCCACCTCCTTCCTGTGGGGACCTGCCTGATACGCTGCCCATGCCCCACACCATGGCGATTCCAGTCCTCCTGGATTTGCCCTTCTAGATACAAATATGGGCTTCCAGTTGTGAGTACGCAAAACAGAGTTTATTCCTTTATTATTTATTTGTGTCATAGCTGTAAATCTACCTTTGCCCAGCCCTGTATTTCTTTTTTTAAATATTTTAAAGTTATTTTTTAATACTCATCCGAGGATATTTCCCATTGATTTTTTAGATTGAGTGGAGGAGGGAGGGAAAGCCAGAGAGAAATATTGATGTGAGAGAAACACATCTATGCATGTGGCCTTACCAGGGCTGGGGATGGGGAGGAGCCTGCAACTGAACCGGGCTGATGCTCTATCCATTGAGCAAAACTGGCTAGGGCCACCCTGTGTTTCTGAAGGACTCCTGCTGAAGGCTTCACCCTGGGCAGGGCTGTCACCGCAGCCAGCCTGTGCCCGCAGAGCTTTATGGTTGGTGGGTCTGGCTCTACAGCTTTGCTCCCAGCAGTGGATGCAAGCCCCTCCATTCATTCCCCGAAGATCAACTCATGATATTTACTGTACATTTGCTGAAGGTGTAGGGATAACACAGAAATGACAAGGTAGAAAAGGCAAACAAAACTGAGGGTGAGAGCTCCGGGGCCCCTGAGCTGTGTAGTGCTTAGGAACTGTTCTCTCTCTCCTTCCTGGGGCCCAGAACAAACTCCTTGAATAGGCCAGTTCACACCTGGCAAGAGGCTTTGCACTGACTCCCAGGGACTGTTCAAGAGGTCACTTTAGCAGGCTCATCAGCTTAAGCCAGTTCTTTTGAGGTGCAGATAGAGATGGTAGATTGGCAGGAGTTGACTACTCAAATGTTAAGGAGTTGAATTGATTTTAAGAAGAGGCTCCATAAAACTGCTGCTGTTGAGTTTGCGGCCTGAAGGTGGAAAACACCCAAAAGCTCAAAGAATGTCAGCTATGTTGGTCCTAAGAAAATCCGTTTAAAATATGAAAAAAAGTCTGGATTCTTCCAAGGCCCTGAAGATGGATGGACACAGACAAGGCCTACAGCCTTCATTTTGTTTTAACCAGAGATTTCAACATTGACAGGGGTGGGGGTGGGGGGGGTGGAGTGTGTGGTGTGTAGTTTTGTGTTTAAACCCTTCACATTCCCATGTCCTTTGCAGACGGGGGCCTCATGAGGTGGGTGCTGGCAAACAAAACAAGATGTGCTTGAATGCGCTTGATCCATGAGTAAGTTTCCCTAAATGAAGAAGCAAGGGCAGCCCGAAGAATTTCAGGTGCCACAGATGTTCTCTGGGACCCAGGGAAGGGGGTGGGGAAGAGGTCACCTTTACCCCACACTCCAGGCCACATCCCAGGCAGCATATTAGCATCCCTGTAAATTAGAGTAGACACATTTTAGGAGCAGTGTGTAGGTGTCGATGGAAGTTGGCAAAAGAGAACTCATGTTGTTTAGTCTTTAAGAGAAAAATAAGCTATGCTAGTTTCACTGTCCCCTAGGGCTTCCTGTGCTGACGGAAATGGCCTGTGTCTGTGCAGTTCCATTCCAATAGCCATGAGCCACATGTGACTATTGAGCACTTGAAATGTGGCTAGTGGGATTGAGGAGCAGAATTTTTAAAATCTATTTTTTTATTGATTTCAGAGAGGGAGGGAGAGAAAGACAGAAATATCAATGATGACAGAGAATTATCTGCCTCCTGCACACCCCACAATGGGGATTGAGCCCACAACCCAGACATGTGCCCTGACCAGAAATCGAACCATGACCTCCTCGTTCATAGGTTGACGCTCAACCACTGAGCCATGCTGACCGGCTGAATTTTAATTTTAATAACCTCACATGGCTAGAGGCTACCAAATTGGACACCACAGCAAAGTATGCAAAATGTATCTGATTTAGGGCAGAGGACTAGGGGATTTACATAGACTTGGGTTTTACTAATGTTCATGAAATTAGGCCAGTGTACACACAACTTGGTTGGCTAGTGTTTAAGATTTACACAACCAGTTCTGGCATGTGATGGTGATGAACCAGAAAGCAGAGGAGAAAGCCTAGGCCTGTAGCTAGAGGAAGTGGTTGAAAAAAGATGAGCGAGGACTGGGCAGGAGAAAATTGGTGAAGAACATGATCCATCCATATACAAGTACCCACAGGGCATGCCCTGGCCTAGGAAGAAGCTGCAAGTGTATGACAAGTTGGTCCCACTCTCAAGGGACTTACTACCTTTGACATTGACACAAGATCTAGCCACATAAAGCACTTGGCGAGCAAGGCAGCCCAGAATGTCAAAGTTATGCCAAACAAATAAATACAGTGTGAACCAGAGAAGGGAGAGATCCAGGTCAGCCAGATCTTAGAACCAGACTGCCTGGACTGACTGCTGGCTTCTCCACTTACTGGTTGTGTGACCCTGGGCAAGTCACTTACTTTCTGTGATCACTTTCCTCTTCATAAAATGGAAATAATAAAAGCGCCAATATTATAGGGTTGTGGTGAGGATTAAATGACATAATATATGTGTGGTGCTTAGAAGCCTTAGCTATTATCAAAGGGGAGAAGCAAAGGTAGAGTAGGGGAGAGGGCATTAGCTTTTAAGACCTGCATTTATACTGAATGTAACTGAAACTGCTTGTGAACAATCTGATACTGAGCAAAAATAACATTTTTAAAAAATTTACAAAAGAAAATGGACATGAGCTCATGGCCAGAGCCCAAAAGATAGAAATGAGCAAGATAAAACAGTTGCTAAAAATGTTCGTGCACTAAAAATGGTGTGGCTCAGTGGTTGAGCAGCGACTCATGAACCAGGAGGTCACCGGTTCAATTCCCAGTCAGGGCACATACCCGGGTTGTGGGCTCAATCCCCCAGGGGTGTACAGGAGGCAGCCGAAGATGTTTCTCTCTGCCTTCCTCTCTCTTTCTCTCAAAATTAATAAAGGAAAACAATTAATAAATGTTCCTGGTATATAACCACAAAGGAAGCTGGAGAAGGGAGAAAATGGGTCAGTTCTAAGGAAGCCATTGAGGCTACAGAGAAGGCTGTTCAATACCTTTGGTTTTAAAGGGCTATGTAAAAAACCAGGAACCTGGCATCATTAAAGGATAAACACAAAGCCTGTCATATATGTCTCAGAATAGAAATTAAAAAGCTAGAATAAGGGAAACAATACTAATTAGAACAATATTGATGGTAACAATAAAAAAGCTTTTATTCTGCCGAAACCGGTTTGGCTTAGTGGATAGAGCGTCGGCCTGCGGACTGAAGGGTCCCGGGTTCGATTCCGGTCAAGGGCATGTACCTGGGTTGCGCGCACATCCCCAGTGGGAGATGTGCAGGAGGCAGCTGATCGATGTTTCTCTCTCATCGATGTTTCTGACTCTCTATCTTTCTCCCTTTCTCTCTGTAAAAAATCAATAAAATATATATATATATATATAAAATAAAGCTTTTATTCTATATTTGAACCAGAAATGAAATAAGGAGGTGGGGGGAGTGAAGTGATATAGGCAAATGGCAGGGAGAAGAACCACACAATTCCTTCTTTGTCTTGAAACTGGAGGTAGAACCTGGCCAGCCGACATGGCTCAGTGGTTGAGCATCAACCTATGAACCAGGGGGTCATGGTTTGATTCCTGGTCAGGGTACATGCCCGGGTTGTGGGCTCAGTCCCCAGTGTGGGGCGTGCAGGAAGCAGCTGGTCAGTGATTCTCTCTCATCATTGATGTTTCTATCTCCTCCTCCCTCTCCCTCCCTCTCTGAAATCAATAAACATATATTTAAAAAAAGAAACTGGAGGTAGATGCAGAAATAGAAGAGTCCCTGGATGTTTGGAATAAGTTCAAGTCAGTCTGCAGGTGGAAGAGGCTGTCATGGCGGATAGTGCGTTCTGTTTTGTATGTCAAGTTTTTGAGGAAGCACCAACTCAGAAAAAGGGAGAAGGTACCTGAGAAATGGAGGGCCTGAAAATTATGGCAATTGAAAGCCATAGATGTTGTGTGGGTTTAGCGGGGCGGGGGGGGGGTAGAGGAGGAGGGTGACTTGGAAGTAGGCATCTAAGCTAGGACCATATGTGTGAAGGGATGCCATTTGGAAAAGGACTTGACTATCCTTTGTATGAGGAGAGAGTGGGACTATGCCCTGTGGATTGACATTGGCGGGAAACACAGTCCAATTCAATGTCAAAACTTCTGAATGTGCTGTACTGGCATGGCTCAGTGGTTGAGCATTGACCTATGAACCAGGAGGTCGCGGTTTGATTCCCAGTCTGGGCACAAGCCCGGGTTGCAGGCTCTATCCCCAGTGTGGGGCATGTAGGAGGCAGCTGATCAATGATTCCCTCTCATCATTGATGTTTCTATCTCTCTCTCTCTCCCTCTCTCTTACTCTCTGAAATCAATATATATATATATATATTTAAAAAAATATATTTTATTGATTTTTTTAGAGGGAGGAAGGGAGAGGAATAGAGAGTTAGAAACATCGATGAGAGAGAAATATCAGCTGCCTCCTGCACACCCCCTACTGGGGATGTGCCTGAAACCAAGGTACATGCCCTTGACCAGAATTGAACCTGGGACCCTTCAGTCCGCAGGCTGATGCTCTATCCACTGAGCTAAACCGGCTAGCGCAACAAATATATTTTTTAAAAAAACTTCTGAATGCTTAGAAGCAATTACCAACTGCCTCAAAGTAATGGTGTCTCTACAGCAGTAAGGTCCAAACTGAGATTAACTGAATTTGTCAAGGTCGTTGTAGACAGAATTTTCATATAGGGTATGAGTTTGGTAGGTTAGGACCTCAAGCCTTAGTTCTTAGCCTATTTTAGGCCATAAACTCCTGTGAGAATCGGATAAAAACTATGGGTCCTTTCTATTAAAATACCTGTATGTGCCAACATACTACTTTTTCTGTTCAATTTTTCAAGTTCACTTTCCCTAAAGCAGAATCATGGTCCCTGGGTTAAGAAGCCCACAGCTGAAGGGATTCTTCTATCTCTAAAATGTAGCGGTTCTAAGTCCTTTCCCCAGAAGTTGCATTTTTACAGGTTTATCCCCAAGTGGTCTTTTGTAAACATTTTCAGGGCTGGATACCAAAAAAAGGGGGGGGGGCGGGGTGTGCTAGCAGTGCTTTCTCTCCATATCTGTGTTGGACACTTGCTACTCACGATCCAATGCCAAATCTCAAAGGTTCAACTTTCTAAATCCTGAAAGGACCAATGCCAAGTTGTTTGCCTCTTGTCTTCCAGCTGTGTCTGCATCAGGGGGGAAGCCATGTTGTAATACACAGACACACCACCAGATGGCACCCTTGGGAAAGTCTTGCTTTGCCAGTTGGCTCCCCAGTTCTGTTGTCCACTCTAAGCATAGTCAGGTAAAATGTGTGGAAGAGGGAAGAGAATCTGATATGGGGGAGGAAAGGTGACAATGACAAGACAGCCCTGGCCCTTTCCTGGGTTTTGGTATACAGAGTCAAGCCTTGATTATTTTCTTCTACTTCGTAGTTGCCAGCTTTTGGAGGCAGATGCATAGATTTATAGTAAAAGCAAGCATTTTTTTTTTGGTCCACATACATTTATTTTATGCCTCGGCTGATGCACCATATGATTTAGAAGCTGCTCATAATCTGAGGGAAGAGCCTGTTCTTCTTTTGGATTGTAAGCTTGCATATTCATTCTTTTATTGCATCTGTCCCCAACTTAACTTCCAGTAAAAATATTTGGTTTGCAGGGAAACATCACAGAAGGCTGCTATAGAAAGGGAAAATTCATTTAGATCTGCTCTGTCTGCTGTGAACATCAGGCCAACTGGAAAGAAGATCAAAGTGAAAGAAGGGGGCAGAAGTGGGCTGGGATGGAAAGCAGGATTATATCTGAAATCGGCAAGTCCCATCTTCTCTCTTGCTCCTTCCAAATATTTCTGAAAAAAACAGTTTCTTAAAGACCCATGTTCGGTTGGTTAGAACATCATCCTGACATGCTAAGGCTGCGGGTTTGATTCCCTGTCAAGGCACATACAAGAAGCAACGAATGACTGTATAAATAAGTGGAACAATAAATCAATGTTTCTCTCTCTCTTTTTTCCTCCCTCCTTCCCTCCCTCTGTAAAATCAATTTTTAAAAAACCCATGTTCATGCTACATTAAGCCTTATGTTTCTAGTTCTCACTTATGGTTTGGGGAGGTGTTTGCTAAGTTTACTTGAGAGAGGAGCCGATGTTGATTAGAGTACAATTATCTGTGTTGAGAAAGAATCTCCCCACTGGTTCGTAGTCTTTGGCAGGCAGTTAGCAGAAATAATAAGCTCAGAACAGATGCTGTGTTTCCTTGGGGCCTGGGTTTGGCCAGCTCTCTTTTCATTTTTGTACCTGCAAGTGGAAAATCACCACTTTAGTGAACATGTACCCCGTGGAAAAAATATTTGAAATTACCCAATAGAGGAAAGTGGCCTTTCTAAGATTGGCAATGAAGAGGTATGGCAGAATCACACCAAATTTAAAATGGGGGATTCTTTCCCCCCTTACATTTATTTAGAAGGTAGCTCTGCTAGAAACCTGCCTTTCTGAGCAGAGACGTGAAACAGAATTCCAGAGTGTGGAGACGCAGGCGTCTAATCATTGAGAGGGCATCTTTCTAGGCCTGGCTCTGTGCTGGGCGTTCTGGGGAATGAAGAGATTAAAGAGACATTGTTCCTCTCCTCCAGGAGCTTCCAACCTGGTGGGAAAGGCAAACATACAAGGACCCATGTTATGCCTGGAATTATAGTTGAGTGCCAAAAGCAAAATAAAATCAAAGTACAGCTCTGCTTGGCTGGGCAGCGCTGCGGCAATTGAAAATCTGCTAAAATGCAGACTGTTAGCAAAGTCAAATTATCCTTTGTCCTCGAAATGTAAGTAACTGGCTGGATGTGGGCCATTTTTCCTCATCTTTATACTTTTCTGTTCTTTGTAAAATTTCTAAAATAAGCATGTTTAGTTTCTTTTTTTCCCCCCTCATAAAAGCAAGTGGGAATCTGGTAAGAGGCAAATGTATACTTTTTTCTTTTACTCAAACTGATGTTAACAAAAGCAAACACTTATTTGGTAGTTACTATAGTGCCAGGTACTGTTCTGAGTGCTTTTATATATTAATTCATTTAATCCTTTCAGCCACCTCATGAGACAGGTATTATTATTAAACCCATTTTTCCCTGGCCAGTGTTCTCAGCAGTTAGAGTGTCAGTCCAAGCACTGAAGGGTTGTAGGTTTGATTCCTGGTCGTAATTGGGGTGCGTACAGGAGACAACTGATCAATGTGTTTCTCTCACCTCTCTCTCTCTCTCCCACTCTCTCTAAAAATCAATGGAAAAAAATATCCTCCGGTGAGGATTAACAACAACAACAAAACACCCCATTTTATAGAAGAAGCAATTGAGGCACAGAGAAGTTAAATAATTTGCCAGGGTTACACCAGGAGTTAAGTAGCTGAGCAAGGTAGCTCCAAAATTCAAGCTGCTTCATTTAGTGAGTTTTCTAAAGGAAGAGTTTTCCCTCCTAAATTAATTTCCCACTTAACTGAAGCTTGTCATCCTGTTTCAGGATTGGGCTTGGGAATGACCCATTCCTGGAGCAAGATGGCGTAGGAAGGGAGATGCTGGGATTGGAAAGACAAGCCCAAATGGCTCAGTTATCTGGAGGAACCTCCAAGTGTAGACCAAAGAGTTTGCAGCTGGTTGGCCTAGCCTGGCCTAAAGGATTCTGGGAAATTGCAAGTCATTCTCTGGAAAAGCTGCCGAGCTTGGGAGGGAGCATGGGGAAGGAGTTGTGTCAGGTTAGCAGTAAATGGATTTGGGGTTTGGGTTAGGGTTCAGGGTTAAGGTCCCAGATTAGAGTTGCATGTTAGAATTGAGGTTAGAAGGTTAGGGATAGAGTTGGGGGTGTAGTTTGGTGTTTGGATTAGGATTAAGGGTTTGAGTAACCATTAGTTAGGATTTTGGTTAGTGTTAGAGGTTTGGATTAAGGTTAGCTTTTAGGAGCTAAAGTTTGGTTTAGAGTTAGGAGTTATGGCTAGTGTTAGGGTCAGAGCAGGCCATTAACATCCAGCTCTTTTTTAAAAAATATTTTTTATTGATTTTTTAGAGAGAGAGGAAGGGAGAGGAGAGACAGAGAGAAACATTAATGTGAGAGGGAAATATCCATCAGCTACCTCGAGCTCACCCCTACTGGGAATCAAGCCTGTGGATCCAGCCCACAACCCAGGTGTGTGCCTTGACTGGGAATTGAACCGGTAACCTTTCAGTGCATGGCATGATGCCCAACCAACTGAATCACGCTGGCCAGGGATCAACATCAGCTCTTTTGAGTGGCTAAACGCTCTTGCCACTTGCTGGAGTCTGGGAGAAGACATGGGAATCTGGGGGGATGATTTTCAAGAACAAAGCAAGACCCTAGACCAGTGGTTAGCAAACTCATTAGTCAACAGAGCCAAATATCAACAGTACGATTGAAATTTCTTTTGAGAGCCACATTTTTTAAACTTAAACTATATAGGTAGGTACATTGTTATTAACTTCATTAGGGTACTCGTATCCTAAGCTGGCCTTTGCTAAAAACACCCTCAATCTGATTGAGGTACATTCGCTGAGGTTGACCCCTTCCAACTCTCCCATCCACACTCGTCTTGTATACTTGTTTCGCCCAGGCCGAAAACCGACTTCTGCGCATGGGCCACGAAGTTTCAATCGCACTGTACGTGCGCGCCCGCACATGGTATTTTGTGGAAGAGCCACACTCAAGGGGCCAAAGAGCCGCATGTGGCTCGCGAGCCGCGGTTTGCCGACCACTGCCCTAGACCAAGGCGGACCTCAGGATACAGCCCCAATCAGGTCTTCTAAATAGAAACAGAACAGGACCAAAGAAGACTCCTCATGACAGGAGCTGGGCTTGCGTGTGGGGAGTGAGCCATGACCAAGGCCGCCTGAAGTGGACCTAGGAGGCACAAAGCAAATACTAGAGGTAGGGACTGGCAACAAGAGTCCTGCAATGCAGTTACTATGCAGGGGTGAGTGAGACTGGAGCAGTGGGATGACTGTGGCTTTGAATCAGAAATGGTATTCCTAAGTCTAAAGTGTGGGACATCAGTGAACTTGTTTCAGTATAGTCCTCCTTGGGACTGGCTTAGCCTGGCAAAGTGGCCATGTGGATGGGTCTAAAAAACCCTGGACACTGGACTTTTCTTTCTCACATTGCATGGTTTCTTAGTCTATATCCCTCTTTGGTAGAGGGGACAAAGAGTCTCATCAGCTGCAATGTTCTCCTGGTCTGGTGGCCAACTGGCAGCGATTGTAGTGTCCTCCAGGGTCAAGAGAGTGCTGTGACTCCCACAAATACAGGCAGGAATTTTCAGGCCAAACACAGAACATCCCATGGAATTCTTATAAAGGGATGGCAAGAGAATGGGAATAGATGGATTTCTAAAGGTCTGGGTGGGTAAGGGCTTAAGGATTGCATTCCGGACAGTACTGATGGAAGGACTCACTGGAATTGGAAGCCAAAGTCATAACCTAGTTGCCGAGTAAATGCACTTGGAGGAACAAATATCTCTTTGAGACCTTGGTTTCAATTCTTTTGGATACATACCCAGAAGTGAAATTGCTGGATATATGGTGGTACTATTTGTAACTTTCTGAGGAATCTCCATACTGTTTTCCATATAGCAGTTGTGCCATTTACAATCCCACCAACAGTGTACAAGGGTTTCCACTTATCCACATCTTCAACAACACTTGTAATTTTCTGTCTTTTTGAGAGTGGTCATTCTAATGGGTGTGAGTTGATATCTCATTGTGGTTTTCATTTGCATTTATCTGATGATTTGTGATGTTGAGCATCTTTTCATATGCTTGCTGGCTATTTGTATATTATCTTTGGGAAAATGTCTATTCAAGTCCTTTGCCCATTTTTAAATCAGGTTATTTGATTTAAGCTATTATTTAGTTATAGGAGTTCTTGATATACTCTGGATATTACCCCTTATCAGATATATGATTTGCAAATATATTCTCTCATTCCTTAGGTTGCCTTTTTACTCTGTTGGTTGTGTCATTTGATGGTCAAAAGCTCTTAAGTTAGATGTAGTTCCATTTGTCTTTTTTTCTTTTGTTGCCTGTGCTTTTGATGTCATGTCTAATAAATCATTGCTAAATCCAAATATCAGGAAGCTTTCCCCCTATGTTTTCTTCTAGGAGTTTTATGGTTTGGGGTTTACGTTTAGACCTTGAGTCAATTTTGAGTTCATTTTTGTATATGTTGTAAGATAAGGGTCACACTTCATTCTTTTGCATGTGGATATCCAGTTTTCCCATCACCACTTATTGAAGAGTCTGTCCTTTCTCTATGGAGTGGTCTTGGCACCCTTGTCAAAGAGCATTTGGCAGTATGTGTAAGGGTTCATTTCTGGGCTCTTCTTCTATTCTATTGATCTATGTGTCTGTCTTTATGCTAGACCTCACTCACTCACTGTTTTTTTTTTAAGTTTGTTTTTTTTAGAAGAATTTTTATTTACTTATTTTTTAATATACAGTGGGGCCTTGACTTACGAGTGTCCCGACTAACGAGTATTTTGAGATATGAGCCGTCTCTCGGCCGATTTTTTGCTTTGAGTTGTGAGCTAAAATTCGGGTAACGAGCCAGCTTCAGATACCCCACTGCTAGTTGGCGCAGCGAACGTCACTGTGAACACCACATCAGCCCAGCATCACGTGTCTCACTCGTTCACTTTATGATTTGACATACGAGTAATTTGAGTTATGAGCTCGGTCACAGAATGAATTAAACTCGTAAGTCAAGGCCCCACTGTATTTTATGGATTTTCACAGAGAGGAAGGGAAAGGGATAGTTAGAAACATCGATGAGAGAGAAACATTCATCAGCTGCCTCCTGCACACCCCCTTCTGGGGATGTGCCCGAAACAAAGGTACATGCCCTTAGGACCCTTCAGTCCGCAGGCCGATGCTCTATCCACTGAGCCAAACCAGTTAGGGCCTCACTCACTGTTTTGATTACTCTAGTTTTGTAATATGTTTTGAAATCAGGAAGTGTGACTCTTTCAAATTTGTTGTTTTGGGCTATTTGCGGTTCCTTGAGCTTTCATAGGAATTTAAAGATTTTTTTCTATTTCTGCAAAAAAAAATGTCATTGGGATTTTGGTAGGGATTACATTGACATCTTAACAATATTAAGTCCTCTAATCCATGAATACAGGATGTCTTTCTATCTACTTGTATCATTTTAAATTTCTTTCAGCAATGGTTTATAGTTTTCATTGTATAAGTAAGTCTTTCACATCTTTGGTTAGGTTTATTCCTAAGTATTTTATTCCTTTTGGTACTGTTATAAATGGAATTGTTTTTTTTTTTACTTTCCTTTTCAGATTGTTAAGTGTACAAAAAAGTAACTGATTTTCATGTGTTTGTTTTGTATCCTGCAACTTTGCTGAATTTCTTTATTAGTTCTAACAGGTGTGGGGTTTTTTTGTAGAATATTTAGGGTTTCAATGTACAGCTTTTAGAAAAAACATAAGAATAACATAAGAACAAAATATTAACATATGCCTGAAATGATGAGTCTTTAAACAGTTCTTGTGAAAGCAAGCTGAAACTTCACTAGAGAGGGAGCTTATCCAAATTCCAGTAAACCTGAAATTCATGGCACCATCTATTGTCCCCCTGAGGTAAAAAGAGTGGACTAATCATATAAAAGTTACCATTGTCCATTACATAATGGAAAGGAGTGGGCAGACTTTGTCAATTAAGTCTGTTATAATGTTCATGCATATGATATTTTTGTTTTCAATGACATTTTTATTCCCTTAACCTTCTAGGGAGACTTCTGATAGCCACATATAGAGGTTTCATTATGCCAGTGCAGAATATAAAACACTGTTAGGGCTTTTGAATATTTTTTATTACAGTGAGTATATTGTACATGTAGTTTCAGCTTCACATTTATAAAGCTCACAAGAAGAGAGGGTGGTACTAGTAAAAGAAAAAGTCTGCCGGTTGGTGTGGCTAAGTGGTTGAGTGTCGACCCATGAACCAAGAGGTTGTTGGTTTGATTCCCCATCAGGGCACATGCCCAGGTTGTGGGCTTGATCCCCAGTTAGGGGGTGTGCAGGAGGCAGCTGATCAATGATGTTTTGCTCTCATCAGTGTTTCTCTCTCTCCCTTTCCCTTCCTCTCTCTCTCTCAAATTAATAAAAACATATATTTTTTTAAAGTCTGACTTTGAGGTCCATCTGGTAGATCAGTGTCAGGCATCTTCTAATAAGGCTCCTAGAGATTCCATGGAAAAAACAGCTAGAAATGTATTGGCAAAATCTCATTGCAAAGTAGGAAACTTTATTTCAGTAAATTCCTTGCCTGTGAACATTCGTCAGCTTAGAGATTGTTGGAGGTAAATGCACATGTGGAAAAACAAAAAACTTTCTTATTTTGCTACTTCTACTTAAAAATATTCTGAGACATTGATTGTGAACCTTTTGGGGAATTGTGGCAATAGTATTGGGTTAATTTTAAATACAGTGTGGGGCAAAAGTAGGCATATAGTTGTGAGTTCCCGAAACAGAGTTTATTGTATTATCATTTATTAATTCTTGTATTATTTTCCATGTGAACAACAGTAAACCTACTTTTTCCTACCCTGCATAGCCTATTCTGAATCCATCAGAGTTCTTAGTTGCCAGTGTCAAAATCCATTCTCACACTTAGCCCTGGCCAGGTTAGCTTAGTTGGTTGAAATGTTGTCCTGATATGCCAAGGTTGAGGGTTTGATCCCTGTCAGGGCACATAAAAGAAACAACCAATGAATGCTTGCTTTCCTCTCCCTCTCCCTCTCCCTCTCCCTCTCCCTCTCCCTCTCCCTCTCCCTCTCCCTCTCCCTCTCCCTCTCCTTCTCCTTCTCCCTCTCCCCTCCCCCCTCCCCTCCTGTCCCCTCTCCTCTCCTCTCCTCTCCTCTCCTCTCCTCTCTCTGGAATCAATAAATTAAAGAATCCACTCTCGTTCATTTAAGGAGTTTATTCAAAATATTAAATAGCTTTCAGAGTCTTGAGGAGGGCCAGAGAGTAGGGCTTGAAGTCTACGCAGCTAGAGAGGCAGACAAATCTCCCAAGGATTCCATGGGACTGTTCCAGAGGAACCACCCTGATGCAGAACTTACGATCCTAGATACACCACTCAGCTGAGTCCATGACACCCAGTTCAATTTAATCAGCATTAAAAAACACACAAACACAAATGAATTTATATTTTAAGACCTTATAGCAGTCTTTAATGTGTAATAGACTATGAGATTCGTTACCGATTGAGTCTGCTTGAGTAAGGCCAACTCTTCATTTTCAAGATGAGGAAGGGATGCCTAACAAGATGATATGACTTTTGTGAGGCCTTTTGACTCTCAGGCCATTATGAGTCGGCTCCAGTTTGTGTTGAATTAGTAAGACATTGTCAGTGTGCATGAATATCATTGCCGGACTCTCTTTGCTAATTTGTCACTGGAAGGATGATCATACATTCTCCCCCTACATTAACCTGCCCTTAACTAACTCCTGACCTTGGACAAGTCATGCAACCTCTCTGGCTTCAGTATCCTCATCTCTAAAATCCTCAGAAAACTGATATTGAGCACTCCACTAAGCACTGTAGGTGCGCTCTCATTTAATCCTTACCCCCATACTATGAAGCAGATATTTCTTTCTTTCTTTTTTTAAAAATATATTTTATTGATTTCTTACAGAAAGGAAGGGAGAGGGATAGAGAGTTAGAAACATCGATGAGAGAGAAACATCGATCAGCTGCCCCTGCCCACCCCCTACTGGGGATGTGCCCGCAACCAAGGTACATGCCCTTGGACTGGAATTGAACCTGGGACCCTTCAGTCCGCAGGCTGATGCTCTATCCACTGAGCCAAACCAGTTAGGGCTGAAGCAGATATTTCATTTGTTTTATTTTATGGATGTGGACACTGGGCCTAAAGGGGTTTGGAATCTTACCCCAAGGGGTAAAAATCAGAGCTGCCATTTGAGTTAGAGCACTTGCCCTTAAACCCTGTCTCTCCAGTTTTATGGAAAATTCCAGCTTTAATATTATTTTCTTCTTTGATTCGACCTTGATACCTTAGTGGGATTTGGGTACCTTGTTTGCTCTTGTGAGACCTATAATCGCCCACCAAGCTTCACTCTTTTTGGTCTTGGCCCAGTGTGATGTAATGACACTTGTCCCTGTTTAACAGGGAAGGTTGTGGGGATTAACGAGGTGATAGTGGGTAAGTGTTGTGAGCCTGTTTAATAAAAGCTTGGTCTCGTGGGCTTTCATATGGGAAAAGAATTCTTTTTAGTAGGAGGGAGAAACTGATGAGCACTCAATCGCAAGAAGTGTTTTGTTTTTAGATTGGTGGTCTCTTGAACCAAGACCTATCATTTTGTTTAATGATTTCCAACTCGAAAAGGCAATATAACAAGTGAGCCTTGAAATCAGTTAGTCAACCAAAAGGCAAACATTTTGTAACCAGGAGATAGGGGAGCTTTACAGCCTTTAAACAATATAATCTGAGAGCACCCCCTGCCATTTTACCAACTGGCAACAGAAAATACGTGGGTTTTAATCATTATAGTGCGATAGCCGGGGCAGCCAACTGATAGGAAGCTCAAACCTAATTTATTCCCAGGGGGAAAAACATAAGCTAAGAACCATGTTGTGTGTTTATTTTGTTTATGTTTTAAAGTCTACTGCAAGGGATTAACAATTCAAACACTATAAATATAACAGTCAAGTAACTCCTTCTAAAAATGATAAGCTGAGCCCCCTGGAAGATGCAGGGCTCATGGAAGGGACGTTAAGTGCAGGGGGCCGGCTTACAGCTCTTCTCATGCTCAAAGGAGCCAACGGCACATGCGTTGGGCCCTAGGTCTCCTAACACCAATGCGGTACCTTCATGGGCCATTCATTGCTTTAGAGCAGGGGTCCTCAAACTTTTTAAACAGGGGGCCAGTTCACTGTCCCTCAGACCATTGGAGGGCTGGACTATAGTTTTAAAAAAACCTATGAACAAATTCCTATGCACACTGCACATATCTTATTTTGAAGTAAAAAAGCAAAACGGGAACAAATACAATATTTGTATTTGCATGTGGCCCGCGGGCCATAGTTTGAGGACCCCTGCTTTAGACATTCTGACATCTCAATGCCCTAATATCTATTAGATCTCTCCTGCTTTCTCTTTGAGGGCACCTTGACCTTTCCCTCATAACCTTACCCGTAATTTTCATCATCACTTGCCAATGGTTGCCTCTTTCACCACATCGTTAATTCCATGTCGGTATACCCAATACCTAATGCAGAGTCTGGCACAGAGTAACTGCCCAATAAATATTTGTGTTTTTGTGGGAGAATGGGTGAGAATCGACAAAACAATTTTAATAAGATTTAAAATCTTTCTGTCTTCATAAAATCACAGTTAGACTTCAATTTTAGAAATGTGTGCTGCACCCTGGCTGGTTTAGCTCAGTGGATAGGGCATCAGCCTGTGGACTGAAGGGTCCCAGGTTCGATTCTGATCAAGGGCATGTACCTTGGTTTCGGGCACATCCCCAGCAGGGGGTGTACAAGAGGTGGCTGATCGATGTTTCTCTCTCATCGATGTTTCTGACTCTCTATCCCTCTCCCTTCCTCTCAGTAAAAATCAATAAAATATATTTTTAAACAATGAAAGAAAGAAAGAAATGTGTGCTGCAGAGTTTGTGTGGCTCCTGAAGCTGATTGGAGAAAGTTCAGAATATGGGCCCAGGAGCTCTTTTATCACCACGGCACTCCTTGGGGTAGGGGGAGCGTTAGTGGAATTGGGACATCTGTGAAGCTTTTCTTCTGTCCTCTGATGCCACTGTGTTCATGCTCAAGACCATGTGTATGTAGTATATTGGCAAAAAATTAAAAAGTGGGATTTAGAATCAGAAATGTCTCAGCTCAAATCTTACTTTCACTATTTCCTGGCTACGTGGTTTTAGCCACCACAGCTGCCATAAAAATGTTATTTCATGCTTCATTAGCATAATTGACTGAGGGCCCAGCTCTTCCCCCTTTGGATTCACTGCTACATTTGCATCTAGGCCTTGTTTCCCAGGTCTGCTCCCAGCCAGTGACTGAGCACAGTCAGGGCTCTGGCACAGGTCATTTCAGGGACATACAGGACTCCTTTACCTTGGCTTGAGGACTCCCCGTCTGCCTGGCTGTGCCTTTCCGAGAGCTGCGCCTCTCTGGGACTCTTCCTAGAAGTCCTGCTCCCTTCTGTCTCTCTTCCACAGGGACCAGACTGGCACTGCCATACAAAGTCACACCATGCATCTCCTGCTCCTCCCCCTGAGCCTTTCGCAGGCATTTCCTACACACATCCTTTGCACATCTAACCCCATCATGGTATCTAGTTCTCAGAGGGCCCAATGAATGAACACAGCTAGCCACCTAACCTCTCTATGACTCAGTTTCCTCATTCAGCGGTTCTCAACCTGTGGATCACGAACCCTTTGGCAGTCGAACGACCCTTTCACAGGGGTCGCCTAAGACCATCCTGCATATCAGATATTTTCATGATGATTCATAACAGTAGAAACATTACAGTTATGAAGTAGCAACGAAAATAATTTTATGGCTGGGTCACAACATGAGGAACTGTATTTAAAGGGCCAGGAGGTTGAGAACCACTGTGTTAAATGGAGATAGCAGAACTTCCCCTTGGGGTTGCAGTGACAATCAACATATACCCTTCAGAAATCTGTCGGGCATCTTGCAGGGAAAAGCTACCATTAATTCCCAGCTTTTTGCCTTCATCTTGCCCATCCCTGCTCCTTCCCATTCGCTCTTTATGGAAGTATCTTGTAGTTCTTCCCTTCAGGTCTCAAGGTATCAGCTAACTGGATGCCCCTGCTCCGTTCACCTGGGTTAATATATTAATGAACGTGAGTCTTCTGTGGCATAACCCCCAAGTCATTCTAACAACAGAACAACTTAAATAAATAATGAAAGGGTGGTGTGTCTTTGGCACTCTCCTAAGTCCCCCTTCTGCCTCTCTGTTCCTACCCCATGGCGGTGGGAGGAATAACTCTCAGCTGTTTCTTCTCTGCCCCCACTAAAGCCTGTTGTCAAAAAGGCCATGACAGTGAGGGCTCCTCATGCCTGTTCTGTATTTAGCTGCCTGTTCCTCTTGCTGATAGCATGGGTCTGCCATGTGCAGCTGGGAGTAAGAGCAATGAGGCTCCCAGTGTCACTGGCTCTGGATGCTCTCCTCGCTGCTCTGGAACTTCCTTTTAAGAACTCCATTCCTGAATGGCGCTCCCTCCTTTCTAAGCCTGAGGTTCTACTTGCACCAGAGGGATTGACCAAATAGAGCAGGGCTTGCTTATCCCTTCAAGCACACATGCTACAAGCATAGCACATAGAAGGTTCTATTTGGTAAATGGCAAAGTCCACCCTTGCCTCTGGTGTTGGAGTCCATCAAAATGTCTTCTTTGCCACCCAGACGTCTCTGGTTTCGCCCCACAGTAACTCATAAATGGTCTGATCTAGGGCAGACCTGGCATTAACTCAACTTGACTTCTGAACTAGGGCTACAGTGGGTGTCTTGGCTGTCTCCTAGCTGAATTGAACATTCTGAACCGTCTGCAACCTCCCTGAGAACTTCCAGCCCTGAGCCTTCCTTTCAGTATTTTCTGATGTGGTGTTATGACATATTAGAGTTCTAGATGATGTTTTGCAAATACCACCTACCTCTGTAGAGCCCAACAACCCAGGAGATCCTTTCAAACGGGCTAGAAGTATCACACAATGGCCTCTAAGAGCACAGAAGAAGCAGCCTGTGCTGTGTCTCTGCCTTTGGTAGTACACCATTTCCAAGACCTTCAGATCCCACATGCCTGGACTCATGGCTCTGCCAGAAGTTTGGCCCAGGAAGTGTAAAAACAAGGAATATTGAGACAGAGCGTAAATGCTGCATATTATAAAAAGTAACACCATAAACAAGTCTGGGTAGCAGACATTCTGGATGCCCCATCCATATTTTTGGTCCTCACCATTCCCATGCTTGCCAGTGGCTTCCTCCTTCAAGCCCCTGTGCCTATCATCAATTGATGCTAATTTGTCACTGGATCTACTTCCTTTCCTTTCCCCTAGGGTGGGACAACTCAGTTGGCTACTTAGTTGATAACTTTCTTTCTTTCTTTTTTTAAAAAAAATATATTTTATTGATTTTTTACAGAAAGGAAGGGAGAGGGATAGTTGATAACTTGCTCACAAATGTACCCCATGTTGGTTTTCTTCCCTTCCTTTTCACACTCCTATTTCCCTACCAACGCTTATTTGGTCTAGCTCTCAAACTACTCACACTCAAATCCTCATCTCCAGGCCAGCTTCTGGGAGAAGCCAACCTAGAACAGTTCATACACCAAACAATATTCTTTAAAAAAAGCCCTTCAGCCGGCTGGCGTGGCTCAGTGGTTGAGTGTCAACCTATGAACAAAGAGGTCAAGGTTTGATTCCAGGTCAGGGCACGTGCCCAGGTTGTGGCTTTGGTCCCCTGGGGGGGGGGGGGAGGGCATGCAGGAGGCAGCCAATCAATGATTTTCTCTCATCATTGATGTTTCTATCTCTCCATCTCCCTTCCTCTATGAAATAAAATAAAAAATAAAAAGCCATTCACACTGCTTATACCAATGAACTCCAATTATTTTGCTTGTGTACCTTCATTAGTACACATCTGTTATATTCATACGTATTTATTTATAAACTAGAGGCCCGGTGCATGGATTTGTGCACCGGTGGGGTCCCTTGGCCTGGCCTGCATCCTCTTGCAATCCAGGACCCCTCAGGGGATGTCAGACTGCAGTTTTGGCCCATTCCCCACAGGCCAGGCCAAGGGACCCCACCGGTGCACAAATCCATGCATCGGGCCTCTAATATGCATATAAGATCTTTGGTTAATCTCTTCCTGCCCTCCCCCCTCCACCCTTCCCTCTGAAATTCATCAATCTGTTCCATGTTTCCATGCCTGTGCATTGAGCATCTGCCCCCTGGTGGTCAGTGTGCATCATAGGTACTGGTCGAAAGGTCGAACGGTCGCTTAGGCTTTTATATCTATAATAATAAAAGTGTAACATGCTAATTAGACTGGACGTCCTTCCAGACAACCTTCCAGATGAAACTGGGACTGCAAAGGAAGCCCAGGAAGCCCAGGTCTTAGGTGCCTGCCAGTGGCTGGAGGGAAGCCTGGTCCCGGGTCTTGGGTGCCAGAGGGAAGCCAGTGCCGGCACCTGGGGGAAGGAAGGCCTACTCTTGCATGAATTTTGTGTGTTGGGCCTCTAGTATATAGATAATATACTATCATTAACCAGGATATTAAGTCAGAGGCTATATCCCGAGCAAGTTTTCTATCAATATCTCCAATAGGTACCTGGGTAATTTTGAGTTCTCGAACAAACTCTTTTCAGGTCTGAATAGATGGTTATTATTTTTTTTTACTTCAACTATTGTGGACAAATAGAAGGACAAGAAATGCAACATTTGTTGCACTGTCAGAGGGAGAAATCTAATATTTTCTGGTTGTTTGTTTTTTTGCCTTATTGTTATTTCCAGCTAGGTTGTTTTTGTGGGATTCTTCCAAGTCACCTGTTTCTTTTGTGAGGGTTAGTTTCATTATAACTAGAGACTAGAATCTGTAAACACATTTTAAGCAGGCAGAGAAAAACTGAGATGTTGCAAAATACTGAAATCAAATGACGAAGCTTATCATCCCCTCAATTGAGCAACTCCCACTCTGTCTCCAAAATAATTTGTTTTGTTCCTGTTTTGAGATTGTCTGACTTGCCCATAAATGGAAGGTGCTGGCATCAATCCATATATAAACTATTACTTGAGTTTCTTTTTCAGATACAGGTGTTATTTTTATTAAGGGTAAATCCACATACTAAAATTAACCATTTTAAAATGTGTACAATTTAGTGACATTTAGTACATTCACAGTGTTGTTTAACTCTCTCTCTACATATAGATATATATAAAGACATTTATATATTAGATATAGATATAGATGTAGACATATGTATTTCTATACAGACATAGTATATATTTAGGTGTGACAATCTGTTAAAAGAGAGCTACATTATTGACAAGAGCTATCAGAGGTGTGGGTTTTCTGGACACAGTGTGTGGAATCTTATTAGCAATCTGTGTTTTATGTCCTTGCTCCTAAGCTTGAGTTATCACCTTACTTTGGGTTATATAAGCTTTTTGCCTCTAATTCCAAGGATAGTTAAGAAGGAAGGCCTGCAGTCATATTAGCTAGGACCTAATCCCTCCTCATCGCTCACTAGTTCCTGTAACCTCAGGTAGTTGCTTTATCTCTTTGAGCCCATTTCATTACTTGTAAAGGTAAGATATAACAGTATTTACCTCCTAGAATGCTATAAGGATTGAATGAGCTGGTAGAAGTTACTTTACACAGAGTAAAACTGTTCAATAAACATGATGTAGCATCACTGTGGTCAGCATTATTATAACATTCAGCACCAGCGCCTGAAATAGCATGTTTTTTTGTTGTTGTTTGTTTGTTTGTTTTGCCTCCAGAGTTTATTTTCTTATTCTCTGGATCAAAAATAAATCTAATAGAAGTCATCGAGGTTTTCTTCCTGCACCCCAGTGGATCATCTTGACCACCCGTGGCAGTGTGCGCCCCTACTCTGGAGGCTACTGGTTTGGTTTCATCCAGCCCCCAGTTCTCTGTTCCTCAAGAGCCTCCCTGCCCTGCACCCACATTCCTGTACCTGCCCCGCCTCTCTAGGACACTCTGCTCCAGTCTGTCCAGCAACTGCCCTCCTCCAGTCCTTTGTTCCTGGCGCTGCTGTGTGCCCTCCTGTCCCCTTTACACCCACATTTTGTTCATTTTTCCTTTCCTGTGGGATTCTTCTAAGCTATTCCGGCCCAGAATGATGTCACACCGCTCCACATCCCTGGAACAAGTCTGGCCCTTGCCGCACATTAAAAAAAACTCACCTCCTACTTGTCTCTGCAACTGAACTCTAACAGGTACCCATAGGCCAAAGCTACTTGAGTGCAGAGACGAGGGAGAGCTAATTGGAGTTGAAGTGGTTTTTATTAAGTGGCATCCGGTCCCACATCCCCAAACCAGCCCGTGGGCCTGAAGATCATCTTGGGCTCCTAGCACAGACTGTGCTCTTCAGAAATCCCAGCGTCTCCTCTGGTGACCCTGGGGAGTTTAAACATTAATTGGTCTATGCCACAGAGGCAGTAAGGAAGCCATGAAGAGATTACTCTGACTTCCAGCTGAGAGGACAGAACAGTGCCAGGCTCAGGGTGATTTCACTCACATTTCTCTTAGATTACATCTTTTGTTCTGCCTTCCCAGGCTGAGTCAAGCACATTCATAATGAGACTTTTTTTTTTTTTAAAGAAGCCCAGAAGCCCACAATTATTTTTTTAAATAAAATGAAATCTCCCAAAGCATGGGTTGAACCCATGTTTTTTCTTTACGGCTTTATTAAAGATATATTTCACATACCATACAACTCACCCATTTAACGTGTACAGTGGTTTTTAGTATATTCAGAATTGTGCAACCTGACCTGGTGTTGTCAGTTTTACATTCAACTTGGAGAGGCAATAGTTCCCAGTTATTCAACTAATTAAAGTCCATCCATAATCAGTTGACTTAGTAAGGGAGATTATTTTAGATAATCTGGTGACCCTGATTCAACCAGGTGAAAGTCATTAAGAGCAGAGCTAAGGTTTCCCAGAGGAAATTCTGCCTGCAGACTGTAGCTTTAGCCTATGAGTTCCAGCGGCCTCTTTCCGGTGGCCTGTCCTATGGATTTCAGACTTGCCTAGCCAGCCCCCACTATTCCATAAGACAATTCTTTGCACCAAATCTCTTAATATACATCTCCTGTTGGTTATATATCTCTGGTTGAACTCTGACTGAGACACACTCACTTTTATAATATAAAAACAAAGTCCTCTTTTCTACCAGGGCCTGCTTTTCTTTCCTAGGATCTCTTGTAGTCTTCTCCCCTTTTGCCATGTGTTCTTTTTTTTAAAAATCTATTTGTTTATTGATTTCAGAGAGGAAGAGGAAGATAGAAACATCAGGATGAGAATCATTGATCAGCTGCCTCCTGCACGCCCCCTACTGGGGGGGATCAAGCCCACAACCTGGGCATGTGCCCTTGACCAGAATCAAACCAGGGACCTTTCAGTTCGCAGGCCAATGCTCTATCCACTGAGCAACACCAGCTAGGGTGAGAGGCTCTCCTTTGACACCCCCATGAGAGCCTAACAGTGCTAGAAACGTAGAAGGTGCTTGTGGTAGATGGCAAAAATGGCCACAAATTCTTCTTTTCTCGTAAGAATTGCAGTCTGTTACTCCATCTCTTAAATCTAGGCTTGGCTCTGTGAATTACTTTGTCAGTAGGATGTGTGTTACAGGGAGAGACTTGAAAACTACTTGGGTATTAGGGCTTGGAACTCTAAGATGACCTTGAGCTAGTCTGCTAGTGGGTGAAAGGCTACATGGAGGAGAAGCAAGGCATCCTACCTGAGAGTCTATCAACCACCAGACATGTGAGAGAGACCATTCTAGATCATCTAACACCTACCAGCCTAGAAGTTGAACACAGACACATAAGCCAGCCCAGATCAGAAGGACTACCCTATTAACCCATTGAATCATGAGCAAAATAAAATGTTTATGGTTTTAAACAATTAAAATGAGGTTATTTGTTACACAGCAATCGATAACTGGTACAGTGCTTAATAAATTCCCAAGCTCAGATAAAGAAAGGTATGTCATTTCAGTTTATAAATATTTTGTGCTTGCTATATGCCAGGCTTTGAGCTTGGCACCAAGAACATGAAGATGAGAATATGTGGTTCTTGAAAGCCTCCTTAAATATGACACCAAAAGTATAAGTGACAAAAGAAAAAAAGAGATAAATTGGCTTTCATCAAAATTAAAAACTTTTGTGCTTCAAAGGTCACTAGCAAGAAAGTGAAAAGACAATTATCAGAATGGGAGAAAATATTTACAAATCATTTATCTGATGAGGGACATACCTAGAATATATAAAGAATTCTTACAACTTGATAATCAGTTAAATAACCCAATTAAAAAAATTAGCAAAGGGTTTGAATAGATATTTCTCCAAAGAAGATATACAAATGGCTGATAAACATATGAAAAGATGCTCATTATCATTAGTTATTAGAGAAATGCAAATCAAAGCCACAATGATATATTACTTTCCATCTACTAGGATGGCTTATAATAAAAAAAGACAGACAATAGCAAGTCTTGACAAAGATATGGAGACATTGCAACCCTCATCCACTGCTGGGAGAAGCATAAAATGGCGCTGCTGCTTTAGAAAACAGTTTGGCAGTTATCCAAAAGAGTAAACACAGACTTACCATATGACCTAGTCTGGAGTATATTCTGACACCAACAGACAAATCTCCAATCCTCTGGACACGAATGGGATGTCCAACATTCTATTTATTTATTATTTTTTATTTATTTTTATTTTTAAATTAATCTTTACTGTTGAGAGTATTACATATGTCCTTCTCCCCCCCCCCCCCCATTGCCTCCCTCCAACCAGTTCCCACCCTTCCCCAGGCCTTCGCCACCCTATTGTCTGTGTCCATAGGTAATGTATATATGCATATAAGATCTTTGCTTAATCTCTTCCCATCCTCCCATTCTCCTTCCCTCTGAGAATTGTCAGTCAGTTCCATTTCCATGCCTCTGATTCTTTTTTATTCACCAGTTTATTCTGTTCATTAGATTTCTTATTCATTTATTTGATTTGTAGATTCAATTGTTGATAGATATGTATTTATTGCCTTTTTATTGTTTCTTCTTCTTCTTCTTCTTCTTCTTCTTCTTCTTCTTCTTCTTCTTCTTCTTCTTCTTCTTCTTCTTCTTCTTCTTCTCCTTCTTCTCCTTCTCCTTCTCCTTCTCCTTCTCCTTCTCCTTCTCCTTCTCCTTCTCCTTTTCTCCTTTTCTCCTTTTCTCCTTTTCTCCTTCTCCTTCTCCTTCTTCCTCTTCTTCTTAAAGAATATCCTTCAACATTTCATGTAATACTGGTTTGGTGGTGATGAACTCCTTTAGCTTTTTTCTTGTCTGGGAGTGGCAAGAAATATTCAAAGTGATGAATAGCCCTAACCAGTTTGGCTCAGTGGATAGAGCGTTTGCCTGCGTCGGCCTGCAGACTAAGGATTCCAGGTTCGATTCCGGTCAAGGGCATGTACCTTGGTTGTGGACACATACCCAGTGGGGAGTGTGCAGGAGGCAGCTGATCGATGTTTCTCTCTCATCGATGTTTCTAACTGTCTATCCCTCTCCCTTCCTCTCTGTAATAAATCAATAAAATATATTAAAAAAAGAAAAAAAGAAACCATTACTTAAAAAAAAAGTGATGAATAGCAAGGACCTACAACCAAGATTACTCTACCCAGCAAAGTTGTCATTTAGAATTGAAGGTCAGATAAAGAGCTTCACAGCCAACATTCCATTTAATTCTGACACTAACTACCTGGAGTTAGTGTCAGATTCCATGTATTTAATGGTTCAGTCCCACAAGACTGCCCATATTCCAGACACCATTCATAAGCATTGGGCCACTAGTATTTCTAACTGGCTTTAAATCAGAGGTTCCCATGGCCCACTCCTCAGGGTCAGTAGTTTTTTAGAATGGCTCTCAGAACTCAGGGAGATACTTATATTTACCAGTTTATTGTAACATACAACTCAGGAACAGCCAGATGAAGCGGTATATAGGGCAAGGTCTGGAGATGGAAGGAGTTGTGGAACTTTCATGCCTCTCCAGGTGCACCATCCTCCCAACAAGTCCATGTGTTCACCAATCTGAAAACTCTCTGAATCTCATTGTTCAAGGGTTTTGAAAGAGCTCCATCTCCAGCACCACCTCCCCTTCCCAGAGGTCTGTGGGTGGGGCTGAAAGTTCCAATCCTCAGATCATACAGTCTTTATAGTGATTAACCCTATCCTATGTCAATCTAGGGGTCCCTCACTAAGTCACCTCATTTGCATAAACTCAGGTGTGATTGAAAGGAGCTTGTTGTGACTAACCACAACAAAAAGATACTCCTAACACTGAGGAAATGTCAAGGCTTTTTAGGAGCTCTTTGCTAGGAACACTATGGGCAAAGACAAAATATATTTTTGTATTATATCACACCCAGCAATTTCACTCCTAGATATATACCCAAGGAAAATGAAAGCATGCATCCACACAAAAACTTCTACATGAATGTTCATAGCAGCATCATTCATAATAACCAAAAAGTAGAAACAACCCAATGTCTACCAACTGATGAGTGGATAAGCAAAATATGATATATCCATACAATGGGATATCATTTGGTAATGAAAAGGAATGAAGTTCTGATAAGTGCTGTGACATGGATGATCCTGAAAACTATTGTGCTAAGGGAAAGAAGCCAAACACACAAAAAACACATATCCTATTATTCTATTTGTGTTTTTTACTAAAGCACAATGTACAAATATTTTTATATTGTGACTAGTTGATCTCAAACTTGGCTGCTTATTGGACTCCCTGGGTAGCTTTAAAATGTAATGGTATCCCAGCTGGTGTGGCTCAGTGGTTGAGTGTTGACCTATGAACCACGAGGTCATAGTTTGATTCCCGATCAGGGCACATGCCCAGGTTGCGAGCTGTGCAGGAGGCAGCCAATCGATGAATCTCTCTCGTCATTGATGTTTCTATCTCTTTCTTCCTCTCTCTTCCTCTCTGAAATGAATAAAAATATATGTTAAAAAATATAATGATACCTGGGACCTGCCCCTCAGAGATTCCAATTTGATTGGCCTGGGCATGGAGATTTTTAAAAATACCTAAGTGAAAAAATAGCCAAGGCGGAGAACCTGTTCTCTAACCTCAGATTCTCTTTGGCTTGTGTGGATGTGCTGCTCAGGGTCAACATTACTTGAGGATTGAATGCCACGTGTCACTGACTCATGTTTTTATAATTCACATAAACTCTTTCTGTGTGTTGGCTTTCTCTAGAGCAGTGGTTCTCAACCTTCCTAATGCCGCGACCTTTTAATACAGTTCCTCATGTTGTGGTGACTGCTAAACATAAAATTATTTTCGTTGCTACTTCATAACTGTAATTTTGCTACTGTTAAGAATCGTAATGTAAATATCTGATATGCAGGATGTATTTTCATTGTTACAAATTGAACATAATTAAAGCATAGTGATTAATCACAAAAACAATATGTAATTATATATGTGTTTTCCGATGCTCTTAGGCGACCCCTGTGAAAGGGTCTTTTGACCCCCAAAGGGTCAGGACCCACAGGTTGAGAACCGCTGCTCTAGAGGATTTGTGTAACACTATTTTGACGGCATCCACTCTCTCCATAGGTTGGCAGTGTCTAAGGTGAATGGATAAGTATGTGGACATGACAGGTCATTTAGCCTGAATGGGTATTAAGAGGTCTTAAAACAACAATGAGTTACAAAAGTCATTCTTGAGCATATTTGACATGCACTCCTATCTCTCCTGAAGATGATGTGCCTTGATAACATAGCGTGCTTTTTACTGGAAGAAATGATGCTTTCAGATGTATAAATTACACAAGGGAGCCCAGCGGAGTGGCTCAGTGGTTGAGCATTGACCTATGAACCAGGAGGTCACGGTTCGATTCCCAGTCAGGGCACATGCCCGGGTTGTGGGCTTGATTCTTAGTAGGGGATGTACACGGAGGTAGCCGATCAATGATTCTCTCTCATCACTGATGTTTCTATCTCTATCTCCCTCTCCCTTCCCCTCTGAAATCAATAAAAAAAATATTAAAAAAATAAATGACACAAGGGAGATTTGAATTGTTCCTCCGCTGTTTCCTGCAGAGGTCACACACCTTTAGAAGGGCACTCTGCAGCCAGGGGGGACTTTCCCAAACAGGGACCTAGATGGCATACTTGAAAGATAGTGAAAGGCTTCTTTTAATAAATTACCTTCAAGAGGGAAAAGGAAATGCCTGCTTTATGAGCCAAAACAAATGGGCTGAACAGAAATCAAACACTTCAAGTAGAAAAGGAAGAAAAGGGCATTTGAGCAGAGAAGAGAGATGAGTCTGGGGTAAGTTGGTGCATCCAGGGTGTGAAAGGTGTATGGCTGACCCTAGTAGGGGGATGACCAGCTAGCTCCCCTGTTAGGGCTGTTGGCCGGTGTAAGCCGAGCCTCCTAGGTCCTGAGGCACAGGAAACACGGGCAAATGTCTGTGTTAGACAGAGGAAGTAACAGTGAAAGTAAAAGCACAGATATGGAAATACCTCCTGACTCCTGGGGAAATGGCAAGCTCTCCCCCAGTTCACTCTCCTATATGTTTGCATGAGAATGCTGACGTGTGGGCTGGAGTTCCTGGGAACCTCACCCTGTCCAGAGAAGTGCTTGGTGGAGCGTGGCCAGAAAGTCTGTTCCAACAGAGTTCAGAGCTGATACACTGTCCCACGCAATTTCCAGGCGGTGGTGGGTTCTGTCTTGTATTTATACAACCAACAGAAATAATCTATTTTAGAGAAAACAGCCAAAGAAGGGAGCTGAGGCTAGCAATTTCATAGCCTGCTCTGTAATTTAGCCTGGTATTCTCTGCTGAAGAAGAAAATAGTCCATGTGTTACCAGACAGTGGAGGATGAGAGGAGGAAGGTTCAAGCAATTTGGACACTGGTCTTGGAATTTTCTATGTGTCGGGAAGGGAGGAAAAACTTTTGACTTACCCCCCCCCCCATTTTAACATCATAGGAAGGCATTGCGTATTTGCAGAGGAGACAGACACACAAATTAAGGTATCGATGGACAGAGACATAAACATAGCAGGGTGGGCAGTAATAATAGAGAGAATGAGAGGAAATGAGAGTATTGGTCAAGAGCA
Source organism: Myotis daubentonii (assembly GCF_963259705.1). Lineage (NCBI taxonomy): Eukaryota > Metazoa > Chordata > Mammalia > Chiroptera > Vespertilionidae > Myotis > Myotis daubentonii. The sequence continues at coordinate 124,301,520 of NC_081861.1, read as the reverse complement.
TGGGCAGACTGCTGCCTGGGATTGAGTCACAGCCACCACTGAGTAATAATTGACCTTGAGCGGGTTATGCAACCACTCTGTGCCCCAGTGTCCTTATCTGTAAAATAGGATAATATAGAGTACATATCTCCTGGAGCCTGGCATAAAGTGAGCCAATAAAAGTTCACTTTTATCATTATCATTAGTATAACTTGGATACTATGAGAGAACAGATGAGGATGAGCTAGCCTAGCCTGAAGCAGTCAGAGAGAATCACTTCCCAGGCCAGGGAAGGTGATGGCTTGGGCTGAGTCTCAAATGATGGATAGGAATTGGCAAGAGGGGAAGGAGACGGTGTTCCCAGTCTAGGCAGAGATGTGGGGTCTGTGGATGAGAAATAGGGTGTTTGTAAGGAAGGTTTCCAGTGATTCATATTTTTTGAGTCAAAATTCCCTTCCATGTGTGAAAAATAGGTGAACACATATATGAAAGTCACAATGTTTTCTTTGTGAAAACAGAAAATGACTGGGGTGCAAGGAGGTTAAGAACATCTTGTGATTTCCCTGATCTCTCCAGGGTCTGTAGTCTACAGTTTAGAAATCATTGCTGGAGACCTGGCTGGTGTTGCTCAGTGGTAAGAGCGTGGGCCCGTGCACCAAAGGATTTCAGGTTTGATTCCCAGTCAAGAGCATGTGCCTGGGTTGTCGGTTTAATCCTCAGTCATAGTCTCAGGCATCAATGTCCCCCCCCCCCCCCGCCACTCCATTCCTCTCTCTCTAAAAATCAATGCAGAAAGATCCTTGGGTGAGGATTAACAACAACAAAAATTTTTTTTAAAGAAATCATTGCTGGAATCTGCTGTATTTTGCACTCAGGTCCTGCTTTCCTCCAATAGCGCTACCCAGATGGAGAGCCATGGAAGGTTTTCGAACAGAGTAACCACGATGGGAATGATTATTCAGCATCTACATAAAACTTCTTTCAGTGCGCCTTTATTTATAGCAGTGTCTACAAATCAAAAAACTACATTTCCCAGACTCCTTGACAGCTGTGTAATTTCACTTGCACCAATCAGATGCAGTCATGTGAGACCAATTCAGTTCTCCCCTAAGTGAAGAAAGAGGCTGGCGAAGCTTCTGTTTGCATGTGCAGCTTACAATAGGCCTGGTGTGCCTGTGAAGTCAATGGGTCAGCAGTGCCTTCCTGAATCCTTAGACTACATCCGAGGTATGCGAGGCTAGAGCCAGCTGCTGAGAGGGCCACTTGCCAGTTTGCTCACATAACTCCTTCCCAAGGGTGGTGGTTTGCTGTCTGGAGAACCAGGTTAGCACACGTCTAGTGTCTGCTGTATCCCAGACCCAGATCCTGCCTTCTTTCCACCTCCAGCCTGTGCAGGGTTACCCCCACTCTGCCTGTCTCCTTTCCCCCAGCGTGTGGCCCCTCATTAATGGCATCTGGTCTCTACTGCAGGCTTGGGAAGGGAATCTGCACCGAGGTTTTGGTTACTTTCCTCCCAGAAGGCACCTGGGCTTCTTATGCAAACTTCCCCACATTGATGCAAACCTGACCATTTCCCTGCCTGGAAGCTTTTTGTTTGTTTGTTTAACCCACAAGTTCTCTCCCCAGACACCTTGCCACAAGTGATGCCACTTTGCAGAGGAAGAGGGATGTAGCCTAGGGTGGTGGGGTGGGGGAGATGCTGATACAGCAGGCCAAGCGATCTAGGTAAACTAACTGGAATGGAGAGGCAGGGATTTCCAGGTAATTTATACATTTTAATTTATTGGTTGATTTTTTGAGTGAGAGAAACATCGATCTGTTGTTCCACTTATTTCATGCATTCATCGGTTGATTCTTGTATGTGCCCTGACCGGACATTGAACCCACAACCTTGGCATATTGGCACAATGCTTTAGCCAACTGAGCTACCCGGCCAGGCCTCCAGGAAATTTATAGAGAAAATGAGTTGAAACTGTGTTCTGAAGTAGAAAGAATAATGTTTCAGAATCTTGAAGCAGACACTTAAAGTGAGGTAAGCAGTAAGCTGTAAGCACTAGCCTGGGGTGGGGTGGCTTATGGTAGGCCCGGGGAAGTTTCTGCCAGTCCTAGACAGGGTCCCCATGGGCATTGTGTCCGCTGTGTTCTGCACTCAGACACTTGGCTGAGGACACAGAGCAGGAGCAGAAATACAACCCATGTACCACTTGCCGAACTGTGTGCTCTGGGAGAGAAGAGATGGGTGCCTTTTAAAAACCACATTAAACCTCAGCCAGCGTGGCTCCATGGTTGAGTGTCAACCTATGAACCAGAAGGTCACTGTTTGATTCCCGGTCAAGGGCACATGTGGGGCATGCAGGAGGCAGCCGATCAGTGATTCTCTTTCATCATTGATGTTTCTATCTCTCCCTCTCCCTTCCTCTCTGAAATCAATAAAAATATATTTAAGAAAAAAATCTGCATTAAAGTGTCATAGGTGTAGCCCTTGTTCCAGGTGATGAGACAGAGAGGAGAGGCCCAGATACCACCTGTGTCAAAGCCTTCTGACACCTGGAAAAATGCCCCCCCCCCCACATGTGTAGAGCTGTCTGCCCAACCCTCCCACAGCTCTGCATGAAACAGCAGTTTGCCCTTTTATTACGTAACCACAAGGGAGGGCAAGGTGGCATTGACTTTGTTATTGTTTCTTCTGCCAAGTGTTCTCATGCCATAAACTGTGCATTACAAAGTCTGCAATCACTTTTTTTGAACTTTGAAAATTGCTTAGGGAAGAATTCTTCATCTCAAGAGAGGGTGTGGGGAGGGAGGAAGAGGAAAAAGAGGCGGAGACCAAGTCATCTTGGAATGCAAACTGCTGGTTTCCCTTCTGGAGTGATGACCTGAGTTTGGTCTTCTGTTCCTTGCGCAGGGAACGTGTTCAACAGGTATACAAGTGGATCAGGTTGTTTGTGGAAATGCTTTGAAAGTGCCTTCTGCTGTAATAGCAGGGCAGGCCATGTTTTCAAAACCACAACCACCAAAAACAGACAACAGGTCAGACCAGAATGAGCTGCTGAGACCCTCAGCCCACTGTTCACTGGGCACCACCTTCAGAAAGGGGGCGGGGTGGGCAGAGAAGAAGGATGGGTCCTCAACAGCAAGGGTGCAGCCTGTACGCACATTGGGGCAAAACCCCACAAGCCTGCACAAGAGACTGCGGTAGGTAGAAAGGCAGCTTTGGGAGTAAAACCTCTTTTTAAAAAGCACCAAAAGGACTTTATCCCAAGAAACCAGAAACACCAATCAGAAAGGATATATGCACCTCTATGTTCATAGCAGCACAATTCACCATAGCTAAGATCTGGAAACAGCCTAAGTGCCCATCTGTAGATGAATGGATTAGAAAACTGTGGTACATCTACACGATGGAATACTATGCTGCTATAAAAAAGAAGGAACTCTTACCATTTGCAACAGCATGGATGGAACTGGAGAGCATTATGCTAAGTGAAATAAGCCAGTCAATGAAGGAAAAATACCACATGATCTCACTCATTTGTGGAATATAATGATCAACATAATTTGATGAACAAGAATAGATCCAGAGACAAATGGTAGGGGAGGGGGGGTTAGAGAGCAATCAAAGGACTTGTAAGCATGCATATTAGCATAACCAATGGACACAGACACTGGGGTGGTGGGGGCTTGCCTGGGGTGGGAATGGCTGGGGTTGGGGGGTCAATTGGGGAAAAAGGAGACATATGTAAAACTTTAGACAATAAAAATAAAATAAAATAAAAAGCACCAAAGCAGCCCAGCCGGTCTGGCTCAGTGGTTGAGCGCCGACCTATGAACCAGGAGGTCATGGTTCCATGCTGGGTCAGGGCACAGGCCCGGGTTGCAAGCTTGATCCCTTCTGTGGGGTGTGCAGGAGGCAGCTGATCAATGACTCTCTCTCATTATTGATGTTTCTATCTCTCTCCCTCTCTGAAATCAATAAAAAGATATTTTTTTAAAAAAGCACCAAAGCCTTGGTATTAGCAATGGGCACAATTGCACAGTGAGAGTGTTCCCGTTATTGGACCTTACGCCATCAGAATTACTGAGTAAATTGTTAATCCATTCATCAATCATTAATGTGATTAAAATGACCAACTGATTTTTTCAGCATTAATTGAAAAAAAAATGCACCAAAGCGAACTAAAATGCTGGCCCAAGCCTGTTTATTCCGTCAGTAGCAGGTGCTTTGCTCTCCCAGTGCCAGTCCTCAGCATTTACTGTTTCCTGCACTCTGGCCCAACTTCAACAGCCAGCAATGCTGCTCAGCCCAGAGACGCTGTCTGGACATCAGAGTAGCCCTCAAACACGCTGGCTTCTCAGGCAGCGTGACTCAGATACATGTATTCTCTCTGGTCACGCTGCTCCCCAGCAGGAGGATGCTCCAGTGGACCACAATGGCGACTCACTTGACAACACACCCTTAAGTGGCTTCCTTCTCTGCCTTGTCTGATTTCCCCATTACCCTCCTGATGTTTCTAGAAATCTCCTCCTGAATCAACTACTTGCACTGGAATCTTTATATCAACTCCTACTTCTGGAGGAACCAGAACTAAGACAGCCTCCTAACATTGTCTGTTTTATTCAAATTTGCTCTCTTCCCTTGTTGAGCAGCTTTAACTGCCCTCCAAACAGGTTCATTCTCAAACTCAATGCCAGGTTGGAGTGGCTCTTCCATCCAAATAATGCATTTGATACACGGTATATGCAAGGTTTAACAAGCCTTTTGTGATTCTAAGGAACTTTCCAATTCTTTGGCAGACTAGATTTTATTACAGAAAATATTTGTTCTGGTATCTGACTCATAGATGGTATTTCACTTGGTAAATGTATTCTCTGATAGATTATATGAGGAGGGTCATGTTTAAATAAATTGGGGAAATTTAGAACTCAAACTAATTCTCTTGTAAATCCTTCCATAAACAATCCCAAATTCATCAATTTCCTTAAAGTGAGCTACCCTCACCTTGATTTAAACAGACTTGACCCATAGTCTTCCTGTTTTTTATGCTATTTCTATTAGTGCCTTTTAGCCTATTACCAAAGACCTAATACAGAACTATCTGAAATACAATATTAATGGTACAGAGCAAACAGGAAATTAGTTTTGTTCCCCAACATCACCCTAGGGCTGCTCTAATATTCCTTTATCTGTCATTAATTTGTTGAGAGAAGCTGGATGAATCGCTGACTCTGCATTCTTCAGTTTTCTAGTGTATTGATCAATAAATTAATATTTGAAGTTATATGAACTCAAGAAGGAATGGGACTATATTTCTTTCTTAGAAAATAAAATATTAGGGCTATTTTAGTATTAAAGTAATGTATGCATAGAGAAAACTAGAAGAATTCAGAAAAGTAGAAGATAAGAAAAGCATCTGTGTTCAGATACCTTCCCCCTATTTTTGCAATTATAAATAATGAACAATAGGATTTCGTGTTAGATTGTGCTTCCGCACTCCCCCCCCCCCATAATTAATTCTCATTTGTGATAGACAGACCCTGTGCTTTATAGATAATGGGTTTCTATACCTTTCTTCTATTTATATTGAGTGCCTACTCTGTGCTTGGCATCTGAAAGGGGAACACAGACCTCTAATCCACAAATAACAGCAGCCCAATAATAGAGTTCTATACAGGGTATTTTAGCAAGTCTCCAACTCTAGCTAGGGAAGGGTTTTAGAAGCATGAGTAAGACTTTTCCAGATAGAGCGCCCAGATAAGGATAATAAGAAAAATCAGGGTAATGTGATAGCAATGGGCGGAAAGCAGCAACAGTAGATAGGGTGGATAGGGGAGACCTCTCTGAAGAGGTGACATTTGAACTGAGACCTGAATGACAAGAAGTTTCCAGCCTTAAGGACCTGGTGGAAGAGTGTTTAAGGCCAAGGAACAGTAATCACCAAGGAGACTTGAGTGATCTTGGCTTATTCAAGGAAGAGCATGATGGGAATGACATGTGTGAAAGGGAGTGTAGTAAAGTTGACATCAGGGAATGGGAGAGGAAACTAAAGTGCGTCAAGTGAAAGGATTGCATGGCAAGTTTGAGAGTTCATCTGATACTGGGGAACACAAATCAGAAGTGGTTAGTAGCAATAGAAGTAGAGAAGGCAGATGGTTAGATTGATATATGGTTGGAGATTGCAGAACAAGTGCAGCAAAAAGGCAGTGGGTAGAGGGGAATATCCTGGGAGTGGAGTTTGTAGTGTTGTATTCTAAGGCAGCGGTTCTCAACCTGTGGGTCGCGACCCCTTTGGTGGTCGAACGACCCTTTCACAGGGGTCGCCTAAGACCATCCTGCATGTCAGATATTTACATTATGATTCATAACAGTAGCAACATTACAGTTATGAAGTAGCAACGAAAATAATTTTATGGTTGGGTCACAACATGAGGAACTGTATTTAAAGGGCCAGAAGGTTGAGAACCACTGTTCTAAGAGCTAAGCTGGAGAAGAGTGGACGGTGAGATGGTTGGGAAGAGGTGGGTGTGACAAACAGGAAGAAAACAAAGGGCTGAGGGATTGGAAGTCCTAGAGAGTTAAGAGAGCATTTGTGATAGAAATAGGCAGAGAGAAAGCTAGGACAAAAGGTTTCACTCAGAGACTATACTGGGGTGTAAGACAGCATTGTTCAAATAGCTTTGGGTGATGTCAGTGTCCCTTGTTGAGGTAAAATGGAGGTGATGGTTGTCGAGGTGTGGTATAAAGTGGGGTATTGGGACTTCATCAAATTAAAAACTTTTGTGCTTTAAAGGACACCATCAAGAATGTGAAAAGAGCCCTGGCCAGTGTGGCTCAGTTGGTTGGGTGTTGCCCTATGCACCAGAGGGTTGCTGGTTCGATTCCTGGTCAGGGTACATGCCCGGGTTGTAGACTTAATTGATGGTAGCGGGTGCGCAAGAGGCAGCTCATTGATGTCTCCCTCTCACACTGACTTTTCTCTCCCTCTCCCATCTTCTCTCTCTCTAAAAAATTAAATTAGATTAAAAGAATGTGAAGAGACAACCCACAGAATGGGAGAAAATATTTGCAAATTATTTGTGTGATAAGGAACTTGTAACTAAAATATATAAAGAACTTTTACAACTCAATGATAAAAAGATAACCAACCCAATTAAAAATAGAAAAAGATCTGAATAGATATTTTTTCCAAAGAATATATACAAGTGGTCATCAAGTACCTGAAAAGATGCTCAACATCATTAGCCATCAAGGAAATGCAAACCAAAACCATAATGAGATACCATATCACACCCACTAGAATGGCTGTAATCAAAGAAGTATATAATAAACAAGTGTTGGCAAGGATATGGAGAAATTGCAACTCTAATGCACTGCTGGTGGAAATGTAAAATGGTGCAGCTGTTTTAGAAAATAGTTTGGCAGTTCCTTCAAATGTTAAAATTAGAGTTACCATATGACCCAGCAATTTCTCTCCTAAGTATATACTTGAGAAATGAAAGCATATGTCAACACAAAAATTTATACACAAGTGTTCATAGTAACATTATTCAATAGCCAAAAGTGTAAACAACCCCAGATATCCATCAACTGACAAATGGGTAAACAAAATGTGGTATATTCATGTAATATTACAACATGGATGACTCTTGAAAACTTCATGCTAAATGATGGGGACAGGCACAAAAGACTACTTATTATATGATACATGATTCTCTTCATACAAAATGCACAGAATATGTAAATCTATAGAGACACAAAGTAGATTAGTAGTTGCTGAAAGAAGATTAGGAGGAGTAATGGGGAGTGGCCAGCATTCTGTTAATGAAATTGAACAGAAGAGAACAATAGCATAGAACCAAATAGAATAGGATAGAATAGAATAGAATAGAATAGAATAGAATAGAATAGAATAGAATAGAATAGAATAGAATAGAACACAATAGAATAGAATAGATCTTTACATCTCAATTTAGGTGTCATTTCCTCAGGAAGTCTTTCCTAACTAGGACAAATTCCCCTGTCCTTTGTAACACTAAGCACAGTTGAAAGTTTGCATTTATTGTATGAGGATTGGATGGATGTTGGAATCCCAGGGTGTGGATATAAATCCATTGCATCTCCAGCACCTAGCCCAGTGCCTGGCACATAGCAAGTGATTTGTAAATATATGGGAAGGAAGGAAAAAACGTAGAAAGTAAAGAAGGAATGAACTGGTAAATTGGGGGTCAAAGTTCTAGATGAAAGGCACAGAGTAACCTAGAGAGAAAGGAATAAAACGGGAATGTAGATGAGATCTGAAAAATAAAGGTTTCTAAGACTGTGTTTTCAAACTGGGGGTCACAACATTAGTGAGTTTGTGAAAATGATATCCTAAGTTGAGGCCAGCATTTTTTAAATGAAATTAAATGAATAGAAAATATCAGCGTCTATTGTACATACCAAGAGTGGTTGAGATTCTATTGCAGTGAGACTCGGCAGGGAATGCTAGAATGGGCTGTTACCCAAGGGAAAAGCGAAAGGGAAGGGAAGGGGAGGGGAGGGGAGGGGAGGGGACGGGAGGGGGGGGGAAGAACAGCTGAAGTGTCGGGGTTGGATGGTTGGATAAGAAGTAAATGGACCGGCTGTAGGATATAACCATTGGCTTCCAGAGAGACCTGGTAGTCAACCCGTTGGGACCAATGGCCATTTGGTAGCTCTAGGTTAACTGTGGTGTTACAAGCTGATGATGGGAGGTAGCCTATTGTTATATTGCCCTGTGACCTTGTAAAGCATAAAGGGGTTTTGGGTGATTAGTGGGGTCTACAGAGTGATAGGACCTGTGACCAGGATGAAGAAAGGAGCTCTCTTAGTAAGAGACTGAATATAAGTACATTAAAAAAGGGAGGCTTGAGTTTGCCTGGGCTGTAGAATAATTACATTGAAGAGTGGGACCATAGGGTATACCCTGATAATTTAGCTGCAGGTGGGATAGTTAGGAGTACCTGATAAGGGCCTTGCCATCAGGCTGTACATTATTTGATGGATAGATTGCCTTTAGAAGGACCCAGACCCTGGCTGTTGAGGAGGAGGGGGGATATTTCCTGTAAAAGGTTGAGGGAGGACCTGATCAGCATGTTCTCTCAGTAATTGTGGGACAAGATTTAAAATGGTAACATAAGCCCTAGCTCAGGGGTCCTCAAACTACGGCCCGAGGGCCACATGTAAATACAAATATTGTATTTGTTCCCGTTTTGTTTTTTTACTTCAAAATAAGATATGTGCAGTGTGCATAGGAATTTGTTCATAGATTTTTTTTTAAACTATAGTCCGGCCCTCCAACGGTCTGAGGGACAGTGAACTGGCCCCCTGTTTAAAAAGTTTGAGGACCCCTGCCCTAGCTGGTTTGGCTCAGTGGATAGAGCGTCAGCCTGCAGACTAAAGGGTCCCAGGTTCGATTCCAGCTGAGGGCACAGGCCTGGGTTGTGCAGGAGGGGTGTGCAGGAGGCAGCCGATCAATGATTCTCTCTCATCATTGATGTCTCTATCTCTTTCTCCCTCTCCCTTCCTCTTTGAAATCAATAAAAATTTATTAAAAAATAAAATTAAATGGGGATGTAGTCTCCTAGAAGGGTCTCTGTGGAAGGGAAGTTTCCTAATAACAAGGGTCCATACATGAGTTCAAAGGGACTAAGAAAGGAGGGTGTGCAGGGGGTTGCCCTGATGCAGATAAGCACTAGAGGTAAGAGAGTAGTCCAAGGTTCTTTAGTTTTGAGAGTTAATTTAGTTAGGTAAGCCTTAATTAAGGAATTCACGTTTTCTACCTTGCCTGAAGATTGGGGCCAGTAGAGGGGGTATAAATTCCACTTCATGTTCAGAGTGGAGGAGACCTGTTGGGTTATTTGAAATATAAAAGCAGGTCCTTTATCTGATTGTAATGAGGTGGGTAGGCTGGATCTGGAAATGATATGATGAATGAGAGCTTGTGTGACCTTGGAGGACTTTTCAGATGCAGTGGGAATGCTTCTACCCAGCCTGAGAAGGTAATCTACTAGGGTTAAGAGATATTAGGTTCTTTTATTTTAAAAATATTTTTATTGATTTCAGAGAGGAAGGGAGAGGGAGAGAGAGATTGAAACATCAATGACGAGAGAGACTCATTAATCAGCTGCCTCCTGCACACCCCACCCTGGGGATCAAGCCTGCAACCTGGGCATGTGCCCTGACTGGGAATCGAACCATGACCTCCTGGTTCATAGGTTGTAGTAGAGCTCAGGAAGTATGTCTCAGCGCTGTGGCTGTTGCAATGGTGTGAGCACACTCCACCATGACATGCTTCCTCGGCACACCAGGAAGTAGCAATGCCCGCCTGAACTAACTCCTAGAGCCACGTGCATAGTACCCCAGCCTTTCAGCCATTGGTCGCCTATAGCAACGTGTCTCCCTCTGATTGGTCACCTATAGCAACGTGTCACCCTCTGATTGGTCCCCTCATGCTATATATACCCCTGTAGTTCTTCAATTAAACAGATCTGCGTCAATGAACCTGGTCCCCGGGGTCGTGCATGCAGACGCCCTAGTGCGTTGGGGCCCCGTCGTCCTCACCCCCGAGGGATCCCCCGCTTTGCCGGGAGCCGGTCCATCCTTGCTGTTTCAAGGGACCTGGCATATATGGCATACGGTTCTTAATATGTTTGCTCACCTTCTTGGCGCTGTGTTTTAACCAAGGTCACCTCTCCGAGAAAGGTTGAATCCCCAGGTAGGGATTTTCCCCTGAAGTTAGGGAGGGAATAAAACCCCTCAACTAAGTGCCAGGCGGGTAATTAATCACTTTAACTATGAACAATCATGCTTAAGCTACATAATCTTTACTCCCTGGAATGGAGATAAGAAACGCCCTAACCTTTGTAATAGAGATTGATAGGATTGAATCAACTGGTATAAATACAGATGTAACAAGACAGCAAGACACAGAAGTTAGAAGTCAGAACTCAGAATACAGAACCTACACAGAACTTATAAGACAGAACTTCAGAGATAGGGCTTGGAAGACAGGACCAAGAGAGACAGAGCTTAGACAGAATTCAGAAGACAGAACCTACATGGAGCCTGGAGACAGAAGAACTTCGCTGGAGAGAACATGGCAATAGATCCTGGACTGAACCTGACTATAGAACATGGCAAGAGAACCTGACTAGAACCTGGTGACTGAACCTGGCTGGAGATCTGAAGCAGAACCTCTCTGGAGATCCAGACCAGAACTTGGCTGGAGATCCTGGCTAGGCTGCTGATCAACTGAACACTGTCTCCGAGTCTTTCCTTCTTCGCCGACTCCGTCCACACCTTTGGGGACCCCTGGACCTGCTGGGGTTGGACCCCGGCACCGCTTCAATAGGTTGACACTCAACCATTGAACCACACTGGCTGGGTGATATTTGGTTCTTTTAATAGGTGGCATGTGAGTGAAGTCAATTTGCCAGTCTTGTCCAGGGATTTGGCACCTTGCCTGATGAGTGGGGAAAGAAGGTCTAACCTGTCATTGGCTGGATACTGAGTAACAAGTAGAACAGGTTTTGGTGATATCTTGCAGTAGGGAAGCTAGGCTAGAACATGTGATGAGGGGTTTTAGGAGTTGTAAAAGCAGTCTGTATCCCACATGTAGGGAATTGCGAATAGCCTGTAAGATATTGCAGGCCTGTCCCTGGGGAAGGATATATTGTTCCTGAAATTTTAACCATGGATCTTCCTGAGTGGCCCTAAGACTAATAGGGGCTGAAGTTCCTCTGGAGTGTATTTGAGTGTTACATGAGGTAGAGCTAAGAGTTGGGAAGATCGAGGTTTCCTCTGAGCTGCTGCCGTGGTCTCCTGGTCTGCTTTGTTATTTCCCTGTATTGTGGGTTCGTTCCTGACTCGGTGTCCTTTGCAGTGTATGACTTTTAAGAAGGTTTGAAAAGGGGAGAGAGGTTCCTAAATACCAAACAGGAAGACCTATTGAGGCTTTCAATGATAGTGTCAAGGACTGTGGATGAGCGGTGGAAATAAATAAAGTCTAGGCTCCAATCTCAGTATTTAAGCAACAGGAGAGAGCCTGGGTGGTGTTGCTTTAGCTTAATAGGAGAAAAGGGGTCCCTTCGACATCAGGGATTTGTCCTGACTCACTGGACAAACTTTTCTACAACTTTCACAAACCTTCTTACCCATCACAAATAACCCATTTTAGCCAAAAAGTAAACATTTATAGATTTTCTGTAACAAAAGCTAGACTCAGATGAACTTAAAACTTGTTGAAATATTTAGATGTTTATCATTTAACCCAGCAATACTCCAAAGCCTTTAAGTTACCAAAGACTTTGGAAAATTATGTATAGGCCTATGAGGCTGGAGAAAAAGTGGAGGGAGGCGGGAGCAGGCCCTGCAGCCTGTTCTAGGGCTGTGGTTTCCAAGCCTGCAGCTGCTTGGATTTAAAACTGCCACATTTTTCCTTAGAGATAACATGTGAAGGTTTGGGTGATAGTGAGTTCTGCCTCTGATAATAGCAGGACTGTTAAGTAAGCATTTGCAGTTTTGCAGAAAAGAACGTTGTTCTTTGGGAAGAGGGGGTGAGAAGGCGTTGAGGTGAGAGCAGTTTTTCAGAGCATTGAAGAGGGTGAAAATGCTGGCCTTGGGATCTAAAGGCTCAGTGAAGATTCCCTTCGCTGTGTCATAGAGGGGCTTTGCGAGAAGACTAAAGTTGGCAACCCAGAGGCGAAAGTTCCCAGTGAGCTTGAGAAAAGAGAGTATCTCTTATCTAGAGGAGAGGACAGTCATGGAGGAGATAACATGTTTACTGCCTAAAGTAATGGCTCGACTTTGTGGGGTGAGGGTGAAACTGAGGTAGGTGACTGTGGTTTGGGACAACTGGGCTTTATGAGGGGATGCATGGTAGCCCTGGCCGGGCCCTGAGGTAGAATGAGAAAAGAGCGAATGAGGGAATTTAGTAAGATGCAGTGTAGAGGTGAGGTGGCTAATGGCTGTGAGACTAATCCGTTAACCCCCATAATAGAGACTGAGGAGGGGACAAGGATCCCAGCGAATTTGGGAAGGGCAGAATAAGTGGCCCCAGTGAAATTGGCTTACCTGCCACTACAATTGTTACCCAAGGCTCTGTCCTGGTGGTGTAAGTCTGGGGCCTTGTCAGGGCCTGGGCAGCTTCAGCCTTCAGTGGCCAGTCTTAGGAGGTCTGGGAGCTCCAAACTGGATCCAAAGGGTTGCCTTGCTGGACTGGCTGAGGTCCAACCTGGAGGGGCAAGACTATAGTCTGATTTCCAGTGGCCTTTCCTTCTGCACCTTGGGCAGGACGCAGGCAGGGGTCTCGGGTTTGGGCAGGACTTGGCCCAGTGTCCTTCCTCACTGCATTTGAACCGTGGGCCCAGAGGAGGCTTAGCTCCTGACTTACCCTTGGTTGGAGGACCAGCACTTTGTTTGGGGTTCATGAGAGCGGTGGCTAGATGCTGAAAGGACTCCTTCTGGGCCTCAGCCTTGGCCTGATCTCACCTTTGTTTTTGGATTTGGGTCTCCTTGTTTCTATTATTAAAGACCTTAAAGGCCAGGCTAATGAGGTCTTTTTGAGGGGTTTGTGGGACTGTGTCTATTTTTCAAAGTTTATGGCATATGTCGGGGGCTGATTGGGATATAAAATGGGTGTTCAGATGAAAAGCTTCCTCTGGGAAGGTGGGGTCTAAGGTGGTCAATTTCTGTAAGGCCTCCGTGAGGTGGGAGAGGAAGAGAGCTGGATTTTCGTCAGGGTCCTGAGTGATTTTATTAAGTTTGTCATAGTTGATTGCCTATGGCAGTGATGGTGAACGTATGGCACGTGTGTCAGAGGTGACACGTGAACTCATTTTTTTGGTTGATTTTTCTTTGTTAAATGGCATTTAAATATATAAAATAAATATCAAAAATATAAATCTTTGTTTTACTATGGTTGCAAATATAAAAAAATTTCTATATGTGACAGGGCACCAGAGTTAAGTTAGGGTTTTTCAAAATGCTGACACGCCGAGCTCAAAAGGTTCACCATCACTGGCCTATGGGAAGCCTTTTTGAGTCTGGCAATGAGACAGGTGATCATAAGGCTATGAAACCAGCACCCCAGAGAATTAACCTGATAGTCCCACCTCGGGTCAGTTCGGGGGACAGTGTCAGAGCCAACTGGGTTGGCAACCCCTTCCTGTCTATGGAGGGCATGACATGGTCCTGAGCTTTTAGCCACACTCTCTCCTCCTCCTCTGGGGTGAGAGAGGAGGACAGGATGACATAGATGTCATGCCATGTCAGGTCATAGGACTGGGTCAGGTACTCAAATTCCTTAGTAAAGGTGGTTGGGTCAATGGAAAAAGACCTTAGTCTTTTTACAGTCTGGGAAAGGTCAGACATAGAGAATGGGAAGTGGACTCAGACTATGCCCTCGGTTCCTGCTATCTCCCTCAGGAGTAGAATGGGAGTGGGAATAGAAGTGGCTGTTGAGGAAGGTGGTCTTTGGGTGGCCCGAGAGCACATGTTAGGTAGGGAAAAGGCTGTATTGGAACTCATGTTCTCAGGATTTGGGCTCTCAGAGGCCAGGAGATAAGGTGGTTGCTGGTTAGGAGGGTCTGGGAGGTCGGTGGTCTGCTGAGTCAAAAGTAGATTCAGAATCAGAAGTGTTAGGGGTATGATATTTTGTGTGAAGGAGAAGAGCTAATGGGTAGAACAGGATTGACAGAGAGAGGGTCCAAACCGAAGGGTGAAAAAGGCCTGGACATAGGGAATCTGACCATTTTCCATTGTGGTGACAGCAATTATCTAAATTGCGCTCATTATCTAGTTTGTATTGTGGCCAAACAGTGTTACAAGAGAAACTGAGGTGCGTGGGCCTGATCTCCCCTATGAGGGTAAGGTGTTTTAGGGGGTGTGGAGGGAGTGTTCCCCATGATAAGGAGAATAAGCATGGGCCACAAGAGAGGAGGGTGAGTGACAGACCACAAATCCAAGGTGACTGTTTAGGCAGGCATCTCCACCTCTAAACAAACCACCATGAGAAACAAGGGGCGACCCTCCCGACTGGGCGTCCCCAGTTCAGAAGGACGCAAGGCCAAACGG
The DNA here is from genome assembly GCF_963259705.1 of Myotis daubentonii. Taxonomy (NCBI): domain Eukaryota; kingdom Metazoa; phylum Chordata; class Mammalia; order Chiroptera; family Vespertilionidae; genus Myotis; species Myotis daubentonii. The sequence continues at coordinate 124,286,450 of NC_081861.1, read as the reverse complement.
CCGAGGAGTCTTCTGGTCTAGCGCTAGGACTTTAGAGAAGTCAGTGAGAGTGAGTGGGCAGAAGGCTCAAGACGAGAGAAATTGTGGAACGTCACTCACCTAGAGAAGATTGGCCGGTGTGGGATGGAGGGGCAGCAATGGAGAAGGAGAGGTTTCTGATCTGGTCTCCTCCTTGGCTGGTTCCAGAGGCCTGTAAGGGAGGGAGGCCTAAATGAGACCAACAGTCGATCATGTCACCTGAGTATGATTCTGAGGTAAGCCCAGGATGAGCTACCGCTGCCTACTGCTCTCCGAGTAGCAAAGTTGGGGTGACTGAAGCCAGGACGATGGCTCCCCTTCCCCATGGAACCCTCCTGGGTTTTTGGCACCAAATGTTAGGGTCACCAAGGAGACCCAAATCCCACCAGAGGAATGCACACAGCCAAAGTGGTAAGGGATTATACATTTATTTGGTCATCTGGAAAACCAGATGGGCTGAGCCCCCAATGGCACTAACACCCAGGGATGGGAAATCAGAGGTTTTAAAGGACTCTAGGTAGGCTCTTTCGGCAGAGAACTCTCTGGGCAGGTCTGGATCCTGGGAAAGTCCGGAGGGGAAAGATAATGGTCTTAGCAAGTGGAATGTGGTCTTAGCAAGTGGAATGTGGTCTAAGCGAGAGGGAATGTCGGTTGTGAAATGGTATAAAGGTCAGTTCCCATGGGAGGGGATATAGATTCAATTATTTGATTAGACCTAAAAACGCTCGGCCACTGAGCCAAACCAGCTGGGCAGTACCTTATTTGATGAAACACTAGAGAGCCCAATTTAGACTGATCTTTTCAGAAAGTTTTTAACAAAGTCTTCCTTTGTACTTCTGCAACAGGTGGTTCTTTCCTTGGAGCCAGCCCCAGGCCATGGTATCTGGTGACTGTTTAACAATAGGCTCTCTGGAAGTGAGGGTGTGTGGGTAGCTGTGGACCCGATTTGTAGCGTTCGCCAATTTCTGTGGTGTGAAAAATTACATCACTGCTGATTGCAGGCTCCCAACTTGATGCCACCGGATGCAGAGTTGGGAAGACGAGTGCAGGGAGCTCCTCTGAACTAGAAGCAGCTGGATCCACACCACTGGCCCCAAGACACATGAAACCCTACCTGAGGGCAATGTTCTATGCACTCGAACTGATAATGTTTATAGGATATTTGATTTATATTTATGCTGCTAGTCAAGTATTTTCACAATTACTACACATTTTTGAAAAACACAACTAAATGCAATAACTTCAGAAATGCAACAACAACAATAATTACCATATTTACCTCTATCCTAGATCTGTATGGCACCTTCTTATTAAATTGCTCTCTTGATCAGACAACCTGCAGGGTTTTGCTCTTCTTTTTGCCTTGTGTCAACCTATTATTTTAATGACTAACATACTAAGTAAGCATTCCCAAGAAAAAACTACTCTGTAATTTTATTTATTGACTCTCTTGATGATCTTACTGACTCAGATCTTGGGAAACTCCCTTTTGGTGGGATTGTAAAATCAAAGATCAAAAATTTTTTTTAATGTGAAAAAATGTTCATCACAAATAGGGGAATCGCTGAGGCTATGGATCCTTTATCAAGGATATGTTTGAAGAGTTTAAAAACACTTCCACAAATAAAAGTTTTTTACTTTATGTCAGAGGTAGGTAATACATGGGAGGTGGTATTTGGGGGACAAATTTTAGAAATTGATGGTGGGCTGTTTTTTTTTTTGGTTGTCACAATGATTATTGACATTTAAAGGGTGAAGCCCAATCATGCTAGAATTGGAAATAGTCCCATGTTCCAAGTGACCTTCTAATGTCCTTCTGAACCTTCATGTAAGTGACATAAGCACCTAATTTCCCAGGAATGCAAGTACAGTATGACCTGAAGTGTGCTTGCATTTAATTGTGCTTAGAACTTTCAGGATTTGTTCACCATGTTGGGACATCATAGCAAACAGGCAGTACAGATTTTGTAATTTTTTTGCTACTAAAGTAAATCTGTGTCAGTCTGTGTCTAAAGCTGTCACTCACAGTGATGCTATCTATGATCTGTCTACTTTACTTTGTCTTCTAGCATTGTTATGCCCAAGGTTTACATTCTGAGGTGCATGATATCCTACCTAATAATAGACAAACATGGTAATTGACTGTACCTTCACTATGCCTCCCATCGGCTAATCAGCGTGATATGCAAATTAACTGCCAACAAAGATGGAGGCTAATTTGAATACTCCAGGCAGAGCAGGACAGTGCAGCTGCCAGCGTGAGAGCTGCCATCCAGGTCCCCGTGTGCAACCCCAGAAGCCGCTGGCCTGCTGCCAGTGATTAGATCCAATCCCAGCTGCAGGCCGACCCCAGAAGCCCCAGAAGCCGCCCAGAACCAGTGATCGGAGGGAGCCTGGGTCAGAGGCATCAGGTCTGGGCCGGGGGGGCCAAGTCAGCGATTGGTGTGAACTACAGAGGAAACACGTTTTCTGACCGCTCATTGGCTAAGCTCCCTGTATGCCACTGGTAATAGTCTTAGTAACTTGGGTGATAAGAATCCAAAAAGGTGATCTAGGGTTTTTCACCACACTCCTGGAAAAAAAAGGACGGTCCGCTGCTAGAGGGTTAAGAAATGTCATATCCTGCCCTAGCCAGTTTGGCTCAGTGGATACTGCCTTGGCCTGCCGATGGCAGGGTCTGGGTTCAATTCTGACCAAGTGCATGTACCTAGGTTGTAGGCTCCTCCCTGGCCGGGGCCCAGGTCAGAGCTCATGCAAGAGGCAACCAATCAAAGTGTTCCTCTCACTTTGATGTTTCTCTCTGTCTTTCCCTTTCTCTTCCACATTGTCTAAAAATCAATGGAAACATATCCTCAGGTGAGGATAAAAAATAATAAAGAAATTATTATTATATGAAAGACACATCTTGAAAATTCCTAAATAATGTTGTCATTTTTCATGGTGAAGGGACTGGAGTCCATGTTGATGAAAAAACCTTGCTGGCTGCGGTGACTGGCAGTGGCTGCAGCAGTGGGGTGATGGGGCTGGTGCCTTCCCCTGATCAGCCCGGTCACCTCCCACAAAGGGAGGCCAGACTGCGGCTTAGGCCCACTCTCCAAGGGGAGAAGGGAGCGGGCCTAAGCTGTCACTAGGACATCCCCTGAGGGTTCCCATTATGTGAGAGGGGGCAGGCTGGGCTGAGGGACATCACCCCCCCCCCAGTGCACGAATTTCGTGCACTGGGCCCCTAGTTTTATTATAAATATCTTTTATTTTTCCTTTCTATTAGGTCAGTGGTCGGCAAACTGTGGCTTGCCAGCCACATGTGGCTCTTTGGCCCCTTGAGTGTGGCTCGTCCACAAAATACTGACTTCGGCGCATGGGCCACGAAGTTTCAATCGCACTGTACATGCGCACCCGCATGTGGTATTTTGTGGAAGAGCCACACTCAAGGGGCCAAAGAGCCGCATGTGGCTCGCAAGCCGCAGTTTGCCAACCACTGTATTAGGTCATTACATTGATTTTTTTTACAATGATGTGTAAGGGTATGTGGTATCACCTATGAATTTCTTTTCAGATAAGTACAGGAAGACTGCTAAATATAGACTATACTATAGTAGGGATTGGTGGGTCTGAGACTACTGATCTAAATAGCTGTCTTTAGCATAATATGACACTACCATTTATGTTTCCAAGGCTGCCAGTGTATCCGCCTACCATGTGATATCAAAGAGTGGCCTGTCATATTCCCTTGGCTTTAAGACTGTTAAAAGATTATTCAATTCTGCCCCAGCCACTACTATTTGTAGTTTAAAATCACAATCATCATCTTCTTCTTCTTCTTCTTCTTCTTCTTCCTCCTCCTCCTCCTCCTCCTCCTCCTCCTCCTTCTCCTCCTCCTCCTCCTCCTCCTCCTCCTCCTCCTCCTCCTCCTCTTCTTTTCTTCTTCTTCTTCTTCTTCTTCTTCTTCTTCTTCTTCTTCTTCTTCTTCTTCTTCTTCTTCTTCTGTTTCCTTATTGGTTCTTTCTTTTAAAAATTTTTATCTTTATTGTTGAAAGTATTACAGCTATTTCCCCCTTTTCTCCATTGACCCCTTCTAGCCCACACCCCCTTTATCCATCTTCTTGATGGGTACTTCCAGTTTTGCCATTTGTTCCTCGGAACATTCTTGAAAAAAGGACATACTCACAAAGTCCAGTGGATAAAATCTTTGAGGCAGTTGTAAAATGAAGTGAACCCAAATTTCCTTGAGTTTAGAATTTGCCCCTGAGAAATTTGGAGGCAAGTATTAACAAGCACATCTATTTCATCTCACGCCATGCATATTGGCAATAAACACCCTGGTAAGAAAATAAACAGTTAGTGCTATGCACATAGTTACAATAAATAAATAAATAAATAAATAAATAAATAAATAAATAAATAAATAAATACTCTGAGCTGGATTCAAATATGAACCTAGAGTTCATGTTGTCCCACACAGTGGATGAGAAAAAAAATGCATCATCAGTGAATAAACCTGTAATGAATACGCAGGATTAACCTTTGGCAAGATTGCGAAGTAGCTGGCTTTGCTTCCAGCACTTCCATCTTCTTTCTGCGGAGCCCTTTTCTTCCCTCAGTGCCTCTCACAACCGCAAGCCTAAGGCTCTCAGTCAACGTGCAAGTAGCAAGCATTTTTTAGCTACTTCTACTGTATGCCAGGCAATGTGATAGGTGCAGTGAAATTTTTTTCTGAGTTTAAAAAATTGATTTGAGATGAGAGAGATAGAGAGAGAGAGAGAGAGAGAGAGAGAGAGAGAGAGAGAGAGAGAGAGAATTTGTTGTTCCACCAATTTATGCATTCATTGGTTGATTCTTGTATGTGCCCTGATCTGAGATGTATCCTGCAACCTTGATGTATCTGGAAGATGCTGAACCACTCAGCCAGGGCTCTTTTTCTGATCTGAAGGAGTCTCCCTGTCAGGAGGAAAGGGGTCTGCTCAACCTTTTTTTTTTCTTACTAACTCTAGAATCTTTTAAAAGCAGATGAGCTTTTTATAGAGATCAGGATAGTGGTTATCTTGGACAAGGAGGAGTGACTGGGAATGGGCATGAGCGCTTCTAGGGAGCTGTTTCTTTTTTTATTTTAGTCAAGATATATATCATAAAATTCACCTTAACTGTTTCTAATTGTGCAGTTCAGTATTGTTAAATACACTCACATTGTTGTAAATCATGTCCAGAATGTTTTCATCTTGCGAAACTGAAACTATACCTATTAAACACCAACTCCCCATTCTCCCTCCTCCCAGCCCCTGGTGACCCCTACAAGTAGAATGGTGAGTCTACTGCTTATTTCTATAAAGTTGACTAGTTTAGATACCTCATGTGCATGGAATGAGTCAGTATTTATCCTTTTGTGACTGATTTGCTTCATTTAGCATAATGTCCTCAAGATACAACCAGGAGGTCACAACTTGATTTCTAGTCAGGGCACATGCCTGGGTTGTGGTCTCGATCCCCAGTGTGGGGCGTGCAGGAGGCAGCCAATTAACGATTCTTTCTCATCACTGATGTTTCTCTCTCTCTCTCTCTCTCTCTCTCTCTCTCTCTCTCTCTCTCCCTCTTCTTTCCTCTCTGAAATCAATAAAAATATATTTTTTAAAAAGATGCATTCATATTGTAGCATGTGACAGGATTCCATCCCTAATGTTATATGTCTTCTTCATCTGAGTGCTGGTTACAGGGGTATGTTCACTTTGGGAAAATTTATCCAGCTGTGCCCTTATTAACTGGACACACTTCTGTATGCATATTGTACATCTAAAGAAGAGTTTACTTTAAAAAAATAGATGAAGATAAAATTTTAAGATCAATACTACCATTTCTCCTAAGGTCTTAGTGACTCATGGCGTTAATGTTGCCTTGGTTGTGTTAGAGGTGCGGGTTAGAGAAGGCAGTGCTTAACTCAAAGGACTACTTGCTGAGGGCAGAACCTCCAAAGAGGTGGCTTCAGATAGGCCCTCTTCAAACCTCACTCGAAAGCAAGGCTCTTGAGCCCCTTTATAGAGGAGAACATCACACTCCCAAATCACTAATACATAATACCCCCGAATAAAAGCAGAAGGTGAAGCAAAAACTGTCCTTAAAGAGGAGTATGAAATTGGGAAGAGAGCCCATTAAAATAAAATTTTAGAAAGAATAAAACAAAGTTGGAAGAAGACAGTCATGGAGGTTTGCCAGATTTAGCAAAAAATAAAATAAAAAAAATAACATAGGATACCCAGTAAAATTTGAATTCCAGATAATCAACAAATAAGTTTTTAAAGTGTAAATATGCTCCTAGTAGTGCCTGGGATATGCTTGTACTAAAAATACATTTGTTGTTTATCTGAAATTCAAATTTCACTGACCATTCGGCATCTTACCTGGCAATCTGAAGTGCGAGGGAAGAAGGAAGGAGATATATGGGCATTGACACCCTCCAATTGAAAATCTGTGTATAGCTTTTGACTCCCTCTCAGAAACTTAACTACTAATAAATAGCCTGTTGTTGACCAGAAACCTTATCAATAACAGAAACACTCGATTAACACATATTTTGTATGTTATGTGTATTACATACTGGATTCTTACAATAAAGTAAGATAGAGATAACAAAATGTTATTAAGAAACTCATAAGGGCCCTGGCATGGCACCTCAGTTGGTTAGAGCATCGTCCCGATGCACCAAGGTTGTCGATTTGATCCTTGGTCAGAGCACATACAAGAATCAACCAATGGATGAATAAGTGGAACAACAAATCTCTCTCTCTCTCTCTGTCAATCAATCAATAAAATCATAAGGAAGAGAAAATACATTTATTGTATTTACTGAAAAACACCTGTGTATAAATGGACCTGCATGGTTCAAACCCATATTGTTCAAGGGTCAGCTGTAATCATAGGGAACATAAAAAATGTCTTTTCAATACAGGAAACTACCCCAAAGCCAGATTTTTTGACAAGTACCTAGTATTGAATAATGGTCCCTACTCTAAGCAAGGGAAAGAAATTTCCACACTAGGATTAAGATTTTGCAATTAACAAAGAATTAGGGGACGTTTCTTGAATGTCTTGCTAGGGGTTTGGAGTTTAAACCAAATCTGGTCCCATTCACTGTTTTCCAGAGAGTTGGGTGACATCTGCTGCCTAGGATAGTGTTGTCTGGGCTGCAGACAGGAAGACAAAAGACTTCTGAAAGGCCTAGTGCCTGATAGTGACTTGTCTCATCAACTTTCATCTGAAAAAAAATCCTTGATGTGTATTAGTAGGGATTGCCATTAAAAGTGGTACATTACGCCCTAACTGGTTTGGCTCAGTGGACAGAGCGTCAGCCTGCTCACTGAAAGGTCCCAGGTTCGATTCCAGTCAAGGGCATGTACCTTGGTTGCGGGCACATCCCCAGTAGGAGGTGTGTAGGAGGCAGCTGGTCGATGTTTCTCTCTCATCGATATTTCTAGCTCTCTATCCCTCTCCCTTCCTCTCTGTAAAAAATCAAAAAATATATTTTTTTAAAAAGTGGTACATTAGTACTGGTGGAAAACAAATTCCTAAACACTCCGCCCGCCTTACTCATCAAAGCAAAAGCATCTAGGGTTTACTCAAGGTGAATGAGGGCAGTTATTCTGGCTGAGTTGGTCTTACCACACAATTTCTGATTCCCTTTGAAGCCCTGTAGTTGAACCCTTCTAATTTTGAGTCAGGAGAAGGGATAATCAGGCTGGATCAATGAAAGTGCTGAGGCTCATTGTTTAAAGAAATACATTTTAAAATTGCAAATATATCATGAGGATTAAATAATTAACAAAATGACCCTAAACTGAGGTTCTGCAAGGCCTATTTTAATGATTTCAGGAGTATAGTTGTACCTAATTAAAGGCACATGTCCTTTAAATGGTTTGCCCCTAGGAATAGGTAAACTATATATAAGTTCTATGATCTTTTTACACCATTAATTGCTTAGTAAACTTTTCTTTCATAGAGTGAAATAAACTTTGACCTGGTTCAGGTTCAATTATTACAAAACCTTAGAACAATGAAGCTGAATTTATTATAGGGAAGCTGAATCTATGACTGTTATCAACTGGGTATGTAGAATCTTGGTTGATACTTTTTATGGCCTTATGAAACTGTCAACAGCCCTGACCTGCATGTCCTTGGATGATTCCCTTAGGTGTCCACACCTCAGCTACTCAGCTACAAAATGAGGAGTGATCTCTACCCTGTAAGCTCTAAACCTTCAGGATCAGATTGCACTAAGGGCGTGTCCATCTCAAGGATAGATAACTTAGAACAATTTACCTAGATGTGTTCTTGGTAGTGATGGTTTCATCTTAATAAAATAAAGGTAAGAAGAATGTAGTAAAAGTGTTTCAATTCCTTCTTGTCCCCTTAGAAATCTTCATGGGTAAAATAATCAGGACTTGGAAAAAAACAGAATATCCATAAAGCAGTACAGCCGGGGTCAGCTCTAGAGGGGAGCACGGATTAAAGAACTGAGAATTGGTTACTGCAAGAAGAGAAGATGCTATGAGAGAAAACACACCTGTCTTTGCTTCCACAAAAGTCCAGATCATGCCTGTTGGGAACAAGAGATTCACTCCCACCCAGCCGGTATTGCTCAATGGTTGAGTGTTGACCTATGAACCAGGAGGTCACATGCCCTGGTTTTGGGCTCGATCCCCAGTAGGAGGCATGCAGGAGGCAGTTGATCAATGATTCTCTCTTATCATTGATGTTTCTATTTCTCTCTCCCTCTCCCTTCCTCTCTGAAATCAAGAGAAAATATATTGATTGACTGGAATCAAACAAGGTTATGTCACTTCAGCTGCTTCATTGGACCTGTTCCTGTCCCATTCCATGGTTCTGCCCTCCTCACCAAGGGGACAGGGTTCTGGATGTGTGTATGTAGACACTACAGAGTATATGTGCACACTCGAGGACAGACTAATGGAAACTAATTTACAAGAGGATCTAGGAGAGAGTTATAATGTGGTCCATGATGTGTATGGAGTATGTACAGTGTATGGTATTTTGTAGCAGTGTTCAGAATTTGCTCCAGAAAACTTTGCAAATTTTTTTTTTACCCTCCTGGGCATGAGAGGTATGGTAGGCGGAATAATACCTCCCTCCCCCCAAAAACGATGTTCATATCCTAATCCCTGGAACCTGTGAATATGTTACTTCACATGGATGAAGATACTCTGCAGATATGATTAAGGGTCACATGGAGATTAGGATTGCAATGGGGAGATGATCTTGGATTATCCAGATGGGCCCAATGTAATCACAAAGGTTCTTACAGGAAGGAGGCAGGAGTGTAAGAGAAGGAGAAGTGATGATAGAAGCAGAGATCGGAGTGATACAAGGCCAAGAGCCACAGAATTCAGGCAGCCTCTAGAAGTTGGAAAAGGCAAGGAAATGGATGATCCTTTAGAGCTTCCAGAAGGAATGCACCCCTGCTGACTCCTTGATTATAGGACTTTTGACCTTCAGAACTATAAACGAGTAAATTTGTGTTGTTTTATGCCCCTAAGTTTATGGCAATTTGTTACAGCAGCAATAAGAATCTAATATAGGAGGAGTCAACAGAGTGTTTTCAATTCGCCAAGCATGGCTTGGTGAAAGTATTACTGGAGCAGAGAGAATAAGAGCTAGAGCTGTACAAGAGGAAGTGGAAGGGTGAATAGGAGCTAGACTAGGCTGGACCTCCTAGGCCATTGAAGGAGAGTGTCATGGCCATATTTACATGTTGAAAGATCACTTAAGACTGCAGAAGAGGAAAGAATGGAGTGAGGGGCAGGATGCTGGAGACTAGTAAAAACCCCGCAATAGCCCAGGTGAGAAGTATTGGTAGTCTTGGTCAAGATGGTGGCAACAGTTGGGATGGAGAGAAGCAGAAGGATTCAAGGGACATATAGGACAGAGAATCAAAAGACTTGATGATTGATGCAGTGTGAGAGGTGATGACAGAGAGGGAGGTATCTAGGATGAAGTCTAGGTTCTTAGTTTAAGCAACCCAGTCAGCAGAATCACCATTTTCTTTAAAAAAAAGTATACATATATATTAATTATTTCAGAAAGGAAGGGAGAGGGAGAGAGAGATTGAAACATCAATGATGAGAGAGACTCATTGATCGGCTGCCTCCTGCTCATCCCATACTGGGGATCGAGCCTGCAGCCGGGCATATGCCCTGACTGGGAATCAAACCGTGACCTCCTGGTTCATAGGTCAACACTCAACCACTGAGCCACACCGGCTGGGTGAATCACCATTTTCTAAGGAAAGGCAGAATGCTGGAAGAGAAGAATTTTGGTGGGAAGATCAAGAGTATACTTTTGACATGTATAGCTTGAGGGTGTCACTGAGGCGATGCAGTGGAAATGGCAAGTAGGCATTTGAATATATAGGGGCAGGAGATTAAAATTTGGGAGTCAGAAATTTAATGGTAAGTAAAGCCATAGTGGAGATTGCCTAGGAAGAGAGAAGCAGGTAAGAGGAGGGCTGAGGAAATTGCTCTAAGGAAACCTAAGATGAAGCAGAGGAGAAGATGTCAGAAAAAGAGATCTGGAAATGATTAGAAAGCAGGGAGAGGAAAAAAAAGAGGGTGTGGAGTCACTGAATTCAACGGAACTGAGAGTTTTTCAAGAAAGAGGAAGTGACCATGAGGTCAAGAAAATAAGGACTAAAAGTGTCCCTTGCACATGAACATAATTGGTGACCTTCGCATGAACTTGATGTGGGGGAATGGGCACAGTGCCTAGGACTTGCCATCTCCTCTAAGTGTTCCTGGCAGTTGTTAGTGAGAACACACTCTTCAGGAAAAGCTGCATGGTGGTGAGAAGACCACCACCAAGGCGCACACAAACATGCACTTTGTAGGTGGTAGACAAACCTTCACCACACTTCCTTGTTTACTTGTCTCCTTTGGCCAGGATGACTCCATCACTTGCTCTGTCTCTTGACTACCTAGTCCTTGCTTGGTGCCATCCTGGGCTCCAGTCTTGGTTATTCTGAGACTTGAACCAATAATTCACCCACCCTCTCCTTCTCTTTCTTCTTTCCATTCTCCTGGTGTGACTAGAGAGTTTTGTGTCTCAGGGGAGTCTGAGTTAATCAACATTTCATTGCAACTGTTTCTTTTATTTTTTTTCTTTCTTTATTTTTTTTGTTAATCCTCACTTGAGAATATTTTTTCCATTGCTTTTTAGAGAGAGTGTGAGGGTAGAAGGGAGGGAGGGAGGGAGAGAGAGAGAGAGAGAGAGAGAGAGAGAGAGAGAGAGAGAGAAACATCAGTGTAAGAGACACATTGCTTAGTTACCTCCTCCACACACCCTGACCAGGGATCGAACAGGGAATCAAATCTGTGACCCTTCAGGGTGTGGGCCGACGCTCTAACCACTGATCAACACCAGCCAGGCCTCATTGCAGCTGTTTCTTATCCAGTGTGTATGCAGTGGTTCTTTATCAGGAAAGTGGCCAGTCCTATGAGCAAAGGACAGGAGGATATGAGGTAGGCAAGTTCAGGGAGAAGTTGAAGGGGAGGATACAGTAAGTCTTTTACCTCATAAGGAGCCAGGAAGGCTATTGGAAAAGCAAAAGAGTTGCCCTGGGTGGAAGGTTTACATACTCGGAAGAGAAAAGATTCCTCTACTTTTTTTGTTTACTGAAATTCAGCTTACATCTAATTCAGATGGCATTCTTTGACCATGACTACGAGGTATATATAGGAATCCAACATTCTCCACGCCATGAGTCAACAGAGCATAAGAATGGGAATAGGAACAGGTGTTCCTCAGGCCATGCTGCCAAATAAAACTTACCCAAGACAAAAGTGGCTCTCTCACTGAAAGCAGAGTGACAACAGGAATGCTGAGAGAGAAAAAAAAAACCAGTGAAAGAATGAAGTCATTTGGAGGGAAAGGCATAAAAGAAGAAAAGGGTTATACAAGGAGTTACACAAGGGAAATACAATACAGTTCTGGCTTATGAAATAAGCTTGAGTGCTGAAAAAATAATTGCACTAATTGGAGAATAATATCAGCGTTCTGAACTTGGTTTTGAACACAAACATAGCTCTTTTTTTTTTTTTTTGTAAATGTGGGGGTGGTTATTTCCCCCTTCACTCTTTCCTTTGCCCTTCAGATTTGAAAATTATTCTCTCAAGCAAAACAAAATTATTTTCTTCCATTTTCTGGGAAAGTGCTTGTCCTAGCTCTTCCCTCAGGATCTGTTGAATAAGTTAGTACTTGAGGAATGATAGCCACGGGTGACTACACTGGCATCAATAAATAATTGAGTATTGAAGTCAGAGTTCTTCTCATAGACTTGTGATCTCCTCTTCAGAGATCAGCTGAAGTCCAGCCCTCTCACTTTACATATGAGCAATTTGGCATGGAAAGATGAAGCAATTTTCCCAAAACCATAGAGCTAGTTTGTGGCAGATGGAGGCCTGGAACTTCAAGGTCAGGTGTCTACTAAGCTAAGCTGTCATGCTTGAATGTATCGAAACAGCAGCAGCCTCCATAACTGAAAGCTTCCTGAGGCAAGGAGGTACTATCTCCAGTTCTCACAACAAAACCTTTTTTAAAAACATATTTTTATTGATTTCAGAAAGGAAGGGAGAGGGAGGGAGAGAGAGATAGAAACATCAATGATGAGAGAAAGTCATTGATCCGCTGCCTCCTGCACGCCCCACACTGGGGATCTAGCCCACAACCCGAGCATGTGCCCTGACTGGGAATCGAACCATGACCTCCTGGCTCATAGGTCGACGCTCAACCACTGAGCCACACCGGGCAGCTGTTAAGCATTCTTACAGAATCTATAAGCCTGCCCCAAAATAAGATTCATATCAACTCTAGTTACTATTTGTAGTAACTAAGTAAATAAAAGGATAGAAGTAAGGAAGGAGAGAGAGCGAGAGAAAAAATCTAGAAACAACCTAAATGACTCCACAAGTAATATAAAATAAACCTTTGTAATATAATACTGAGTGTAAAAAGCTAGTTTCAGAAGTCTTCTTATAGCACACTATAGCCACACTATAGGTGGCTTTTTTTACAAAAATATATTTTATTGACTTTTTACAGAGAGGAAGGGAGAGGAATAGAGAGTTAGAAACATCGATGAGAGAGAAACATCGATCAGCTGCCTCCTGCACACCTCCCACTGGGGATGTACCCACAACCAAGGTATATGCCCTTGACCAGAATCAAACCTGGGACCTTTCAGTCCACAGGCTGATGCTCTATCCACTGGGCCAAACTGGTTAGGGCTAGTACACTACTCTTATTATGAAGTTCCTTTTTATTTATTTTTTGTTGATCCTCACCCGAGGATATTTTTCCCATTGATTTTTTTAGAGAGTGGAAAGGAGTGGGAGACACACACACAGAGAGAAACATCTATGTGAGAGAGATACATCAATTGGTTTCATTCTGCACGTGACCCACAGCCAGGGATCAAGCCTGCAACCGAGGCACGTGCCCTTGACCTGAATTGAACCCAGGACCCTTCAGTCCATGGAATTCCAACAATAAAAATGAAATAATCTAAGCATACATCTGTGTGATAAAATAATTTTTGTAAAAGCCAGAAAAGGGTACAATTCTGGGCAGTGCATAGAGCAGGCCGAAAGTGCTAGGAAAATGCTTCACCCTCCCCAGGAGCAGCTCTCAGCTCCCCATGCCACAGGAATGGGTGGATGAAAACCCCAGCTCTCTTGCCTCTCGGGCTGGGAGAACTCTGACTGGTGTCTGGAGCTTCCACGAGCTCCCCAGCGGGATGGAGCTGCGGTTACCTGCCGGGTAACTCTCCTGATTGCAGGCCCTCCGTGGGCTGGCTTCCCTGCACCCCAGTGGTGTTTTTTCCCATCATTGCACAAATAAGCGACTTGCACATGGTCTGCTTTGGGGAAAAAACCCTAACTAATCTCATATCTAAGATCCTAATGGTGACACTTGTAGCTTGAACACAGGACTCTGGGAAAATTAATGGAAGGACCTGTTTTAAGCATTGAAAGTGGGTGCTTGCACCAACAATCCGATATTATATGTCATCCAGATGTGACCTAGGGGTCCTCATGCTGCAGGGAATGAGGTGAAGTGTCCTGCCCTGCTCCCATTCTCTTCTTTGGGTGTCTCTCCCCCCCCCCCCAGATCTCACAGTCTATCACAGTCCTCAGCAGCCCCCAGGATACCTGCTTGAACTAATTTCTCTCAGCCACCTCTGCCACTGCTCTTTCTTACAGCTGCTGCCGAAACAGACAACTCCTTCACCAGAATCCGCATGGACCAAATCACCCCCAAACAAGCATTTGTGAATGAAATACCAGTTGCAAAATTGGTGGGGAGAGCAAGGACATGGGCAGTACAACCTCAGCCCTTTAAAACATTTTTTCTTAAAAATTTTCACTTACAGTTTGCATTCAATATTATTTTGTATTCATTTCAGGTGCACAGTGTAGTGGTTAGACAAGCATATACTTTACAAAGTGTTTCCCCGATATTTCCAGTAGCCAACTAGCAGCACACATCCTATATAATAAAAGGCTAACATGCAAATTGACCAAACGGCAGAACAACCAGTTGCTATGATGTGCACTGACCACCAGGGGGCTGACGCTCAATGCAGGAGCTGCCCCCTGGTCGTCAGTGCACTCCCACAGGGGGAGTGCTGCTCAGCCAGAACCTGGGCTCACGGCTGGTGAGCACAGCAGTGCTGGTGGGAGCCTCTCCCACCTCCATGGCAGTGCTAAGGATGTCCGACTGATGGCGTGGGGAGCGGGCCTAAGCCATCAGTCAGACATCTCCTGAGGGCTCCCAGGCTGTGAGAGGGTGCAGGCCAGGCTGACGGACCCCTGCCCGAGTGCACCAATTTTGTGCACTGGGCCTCTAGTAGTTATTATAATATTATTGACTATATTCCCTATGCTATACTTTATTCTCAGCCCTTCTTAAAGACCCACCACCACATCCCACCCCACCCCCTCTGATTTTTCCTTCAGTCTACTCCCTCTCCCTGCCAAGATCAATGGAGAGGGGGGGCAGGGGGGGACATATACATCTCTCCACAGTTCCAACCCTAAACTTGTATCTGCAAACCCACCAAGATGTTCTGCAACAAAAAGAAAGTTATAGGGCTAACTAGCAAATTGTTCTTCCTACCACATCTAAAACTATAGGCAAATACTTAACAGGAACCTTTCTGTTTTGAATGGGGAAAGTCTAGCTCTTCAACAGCACCCATTCAAAACCTCTTTCCAAGTTATGGTTAGATGAAAAGTGAGGCGATACGATATCACTCCTCATCAGTCATGTGTTTTTCAACTTGGAATCGAGGACCTGGGAGGTAGTTTTATTTATTTATTTTAAAAATATTTTTATTGATTTCAGAGAGGAAGGGAGAGGGAGAGAGAGATAGAAACATCAACGATGAGGGAGAATCATTGATCATCTGTCTCCTACACGCCCCCTACTCGGGATCAAGCCCACAACCCAGGCATGTGCCCTGACCGGGAATCGAACTATGACCTCCTGATTCAAAGATTGACGGTGAAACACTGAGCCACATCGTCTGGGCGAGTTTTTTGTTTGTTTGTTTGTTTGTTTTAATGGGGCTTGTCTGTGGGAAGCAATTTCAATTTTACAGGACACATCTCCTCCCATTTTTTTGGCACCACTTCCTCCACTTGTTTAGGTTTTCAAGTCATGGCAGAGTGAAAAGCCTTGGCAACTGAATAACATCCTCCGCAATTATCCAGTGCCGAATTTACTGGCTCTACCATACTTTAGTGGCTGATTTTGGGCAACTTACATAACTTCTTTGAGCCTCAGTTTTCTCATCTGTAAATGGGTTACTCACGTGTGCTTTGCAGGATGACTGCACCTAAACACAGCCCTGGCACAAAGAAGCCCAGCAGCCAATGTTAGGCACCTTTTCTATATAAAGAAGAGTATAAGGGATACCCTGCAATATCGAGCTCAGCACCATCCAACTGAGATCTAATGTGAGCCGCAAATGTGAGCTCCAGTATAATTTTACATTTTCCGGAAGTCACACAAGAAAGGGTTAAGAGAACCAGCTGAAATTAATTTTAATAATATACAGGGTGGGCAAAAGGAGGTTTACAGGGGTCCGGGTTATGATGATTACAATAGCTTTTTCCACTCAACAAGAATAAACTCTGTGTTTTGTGTCGTCATAACTGCAAAGCTACTTTTGCCCACGCCCGGATTTGACTTAACCAGTATATCAAAATGTTATCATTTCAACATGTAATCAGTATAAACATTAGTAATGAGAGCTTTTGTGTTCTTTTTTTTTCTTCATATTAAGTCTTTGAAATCCAGCATGAATTTTATACTTGTAACACGTCTCAGTGGGGGCCCCGCACATTTCAAGTGCTCATAAGCCCCATGTGGCCGGTGCAGTCTTAGCACTACGAATGGGATTGAATCTCTTTAAATTTCAAGATCTGGCCTTTTTCATTCTATTTTAGCACACATTTTAAATTGCGGAAGTGCTTGGCCCAATCCTGTCCCCCTCCCTGTTTTGTTTTGTTTTTGTTAATCCTCACTGGAGGATATTTTTTTCCATTGATTTTAGAGAGAGTGGGAGATGGGAGAGGGGGAAGGGGGAGAGAGAAACATGACTTGAGAGAGCCGCATCAATTGGTTGCCTCCTGCATACGCTCCAACTGGGGCAGGGAACCTGCAACTCAGGTACATGCCCTTGACAGGAATTGAGCCTGCAACCCTTGGGTTTGTGGGCCAATGCTCTAACCACTGAGCACACTGGACAGGGCAGTCCTGTTCCTTTAATATGACTAATTTATAGTTGTCTCATACATGAGATAGAACATGGGACTGATTATCCTAGAGCAGGAATCCCTAATCTCTTTGTGAGGAATGGCTGTTTTTCTTTTTAAAATCTTTATTGTTGAAAGTATTACATATGTCCCCTGTTTTCCTCCATTGACCTCTTCTGGCCTGCCCCCGACCCCTATCCCAGGCCTTCACCACCCTATTGTTTGTGTCCATGGGTTAAGCCTATATGCATACAAGTTCTTTGGTTGATCTCTTCCCACCCACCCACCCTCCCCCGCCTTCCCTCTGAGATTCACCAGTCTGTTCCATGCTTCTATGTCTCTGGATCTATTTTGCTCATCAGTTTATTTTGTTCCTTAGATTCCACATGTGAGTGAGATCATGGGATACTTATCTTTCTCTGACTAGCTTATTTCGCTTTTAGCATAATATGGCTGTTTTTCTTTTCCTCAGAACTTTCTCTTACCCTTTGAGACACCATGGAGGGACCTGAGGAGTATCATGCTAAGTGGGGCGGTGGGAAGGCTGTGCCTTGACTAACAGCTTGGATGGATGATGGCTGTCCTAGACTTGCGTTTTCCAGAGAATAGGTGTCACCTTAGATGTCAGAGTCCACTGCAAAAGCTGGTTCATGCTCAGTTAGTTATGGGCACTAAGTAAATATTAATAGAATTGATAAGATTGTGTTTTGGATAAAAACAGAAAAGCAATAGACTCTGACAAGGCTCTGTGTAATTAACCTTCATCTTTTGGGGCAAAGGAGAACTGAAGAAGGCCATTCATGTTATCTATCCTTGGTTCATATTTTTGGAATTTGCTCCCACCTAGGGATTCCAAGGATTTCCTAAATGTCAATCTAACCAGCGTATCACTCAAAGCACACTTTAGTGTTTCTTGTGTTGTTGGCATTTTGCTCAGTTTCCTTCCAGACTTTTTTCTATAAAGTTTTTGTGATCTTTTCATAGCTGAGCTCAAATTTAATACACAATTTTGTATCTCACTTTTACCAACTTATAATGTTTGCATTTTCCATGTTCTCATATAGATTTCATATTACACATGCATTTTTTGTTGATTTCCGAAAAGAAAGGAGAGGGAGAGAGAGAAACATCAATGATGGAATCACTGATTGGCTGCCTCCTGCACGTCCCAAACTGGGGGTAGAGCCCACAACCCACGCATATGCCCTGAACAGGAATAGAACTGTGACCTCCTAATTCATAGGTCAAAGCTCAACCATTGAGCCATGCTGACTGGGCTCATATATGTTTAATGACAGTATAATGGTCCATTGAGTGCATGTGCCATGATTTATGTAACCATTCTCCATTTCTATTTCCCTTCTTCTGGATATTATAGGATATAATTTTGTTCCATAACACTTAGTCACCAGAAACATTACCTTTCTTTATTTTTTAAAATAAAATTAAATCTGGGTTTGAATTCCCACATGCATAGCTGACAAAACACCCAATAGCAGCCATCACTGGGGGGCTTTTTCCTGTGTGTTATGTTCAGGGTATCTGGAGAATGCTTGGTATGAAAGTTAGACTATTCTTGACTCTAAGCCATGCATATCTACCCAAGCTGGCCTAAACCATGAAGGAGATGCACGGGCCTGTAACTGGAAGTTCAGAGGAGGTTTCTGGGTTGGTCTGATTCAGTCGCTTGACAACATTATTGAGGACCCAGTTTGTTCCTATTTCTACATTCAACTTAACCCTGGTGTTAGATGGTTGTCAATTGATGCTACATTCTTCCTTGTGTGCATTCAGAGATGGGAGGAAATAGAAAGACAGAAAGGAGAGAGAGAGAGAGAGAGAGAGAGAGAGAGAGAGAGAGAGAGAGAGAGAGAAAGGAGGAGGAGGAGGAGGAGGAGGAGGAGGAGGAGGAGGAGGAAGAGGAGGAGGAGGGAGATTATTCCAGAAGCTTCCTCTGAATAGCAAGCAGGTTTCTGTCACAGATGCCCCCAGAAAATGTCTCCTCCTTTCCCATTGTCCTAAATTGGGTCACAAGCCCATCCCTGCACCAAGAGCCATAGCCAGGGGTCAGAATTAAGCTCACTAGTCTTTTGATTGAGACATATATCTTATTACTACAACTAACGTGGGCTATTTCCCCCCCAAAGCACAAATGCACTGCATGGGGAAGTAAACATAGTTACCAATGGAAGAGGAATGCAAGATGACTAAAATGTCTCCTATACCTTCCAACTTCTGTTTTCAGTCCTAGCAACCAAAGCACCCAGCTGCACAAACACAGCTAATGAAATCCCCAAGGCACAGCAGTCCTAAGCCCACACCCGAAGACCCCCCTCCGTTGTTTTGAAGGTGGGGGAAGATCAGCTACCCCTTCCCTTGCCCCTCCAAGAGAAGCAAAAACAAATCCCAGATTTACTTTTTCAATTAATTATCCTGCTACACAATCTCTGTACTTAAAATTTTTTTTCTGACCTCCTTTGGGGAGAAAGATTACTAAGACTGAAAACCCTCCTTAATTACAAATGAAAGGACCAGTATGAATGGACTTCAAGAGGATCTGCACCATTAAAATATTTTGTCCAAAAAATCAAGAATCTGGGCACTTGGAAGAATAGAGCTACTGCTTCAAATCACACACATATTTGATTAAAGATAAATTTAGCTAAACTTTATTAAGTAGCCCTCACTTCTCTAGTTCACTCATCTACACACTCTCAAATCCTACTTTTAAAATTAAAAAATGGGCTGGTGAATGAATCTTGGACACAACGGAAATTACCTTCAATAGGTAAATGAATAAATAAACTATGGTATATCCAGACCAGAACATACTATTCAGACCTGAAAAATAAATAAGCTCTCCAGCCACAAAAACACATGGAAGAGTCTTTGGTGCACATTGCAAAATGAAAGAAGCCAAACTGAATAGGCTACATATTGTATCATTTCAACAATAGGATTTTTGGAAAAAGCAAAACTATGCAGGCAATAAAAAGATCAGTGACTGCCAGGGTTTGCAGGGAGAGATGTATAGGCAGAGCACGGAGGACTTTTAGGGCAGCGAAACTATCCTGTATGATACTATTATGGTGAATATACTATATCATAATACATTTTTCCAAACCCATATAATGTGCAACACCAGGAGTGCATGTTAAGTATGGATTTTGGTTGCAAATGATGTATCAATGTAGGTTCACTGATTGTAACGAATGTACCACTCGGGTACAAGATGTTGATGGTGGGGAGTTTGTGTGCATGGGGGTGTGGAGGTATGCAAGAACTCCCTGTACTTTCAGCTCAATTTCGCTGTGTACCTAAAATTCTTCTAAACAATTCAGGCTATTTTTAAAAGTGCAGGCTGGTATTATGATAGAATGGAGAATCGAGAGTCAGGAGACCAGGATTCAAACCCAGACTATCATTTACAAGCTGTGTAATCTTTAATTATTTTAACTTTTCTGTGTGTTGAGTTTACAGGTGAATGAAACCTATAAAATAAGGATAATGTTAATCCATCAGATTTCTTGTGAAGAGATAACATAGGTACTTTCACAGGGCATACAGTAGTTGCTCAATGTTGGTTGAGAGTGAAGACAGAGGAAAAGACAGGGAAACCAGGATTTCATCAAGTCAAGTGATGTTGGAAGCAATTTATAACAAGATCCACCAACTAGTGATGATGAGATAATCGGCGGTTATTTTTCCCCCTATGTTCCACTCCACTTTGGATTTGGGTTTTGGTGTCATCAAATTATGAATTAATAAAGTTTCTATTATTGCTTGAATGACTCAGAATACTACCCTTGCCTTTGTTCTCTATTGAAAGCTGATGGGAAGAAATGCAATTTGGGGTAGGTTTTGTTACTGTTGTTGGTTTTCTTTTTATTTATTTCTTTTTAATTTTTTTATTGATTTCAGAGAGGAAGGGAGAGGGAGAGGGAAATAGAAACATCAGTGATGAGAGAGAATCATTGATTGGCTGCCTCCTGCACGCCCCACACTGGGGATCGAGCCTGCAACCCGGGCATATGCCCTGACTGGGAATGAACTGTGACATCCTGGTTCGTAGGCTGACGCTCAACCACTGAGTCATGCCAGCCGGGCAGTTGCTGATTGTCATTTATCTAATAAATATTTATTGTGAATCCAAATAAATAGTGACAGGTACTTAATGCTGAACACTGGAGATGAAGCAGTGAATAAGCCAGACTTGGGCTTAGTGGTCACAGAGCTTATGCCTAGTGCTGAAGATTGGCATTAATCGAATTATGCCAGAGTGTTTTGAGGGTTACAGTAGGAAGTGCAGAGAACCAGGAAACCATGTAGCAAGGGGGCACAAATCACCTTTATGGTCAGGGAAGGCCTCCCTTGATGTCAAAATGCTGAGTATGCCGAGGTCTGAGGAATTTACTAGAAGGAATAGGGGGCTGGATTAGAGTGAATAGGACAGGACAGCGGTTCTCACTCTTGAGTATGCATCAGAATGAGTTAAGAATTACTACATAATAAATCAGCCAACGACAAACATTCAGTCAACAAACTGTGAGAGGTTTTGTGGGTCAGGAGTCCAGGAGCCACTTAGCTGAGTGCTTGTGGCTCGGACTCTCTCAGGAGGTTATAGTTGAGGTGCAGGACAGGGGAGGGATCAGCTTCTAAAGCAGCGGTTCTCAACCTGTGGGTCACGACCCCTTTGGCGGTCGAACGACCCTTTCACAGGGGTCGCCTAAGACCATCGTGCATATCAGATGTTTACATTAGGATTCATAACAGTAGCAACATTACAGTTATGAAGTAGCAACAAAAATAATTTTATGGTTGGGTCACAACATGAGGAACTGAAGGTTGAGAACCACTGTTCTAAAGGGTCCTGCTTCCAAGCTCAATCTTTTTTTTTTTTTTAAATTCAAAAGCACTTGTGAGCATTTAATGAACTTCCCTCCCTGGCTACCAGGACACAGGCCCTGCCAGCACCCTTAATGTTCTCCTCAGCTCTTCTGCTGGAGAACTTGGCCTTCACCATGACATGCTGCTTTGGGAGCCTTCCCTTCCCCAGAACTTGGTAGTAGCCCGACCACACCACATCAGTGACAGGAGCAGCTCCAGTCTTGTTTTTGGCAGCATTTACCCGTGTCTGCTCACCGACCAAGGTCCACAGTTTATCAAGGTTGACAGTTGGACAGAAGCTCTGGTTCCTCTTTAAGGGGTAATGCTTCACACCAGCTTTCCCAAAGGAACCCGGGTGATATTTGTCGAAGTTGAACCTGTGATAACTCAAGCCACCAGCATTACCTCAGCCTCCCCGGTGCTTCCTGTGCTTGCGATGCAGCCATGGTTGTGGCTCACATGGTCCCAGAGTTTCTGGGTCTTTCTCAGTCTGGATGGCATATGGGTGGCCGAGATGCAAGAGCCCAAGCTCACTCCTGTGGGCCTCTCCCCAGGGCTGCTTTGAAACATGGCCCATGGCTTCTGAGACAGAGAGAAAAAGAGAGACTATGAACCTTAAGATGGAAGCCACAGTCTTTTTTTAAATTCACTTTATTTTTTAAAGTATATTTTTATTGATTTCAGAGAGGAAGGGAGAGGGAGAGATAGAAACATCAATGATGAGAGAATCATTGATCGGCTGCCTCCTGCACGCCCCCTACTGGGGATCGAGCCCCCAACCAGGGCATGTGCCCTTGACTGGAATCAGTCCACAGGCCGATGCTCTATCCATTGAGCAAACCGGCTAGGGCTGTTCACTTTATTATTATTATTAGTTTTGTAATATGTCCTTTAAATGTTCAGTAGTTATTCTATGGTTATAACATATTTTTATTGCTATCATATTTTTCATTATATTACCTGAATATATTTTATTTTACATTTTGTCATCAAAAAGTACTGATTTTTCCCAGTTTTATTGAGATTTAATTGACATATACCATTGTATAAGTTCAAGGTGTACAACATGATGATTTGATATATGTATATATTGTGAAATGATTACTGCATCCATCAACTCATATAGGTACAAATATTTTTCCCTTGTGACAAGAACTTTTAAGAGCTGCTTGCTTAGCAACTTTCAAACTTTCCAGTTATAAGATAAAGAAGTTCTGGGGATGTAATGTACAACATGATAACTATAACCAATAATGCCATATTGTATAATTGACTTTATTTTTTAGAATAGTTTCAGATTTGTAGCAAAATTGAGAAGATAGTACAGAAGTTCCCATTGTTGCGTTAGCCTGGTACATTTGTTACAATTATTCAGGAACAAATGTTGATACATTATTATTAAACAAATTTGGTCCCAAGTCCACCCTTTACTCAGAATTTCTTAGTTTTTACAGAATGTCCTTATGTATGTTCCAGAATCCCATCCAGAATAGCACCTTATATTTCGCCACCATGTCTCCTTAGGCTTCTCTTGGTTGTGATATTTTCCTTGTTTTTAATGACCTTGATGGTTTTGAGGAATTACTGGTCAGGAATTTTGTAGGGCTGTAGTTGTTTTATAAGCTACTCTTTGAAGTGAGGTCTCATCACTCTAGCTATCCTCTGCAGTGAGAAGCCTGTACTACTAAATCTCTTGAGGGGAAGAATATAAAAGAATTTGTGGCTATATCTTTAAAACCCCCATAGCTTGCCAGACCCCACCCCAGAGTTCCTGATTCAGTAGGTCTGAGGTTGGGTCCAAGAGTTTGCTTTCTAACCAGTTTCCAGGTGACACTCCTGCTGCTGGTCCAGGGGATCTTGTTTGAAAGCTACTGGAAGTGGGGCCTCTGGGCAAGACCTTGGTGTGTGCAGGAATCAAAAAAGTTCATCAAGATCTATTTATTTCTCTCAAGACCTGTCTCACAACTACAACTCTCACTGAAATCAACCCACTGATTTAGCTTCTGGATATTGCCAATTTACACAAAACTATTAGCTAAAAATATGTGTTGCTGTATAAAACAGGTACAACAATAGCTTGTGTTTATATTAGATATGATTTATTTCATTTGATTGTCACAAATGCCAGGGAGAGAAATCAGGTATCTTCATCTGATATAAGAGGTAACTGGGACAGCAAAAGTCTAAGTGACTTGCTTAAGGTCTCACAGCTAGTTAATGATAGAACCAAGCTTGGGACTGGGTCATTTGAGCACAATTTCTATTATAATTATTCCCAACTTCTAAGATTTTCCACCTTTTGAACAATCAATAAAACGACCCACATGACAGTTTAGGTAATCAAATCAACAGAATACATAGATTTAAAGTAGCATTTTGTGTAGTGGAAAAGGAAGGAGTGAAACAAGTGATTTTGAAGCTCAGAAACCAGCAGCATTTGCAGTTTAAGTTGGAAAAACCTTCCTCTTTACCAATATTCAAATTCTTCCTGCTCACTGACTCCCACAATAGCTAATGAGTACACGTTGCCTACAGGTAGCATCTGAGAAAGTCACTGGAGGAACCACAGGGCACAGGGTCTTCTTGCCTGCCCACACGCACCAACAGGGTTGCTTAGCTCTGCTAACAAAGCTCCTGGCTCAGTGGTTGAGTGTTGACCTGTGAACCAGGAGATCACGTTTGATTCCCAGTCAGGGCACATATCCGGGTTGTAGGCTTGATCCCCAGTGTGGGGCCTGCAGGAGGCGGCCAATCAATGATTCTCTCTCATCATTGATGTTTCTATCTCTCTCTCCCTTTCCCTCCCTTCTCTAAAATAAATAAAAATATATTTAAAAAATAAAGAGGTTGTTAGTATGTCTCTTTCAGACTTTGGTTTGAATGGAAAAGACCTGGTAGTCCATATATCATACCACCACCAAGATGACTTGAAAATCTAGAAGTGGAGAAGACCATTGGATGTCTTTGAGTGTATGGATTAGTGTTCTTTAAATTCAGAGTAGAGACGCAATAGGATTGAATGCATAAATACCAATTGGAGGCACAAAAGCTAAGTAGCTACACACCAATAATTTTATTCAGTGAGAAAAACAGTCTAATCAGACCAAAGGAGTGGTTTCTAACCACATTTTTACCATTCCTTAGAGAACATCCTGCCTTTCATTTTAATTGATGTTGACACGTTGCCAAAAATAAAATAAGGCTTGGTGGAAATGGTTAAAGCAAGCAGTACTTCATATGTTCACATTAGGAAATAATGATTTCATATACGGAACTCTGAGTTCAAGTTCACTCTTATGTAGACAAAGAATACCCCAATACAGAGTGTAAGCATACACTTCTGTCCCAAAGTAGTGGTGCTGCTGGTGGGGAAGCAAGAAACTGTCCTATGGTGGTGGCGGTGATGAGGGTGTATGAAAGGTAGTGCCAATGACCT
Source organism: Myotis daubentonii (assembly GCF_963259705.1). Taxonomy (NCBI): domain Eukaryota; kingdom Metazoa; phylum Chordata; class Mammalia; order Chiroptera; family Vespertilionidae; genus Myotis; species Myotis daubentonii. Next base: position 124,261,295 of record NC_081861.1, on the reverse strand, counting down.
TAAATTGGATCCTTTCAACCCTAGTGGAGGTGGGGGCATGAAGCAGAGAGTCAGTGACCTTATAATTAATCCTGCCCAAATGGTATTAGGGGGAGTGCACAGAGGGCAGAGGGGGGAGGCACAAAACAAAGTCCCAGTGACCTAAAATTTGATACCATCCAATGGTGGTGGTGGTGACAGTGACTTTATTAACTTGTCTAAAAGTGTTGGCCCTATGGGAGGGTCGGGGGGAGGTGGTTGGGGAGCAGGAGCCACGGGCCACGAAGCCGAGCCAAGCCAATGACCTAACAATCCTGTCCAAAGGTGTTCGCAAGAGTTGGGGGTGGGAGGGATGGGAGGGGCGGGGCTCGAGGGGGGTCACGAAACAATGAGTCAGTGACATTCCAGCAAATCCTGTCCAATAGTGAGGGGCGGGAACGAAGCAGAACCAGCGAGTTTACATTTGAATCTGCCCAAAGGTGGTGGTGGTAATGGAGAGCATGAAACAGCCACTGTAGTTAAGTGGCAAACAGAACCTGAGAATCAAAGTGTGGAGATGTAAGGAACGCTTAGAAGCGCAACAGCCAGCCTCCAGGGAAGGCCTCCGGAAGAGGTACCTTCGCTTGCGAGAGGCCAGGAGCGGCGTGTAGGATCAAATTCCCGACGTGGGCCCAGGCCTTCTTCCAATCCTCCTCCACCTCCGCCACCTTTCGGCCACTGAGGCCCCAGTCGGGGGCGGAACGTGCGGTAGCAGCACCAGCCAGCGCGGCTGAGGCCCCGGAGCGAGGGGGGAACGCACGCCCCGTCACAAAAGAAAGCGAAGGCGGCAGCGGCCAATCAGCGGCCGGCGCGCGCGGCGGCTCCGCCCCTCTCGCCCCGCCCCTCGCTCCCCTCCGGCGCCGCGTACGTGCCGAGGCCGGCTCCGCCCCCGTGGGCGGGGCCTGGGGAAGCCGCGGGCGGTTGGCCGTATCTGGAGAGCTGCTGCCTCCGCTGTCGCTGTTGCTGCGGTAGCTGCATCCCAGCGTCCAGGCCGAGGCGGAGGCTGCGCGTTTGGCGAACGAGCCTGATCTGCGCCTCTCGGCTGCACCGGCCCCTGCGGTCGCCTGAGTGTCTCGGCTGGTGTGTGCACTGCCCCGGCGAGGATGCGGCTGTTCCGGTGGCTGCTGAAGCAGCCGGTGCCCAAGCAGATTGAGCGCTACTCTCGCTTCTCCCCGTCGCCGCTCTCCATCAAGCAGTTCCTGGACTTCGGTAAGTGCGGGGTCCCGAGCTCCCACGGTCGCCACGGTCCGGGCGCGGGGCCACTGTCTTCCGGGCCCTATGTCGCCGCAGGTCTCCGCAGTCTAAGTCGTGGGGACCGCGGGCGGGGCTCCGGGATGCCCGGGGGCTCTCCCAGGGGCTCGGATTTCGGGGCGCGCAGGGACAAGGCCTGGTACATCGGTCGGGGGCCTACCAGTAGACATAGAACCTCGTCCCGGGCGGAACTCCCTCCCCCCAAACCTGCATGTTTAGCTTCAGATCTACTTGACACAGACCTCCCTGCCCTTAAAACTTCCCAGCGAAATGCGGGTGGCTTTTTAAGTTTTTATTTTTAGATTTAATTTTATATTTAATTTTTTTTTGGTTGGGTAAGAGCTGTTTAGAAACACCTTGAGGTCGTATAAATTATGCAATGGCATTTTGTTCCTTTCCTGCTGTAAGACAGTGTTCGCGCGTGGCTGGAGCAGCAGGATTCGAACTGTTGTCTTCTTAGTGTCATGTTAAACAGAGGCCTAGGCTGCACACGCCTTAGGTGCTGGGAAGAGGGGACGGTTGGGCACCTATTGTCCGAGCAGGGTCCGATACAACCCAGTCACCTTTGGTTGCGCCTCAACTTTTGTGTGCTACCCTTCTCCCTGTCGGTTGGGCTAGTGGGCAGTTTTCAGGGGTTGCGGTCGGTTGGGCTGGTGGGCAGTTTTCAGGTGGGAGCCCAGAGGACCCAGTCCCCACCCTGCCTGAGGCCTAGCTGAGATGGGAATAGATTCCACCACCTTATGCTAATTGGATCGTGTTTCCCCAGAGTGGTGCCCTTTCAGCCGCTGAGCAAATACTCCTAATTGCTGAATGCGAGGGGGCTGGTTGTGAAACACCTGAAAGTAAACCCAAAGTACTAACTCAGGTATCAGAATGGAACTCGGCAGCCTGGAAGGAAAATAAAATGGAGCAGCAAAGATGTTCTAAGCTCCCAAGGGAAAAGAACCCATTATTCACATTTGTTCATTTCATAAATTTTATGTAAACGTCAAGGGATGATGTCAGATGGACATAAAAACCAAAGTGTGGAGTAGGTAGAATACTCTGGGAAGACCCAATGTACAAAATGGGATGTCCATGCTTAAGTTGGAATAGGAAGAGAGGAATTGGGTAAAGTTGCAATAATATTCAGTTTTAAGAAACCAATTTGCCAGAGAATGATGAGGAAAATTGAAATTCATTGAGGTGTTGACTGTTGGATCTTAAACTTCACTCCCCAAAGCTTTCCAGTAGTTTTACTCTACCATATCTGGCCACTTGTGAGAATTTTAGAGGTTTGAGGCAACTTCTGACTTCAGAGTTTAGAAAGAAAATGTCACTGTTGCTAGAAACAGCATGTTTTCCATCTTTTAATTTATGGTTTAGAGAAGATTCTGAAGGTGTCAGCCTCTTATTAGGGTAAACTGAACCGGGCTAATTCACAATAAAGAACAAAAGAAACCTCAAAACTCCCAGTTCCTCCTTCCCCCCTCAAAGTTGAAGTGATAGCTCTAATAGCTTGGTGAAATTTCACTTGATTTATTTCTATAGCAGCTAGTATCTACCCATGTTAATAGGTGTCTTTGCAAGGATGGTATTTGAGAAGAAAAACCACAGTGGGGGATAGTGCTATTGTGGAAAACCTATGGGACCAGTATCTGGAAATAAATGTTCTAATTCTTGCTCTGCCACTGGCTCAAGAGTGTGGCCTTGACTAAGTGACTGAACCTCACTGGGGTTCATTTTCCTCATGAATAAAATGTGTGGATTATACCAGGTAATCTCTAAAGCACAGCTCCAAAACTCTGTGGTTGTAATTTCAAAGGAAAAGTGATGAGCTGTTGAAAAGAAAATTACCTAATCTTTTGATGGACATTTCACATTAAAGGCCTCTGACCTGTTTTAGGAGGGGTGGAGGGATACACTAATCTAGGATACTGGAAGAAGCCTAGTAATTGAAGTCTTTTCCTTATAAGGAATTTTACAGAAGAGCTATACAGAATTGTACAGTAGTGGAATTTCTTAGAAACTAAAGCTTGTTTGTAATACCCAGAGATGAATTGGGTGGCAGACAGCCTACCTTTGATGATAACAACTAGAAGAGCGTTGCCATAGAAAGACCATCTCAAAGAATACCTTCTCTTAGTTCTTTTAGCTCCTGAAAGAGGCTAGAAAGGACATAAAGCTAGTTCCATTTTGGCAAGTGATATGGGAGCTTTAGAGTTTAGAATGGGTGTGGGGGTATTTTTAAGGTGAGGAGGGAGAAATAGAGGCTTTCTGCCTGTGTATGATTACAGAAGACTGCGGGGGGAGGGCATCTCAAATGCTTCAAAAACTAGGAGGGGAGGGACAAATGAGTCAGTCAGGTAGGGGCAAACTCCCAGGTGTATGCTGGCTCCAGAAGGGGCAGCTGATTGGTGCCAGTTCAATATATAGAAGAAGGAAGAGGATTTCAGAGAGGAAGGAAGAGGGAGAGAGAGATAGAAACATCAATGATGAGAAACATCAATGATGAGAGAGAATCATGGATCGGCTGCCTCCTGCACACTCCCACTGGGGACCCAGCCCACAACTTGGGCATGTGCCCTGACCAGGAATCGAACCATGACCTCCTGGGTCATAGGTCAATGCTCAACCACTGAGCCATGCCGTTCGGGCAGTTCAATGTATTTTTTAAAAACTTACGGGTCCAATGAAATAGATGCATGGGCCATGTTGACCCACACGCTGCCACTTTGTGAACTTTATGACCTTCTCCCTGGCTACTTTACAAACGGTACATAAATGTTTGACTAGAGTAACTGGACAGGGGCCAGAGAAGGGACATACACAGAACGTTATGCTTCAGTATTTGTTAGAACCATGTCAACAAGTACATTCTTGCTTCAATGGCCGCTGGAACAGCTTTATTATACCAATTCCTTGTTTAAGAGTGAAGACTAGAACTGGTTGTTACTTCAGAAGCAGTGCTTTTTTATTCCTTCATTAAATTTATTGGGATGACATTGGTTGAAACCTATATGATCTTATTAAGCAGTGCTTTTATTTTAAAGGAGTATTTATCAGCCTCAGCACTCCTGACATTTTGGGACAGGTCACTGTTCTGGGGGTGATGTCCTGCGCATTTACTAAAGCAGCATCCCTGGCCTCTACCCACTTGATGCCAGGAACAACCCCAACCCCCGAGGTGTGACAACCAGACAGGTCTCCTGAGAGTGCCACGTCCCCTGGGGGAGCAATATCACCCTCTGTTGAGGACCACCGCTGTGAAGTATTTAGATCAGTGGTCTGCATACCTGGGTCCCATCACCTCAACTTCTAATATAAATGGTTTGGGGTGGGGTGCAGGGTATTGGCATTTTTTAGAAGATCCCCGGGTTCTAAAGCATAACCAGAGTTGAAAACCACTAATTAGATGATCTGGATCTATAGTGCTGCCTCCCTATCATCTGTGTGCCTTTTTTTCTCTATGCCCTTTATTTTTTTCTGTATTTTATTTTTTGAAATAGAGAGGAAGGGAGAGGGAGAGAGAGAGAGAAACCTCAACGATGAGAGAGAATCACTGATGGGCTGCCTCCTGCAGGCCCCACACTGGGGATCAAGCCCACAACCTGGGCATGTACCCTGACCAGGAATCAAACCATGACCTCCTAGTTCATAGGTTGACACCAACCATTGAGCCACAGCAGCTGGGCTCTTTGCCCTTTAAAATGATAAAAGTTTCTTGAACTCAACCTTTACTTGAAATATGTCCTTCCACTCTGCAAAGTGTAGGAAGAATAGCAAGTGGTCTAAATGGATCAAAAGTTTATAATGGCAATAGTGCCTTCTAAAGGATGGGATTTTAAAAACTGACATTTTCTTTGTGGTATGAGACTATAGTCACATGGTTTCAAATTCAAAAGGTGCAAAAGGACATAAAGAAGTCAGTTTTCCACTTTTGGCCACTAGCCTCCCTGTTTGTGAGCCAATAGCAGCTTATACTTTTTTCTGTAACTTGCTTTTTAAACTGAATACCGTAGAGAGCTTTCCATAGCTGTATCAGCAGATCTTTCTTCTTTTTTATGGCTTTGGAGAATTTATTTATATGAGTGTGCTATATAATTCACTAGTCAACTCCCTGTCAATGGCTAGTAGGTTGTTTTGAATCTTTGCTGTGACAACCAGTGCTATAGTGAATTATGGTCAGCATTTCGTGCAAGGATGAGTGTGTATATATAGGACACATTCCTAAACATGGGATTACTACATCAAAGGGCCTGTGCAACTTGAAATTTTGATAAACATTGTCAACCTGCCTTCCTTAGAGGTTGTCTGTTTTATCTTCACTAGAAGGTTGAGTGGTCCTGTTTTCCTACACATTCACCACCTTGTCAAACTTTGGGTAAGTGGAAAATGATGTTTAGATAGCATTTTAGTTTAGCTTTTTATTATGGAAAATCTTAAACACATGCAGAAGTAGAGAGAGAATAGTATGATGCATTCCTGGGTTCATTATATTGCTATCCAGGTGCTTTTTGTCTATAGATGTTGTGTGTATGAGCAATCTGTTAGATTTTCTAATCAATGTCATGCTAGTTTCAGAAAAAAATAATTTTTTTCTATATTCAGACCAATTTATCCTTCTAATGATCTGTTCTTTAAAGATTTGTTAGAATCCCCCCTGAAACCTTTTAAACCTAGTTGTTTTGGGGTCTATTGTTTTTTGACAACTTTTGGGATTGTATCTGTATAGATTTTTTTTGTTTCTTTTAGAGTCTATTTTGATCATTTTGATGTATTTCTCTAGAAAATTATCCTGGTCATTGGGATGCAAAGTCAGTTTTCATTGCTGAGATAGTAGTCTCATATCAGTCTTAATTTTCTCTCTGGCTCTTTCCCCTTTATTTTATATTTGTTCTCTCCTCTCCTCTTTCTAGATTAGATTAGATGGTGCCTTATGTGATTGGATTCGTTGATTAGTCTTATGACGTTTGTTTCTAGTTCATTAATGTCTACCATGACTTTCCCTTCTGCTCTGTTGTTTAGCTACAGTTTTATAGCCCTAATTTTCTTTATACTTAGTTCTGTTGCATTGTGATCAGAGAATGTTATCTGAATCATTATTTAATTTGTTGACATTTATTTTGTAGCCCAATATTTGGTTATTTCTTGTGAATGTTCTTTTTAATCTTTTTTTAAAATATATTTTTTATTGATTAAGATATTACATATGTGTCCTTATCCCCACGTTACCCCCTACCCCCCCCCCGCTCATCCCCTCACCCCCCCGTTTTCCGTGTCCATTGGTTAGGCCTATATGCTTGCATATAAGTCCTTTGGTTGATCTTCCCCCTTACCCCCACCCTCCGCTACCTTCCCTCCAAGGCCCGACAGTCCAATCAATGCCTCTCCGTCTCTGGATCAGTCCTTGTTCCATAGTTTATGTTGTTCATTATATTTTTACAAATGAGTGAGATCATGTGGTATTTATCCTTCTCTGACTGGCTTATTTCACTTAGCATAATGCTCTCCAGTTCCATCCATGCTGTGGCAAATGGTAAGAGTTCCTGAAACCAGAAACACCAATCAGAAAGGATATATGCATCCCTATGTTCATAGCAGCACAATTTACCATAGCTAAGATTTGGAAACAGCCTAAGTGACCATCTGTAGATGAATGGATTAGAAAACCGTGATACATCTACACAATGGAATACTACGCTGCCGTGAATGTTCTTTGAGTTATGCTTTCTTCACAGGTTACAGAGAAGAGAGCATAACCCAAATCTACCATATTAATTATGTTGTTTAACTTTTCTCTACTTTCACTTTTATTTATTTTTTTGGTTAATTGTCACCCGAGGATATTTTTTTCCCATTGATTTTTAGAGAGTGGAAGGGAGGGACTGGGGCGAGGGGAGAGAGACACATCGATCGGTTGCCTCCTGCACATCCCCTGACCCAGGCCAGGATTGGGCCTGCAACCCAGGTACATGCTCTTGACTGGGAACTGAACCCAGACCCTTCCATCTGCAGATCAACACGCTAACCACTGAGCCAAAACAGCCAGGGCTCTACTTTTATTTTTTTTTAATCTCCTTGATCTGTCATGGCCCAAGAGAAGTTCAAGTTTCCTAATAACATGATTTTATTTCTTCATATATTGCCTATGGTTTTTGCTTTATGTTTGTTAATGTGATGTTTGCTGCTTGGATATTGTTAACTGTTATGTCCTTGTTGTGAGATGTACCATTTAGCAATAGAGTGCTCTCCTTTTACTAGTTTAATGCTTCTTGGTCTGGATTCAACCTTATTTGACATTGGGATCTAGATCCCTATTTTCCTCTTGTTTATATTTTCTGGTAGTGCATCGCCATTCTTTTTTTTTTTTTTCTTCAGAATTACTTTGTAATATTGCCTTGAAATACAGTATAAAGTTAGGTTTTGCTTTGTGCATTAAATTTTTTCTTTTGCCCTAGCTGGTTTGGCTCAGTGGACAGAGTGTCGGCCTGCAGACTGAAGGATCCTGGGTTCGATTCTTATCCAGGGCACATGCCTGGATTGTGGGCTTGATCTCCAGTAGGGGCCGTGCAGGAGGCAGCCGACCAATGAGTCTCCTCATCATTGATGTTTCTATCTCTCCCTCTCCCTTCCTTTCTGAAATCAATAAAACTATATTAAAAAAAATTTTTCTTTTATGTGATTAAGTTTAACCAATTTATATTTATTGATATGACAGATCTGTCATCTGCTATGATAAACATTTATACTTTCTGTTTTTAATGCCTTAATTTTCTACTAAATATATCTTATTTCTTTAGCCTTCTTTGTCTAGTATGGCCAGCACTAGCCACTTGAGCCTATTAAGCTCTTGAAATGTGGCTAGTGTGGCTGAGAAACTGAATTGATTTAATTGCAACTTAAATTTAAAACTGATACTTGATTCAGTTAATTGGAAAACTTTTAAGTGTATTTGGAACAATTTGGATATGTGAATCTATCTTAACTATAAATTTAATGACATCTAATTATAGATCAGTTATTTCTGATAGGAATTTAGCTTTGAATTGAGATTTTAAGTATAAGATACACACTGGGTTTCATGGACTTAATATAAAAATAGTAAAATATCTCAATATATTTTTGTATTGATTCCATGTTGAAATGAAAATCTTTTGGAGAGGTTGGATTAAATAAAATGTTAAAAATGTCACCTGTTTCTTTTTATGTTAATGTGCTGCGAGGAAGTTTAAAATTACATATGTGGCTGACATTATATTTCTATTGGACAGTGCAGCTTCAGACATATGTATTAATTTTTACTAGAAGTAAGAGGGACATAACATTTTTTAATGGTCAGAATAAACATTTATTGATTTTATTTCTCAATATAACTTTTCCTCTTTTTTCTTGAAACCTGTTACTCTCAGAATTTGGGGACCAATTTATTGTTTTGGGCAGTTAATGTTATGGTAGTTCTTTGTTATATTTGCAAAAGTTTGAGGTCTTTCTGTTAAGAAGTTGTTATGAATTGAAAGTTCTCTTAGTGATCAGTGTCTTCCCTTCTTCTTTCCCCAGGTGCTCTCTCTGGAGACTGCTTGAACCTTTCCCTTCTCTCCCCCCCCCACCCCCCCCCCCGCATGTTACCTTGGTCTTTTTCCTAAGCTCTAAGGGCCTTTCTTTTGCCTCTCTTAACTTTTTTCCTGAGCCCATGCAGTCCAGCTGGCTCACCTTTTCTACTTGTGTGACTTTCTAAAGAAACTTTCTCTTATAATTGGAGTCTTGACTCTGAATCCTTTCTTAGAACTCAAATACCAAGGTTGCTGGACTGAGGTCTCACCTCTGGTGGTGTTTCACCGCTAACAGTTTGAGTCACTATAGATCCTACTGTCAAGGCCAGACACTGGATCCTTTTAATTGGAAAACTTCTAAATTAAAAGAAGTTTTTTTCTTAGTTGTCTCTTTGTTATAATAGCTAGTCATTAAGATTCCCTTAATAAGATGAAGCAACAGAAATTAAAACAAAATTTAAAACAAAATCCAAGTCTACTCAGACTCTTTCCTGTTGCCTTTAGACATTTGCAGATATTGTAAAAATCAGGACATTGGAAGTACAATTGTCCTGCACTTAAGAAGAAAAATGCAAGAAAAAGAACAAAATATTATTTAAAGACAACCTAACATTTTATGTCCTAAAAACTCTGCTTGGTAACTGTCAGGTTGGTAACTGTCAGGTTGGAAGCTCCAGAATATGGCCAGACACAAATGTGGGCTAAACTATTACAGCTAGGTCCTACCAAACTGCTGCGATCCCTCAAGGAAATTATAATCTAATGTTACAATGGCTATTACGAGGAATGTTCCAATTAGGAAAAAATGGAATACATAAAACAGACATTAAAAAAGGAAAAATAGCCCTGACTGGTTTGGCTCAGTGGATAGAGCGTCGGCCTGCGGACTGGAAGGTCCCAGGTTCGATTCCGGTCAAGGGCATGTACCTTGGTTGTGGGCACATCCCCGGTGGGGAATGTTCAGGAGGCGGCTGATCGATGTTTCTCTTTCATTGATGTTTCTGGCTCTCTATCCCTCTCCCTTCCTCCCTGTAAAAAATCAATAAAATATATTTTTTTAAAAAAGGAAAAATAAATGTAAAAAATAAATGTTTCACAAGTTCTCTTACTGATCTAAGAAAAGGAGAACTTAGACTGTTACAACAAATTGAACTAGAACCTTCAGAATCTTGAATGAGTTCATAGGAAATGATTCACATTTTCATTGGGACGTGCTTTATATCATTCAGTTTCACCCTATCCATTTCTGGTTCCTTGATTAATCACTTTTATCCCTCCCTGCAGACTTAACTTCATATTTGTTGTATTTTCCAGCTCCTTTGCACTTAGTCTTTTGCATTGCTGCACTCTTTGTATGAAAGGCATTTGCACCTGGCTTCTGTTATTTCATTTTATTCTAAACTGTTTCTTTGCAGAGGGTAGAACTTCTGCTTCCTTGTGACCTCTCACAGCTTCCTCAGATGTTTTGCTCTCTGAAGAGAGTGGGCGCTCCATAAATGGCGAGTACTGACTCCATATAAAGGTTATTAAACCATGCCACTTTAACTGAGGCAGTTGTTATATAAGTTTAAACTTCTATAATGTCCCCACGTTTAAATATGGCATCTCCCAAATGAAACCACCAGAAAGCAGGTTGTCTGACAACTCAGCCTTCTCTTCACAGAAAAAATTTCTACCAGAATCACACTGGTTCTGTGAACCTCTGAGCCTTTAGTGATTAGAAGGTAGCAGCCATTTTCCCAGGTTTTACTATTTTTAGCTTTAAGGGCCCAGCCACCTCTGTTTTCCTTGAGAAAGTATTTTAAGATTCTGATACCCACTGAGAAGTTGACTTTAGTTCCAAATGATTGCTCTTCAAAAAGTCTTGGGTTTTTAAGTTATTATGCTCCTTAAAGCCAGGGGAGAACAGGAATTTTGTTTCTGGAGAAGATAAGTTGTTGTTTTTTAATTGTGGGAGGAAAAGGGAAAAACAATCGCTTTCTGTTTCTGGGTGTTTTTATTTCGTACCTTTACATAAATGCACAAGACACACCTTTCCTGTAAGCAGTAGGGTTTTTCTTCTGTGAGGAGTTGCCAAGAATTAGACTAACCTGTTGGGAGACAAGCCAGCTACTCAGAATTAAAGGGGAAGATAACAATTTCATTTAGCTTCATGCATCTTGCCCAGCCTTTCAGCTGAAAAAAAGAATTGGCCTTTTGGGTCTTATTGATTTGGTAGGGCTGGATTTCAACATAACCTGGTTTTATCAGACTCTGGGTACTAAAAGTGTAGCTCTGGTTTCATTCCACGTCTTTGCCCTTTTGTGTACTTTTGAAGGGGAGACGTGAACACACTTAACTGACCTAGTGTTGACTGAATGGTTTCTTCCCGTTAAACATTGGGAAATTGACCACACTGTTAGCAAGCTTTGGAAAATTTTGGTTTTGTAGAATCAGAAAATACCACCACTTTTCCTCTTTTTTTTTTTTTAAGTCCTCACCCAAGGATATGTTTTTATTAATTTTAGAGAGAGGGAGGGAGAGAGAGAAACATCGATGTGTGAGACATACATCCATCGGCTACTTCCTGGTTATGCCCCAACCCGGGGATTGAACCCAAAACCCTAGGTATGTGCCTTTGATGGGGAATCAAACCTGCAACTTTTTTTTTTTTTTTTTGGTGTATGGGACAATGCTCCAACCAAACAGACCCAGCAAGGGTTCCACTTTTCCTTTAAAAAAATACTGGTCCTGGCCAGGTAGCTCAGTTGGTACAGCAGTTCTCAACCTGTGGGTCGCGACCATCGGAAAACACATATAGCATATCAGATATTTACATTACGATTCATAACAGTAGCAAAATTACAGTTATGAGGTCACAACGAAAATAATTTTATGGTTGGGGGTCACCACAACATGAGGAACTGTATTAAAGGGCCGCGGCATTAGGAAGGTTGAGAACCACCTTTAGAGCATCGTCCCAACATGCCAAGGTTTGCAGGTTCGATTCCAGATCAGGGCACATGAAAGAATCAACCAAAGAATGCAACAAATCAGTCTCTCTCTCAAATCAATAAATAAAAGTTAAAAAATAGTATATGTGCATTCAGTTGTTTTACTTCCCTGATAATCTGGCTTCAGAGCTGGGCAAATCCTCTTGTTTTCAGAATACTGCACTTTAAGAGAGGTTATGGGACAATAGCCTGAGGGCCAGCCACCTGTTGTTTTTTACTGATAGTCTATTTTTAAGAGCAGTTTTAGGTTCACAGTAACATTTAGCAGAAAGTACAGGGAGTTTTCAGGTAACTCCCCTCCCCAGATATCAACATCCTTCACCAGTGTGGGACATTTGTTTCAATTGGTGAAGCCACATTGATATATCATTACCTCCCAAAGGCCATATTTTACTTTAGGGTTTCTTCTTTGGTACACTGTATGGATTTTGAAAACATCTGGTTTTATAAAGTTTTATTGGAACACCAAGTCATTCCTGTTTGTTACATATTGTCTGTTGCTTCTTTCCCTCCCCAACAGCAGTTGAGTAGTTGATACAGAGATGGTTTAGCCCACAAAGCCAAAAAAAGTTGACCATCTGGCCCTTTACAGAAAGTTTGTGACCTCTAAACTAAGTTAATTCAGTTCCCTGTTAAAGAAGCTTGAAGTGACTGCTCTTCATTTGCACTTAAATTATAAAGCTCCTTTTCTCCCCTTTGCTACTAACAGTAAACCTTGGCTCTCAAGAGTGTGGCTTTTGGAATAGCTAAGACTTTTCCAGGTAATTGGTAGTTTACCTATATGGTGTGTGGAATTACCATGTGAAAGGCTTAGGGAATTTTATAGCTCTCTCTTTTTTTTTAGAATATTGGAAAATAATTTTAAACATTTTTTAAAACTGATTTTTAGAGAGAGGGAGAGGGTAAGAGAGAGAATATTGATGTGAGAGCAAAACATCAATCACTGCTTCCTACTGGGGATTGAGCCCACATCCACACATGTGCCCTGACCAGGAACGGAACCAGCAACCTTTCAAATGCCACCCAACTAACTGAGCCACACCAGCCAGGGCTTATAGCTTTACTCTATAGGGCTATCATTAAAGTTTTAAGGGCACCAGTTTCTCCACAGCCCTGCCCAAATGAGGTTTTAAGATTTTAATTGTGTTATAGGTAACAGAGAAACTAAAAGATGTATTTCCACCCTCCCATGTGGGTTTATTGTCTACATTTTGTTGTATGTAAAGCACCATTGGCCATTTAGTGACTGGAACCTGGAGTTTTAATCACTTGCATGAATTCCTTGTCTATCTGGCATAGTGAGCTTTTGTGCTATGTAAATATTGTTTCCCACTGTGTTCTCCTCTTTGGTAATTATCAAAGCATACAATTAAAGGCATGTGCAAAGAATATCACTTACAATTCTTCCATCCATTTTTTTTTTACGATAGCCTTCCAGCTTTTGCCCATGTACATATAGGTTAACACTGACTGTTGCTTTTCTTTTTATTTAGCGCACAGTCCAAGTTTTTATACATTCAATCATTTCCAGTACTTTTATCATGGTCAGGTTTATCACCTAAATCCCTCCAGAATTTATTGCTATTTCTGATGAGACTTTTTGCTTAAGCCCAAAGGCTATGAACAAAGAGTTCTATGTCAAAATGTATGAATCCTGTGAGTTTGTGGCATGCTTTCCTGCTGTCCCTACCTGTTTGTGTAATAGGGGTGGTTTCTGGGAATATGTGAGGTGTTAACTGAATTGTCCTTTATTCAAAGTGTCCTTGGAGGCTTTCTGGATGGGGGGGACACAAATAGAAGAACAAATACAAATGTGTATTACACTTTTCCTTGATTTTTAGCTCCGTTCCTTGGCTGCATACTCCTATCAATGATCTCCAGAGTTGTTCCCAGATGTGTATTACTAGGCAAGGTTGGTGTAGGACAAACCAAAATCTTCTCTTAGATTCATTCAGTGGGAGCTTGAGCTTAGAGATCATCTATTCAAACTCCCCAGTTTCACACATGGCAAAGTAGAAACCCCAGGTAACAAAGAGACTGTCCAAAGCATCAGCTAGTTCTTGACATAACATCTTGGCCACCTCTTCCAAAGTGAGCCAGAAATTACTCTTTTTGGAGACACAGGCAGCTTACCTTTTTTTGTACCAATCTCTAGAAGCTACAATAGTGAGATGGGAAGAGGTAGCTGTAATTCTCATAACACCCAGATGAAGTAGATGTTTCCATTTCTTAGATGAAGATGCTAAACTTTAGATGACTTAAGTATCTTGACTAAGCAAAGTTAGGGGCAGAACCACAGTTAAAAGCTCAATCTACCTGAATTTTAAACCTCTGCATTTTTCATTCAACATAATATACCATTTCTTTCAATGTAATATACCATTGCCAGAATGCAGTTCTTTATAGCAAACAGAGTTTTAGTAATGCTGAGGTTTTGTCTAAATTTGTTCCATTAGACCAGTGGTTCTCAACCTTGGCTGCACATTAGAATGTTGTGGCCCCACCCCATAACAAAGAAACAGAATTTCTGGAGGATGAGGCCCAGAAATCAGGATTTTAAAAAGATTCCTAGGTGATTCTAATGTGCAGCCACGGTTGAGAACCACTGGATTAGACAGTCAGGAAATCGCATAATCTAATGGTCATCTAGTGTTATTATTTCTGAACTGTTAGATGGATATCTACTTACTTACTTACACTGAAGTAATTCTTATTCTGAAGACCACCACCATTTGTTAGTCTGCCTATTGTCTCTGAGGATGTGAGAAGCAATCTACGTGTAGACTATACTCAAGTCTTGATTTGTGGTGCCTACCACCAGTGGGAGCTTGGGCTAATCACTTAATCCCACTACATGCCAGTGACCTTTTCCACAAAATGGAAATGATAGCATCTAATCATAGGCTTGCTGCACTGATGAAATTAAGAAGTGCAGCACAGTGCGTGGTACATGGTAGGTGCTCTTAGATGTTGGCTATGCTTTTATTATGGGGAATTAGTGACACAGCATTTCCTGAATGAAATCAGCTTTCTGCTAAGAATAAAAACTGCGTAGGATGCTCTTGATCTCCAGTATTAATTATCTTAAAGGTTATTGGCTGAAGCTCCCAGCTATATAAAGTGATCATTTTCCAAGAAACAAAGCACTTTCAGCTCATTTGTGCTTTGAGTGTAATTGGCTTTGGATCCTTTTCATTCACTGGAATGGTTAACTTAACATTTTGCCTCAGTTAACCTTGAAGATGAGTACACTGTGACCTTTACTTAACTATTCCTGCTTCCATGGCAATAAGACATCCTGTAACTCACCAATCCACCCTCACGACTAGATCCTAACCCTCTCTGGAATTTGTTTGATATGGATCTGTGTGTGGCTTTGACTACAATTGTTACTTACATGTTCTTGCTGGTCAAAGCTTATTTGTGATATCAGTTCTCAACATTCATGCCTATTCTATCCACTCTCTGGCCAATATCATATTGACAGTCACTGCCACCATATTATCACCTTCCTCTCTACCTTTTGGCTCTTCCCCTCTAACTCTAAGGATTTCAATACCCCTAACCAAGTAGTATATAGAATGCAGTGATCTGTCTATAAGAGGAATTTACCATTACCAGCAAATGTTAGCTTGAACCACTGAATTTTATTTGCTATAGTAAGTTTACTAGGTATTTTAACTTTCAGTTCTAATCAGTAAATATTAAATACCTACAATGTGCCAAGTGTGCTAACGGACTTCCATTTTCTGAGGTATACTGGGACCTACAGGACATAGATCTCAGTGATTTGGAGCAATGGCAGAGGGATTGCCCAAGGGGTGGGCACAAATTGTGGGTCCTCAGTGAAATCCATGTATAACTTGCTTTGGCCTTATCTGGCATACAGTGGGGCAGGTTTCTTACTAGTCTGTTTATGAGCATATATCTTTCAAAAGAGTAAAACAAACAGGATTTCTAAAGAGAGGATCAAGGCACTAATGGAATCACTCATTTGCCCTCAGCACAGACACAGATGCCCTTCAGGGAAGGATCCACAACCCTCTCCTACTTTCATTATAAGGACTCTACCACAGTCACCCTGTAAACTTGATTCCTATGACAATACAAATAATCACATGAAGGTATGTACCACAGGCTTCAAACACCATCAGGAAGGTCTGCCTATAGTAGCACATTATGTATGAGATCTTTTTCGCATGTTTTTAAAAGAACAGCATGGCTGTAGTAGTTTTTTTTTTTAAATTGACTGATTATAGTTACAAGAAACCCTTTTTTATTTTGTTAATTATTATTTTTTAAATATATTTTTATTGATTTCAGAGAGGAAAGGAGATGGGGAGAGAGCGATAGAAACATCAATGATGAGAGAAAATCATTGATAGGCTGCCTCCTGCATGCCCCCTACTGGGGATGTGCCCGCAACCCAGGCATGTGCCCTTGACCGAAATGGAACCTGGGACCCTTCAGTCCGCAGGCCGACGCTCTACCCACTGAGCCAAACCAGCTAGGGCCAAGAAAACCTTTTTTTAGAAGATTGTGTTTTTCTTTAAAAACACTTTTTAATGACTGCATATTTCCCCATGTAAATATACACTATTGTAATTTATTTTACTATTGCTTTATTGTCTAGATATTAGGTTGTTAGATATTTAGGTTGTTTTTAATGTCCCCCTCCCCCCAGACCTTTTATTTGGAGAAATTTCTGACCTTAGGAAAAGTTGTAAGAACAATACAGTTAACACTCATGTCTAGCACTTAGATTCACCAGTTAACTGTGCCATCCAGCAGGTCCTTGAATAATGTTGTTTCATTATAATGTTGATGAGACACCATAGGAACCTAATGCTTGTCTGTATCAGTTAGCCTGTGGTAACATTGGTTTTATTATGTGTTTCACCAAAAGTTGGAGAACCTCCTGAAGGCATTAAGTGGGGACTTACTATGTTTGCTTTTATCTCCCCCCACAGCCCATTCATTCTTCACTGTGATATAGTTACCATGCTGAAGAATGAACTGGAAGTCTTCAAACAGAAGGGTCACCCTCCACCCTAACCATAAAAACTTTATTAGGCAGGCAGTTACCCCGAGGCAAAGTAAAGGGCAAAAGGGAGGTTCTTCTCCAGCATCCCTGAATAAACTATTTAAGAAGGATTAGGAAAGCCGGGGTGATGTTAGGACCCCCACCGAAAAGCCCTATGTAATCAGGAGTTTTGGGTGCTCACTTAGTCAATCTTTAGGTTGCTTCACTCTCAAACATGACTGAGTAAGCAAAGACCACCAGCCATCTGAGGGAAGTCCACAGCGAGAAAGAAAGAAACTAAGATAAATAAATGCCAATGTAATTTGAGAGCCCAGCCTGTGTGGCTCAGTGGTTGAGCTTCGACCTAGGAACCAAGAGGTCATGCTTTGGTTTGGTTTCCCGGTCAGGGCACACAGCCAATCAATGATACTCTCACAACATTGATGTTTCTATTTTTCTCCCTCTCCCTTCCTCTCTGAAATCAATAAAAAATATTTTTAAAAATGTAATTTGAGAAATAAATAATCTACACCTTCTCGTGAACATCTTAGGCGGGTGTCATTTTTCCAAAGATGGCCATGATGTTGCTTTTCTGTGATGGGCCTTTGCCAGCCCTCCATCAAGAGGGGGGAGTCGGATCCCCTTCCCCTGGAGTCTTTCCGGGCAGGCTGTGACTGCTGTGACTGCTTGGGTATGGCAGGAGGGGGCTAGCTGTGTGACTTCTGAGGCTGGAGCATAAAAGGCCAAATAGCTTCCACCTTGTTTACTAAACCCAATCCAACTCGCTCAAGGCTGCCATGCTGTGAGGAGGCCCCCTGACAGGTGATCCAGCAGTCTCCGGTAGGCAACGCTTGTAGGGTCAGACTTGTGAGTAGGAAGCCTTCAGATACTTCCAGCCCCACTGACCCTGCCCATGGTCTAGTCACTTCCCCAGCATTTGAGTTTTCCCAGCTGACGTCCCAGACAAACCATCCCTCCAGTGTCCTGTCTAAACCCCTGACCCACAACATCTGTGAGCATAATAAAATAGACACTGGGCCAAAAGAAGTCATGTAATATATGGGTGTTGTTGGGGTATTGAATATGATGGGGAAAGAGGTGTGTGTGTGAAACCCCCAATCTTCTTTATTTTTAAAATATATCTTTATTGATTTCAGAGCGGGAGAGAGAGAGAAATATCAATGATGAGAATCATTGACCAGCTGCCTCTTGCAGACCCCCTACTGGAAATCGAGCCCACAACCTGGGCATGTACCCTGACCAGGAATTGAATGTGACCTCCTGGTTCTTCAGTCTATGCTCAACCACTGAGCCATGCTGGCCGGGCGAAACCCCCTGTCTTTGGCTCTGGAGTTTCTGGTTCACTGTTAGCAATAACGTCAGTAATAACACTGTTAGTAATAATAACAAGGCCTGGTCTGGAGTTGAGAGCAGCCTCAAGTTTGGTAGACCCCAAATCTGCTACCTATTTTGATCTATTTTTATATTCAGGAATAAATTTTCACAAACAAAGGAAAACCTAAACTTTTCAGGCAGTGAAATAGTACTTCTAGACATGGAGTAAAACAAACATTTTAAAAGTATAAATGAAGCTAAAAAAATTAAGGGATTCTTTTGAAGGATATTCACAATCAGTTGATAGCTTCTCTGTTCACACTTTAGGCAGTGTCTCTGAAGGACTCTTCAATTAATCATTGTTTAGCCTTGGTAAGTCCAAGAATTAACTATGTATAGTTCTAAAATTCAATGTTTTCAAAAGATTGAAATCTTACAACTGGAGAAAAATCAAAGAGTTGCCCTGAAAATTCTATTTTCTCGGTTAATTTATCCATTTTAAGATGGTTAATGGTAAAAATACATTGACAGTATTTAGAAAAAGCAGCATTATGTGAATGAGCTGCTCACTCAGTTGGGTTTTGATGCCTTGCTAATAATTTTTCCATTTGTTGCTCTCCTTTTCCATTCCCTCATTCCATTACTACTATTCCCAAACTATCCCCCACCAAGTGTTAAAGGTGAAAGTGTTAAAGGACAAAGGTAGCCTTTAAGAAATCCAGACAGGAGATTCTACATGTGGTTATGAGGTTTCTCAGCCCTCTGCTCTAACTATAAGATACAAGGTCACTTCATTAACTGGAGAAATAATTGTGGGCTTTTTTGGCTTCCTGTAAATTAGTCGAAAAGAGTATTAAAGATTCACCAGAAATACAGGTCACTCTGGAAACCAGGTATAAAAATAATAAGTCTGAACTATTATTCTTGCTCTCAGAAGGCTAGTCAAATGCTCCTTTCTTACGGCGACCACCACTGAGAGGGCTTCCTGCATTAAATCAAAAGTCATTTGTGTGGGGTTTTTTTTGTTTGTTTTTAAAATATATTTTATTGATTTTTTACAGAGAGGAAGGGAGAGGGGGATAGAGAGTTAGAAACATCGATGAGAGAGAAACATCGATCAGCTGCCTCCTGCACACTCCCCACTGGGTATGTGCCCGCAACTAAGGTGCATGCCCTTGACCGGAATCGAACCTGGGAACTTTCAGTCCGCAGGCCGACGCTCTATCCACTGAGCCAAACCAGCCAGGGCTGTCATTTGTGTTTTTATGTCTAATTCATTCTATATCTTTTTAAAAATATATATTTTTACTGGAGTCGAACCTGGGATCCTTCAGTCTGCAGTGCAACACTCTATCCACTGAGCCAAACCAACCAGGGCCATTCTATATCTTGATGACTGGAAAGCTATTTGGAACTTTTCTAAGCAATGCCAATAATACCTTTTGCAAATGTAGATATTGTCTCCAGCTTTGCAATGGAAGGGCAAAGTAGGAAAAACAAACAGAAAGCTGAACAGAACGAAAGGCTCATCAAATGAGGAAGAAGAACTGAAGAAATAAACATGAATGTGTTAAAGCCAATGACTAATTTGTGTTCACTAAAGGCAAAATTTTCCATGTCCTTCACCCACTCCTCGGTCATCTTCTGAGTTGATACTAGGGAATAATTTAATTGGTAAATTTAAATAACATAGAGTAGAGAAATGCAGAATAAAAATAGAAAATCAAAGTGAAGGAATGTAGAAAAGCCACAGAAGTGGGGAAAAAGTGAAGTCAAATAACTGGAAAGAAGAACTGGAAAATAGTCTGCCAGAAGACGTATAAAAACAGAACCCTTTTGAGAGGACATTCAATTAAAACCAGAAGGATTTTTTTTTGTAAGTTTACTTTAAAAAGTTTATTGGAACCCTTTGCTTTAAACTGAGTAGCATTAATATACAGGATAAAATACTTGCAACCTATAGAAGGAAAACCACAGAAAGGTTTAAAAAAATCAGGTATCTCATATTTATTTTTAGGTTCACTAATTAACTAACTACAAAAGGACGTATTCCTCGTTTAAGCTGGTGTATAATTATGGTATCTGAGTACAAAGAATTTGTCTTGAAAGCTAAATTAGAATGTAGGAGGCAAAACTGGAGATTTTTCAGGTACTCTTTTTTAAAACTACAAACTTCTGAAAGTATTATTCTCCAATAAATCGTTGAGAAGCTACCAATAATGAGGCACTCTAATTGGTGCCATGGGGTCTGTGGCTGTTTCCCTGAGTGGCAGAGTGGTCCCTGAAAAAACACATTTGAAGAAAATCTCAGTATAAAGTAGGTGTATATTTATGGAATGAATGGATCTGTTGCCATCTGGAAATGCCTCTGAACAAGAGTCGATTTATATATTCTCCTACTTTTCTACTTGGCAGTTTTCCCACAGTGATTATTTGAAAACAAACCCAGATTATATCCCAGGTCACTTTTCTTTTTTTGTTAATTCTCACCTGAGGATATTTTTCCATTGATAAGTTTTAGACTTGCAGAGGTTCTCAACCTGTGGGTTGCGACCCCTGAAAATCCATCCTGCATATCAGATATTTACATTACGATTCATAACAGTAGCAAAATTACAGTTATGAAGTCGCAACGAAAATAATTTTATGGTTGGGGGTCACCACAACATGAGGAACTGTATTAAAGGGTCACGGCATTAGGAAGGTTGAGAACCGCTGTGAGGGAGTGGAAGGGACGGGGAGAGACAGAGAGAAACATCGATGTGAGAGAGACACATCCATTGGTTGCCTCCCGCACGCACCCCGACCAGGGTTGGGGCTCAAGCCTACAACCCAGGTACATGCCCTTGACCAGAATCAAACCCGAGACCCTTCAGTCCACAGGCTGATGCTCTATCCACTGAACCAAACCTGCTAGGACCCAGGTCACTTTTAACACTAGGGGCAGATTTGTGTTAAGGAGAAAAACTGCTTTCAAGGTGGCCTCTTGGAATAAATGTTCTTTTGCTATTCTTATTAAATTATTTTCTTAAATTTGCTATTTCAGAGGATAAAAATTTAACTAGAGGTTGCAGGATTATTTAATTTTCTCTTCCCGACCAGTAACTGCTACCATGGCACCATTTATTCCATCTATTAGATTGTAAATCATGGAAAATTTTTTATCTCTGAATAGGGAGAGACAATGCGTGTGAAAAAACGTCATACATGTTTCTACGGAAGGAGCTTCCTGTGCGCCTGGCTAACACCATGAGAGAAGTTAATCTTCTGCCGGATAATTTGCTTAACCGCCCTTCAGTGGGATTGGTCCAGAGTTGGTAAGTAAATAATGTGCCTTCAAATGGGTCTTTCCATGATGCTCTGAACAGTTGGCATTGGGACCATTCTCCCTAAAAGTGCACGCAGCGCCTGTGTAGGAGTGAGTCACTTGGGGTAGCCGGGTTTTCCAGGCAAATTAGGATTTTTTTTTTAACTGACAGTTTAAAATTGCCTTAATGAAAATACTTTTAAACTGTACAAGACACCTTTCAAATTTTGTCTTTCTGCTTAGAAATGGTGATGACTTATTTAAAAAATGGGAGAGTACAGAAAAGTACAGAGGAATAGCAATGCAGTTACCGATGTATGCAGGTCTGCAATCCTTTATATGGGGATATTGCTTCCATCAAGTCTCAGCCTTGCTCCTTTTGTTTTCCTTTTTTTAAAAAAACATATTTTATTGATTTTTTACAGAGAAGAAGGGAGAGGGATAGAGAGTTAGGAACATCCATCAGCTGCCTCCTGCACACCCCCCACTGGGGATGTACCCACAACCAAGGTACATGCCCTTGACCGGAATCGAACCTGGGACCCTTCAGTCTGCAGGCCAATGCTCTAGCCACTGAGCCAAACTGGTCAGGGCTTGTTTTCCTTTTAAAGAAGTTCCTTGAAGGCAATACTTCTTTTAGAGTGCATTAAGTTATGTAAAGGGACCTTGGATTGGAAAAATATCACTACTTGCTATGCTGCATTTGCCCTGTGAATAGTATGAAAAATTGTAATAAGTATCACTCAAAGCTCTATCAGATACAGCTCTGAGCTTAAAACGTGTTATTTAATTGAGGAAGTTGAATTTGTGAGTAAACCACTGACTAGGTCAGCAGGGTGAGGTTAGTGAGTGGTAGGATGAAGAAGAGTGGGTGCATTTTTAGAAAAGGATTTGCATATATTTGAGAAACACACGCAGGTCTCCTCTCGATTGTAAAAGCGAGGTAGAAGTCACTGGAGAAGGCTGGGGGAGAAGGGGAGGCCAGGTGCAAAAAGTGCTCTGAGGCAGGGACAGAGGAAGTGCTGTGGGACAAGTGGTTTTGTACTGCCCCTTGATGGGGGGCTGGAAATGACAGGGACAGGGAGAGCATTTTAGGGGAAGGGAATGATGTGGACAGACACAAGGAGAACGGAACTATTAACTTGCATTGAGAGTATCAGTGGAGGCCAGGCTACTGAAAGAGAATGGCCATTTAGTAGTCATTCCTCAGTGATACAGGGGTAAGCCAAAGTAGGTTTACAGCTGTTCCTATGGAAAATAATATAATACAAAATAAAGAATAATACAAGAATAAACTCTGTGCTTCACTTACAACTATCAACCTACTTTGGCCCACCCTGTATTAACTGTAATACATTCTTAGGGCTGAGAATAGAGAAACACTCTATTGGGAGGTCTAGGAGATCCATTGTCCAGTCCCTGTCCCAGACACACAGCAGCTCCTCCCTGTGGGAGGCACAGGGGCCCTGGAACCCAGGAGAGATGGCGACCATGGCTTTGATCTCATAGTCAGTTGCTTTCTGCATAGCTTGTTTCAGAAGGAGCAGCAAGTTTGCATGAGACTTCTTTATTGCTCAAGGCCATCATTAGAGATTTCCAAAAGCAAGTATATAAGCACTATTGGGGGCTACCGTGGTGGGGGTTCTAGGCAGGCTAGATGACTTTCAAGTCCCCTGGTCTTGGTGGCAGTGACAGTTAAATATTTATTATCACTTATTTAAAAAGTACTTCAGGAGCTTCAGAGTGAATTATTGGCAAAGTATAGACTCAAATTACTGTGCCAACTCTTTGTGTCTCCTCACCATTCTTTTCCATGGCCGTGCCAAACACACACACACACGTCATTTCCTCCTTTTCTTTTCTTAAACATTCAATTTTGAAATAATTTCCTACTTAACAGAAGAGTTGGCAAGACTAGTAGCAAGAATTCCCATTACAAACCTTTACCCAGATTCACTAATTGCTAACATTTGACATTTGTTCTACCATTCTCATTCATATTCTCTCTCTGTATATATATGTGTATATGTATATGTGTGTGTGTGTGTGTGTGTGTGTGTGTGTGTGTGTGTGTGTATGGCATAATGCACACACATATAATACGCACATGTTATTTTTTTCCTGAAACATTGCATTAATGATAGACATCATGACCCTTTACCCCTAACTAGTTTAGTAAGTATCTACTTAGAACAATTCTTAGAAAAACCACAGCATGTTAAATTTGGGGATTTAGCACTGATCCAGTAATATTTTCTAATATGTAGAACTTCTTATTTCATCAATTGTGCTAATAGTGTTCTTTTTTTATAGAACACCCTACCCCCAATTTAGGGATCCAGTGCAGGATCGTGCATTGTGTTTAGTTGTTATTTCTTTTCCCTCTTAAGAGTGGCCTTTGCAGGGTGGTTTGACCTGATGATTTTAGCACTATCTAATCCATAGCTTTATCCACCCAGAGACTTAAAAAATATACCCAGAGATGAACATATACTATGCATTGTCACAAAGGTCAAGTGAGGCTGATTAATAAAATATAATTTATATCTATTTATGTGCTTAATGGTCACTTTTAGTTGCTTAAATAGCCTCATCCTCTATCAGAGCTGGCTAGTAGGATTAGTGTCATTAATTGTTAGACATAATTAGAATAAGAGATACTTCTTTCAGGATATGTTAAGACCCAAAGCAGAGATCACACACCTCTGAGTAATTGAAATCTCTGCATCCCCACCGGATCCAGCAGGTCCTGTGTGAATGTAGCTGCTACAGTAAAGTGCCTCCCTGGGTCCCATTTTTCTGTGTTCTCTAGGTCTTTATGTTGGACACATTATTTCTTATACTGGCCTTGATTGAGATAAGGAGCTATTCTTTAAAAAATATATATTTTTATTGATTTCAGAGAGGAAGAGAGAGGGAGAAACAGCTAGAAACATCAATGATGAGAGAGAATCATCAATTGGCTGCCTCCTGCACCCCCCCCACCCCCCCAACTGGGGATCAAGCCCACAACCTGGGTATGTGCTCTGACCAGGAACAGAACCGTGAGTTCCTGGTTCATAGCTCGATGCTCAACCACTGAGCCACTCTGGCCAGGCAGATAGGGAGGAGCTCTTCTTAATTCTAAAGCTGTTTCTGAGTGTTTAAGAGAATTTAACTCTGAGAAGGAACCTTCATTATTTCTGGTTTCTAAGTTCTTAGCACACAATTCAGTGTCACACATGTGCTTCTTATAATTTATGTGCATTTTTTTGATAATTAAACTCTAGGTTTGGTGTGTCAGTTAGGGTATGTTTGTAAGAAATCCAACTAAACCTGGCTGAAACAATTACAATTGGCTTGTTTGTCACTATAAGATGCAGCCATAGGATGTGCTTTTGGTGTTGCTTTGATTCAGAGATTTCATGAGCTTCTCAAGGTCCTGCTTTCCACGGTGTTGGCTTCACCTTCAGGCTGGATTTCCTCCTGGTGACAGAATAGCTGCAACAATCCCGGTCTTCGCATCCACACAGCCAACTACAACAGCAGAGCAAGTTGATTTCTCTCCCAGAGACCTCCATTAAGTCTTTCTTATGTCACTGTTCTGCATTGAGACAGAATGCCCATTCCTGAGCCAATCCCGGTGCCCAGGGATATGTGACGCAGTAACAGGCTTAGACCTGGACTACCAGACTAATTAGGAATGAGTGACAAGAGAAATAGAATTGTCCAGAGAAAAGGCCCCCCAGGAGATGTGTGTGGCATTGGCTTTTCCCGAAGCACTTGAACTGCTTGGGGGAAGGGAGGGGATGTTACTTGAGTAAAAATGGGGGGTACTCTATGGAAGAGGGAAAGGAGAAATGGGTGTTGGGTAGACAGCTAACGCAGTAGGTCTTCTTTTTTCAGGTATATGCAGAGCTTCCTTGAACTTTTGGAGTATGAAAATAAGAGCCCTGAGGATCCAAAGGTCTTAGATAAGTAAGTATGGTACCAAGCTCGTCTAAAAGTCAAAAGATGCAGGTAAAAAGTGGTTTGGTGAATGGAGCTCATGTCAATGAGAATCAAGAAGTATTATTTGGATGGAAGCATTAGGTTTCTTAGTGGGGAATGACTCAACATTGCCTTTTTTAATTTAAAAATTGAGTTACAAACATAACAGTACAAAATAAATAATGACACTTAGATTATGGTTCATGATCTAATTCTTTAAAAAAATTTTAATTAACTATATTGGGGTGACATTGTTTAAATAAAATATCAGCTTCAAGTGTACAATTCTATAATACAGCACCTGTATATTCCATTGTGTGTTCATTACCCACACCGTATATTTGCTCTTCTTTACTCTTTACTGCCAGTTTCTTTCTGGCAACCACCATACTGTTTGTTTTCTGTGTCTAGGAGTTTTTTTCATTTGTTTGTCTTGTTTGTTCATATGTTGCTTTCAGTTTTATATCCCACATTAGAGAGAAAGCATAGGGTACTTGACATCTTCCATCTGACTTATTTTGCTTAGCATGATATGATCTAATTCTTAATACTTTTGTGCTTATGGGGAACTGGTGTTGGCCCTCACTCTAAATGTTGCAGTAAATGTTCCACCTAGTGGTCATTTGAAGAATGCAGTGGTCTCTTTATATGCATGAATCTATCTACACAGTCCTTTACAGTATTTTTAAGAAATATTTATTTATTTAGACTTATAAATTCTTTACTTTTACAGTTTCAAACAATCCAGATGCATATTGCGTACAGCTAACTAACTAGGTTATTTGTGACAGTGATACAATTTTTTCTCTTTTTAGTATATTATGATACATATTAAAATCTTCATGTAGTCTATTTAAAATTACTAATCCTGACCACTGATGAAGTTCTTGCATTATATAGGGTGTCCCCCCCAAAATGTATACATACTCTGAATGGTTATAAAGTTAGTATTTATTAACATACAGTTCATTTTAAAATTTAAAAGATTCTACAGAAATGAATAATTTTTTTATCAATGCCTTTTTTCAAACTTATGACCATTCTGGTCCAGGCACTGCTGATAATGTAAAGCAATGGAATGGCAAACATAAAAAATCATTTTGTTTGGTATTTGTGCGCCTTTAATTAGTCAACTCTTGCCAGTTTTGTACTGTAAACTTTTATCTTTTATGTATCTCCATAAAAAAGTCCAGCAGATAAATTTTCTTTGTTCAAAGCTTAGTCTAGCTTCACCCACTATATCAAATCAGTTAAACCTGAAATGGAGTGAAAATTAAGTGAATTATCAGCTGTTAAAGTGTGTTTATATTTTTTGGGATACCCCCAAAAATGTATATACAGTTTGAATGATTATAAAGGCAATGTTTGTACTTCAACTGCATTTTCAAACTTCCAGTAGCATTTTAGGATGAATTTCCTTTGTTCAAAACTTAGTCTGGCTGAAAAGAAAGCAACATCAGTTGAGCTATCAGCTGTTAAAGTGTGTATACATGTTTTGGACATGCCGTATATTTTTACCTTAAATCTGAGTTGGTGACATTTTACAAAGACATTTACTTAAGATATTAATTGCATCATTCATTGAACTGTGTTTTACATTAAAATTACTACTTCCTGGTTATATAATTAAGTACCACAGACTGTCCAAAGTTTTGCTTGATGAATTATAATCACAAACTGTAGTCTGCTTTATTACATATAGATTAAGTGGTTTAATAGTGTGATGCAAAAGAGATGTTTGAAATTATCCACTAAAAGCATTTAAAACTTTTTGAGTGACACTGAAACATATTAATGCTGGAATTATCCTTTACAAAAATATTTTTCCATATGGCAGTCTAACCTCTGTCATCCGCACCCCTGGGTCCACCAGTACTGTGGCAGTTGACTATTCTTTACAAATCTGTCTTATAGTCTTCTAAATCTGTACTCTTGCTTGCTCTTCCTTGTTCATCTATTTAGTCACTTGAGGAAGGACCAGTGAAAAGCTGAAATCTTTTCTTCTAAGCTCAGCACCAAGACAAGCATGTCCCCTCTTGCCCCTTCTGTTCAGCATAAGTATAGGAAGTCCTTCATATATTTCTCTGTTGCCTTCTGATTGATTGGCGAGAGCTCTCTGAGTTCTTGATTTGCTCAATGCCCATTTCTTCCACGGTACCAATAAGCTATTACACAATCTTTTCAGTCTTTAAAGAAAATGTTCAATGTGTTCCTACATTTGAATGCAGAAAATCAATAATGGTTTTATTTTGGAGAAACAGGAAAGAGTGTCCTTTTTATATGACAACTTTGATTCTATTGCTGCTATTATGCACGAAGACCACTAAATTCTCATTCTGATGGGAAATATTTGTTTTTCATTTTCATTTAACCAGAAAACATGAACCCTAGCTCTGAGTGTGGCTCTTTCCCTCAAGGAAATGAAGTATCCTTTTCACATTACTTTCTTCCTGTTTCATAAACACATGAATGAATGCATATGGAAGGCCCTTTGTGCTGAGGAATTTCTGAGTAGAAATCTGGTCTACACAATTGTGAGACTGAGCACCTTACATATAGGTGTTCCATTAAAAGAACTAGAGAAACCACACTTTATATAAGACCTCAGCACCAGGCATTTGACCCAGCCCTCTCAATTCACAGATAGGGAAACTGAGGTCAAGGTGTGAGGTGACTTGCCCAAGATCACAACATTAGTGAGTAGTAGAGCTGGATCTGGAAATCACATTTCCTTTTTCGTAGGACATTGTTCTTGACCATGTACCATACTGCCAGCACTGCTGGGTCAAGCCATGAGTGGTTAGGTCAAGTTTAGTTGTAAATTAAAATATAAAGGGGAAAATATTGACCTGTTTTATACTTGGCTAGGTGTTTGTGCAATGAATCTGTGAAACGTGGAAGGAAGGTTAGAGTTCCAGATGCAGTGTTTTCCTGACTATCAACTTGTTTTTTAAAAATATTTTTTTTATTGATTTCAGAGAGGAAGGGAGAGGGAGAGAGAGATAGAAACATCGATGATGAGAGGGAATCATTGATCAGCTGCCTCCTGCATGCCCCCACTGGGAATCGAGCCTGAAGCCTAGGCATGTGCCCTGACTGGAAATCGAACCATGGCCTCCTGGTTCACAGGTCGACACTCAACCACTGAGCCACGCCAGTTGGGCATTACTATCAACTCTTGCTGTCATTTAAGGTTTTGAAATTAAATGGATCCAATCCAGAAGCTTTGTTTTCTCAGAAGTCATTAGCAAGTAACAGTTTGCTTGGCTGATATCTTAAAAATGAGGGCTGGCCTCTTTTCTAGCTTCGAATTTTAGGACACAGATTTGTGGAAGTATGTGATATTCAATTTCTGCTGTGTGGTTCCCAGAGTCCTGTCTCAGTTTCTGGAGAAATAGGTGGTCAGTCTGATGTGATTTATGGATGTGAGCCTGCAATGTAAACTGCTAAGTGCTGGGTCCAGTGTGTACAAGATCTTTGTAATAATTGCTCTCACTCAGGAAGCTTTGGAAACTTGCCTAGGTACACGCAGCTAGTTAGGATATTTGGGATTTTTGAAGCCTGGGGCCCATAGTGAAGGAAGGAGTGAAGGTGAGTCATGTTACTCATAGTAGTAGTCTTTTGTGTTCAGTGAGAGGTTATATAGGAGTCATGGGCAGGGAAATCATTTAAGTAGAGTGAAAGGAGCTTAAAGGACAAGCACATTTATGTAATGACTAAGTGACCCGGTGCACAGATTTGTGCACATTGAAAGGAAATTAATTAGAAGGTGGCCGGCAGGGCAGGACTGGGCGAGATGGGCCGCACATGTCCTGGAGGCAACCTCCCGCAGTCCCTCTCAGGCATCTGCAGAGTGAGCGGAGTCCCTCTGGCAGGTGGGGTCCCTCAGCCTGGCCTGCGGGAATCGGGCTGAAACTGGCTCTCTGACATCCCCCAAGGGGTCCCAGAGTGCAAGAGGGCACTCTGCAAAGTTGCTGTCATACAGGGTGTGGAATGCAAATGCAAGTGTGCAGTAAATCAGATTTGGGGCGACAGTGCCCCAGCAACAACATAAACCATGGCCGAAGGTGGAATCGCGCAGCCCCGGGAGGAGTCAGGCTCCCTCCTTTCTGGTTTCGGGGTGCATCACCTGAGAACCGCCACTGCCAAGTCACTGCAGCTCAGCCGCTCCTGCATTGACTGCCTCCTGGTGGTCAGTGTGCATCATAGCGACCAGTCAGATGGTTGGACACTTAACATATTTGCTGTTTATATATATAGATAAGTTTAGAAGAGCCCCGGAAGATGGGGCAAGTAGCTGAGAACTGAACCATGAAGGCAAGTCTCCTCCTTTCAGATAAGTTGAGACACAGAGCATTATGGCCCTAGCCAGTTTGGCTCAGTGGATAGGGCATAGTCCCGAGGACAAGAGTCCCTGGTTTGATTCTGGTCAAGGGCACATACCTTGGTTGAGGCTCAATCCCGGGCCTGGTCAGGGCACGTGTGGGAGGCAACCAATCGATGTGTCTCTCTCACATTGATGTTTCTCCTCCTCCCTCTACTCTCTCTAAAAATCAATGGAAAAATATTGTTTTATGGATTAACAATAAAACAAAACAAAACAAAATAGAAAAAAGAAAGAAAGAGCATTATGTAAAGGACAAATTGTCCATCATAAAATTTCTTGTGAATAATTATGACCTCCTAATTTCAGAGTTGATTTACTCAGGTTTGTTGTCTTTGTATGCATTTGTTACAGACATATTTCATCATTGGGAAAAATAAGACTATTCAGATAATTAAAAAGAAAGTCACTCCACATTTCCACTGCCAGGGGACAACTATTCTAAACATTTTCCTTCCATCCCAACTTTTAACCAGGCATACCTATGCATTTGTATGAATTTTTTTTTTTTACAAAAATAACCATGTGACGTTACAGATCTACAGCACTATTCAGTTTCATAATAGTCCATCTAAAGATAAGTCATGGGATTTGAACTATCTTTGGGTTTTAGAAGGGTTTACAGTTTCCTTGTGACTACGAACAGTGCTCTAAAGCAGCAGTCGCCAACCTGTGGTCTGCGGACCACTGGTGGTCCGTGAGGTCCGAAAGGTTGGCGACCGCTGCTCTAAAGAACAGCTCTTAAATACAGCTGTTGCACTGTTTTAATTTGTTTTTCTTTTATGATTTGTGAAGGGGAAGTTTTTGGCATTTGCATTTCCTCTGGAAATTCTCCTTTGATACCATATTACTTGTCTAGTTTTCCTATGGTGGGGGCTCATCTTTTTTTTTTTATTAAGGATAGTAACTCTTCCAAATAGACTTTTCCCAGTTTTCCTTGTTTTTTTTGTTTGTTTGTTTTTTTGTTTGTTTGTTTTTGTTTGTTTGTTTGTTTGTTTTTGACAGAATTGCTGAAATTCTACCCAGTCATATAATTTCTTTCTTCCTGGTTTCTGCCTTTGGTATTAAATTTTGAACAGCCTTCCTTACTCCAAGGTTATATACTTTCTCACCTGATTTTCTTTTATCTTTTATGTGATTTTGCCCTCTTGCATTTAAATCTCTTAACCCACTGTTTGGCTGAAGGCTGGAAATTGGGTTGTGACTAAATTGTTAAGCAGCTGCCCCAGGTAATTTGATTGATTCCCGACTGATTTCCAATGCCACTTTATCGATATGCTCAATTTTTATATGCATATACTCACTCACCCTTCATCCTGGTTCCAAGCTTTTTATTGGTTCCATTGACTTGTCTTTCTCTTCTTAGTTACGTACCATTCATAATACATTTTCTGTCTACATCTTTACAGTAATATACCACAATACTTAAATAGGTTTGTTTTGTCTTTATCTACATTTCATCACTATATTTTACTGCTATGAGAATTATATTTCAAAATTTTACTCTTCAAAAGTTTGACATTATTTATTCATTAGCATATTGAATAAATAGCTAATATGCTAAGTGTCTGATCATCTGAACCTTTTGCTTTGGAACTCCATAATAAATTCTTGGAAAATTTTTTGGATTGTCCTCATGTTGTCAGAAGAAATAATGTGCTCTGCAATTATTTATTCAGCAAATATTTATAGAACCTGTGTTATATGTAACTAGAGGCCTGGTGCATGAAATTCCTGCATGGGTAGGGTCCCTAAGCCTGGTTGGCGATCAGGGCTGATCAGGGTCTTCTGGCTGCCAGCCGGAGCCTGCCTTCATTCCGCGCTGCCCCCTGGTGGTCAGTGCACTTCATAGCAAGTGATCAAACTCCCGGTCTTCCAGTCAAACTCCTGAGGGGACACTTTGCATATTAGCCTTTTATATATATAGATCATTTATCCAAAAAGGCAGTGGATTCCTTAAAAAGGTATTTGAGCATTTTTTCTTTATTGGAACTGTTTACTTTTTGTGTCTCCGAAAGAATTTCTGTAGAAAGTTTCAGGCAAAAACTTAGGTAATACTTCTGTTTCCCATGAGTTCTTCCTTGTAACCTGTAATGATTATGATGTCTCTACCTATAGAAATACCAGAAGATAAGTAGTCGGGAGATGGAACTGGGGAGGTTATGCATCAGCCATGAGATATAAAGACTGACTACGTTTGTTTCTCTCCCACACAGCTTTCTACAAGTTCTTATTCAAGTCAGAAATAGACACAATGATGTGGTTCCTACAATGGCACAAGGAGTGATTGAATACAAGGAGAAGTTTGGGTTTGATCCATTCATTAGCAGTAACATCCAGTATTTTCTGGATCGCTTCTATACCAACCGCATCTCCTTCCGCATGCTTATTAACCAGCACAGTAAGTGGGGCTTTTGGTCCAGATTTGAAATGGTAATCAGAGTGATTTCTTCCATATGTTTCCCTGTTACAAATCTGCATTTTTGTCTGTAGAAATTTCATTCCTAGTTGTTTTTTTTCTAAGTAAATCCTATCTAGTAAAAAGCTATTCATTAGTATTCTTTGTTCAAATAAATCATTGAAATGTTTTTTGATGCTAAGCCTTTGCTGTCCCATTCCTGATGGGGGCAAAGGTCCAGCTTTAATGGCGCCATATTAATCTCCAAACACTTTTATGTGTCTGAGAGAATTTTCTAGTATTTTTTCCAGGTTATTGGATGGTTTCCTTTTTGTTTTAAAAACATTGTTTCTGGGAATATTGAATTGGCATGTTGACAATGTGAGCAATTGGTCTTTTATGCCATAATGATCAGTGAAAACAGATTAAGTGAGTTATCAAACCATAATCCTGAGAGATTTAGTCCACTCTCCAGGCTGATAAGCAGATAAGAAAAAAAAAGCAACTAAAATTTTCTCCACAAAAAAAGTTGGGGCTTCTTTTTAGCATTGTCTCTTTGCCTGATTTCATAATTCCTTTGAAAAAAAATACATCTTTATTGATTTCACAGAGGAAGGGAGAAGGAGAGAGGGATAGAAACATCAGTAATGAGAGAGAATCATTGATTGGCTGCCCCCAGCACGCCCCACACTGGGGATTGAGCCCACAACCCGGGCATGTGCTCTGACCGGGAATCGAACCATAATCTCCTGGTTCATAGGTCAATGCTCAACCATTAAGCCACACCAGCCGGGCTGATTTCATAATTCTTATGAAAAAGCATCCACACATCTAAAGTCTAAATCATCCTCTTTATTGAGTCATAAAATGGATAATGTATCTTTATTTTACTAATTTTATTTATTTGAATAAATGAATGTTATACAGCTATTACATGAAGGTTGGACCCCCTGGCAATGGGCAAGGAGACACCAGATTGGTGGTGTCGCTCTTATATCCATCAGGGGCAAAGCAGGCACATAGTCCTTAGTTCATTCTAGCTGATGCCTGTGTTGTCGGCCAGCTGATTCATGCCTGGGCACATAAAAAAATAAATGTGGTTGGTTCTAAATGTATAGCTTTTAAAAATAGAAAGGTATGCTGTGTACCGAAACCAATATAATACTGAATGTCAACTGTAATTGAAAAAAATCATATTAGTTACAAGTAAAATATATAACTCTTCACAACAATAATCAAAGCATATTACTCTGATGATTGATAATAAAGGTAATTTATTATTTTTTAAAAAGTATGACAATTTATAGGAGATTTGAAGGAAAAAAAGAACCTATATACTATTTAACTAAACTACTTAGATAACTATAATGTCTTACTGACGTAAATCTGTGTCTGTGTATATATGTTTTATTTATTTTTAATATGTTTTTATTGATTTCAGAGAGGAAGGGAGAGAGGGAGAGAGAGAGAAACATCAGTGATGAGAAAGAATCATTGATCGGCTGCCTCCTGCACACACCACACTGGGGATCGAACCGTGACGTCCTGGTTCATAGGTTGACACTCAACTACTGAGCCACACTGGCCAGGCTATATGTACATGTTTTTAGATCATGGACTAAGCTTGTCACTTCTGATTTTCTTACACTTAATCATTTGGAAGTTTATGTATTGGCCTGGTGCTCATATTCAGAATTTTTATAATTTAAAATCTCCCCTATATTATTTAAGCATTCTCCTTTTGTGAAATCTAAGTTGTTCCCAATTTTTGTTTGATTTAAAAATAACTATACCAAAAATAAATAAATGTTATATTTGTATCTATAAACACTGAAGTTAGATTACTTTTTCCTTTGGGGCTCCTTTTGGCTTTTGTTCAAAAGTAAAATTTGCCAATCTTGTGTATTTTGAAAGCATTTATACTTTTAAAAATACTTGAATGTTCCTGGCCACGTGGCTCAGTTGGTTGGAGTGTCATCCTATACACCAAAAGGTTGAGCGTTCGATTGCCAGTCAGGGCACATATCTAGGTTGCAGGTTTGATCCCCTTGTTGGGGTGCGTATGGAAGGCAACAGGCAACTGATCGATGTTCCTCTCTCTCCCGCCCTCTCTCTCCGAAATCAATAAACATATCCTTGGGTGAGGATAAAAAAAATTAAAACACAAGAATCCTCCATTTTTCTCTGCTTGACCATCCCAGCCTGCTTTGTTTATAATCTCTCCCTTCCCTTCTGTGTTTGTTTAGCGCTTTTGTTTGGTGGTGACACAAATCCTGCTCATCCTAAACACATCGGAAGTATCGATCCCACCTGCAATGTGGCTGATGTCGTGAAAGGTAAGGAGACCACTGTAATGTTAGCGATTGTACTTCAAATAGGATTGTGGTGCTATCAAGGCAGCTTGGAGATAGGGTTATGTTGCTCAGTTGTTTGCCGAGTCCTCAGGCCACTCTGGGCCCAAGCTACTTCACCCAAATATGAAATGTTCTTTTTAGGCAGTTCAGGAAAAGATGCATAATTCGCGCTGCTCAAAATGGGAGTTTCTACTTCATTGACTAGGGTTTTACTTCTAGTTCTATCTTAAACCATGAACATTTGTCAGCCTAAGTAGGATCCTAAGTTTTGATCGCCACCAGTACCTGAAAATCTCAGAGAATGCAAACCCTTGTTATAAAATTTGGCTGAATTCACGTGTTTGTAAAATGGAAGCATCTTTTTGACGTGCACCCAGGCTTCAGAATCTACATGGCATGTGGGCTTCATGGGGTCACTAGACATCGAGCTGGACTCTGTCCCAGTAGCCTTGGTGTAAAACAGAGCCCTAAAACCATAAGTCCCTATCCCCAGGCGCTTTGAATCTGCGCTGCAGTTTCCTCGTCATTCATTTAAGATAGATGCCAGCTCCAGAAAACCTTCCTGGTTGCAAGTGATCCGCCAGGTTTCTAGACCTCTTTTTCAGTTGTTTTCAGGAGTACAGATTCTCTGTGCAGCCTCACATTCCCAAATTGTCCCTTCCCAAGATGATACCTCCTATGGTGACCGTCCTCTCCCTCCTCTGAACACACACAAGTGTTCGTGGCCACCACTCTCCTGGTCTTCACCAAGGATCTTTGTTGCTCTTCCATTTTCTGGACTGTGTAGCTAAGTCAGTAGGAGGTAGAAGAAGGCCTTGTCTGCTTGGTAAAGCTCTCAAGCCTACCTCAAGCAGAGTGACCTTTGCTACTGGAGTTAGAGCCAAGGGAGGTGTCCCAGTGTGTGCAGCCTCCACACTGGAGGAATATCACACCATCAGCAGCCAGTGCTGCTTGTGTACCTTGTGCATTTTTATTATAAATACTAGAGGCCCGGTGCATGAATTCATGCACGGGTGGGGTCCCTTGACCTAGCTACCGATTGGAGCCATCTGGCCCAGTCCTGATCTGGGCCGATCGGGGCTGGCCGGCCAGCCAGGGGGAGGGACCACATGAGGTTGGCTGGCTGTGGAAGGTTGGCTGTGGGAGTGCACTGACCACCAGGGGGCAGCTCCTGCATTGAGCATCTGACCCCTGGTGGTCAGTGCATGTCATAGCGACCAATTGTTCGATTGCTTAGGCTTTTATATATGTAGAGAGAGAT
This sequence comes from Myotis daubentonii, assembly GCF_963259705.1. Lineage (NCBI taxonomy): Eukaryota > Metazoa > Chordata > Mammalia > Chiroptera > Vespertilionidae > Myotis > Myotis daubentonii. The sequence goes on along the minus strand of NC_081861.1, from coordinate 124,225,470 downwards.
AGATATTTTTATTGATTTCAGAGAGGAAGGGAGTGACAGAGAGAGAGAGAAACATCAATGATGAGAAAGAATCATTGATTGGCTGCCTCCTGAACATTCCACACTGGAGTTCGAGCCTGAAACCCAGGCATGTGCCCTGACTGGGAATTGAATTGTGACCTCCTGGTTCATAGGTCAGTGCTCAACCACTGAGCAACACTGGCTGGGCTACTCTGGGCATTCTTTTTTTAAAAATACTAGTATATATGCTTACCTGGCAGGGGAGATACCATGATCACAAAGGTGGTTTCCCCAGGGCGAGGCTTACCCATTGCACTCCGGGTATGCTGACCCCTGCGATTTCCCCAAATGTGGGAAACTCAACTGCATAATTTGTGGTAGTGGGGGACTGCATTCGCGCTCTCCCCTAAAAAAAAATAGTAGTATATTTTATTGATTTCAGAGAGGAAGGGAGAGGGAGAGAGAGATAGAAACATCAATGATGAAAGACGATCATTGGTTGGCTGCTTCCTGCACGCCCCACACCAGGGATCGAGCCCACAACCCAGGCTTGTGCCCTGACCAGGAATCAAACTGTGACCTCCTGGTTTACAGGTCGATGCTCAACCACTGAGCCATGCTGGCTGGGCTACCCTGAGCATTCTTCAATCCAGGGAAGAGGACCCAGGCCTAGGGGCCTTTGCCCAGCCTAGAATTGCCAAGCTGTTCTGGCCTCTGTTTAAGTAGGAAACATTCACTCAAATTATTTCCATTATAAGATGAATAGATCCAGCCTCAGCTTCCTAAGAATCCTACAGGTAACTCTCTCACAAGAGAAGCCTGTGGTTAATCATGACTTCTGCAGGCCTCTGCGGGGCGGGGGAGGGGGCAGGATTGGTCTTGGCATAGTTGTATGTTCATTAGACCATAGCACAATGTCTTTTATGAATCAGAAAGCCAGGTTTGGATAGTTGACTGCCCTTATGAAAAAAAGGTGTGCATTCGTAATGCAAAAGTGCATTATTATACGCTGTGTGTGTGCCTTTTCTCTTGAACTGCAAGCAATTTGAGGTCAGGGTGTGTGTCTTAAACTTGTTTTGAACTTACATGGAACTTAGTATATGCCTGTTAGATGGTCAATAAGTATTTCTTGGTTTGATAAATTTGAAACTCTTTGATGATTCTTTAAAAATAGCTTTATTGAGATATAATTCATATACATACTATATAATTCACCCACTTAAAGTGTACAATTCAGTGTGTGTTTTGTTTTTTTAGGATATTCACATAGTTGTACAGCCAGTGCCACAGTTCAATTTTAGAACATTTTCATCACTCCCGAAAGAAACCCTATACCCTTAGCAGTCAATCCCCACTACCACTCTTCCCAGGACTAGGCAACCACTAATCTACTTTCTGCTTATTCGGGACATTGCATGTGAATGGAATCATACAACATGTGGTCTTTTGTGTCTGGCTTCTTTCACTTAGCATAGTGTTTTCAAGGATCATCCATGTTGTTGCAGGCATTAGTACTTCATTCATTTTTATAGCCCAGTAATACTCAGTTGAATGGATAAACCACATTTTGTTTATTCACCGGCTGATGGACATTTGGGTTAGCTGAGCGACTTTGGACGTGTTATGTAAACTCTTTGGGCCTCAGTTTCTTCATCTATAAAATGGTACATTCACCTGTATCATAGAGTTAAATGAGTTACTATATGCAGAGCTCCTAAAGCAGTGCTAGCACCCAGTCAGCACTGTACACAAGTTTATAGCAGAAGCCCTTGTCCTCTCACAAATCGTGTGGCTTCTCATTTATACCACTGATCATATAACACATTGGTGCCTTTACATTTGTTTTTGGCATAAAGTCTAAAATATTTTTAGAACTCATTTAGGACATTTATAAGACAACTGGATATTTGACACTCAAGAAAGATTGTTTATTTGTGTAGGTGTGATACTGGTATTGTGTGTGTATTTTTTTTTAAAGGAGTCCTAGCTTTGAGAGAGCTATTTCAAAACATTATTCATGACATAAAATGACATGTGGGATTTACTTTAAATTATACGGAGGGAGGGTAGTGAGAAAGATTTGGCATGTGTTGAACACTGGTGAAGCTAGTAATGGATTCTTTATTTTGCAGTCACTATTTCTTCACAAATAAAGTCTTTCATTAGTTTTTAGGGAGGTTTTAGGGTCTTTTTTAATTTTTAAAAAATATATATTGATTTTAGAGAGGAAGAGTGAGGGAGTGAGAGAAAATCACTGATGAGAGAGAATCATTGATTGGCTGCCTCCTGCACACCCCTCAGGTGGGATCGACCCCCAACCCAGGCATGTGCCCTGACCGGGAATCAAACCGTGACCTCCTAGTTTATAGGTCGGCATTCAACCACTGAGCCATGCTGGCGGGGCAGTTTTTAGGGAGGTTTTAACCATGAATCAGTACAACTAGGTAAGCGACAGGGAGCTCTAGGCAACTGTTAGCCCTTCTGTATAGCAGAGGAATGAGCAGTGCTAAAGTGAGTCAGAGGCATTGGAGAGGGTGAGGAGGAACCTGCTTCAACTTGCCTCTCAAGGCCAAAAGAATCTTGTTTTGCAGCGCTTGCTATCTGTACTGCTCTTATTGGACTTATTACCAACTACCCGGCCTTGACAGCTGTACTTCTGTTGATCTCTCTAACTGGGGTGTAAAGTTCGAGAGGTCTGCAATTACTCTCACCCACGTGTGCATCACTCCTCTTAGGGACAGATTTTGTACCAAAAACCAGCTGAAGATCACGTGCAAAACAGTTCAGTCAATATTTGAAAGAAAGAAACCGAGAGTTCATGTCCACAGCCTGCCTCACAGCTTCCTGCTTCCTTTGTCCTGTGTAGTCATGATTTTGACCGCGGGCCAGATCCCCTTTCCCCTCCCTCTTCCTGTGCTGGCTCACAGCCTTATCTTCACTCTTTCTCTTGACCCTTTTGAGTTTTCACCCAGTGAGACCACTATTGCATAGTGAACAAAATTTACTCCACCCTCTCATTTCATCATTTCTGCCACTTGTTTGGCATTACTTTTAAAAAATATATATATATATTTTTGTTGATTTCAGAGAGGAAGGGAGAGAGAGAGGTAGAAACATTAGTGATGAGAGAGGATCATTGATCGGCTACCTCCTGCACGCCCCAAACTGGGGATCGAGCCCGAAACCTGGGCATGAGTCATAGATCGATGCTCGTGCCGGTCAGGCTGTTTGGCACAGCTTGAAGTCTGGCTTCCTGGCGAGACTGTGTCCAATAAAAGACACCTCCAGGTCCCTCTGCCACTCAGAATGCTACTTCCCTCAACACATGCATATGTATGCACACTCCTACCCCCACACTCATGGAGGAAGGGGGGACTGGCATGTCCCCTGCTCCCCACTGCCTCTTTCAAACCATGCTTTTTATTTCTCAACAGCCTCTTCCCTTAAGGAAAACAACAGTGGAGGGTGGTTTCAGAGTCTCAAAATGCATAAACACAGCAAGCAGCATCCATGCAGTCAACTTCTCTGCCACCCTTCATTCCCTTCATAAATCACACCTACTGATACCCACAGCACACTAAGTGCACTGGCTTGTACATACTTTCTTGGATGCTGTTGTGTCCCATCTGGTGAGGTATATGTTTAGTAAAGGTCACTTATTTGTCCTCAAACCATTGGTATAAGTTATACCACCTGTCGTGACTACATAATTTATTAAAATACTAGGGGCCCAGTTCACGAATTTGTGCACCTTGAAAGGGAACTGTGGGCCGCGAGGCTGCGGTGGGCACAGGGGTGGGTCTTGCCCCATCCTCCATGCCCCCACCTGGCCCCTCCCACCACAGCCTCTGGTCCCCTGTGTGCTGGCAGCCCCGCTCCCACCGCTGCCTCTCCCATGCACTGATGGCGCTGGCCCCACTCGTGCACCCACTGATGGCGTGGAGCGATTGGGGCCAGTGCCAGCAGTGGGTGCGAGCAGGGCTGGCGTGGTCAGTGGGTGTGAGCGGCAGCTGCTGCCCCGATTACCCTTCAGGAGCAGGGGGAGGTGGAGAAGCCCTCGGGGGCGATCGGAGCCAGCAGCCGCTGCTTGCACCCGCTGATGGCGATGAGCAATCGGGACTAGCACCAGCTAGTGAACTGGCAGCGGCTGTGAATGCCGGGTGGGACTGCAGCATGGGAGCAAAGAACTTTCAGTAACCACCAGAGGCTTGCCCTGATGACAGCAACTGGTGCTCCGCTTTGCTCTGGCACCCCCGCTCACCTGCTCCACCATCCTTCCACACCCAATGCCCGTCATGATCCACGTGCGCCCCCTGGTGGTCAGCGCATGTCATAGCAACCGGTTGTTCAGTTATTCTGCTGTTTGGTCTATTTGCATATTAGCCTTTTATTATATAGGATTGTGTAAACTTACCCTAGCTGGTTTGGCTCAGTGGTTAGAGTGTTGGTCCGTAGACTGAAGGGTCACAGGTTTGATTCTGGTGAAGGACGTGTACCTCAGTTGCAGGTTCGATCCCCACCCCTGGTCCAGGCACGTGCGGGAGGCAACCAGTTTATGTGTCTCTCTCACATTGATGTTTCTCTCTTGCTGTGTCCCCCTCCCTTCCACTTTCTCTAAAAAAAAAATATCAAAGGAAAAACTATCCTCAGGTGAGGATTAGCAACAACAAAAAAGACATGGGAATTGGAATATTCATAGATGTATGCGGTGTTTTCTAATCTAAGAAAGATGAGCTAGAACCCTAACCCATCCATATTCAAAGAAGAGGTTTTAGACATATGAAAAGATGGGTAGAGGAATAAATGGTGTGTTTACATGTGCATTTTAAGTCATGTTTATGATAGTAGTCATATTTTATGGTTTCCCACTTTAGCCAACATTTTTGTCAATCATCCAATTCCTGTTCCCAGTTGAGTCAGTGAAAGAGACTAATCCTATGTTACCAAAATAATAAAAAAAATTGTTCATTGAAGACAATAGAAAATATGGGACAAGAGAGAAGAGAATAAAAATGACCTGTTTTTATAACCCATTGCTTTATACATTTGAATTCATACTAAATTTACAGATCGGTATAAAACTGGGAATGATGTAAGTAATCTTTGTCTCTACATAATCCATAGTCTTTGTGTATTTCCCCATCTCTAGCACTCATGTCCATCATACATGGCCTTCCTGGGAGAATTCAGTACTTGACGATAGGAGCCTCTATTCTGCCCTCTGTATCAGTATTGTTGGAATCCTTCCTATGTCTGATCTGCAATACACAGAATCTCTAGAGTCAAATGATTTTTCCAGCCAGGTGTATACAACCTTTATTTTCAGTGGGACCTCAAATCAATTACCTTTTCTGCCATGGCAAAATGGGCTGGGCCACCTAGCAGGAACCCTGAAGGTCTCTCTTCTCCCTGTAGGCTGAAGCAAATGTTAACAGTTTTCTATTTCATTCCCCATGGGCATGAAAAATCTTAATTTTGTGAGTGTCAACATACCCGAGTAGACACTCTTTCTGGCTTAAAATAAGACTGTGAGAGGACAAACAAGGCAGAGAGCACCAGTGGTAAAAATGCCTGGAAATTCTTCCATTTCTTCTAGCAAAAAAGTACTGGAGTATCCACCCCAAAGGCTCTAGGAGCAACACCCAGAAGGGCTCAGAGTGCCCCGGCCTCTCCAGTTCTTTCCTCCTCCTCCTCCTCCTCCTCCTCCTCCTCCTCCTCCTCCTCCTCCTCCTCCTCTTCCTCCTCTTCCTCTTCCTCTTCCTCTTCCTCTTCCTCTTCCTCTTCCTCTTCCTCTTCCTCCTTTTCCTCCTCGAGGAAGGGAGGAGAGAGAGATTGAGACATCTCAATGATGAGAGAGAATCATGGATCGGCTGCCTCCTGCATGCCCCCTACTGGGGATCGAGCTTGGAACCAGGGCATGTGCCCTTGGCCAGAATCGAACCTGGGACCCTTCAGTCCACACACTGATGCTCTATCCACTGGCTAGGGCCAGCTTTTCTTCCCAGTACCCACAAGTGTGTGTCAGTTTCCTTGGCCTCTTAGTGAAGTCTTAACCACTCTGTTCCTCTTTTTAGAGTAGTTGGTATTTTTCACTAGGTTTTTACCTTCTCATGTGCTCTGAGATTTCTCAGTTAATCTTCTAACATGGCATCTCTATCTCTAATATTGTTTCCCTTCCTTTTGTTTTAGGAAGCTTGGTGTAGAGGGAGTTGAGCTCCTGGGTTTTAATGACAGCTCTACCATTGATTTTCTCAGCTGGAAAGATCCTGGTTTAGGCCGGTCAGATGTCCAGCCCAGATGATGTGTGTGTGTGTGTGTGTGTGTGTGTGTGTGTGTGTGTGTGTGGTGTGCACGTGCGTGCTTGCCTATGCATGCACACATGTTTTATAGCCTTAGGAAGCCTTAATGAACTAACAGTGATTACATGCTTAGATCTCTTGAGACAGACTAGAGAAAACTTTTATGTAGAAGAGTAGGGACAATATTTTTATTTTTGACTAGCCAGTTGTATAAATGTATAAAAGTGGGGTGCATCACGCACAACATTAATTGAATGTGCGGAACACTGAAGCATGTCTCCTTGTCGCTTATTTAGCACATTAATATCTACCTTTACACATCTGCAAATTATAGACTCGAGGTAGTGAATGCTAGAATTAGTATTGTAAAGCAGTTTCTGGGAGGTTCCTTCCATTGTGACCCTTTCCTCCTTTCTTTGTGAGAAACCAGGAAAGAGAATGGAAAATCCTGTGGGAAGATAATTTTAAAGGTACAAACTTAAATACTTGGTACAAAAGTCACCTCTCACAGCGATGTTAGCCTGCCTGTGTTGTTCCTATACGCCAGTAGGCTTAGCATAATGGCGTACAAATGGCATCCTGAAAGTGTGTCATTATTTTGGTTCGGAAATAATGTCTTGTGCTCTCATGTGGGGCTCTTCAGTTTGCGAATAACAGAGACTCACTTACACTAGTTCAAGAAACAGATTTATTGAAAGAACCTAGTAGGTCCCATGAAAATCCAAGGACAGGAAGCACTTCACAGGCGGAGCTATAGACATTGGAACTGGAAAACAAAAAGCAAGGCTGTTTTCTGTGTGTCTTTGTAAATGGGGTGGCCAAGTCCTAGCCCCTCTGCCTTCCTCTCTTGTCTGTAGACTGGCAGACTTGTTTAGGGCAATGATGGCCACCGCAGGCCTTCTAGATGATAACTCTCAGAGTTTCCTTTTGTCTTCTGCGCTGCCCGAGTCTTGAAATGAAATTCTCAAAAGATGAAGTTCTTTGCCTCAACCTATCTTTCTGCCCACAACCACAGGTTGTAGGATTTTGCTCAGCCTGTAGATTGGTTACCCTTTCATTAGATGCTCTGCCCCCCATATCTCCAGTCGGCTGTGGTTTGGAGGGTGAGAAAGGGTCTGGTACTTAGAAATACCTGGTGGTTCTCGCTTGGGATGCATTTTGGGTGAAAGGATGATGGTAGACATATCTTATTGGAATTGCTTTGTAACTTACAAGGGTTTCTAAAAAGCAGCATCTCTATGACTTTGCAATGCTTTGTGGCCATGTGCATTACCTTGTTCTGGCAGTGGCTTCTTAAACTTGAGCTTCACAGTTTTCTATGTCCTATTAAACCTGTTAGGGACCTTGGCACCTTTATGTGTTTTTTTTCAGCACCCACTCAAATTCATCCTTGCCCTGCCTCTTCTAAGATATTTATAAACAAATGATCATGTGTATTCACAACAGAGGCCAATATTTGATAGCAGAGTTCTATGGTGAATTTTGAATAGGCAAATCTTCTAATAAAAAATTAATAGCCCTAGCTGGTTTGGCTCAGTGGATAAAGTGTCAGCCCATGGACTGAAGGGTCCCGGGTTTACTTCTGGTCAAGGGCACGTACCTCGGTTTCAGGCTTATCCCAGGCCCTGCGAGTGTGTGCTGGAGGCAACCAATCAGTGTGTCTCTCTCACATAGGTGTTTCTCTCTCTCTCTGTCTCTCCCCTTCCAGTCCACTCTCTCTAAAAATTAATGGAAAAATATCCTCGGTGAGGATTAACAAAAATTAATAAAATAACCTCCATAATGTATTAAATTTTCCTGTGTGCTTTTCTTAAATTCTGGGCTAGGTTGGATCTGTTTGGCTAGTTGCTCGGTGAACCTTCACCTTGCTCTTTATGACTTGGCCTTTTAAATAAATAATCAGTCTTGTGTGTTTACAGGTTGAGTGTTCTAGCCTGGGGGATGTATGTATATGCCCACCAACAGTTTTGTTAGTTACTTTATGATCATTATCTTATTGTTCTTGAAAACTGATCCTTAAAACAATGAATAGCATTTATGTTTAGTGGCAGTAATAATAATTTCCTTTTAAAGATTGTTTGGAGCCTGGCCGGTGTTGCTTAGTGGTTCAGCGTTGACCTATGAACCAGGAGGTCACGGGTTTGATTCCCAGTCAGGGCACATGCCTGGGTTTTAGGCTCAGCCCCCAGTAGGGGGTGTGCAGGAGGCAGCCAATCAATGATTCTCCCTCATTGATGTTTCTAGTTCGCTCTCCCTCTCCCTTGCTCTCTGAAATCAATTTAAACAATTTTTTAAAAAGATTGTTGGTAATTACTTGCTCAGATGTATTGCAGATAAAAGTAATTTGGTAAATTATCATATTTAAAATGTTGGTTTCTAATTAAAATTAGAAAAGTCTTATTTGAAAGCTTGTTATAAGTAGAACTTGCATTCTACCCCAGAATGAAAGACATGAAATTATAAGCCAGTAGTTGAATTTTGGTTATGTGGGTGATGTTTAAAGTTTTTACATTTTTATGTTAGTTCACTTAAATAGAAGTGAAATAGAAGTTTGAGTACATGTGTGTTGTATACACCTCAATACCCCATGATCATTCATGTCCTGGGAGAGACAGTGACTGAATTAACATGGCCCAGCCTTGGCTTTCCCGGCAAGTGGTCCTCAAATCTAGCTTCTCTTCAGAATTACTTGCTAAGCTTTTTAAAATATAGATTCAACACAGACCTACTGCATCAGAATCTCTAGGGGCTCATTTTATAATCTGCATTTAAAAAAAACACAACCTGGTAGTGAATTCCACATACAAGGAGGTTTGGGAACCACGCAAGGCCTCTAGTTCCTAGTCTGACCAAAAAGAACATTTCTTGCTCTGGCCGGGTGGCTCAGCTGGTTGGAGCATCATCCCATGCACCAAAAGGTTGTGGGTTTGATTTCAATTAGAGCACATACCTAGGTTGTGGGTTCAATCCCTGGTCCGGTGCATACAGGAGGCAACTGATCTATGTTTCTCTCTTCCCTCCCTCCCTCCCTCCTCTCTCTCTAAAAATCAGTTTTAAAAAAAGCATATCCTCCAGTAAGGATTTTAAGAAAAAGAATATTTCTCCTTGAGAACTTTCTCATGGACAAGAAGATTGTTCCATTTAGCAAATGCTTGCTAGCTGTGTATCATGTCCAAGGCATGATGATGTGCTATGGGAATTTCTAAAGATGTGTATGAATGTAGATTTTACCATTACTATCCCTCAAATACTTGAATGGCTGGTGTATGTGAGTCTCATTGTGGTGGTTTGAGTTTTTCAAGCATCATTATGTGATTTTTAATTACAGCACTGATACACCATAATTTGTCATGATGCTTTAAAAACTCTTATTCACATGTGGTTTTAGGAAACACACTGGGTCTTTGGGTCTCAAGTTGATGGCTTCTATCTGGGTTCTGCCATCTCTTCTGCATGTTGCATTTGTGTAATACCTTTTCTTAATAATACCATTATACTCCCATGCCATTGGGCAAGCAAATGCCATGAGGCGATATCGCAGTTAGTGGGCACTTTTTCTTTTATGGTGAATGGAAGAATGATGTCAAAACACCTTTAAAGGTGTTATATACTTGGAGGAGTTGTTTTGAGCAGATATATTGGCTTTGTGTATGGATAGCAGAGCATCATTTTGAGATTTTAGGATTTGTTGGTTTAAATAAAGTAGCCTTGGAAGTTCTTGGTTGGCTTTGTGCTATTGTGTCACTAGGTGGAGATGTAGCATTGTTTGGTGCTATAGCCAAAGCAGAAAGAGTGCATCTTGATTTCTTTTTACAGATATTTAATGAGGTTTATTATACCCTAGGAAAAAACCCTGCAAATTTAATATAATTCTGTATTTTAATTTTTTTGGGTTTCAATTAAGTCCTACTTTAATGTTTGTTTTCACAGTGATCAAATCTTTTTTGCCTTTCCTCTTACTAACATTTCCTCATTATTTCATTTTGTCAGTTATTCTAATGTCTCTGTGGTTCTTTTAATGGTTTAATTCTAAAAGTTGAATAAAGGAATCAGAATTTTTATTCCGAGGTCAAATAATATATACAATTTTAATTTGCTAGCAATATGAGGTCAATGAACCGAAACTTACAGTCGGAACACACCTGAATCTTATCTTTGTATTATTTTAGGTTGATATGTCAAGTTTTAACATATTTAAATTCTATAGGGCTTTAAAAATTTTTTTTATTGATTTCATAGAGGAAGGGTGAGGGAGAGAGAGACAGAAACATCAGTGATGGGAGAGGATCATTGATTGGCTGCCTCCTGCATGGCCCCTACTGGGGATCAAGCCCGTAATCCAGGCATGTGCCCTGACCAGGAATTGAACCGTGACCACCTGGTTCATAGGTCAAAGCTCAACCACTGAGCCACACCAGATGGGCAAGCCACAAAGGCTATTTTTTAAAAAGGAAGTAGTTAATTAAAAATTCATCAAGTTAGAAATTGTCCTTGTTTGCTTATCTATTATGTCTATATCTATCTATCTATCTATCTATCTATCTATCTATCTATCTATCATCTGCTTGTGCCTGTGTTATTAGTGCAGGAGCTAAACTTTTTTTCTTTTTTTGCAGATGCGTATGAAACCGCCAAGATGTTATGTGAACAGTATTACATGGTAGCTCCTGAGTTGGAAATTGAAGAATTCAATGGTAAAAGAATAATTTTAACCTTAAGTACAAAGAAGTTGACACAAATCTGATTACTCCTAAGCTATATTTAAGCGAGATCCTAAAGTTTTGCTGATTTAAAAAATCTTTTCTATATTTTTAAAACCTTTTCTATATCTGTGGTCAACTAGGTATATTGTTGTAAGGAGTTTTTGTACAGGAATGTATAATCTATTAGAACTCAAAGTTCGTGGCACAGAAATAATCCAGTAGAAAATGCACAAAGGTATAAATAGGCAATTCTCAAAATAGCAAATGCAAACAAACAATAAACCTATGGGAAAGTGTTTAACTTTATTAAACAAAGAAGTACAAACAAAACCAAAAAGAAATGCCATTTTTGTCTTTCAAAATGGCAATGATTAAAACATTTTATTGCCTCGAATTATTGCCCAGAAAAACACTTTCTTACCAACACTTACACATTTCTGGTATAAGTTTAAATTGGTCCAGCCTTTCTCAAAAAATGCCACCAATATTCTTTCTCTTTGACCCAGTAAATTAGTAATAGTCTTATTCTTTGGCCCAATGAATTAAACTTCAGAAAGGGTATTATAAGAAAATATGGAAAATACAGATATGCACAGTTGTATGTACAAGAATGGTGAGCACAGTGGTTTCTTTATAGAGAAAAATGAGAAGATCCAAGTTTTCTGCAACAGAAGACATTAACATTATGGTTCGCTCATAAGATAGAATACTATGCAGCCCTTTAAAATAATGCTTTAAAAGAATCTTTTAAACACGCTATAAAAGTTTGTAATAGTGCAAGTTCACTGGAAAATATTTTGAAGGATTTCTAGCACCTAGGGAGAAACAACTCTGTGTGGAGAGTAGGGTTACAGCTGAGTTTTCTATTAATCGTATGAGTCTATATTTCCATGTTAAATTTTTTTTAAATTTGTAAGTTACCAAAAAAAAGACATACTCATTGTAAAAATACAAACAATACAGAAATATAGAGTAAAAGTGAGTCTCCACTGCTCTCAGTTCCATACAGAGCTTCATTTTTTTCCTAAATGGGGTTGGAAATATTCATGTTCTATGATGTTTTTTTTCACTTTGCTTTGAAGATCTTTGCCTGTGTTGTCATTTAGAGATTATCCATAGTGTAGATTGCCATAATTTATTTAATGATTTCCCAATGAAGGTGTGTGTGTGTGTGTGTGTGTGTGTGTGTGTGTGTGTGTACGTACGTACGTACGTACGTACGTATGTACGTATGTGTCTGTGTTTGGAGGGTTGGGAAAATTTGTGAATGTGTGGAAGTATTTCTGTGCTAAGCCCGGCCGGCATGGCTTAGTGGTTGAGCGTCGACTTATGAGCCAGGAGGTCACGGTTTGATTCCTAGTGAGGGCACATGCCCAGGTTGAGGGCTTGATCCCCCATGTGGGACGTGTAGGAGGCAACTGATCAATGATTCTCTCTCATCATTGATGCTTTTACCTCTCAGTCTCTCTCCCTTCCTCTCTGAAATCAATAAAAATATATTTTTAAAAAGATAAACCAAATTCCTTCTTAAAATATACCAGAACTGCATTTCACTTATCACATGATCTCATTCATATGTGGGATATAATGATCAACATAATTTGTGAACAAAAATAGATCCAGAGACAAATGTCAGGGGAGGTGGGTGGGTTAGAGAGCAACCAAAAGCTTGTAAGCATGTATATCAGCATAAACAATGGACACGGACACTGGGGCGGTGGGGGCTTGCCCGGGGTGGGAATGGCTGGGGAGGGGGAGGTCAATCGGGGAAAAAGCAGACATATGTAAAACTTTAGATAATAAATGAGAGAGAGAGAGAGAGAGAGAGAGATTAAAATGTGAAAGACTTCAGGCTGCTGTTGTAAGACATTGGCCCCTACAGTTTACTAGAAAGTATGGAATCAAAGCTGCTTTCAAAGTCCGTTGGGTCCTCTGAGTCGTGACAATGTTTTGAATCAATACACTATGAGAACCTAATGGACTTGGCTGGAGTATTCCTGAGTAGAAGCATCAGAATATTCTCTCTTCCTCCTGGCTATTTGGGGCCTGACCTCACTGTCCAGCTTTCTGTTTGTCAAACATGGAACTTACATTCACAGGTAGTAACCAGATGCTCTTCGGCATGAATAGCAGCCTCACTCACTGTAGGCCAGAGCAGCGAGCCTATTCTTGCTGATTCCCAGGTGCAACTGTGTCAGCCGCTCCTTCCCAGCGAAGTGGTCACACTGGGCAGCACACCCCGCCAGGAGCAGAGCTGTATGACTACTTTTGTCATTGTCTCATGCATGACTTTTTAAGCCCTTTTTCATCACCACTAAGATAAATGAATGCTGGTGGTTAGAGGCAGCCTCTAGTTTCCTCGTGCTTTCAGGTAATGTATTTATGATTTATATTTATGATTTCTTAAATGTCAAAGCTCTTTGCGAGTGCAGTTCAAGACTCTGCTTTGTCTCTAGTAAGTTCTGTGTTAGAGATGCAGGTTGGAGGTTGGCCCTGAACACCGTAAGTAGACACTATCGCTGCAGGATGAGAGAGAGTGCGCGTGTCTCCAACATGATGGCTGACTGTTTTCAGGGAGCAGTCAGATCATATCCATATACTTAATGGATTTATTTTCAAAGCGTGTGTGAACCAGCATAGCATTGCCTGTCAGGATGTTCCCGTTGCCCAACGGGTACCTTTAACAATAGTCAGCGACATGCTTGCTGCCCTTGCTCTGCATTTTAGACGAGTAAGACTGCCATTAACCCAAAAGAACAGTCATTGCTACCTGAGGATGTAAGTTTGGCTAGTTTGACACACCACCTTTTTTTCCCCTCAACTTTTTTCTTTTCCAATGTAAACCCCTGAGAAGGTGGTAAATAGGATTATGTAGGACACATACTGTGTGAACACCACAGTATTTACCAGTCCTCACTAGAATTCGGAATATTGGGGGCCAGTTCTAGTAAACTTCCTTTATTATCCTTTCTGTAACACATTTAACAGCTTTATTTACCTCAGATCTTTCTGACTGGCCACTTGTGGCAACCCATGTGGGTTCCTCCAATGACAAGTAGCTATTTCATCACACTTGTCCTCATTTCTCTTGAGAACTCAGTTGCCAAAACATTAAGCAAATAAACATTTCTAATTGACCTTTTCTGAATCCATATGGTAAGGCAGCAGGGCTTAGGGGGAAGATGGGAACTTTGTAGCTTAACCAGGCAGTAGAAATGTGGATTTGGACACTTAGATGTGGGCCTTAGACAGGTCACTTCCTGCCTGACACCCAGCTTCTTCATCCATACGCTCATGCTGTGGGGCAATCCTATATAATAAAAGGCTAATACACAAGTCAACCGAACCATGGAACTACCAGTCACTATGACGTGCACTGACCACCAGGGGGAAGATGCTCAACGCAGGAGCTGCCCCCTGGTGGTCAGCGCACTCCCATAGAGGGAGTTCCGCTCAGCTAGAAGCCAAGATCACGGCTGGTGAGCGCAGTGGCGGTGGCAGGAGCCTCTCCCGTCTCCACAGCAGCGCTAAGGCTGTCGGACTTACAGGGAGTGAGCCTAAGCTGTCAGTCAGACATCCCCCCAAGTGCTCCTGGACTGTGAGAGGGTGAAGGCTGGGCTGAGGGACCCCCCCCACCCTCCCAAGTGCATGAATCTCATGCACCAGGCCTCTGGTGAAAGGATAATGTTGCTGGGATCTCAAATACAGCACCAGGCACATACTGGATATTTTTATAAAATATATTTTTATTGATTTTAGAGAGGAAGTGGGGGGAAGAGAGAGAGAAAAACATCAATGATGAGAGAGAATCATTGATCGGCTGCCTCCTGTACGCCCCACGCTGGGGATCGAGCCCACAACCCGTGACCTCCTGGTTCATAGGTTGACACTCAACCACTGAGCCATACCTGCCAGGTATACTGGATATTTTTAAAAAGGGTGGCTACTAGAATTCAGGATTGACTTGGGAAAGATAAGACTTATATGGTTATGGCTTGAATTTTTCATTTCTAGATTAATCTTTCCTCTCAGGAGGTTGATAGCTTTAGATTTGGTGGGAAACAAAAATTTCAACTCATGCTATCTATTTTGTTATAAGAGGTTTCATAGAAAGGTTATGTATCTACTCTGGGATAGTTGACCTCTAGTTTCTCAATATTGGGTACTTTTGTGGATATTTTCAGGCAAATGGTTCTATGCAGCAGTCAAAAAGCCATTACTGATAGCTCCATTAATACTGTAGAAATTAATTTTTAGTTAAGAGAATAGGCAGCATTTATTGACTGCTTACAATGTGGCGGGCTCTATATAAATTAGTTTATCACCATGATCTCATTTCATCCTTATATTAACCCAGTGAGATAAGTTCTGCGCCATTTCAGAAATGGGATGCCGAGGCCCAGATGGGTTAAGTACCTATTAATATATCTATTAAATGCCTAAGTCAGAACTTGGCCCCAATGTGACTTTGAACTACACTATATATTGTCTCTAATAGCCTTATGCATTGATTTTTGGGAATTGATTAACCATCTCCAAGTGCCCAGGTACCATTTCTCTCTTTTTCCTTCTTGAATCTCTTATTACAACTGTTTTTTTTCCTCTTAGAAATCTGTTTTTATTTTAAATTTTATTTTTAATTGCAGTTTACAGTCAATATTATTTTGTATTAATTTTGGGCATACAGCATAGTGGTTAGACAATCAGATATTCCCTCTGATATTTCCAGTACCCCAACTGGCACCATGCTACACAGTTATTACAATATTATGTAATTGCTTATGAGGTAACTGCTTTTCTTTTGCTGCTTTTAAGATTCTTTGTCTTTAATGTTTGGCATTTTAATTATGATGTGTCTTGGTGTGGGCTTCTTTGAATTCATCTTGTTTGGGACTCTCTGTGCTTCCTGGACTTGTATGTCTTTTTCCATCACCAGGTAGGGGAAATGTTCTGTCACTATTTTTTCCAATAGGTTTTCAATATCTTGCTCTCCCCCTTCTTCTTCTGGCACCTGCATGATGCAAATGTTGGTATGCTTGAAGTTATCCCTGAGGCTCCTTACACTATCCTCATTTTTTGAATTCTTTTTTCTTTTTGCTGTTCTGATTGTATGTTTTCTGCTTCCTTATCTTCCAAATCTCTGATTTGAATGTTTGCTTCATCTACTTCACTGTTGATTCCCTGTAATGTAATCTTCATTTCTGTTTATTTTTTGTTTTCTAGTTTCCTATCTCTTTATTGACGTTCTAATTTCACCTACTCTTCCCCTAAGTTAATTGAGCATCCTTATAACCAGTGTTTTTAACTCTACATCTAGTAGATTGTTTTTCTCCTTTTTCTCCTTTTTCTGGAGTTTTGTTTTTTTCTGTTTTTTTTTTCTTCATCTTGGAATGTTTCTTTGCCTCCGCATTTTGGCAGCATCCCTGTGTTTGTTTCTGTGTATTAGGTAGAGCTGCTTTGTCTCCTGGAATTGGCAGAGTGGCCTTGTATAGTAGGTGTCCTGTAGGTCCAGTGGTTCAGCCTCCCCAGTCACCCAAGCAGGGCACTCCAGGTGTACCCCATATGGAGGCTGTGTGCACCCTCCTGTTGTAGTTGAGCCTTGATTGCTGTTGGCTCTTCAATGGGAAGCACTTACCCCAGGCCAGTTGGCTGCAAAGACTGGTTGCGACCACTGTGGAGGATCAGCTGTGCTGGGTCCATCCCACAGAGCAGTACTTAGTTCCAAGGGGCTCCTCAGTCACTTGGCTGGGCAGGACATAGCCAAGTAGAGTTAGTTGGGGCTGAATGTCCCTCAGAACTTCAGGTAGCCACTCTGTGAATCAAATGTAAGATCTGAGGAAATGTCATCAACCCATCCATTTTCAAAAGATACTTCTGAATGCACAGGAAAATATTTTCAGACAATTCTCCTATAGGCTTCACCTTCTCCATTTCGAGCCTCCAGTGTCATTAGATAGAGACCATAATTGAACTTGGCCACAGCAGAAGAGATGAGATCTTCTTGGAATCACAGAAGCTGGCGTCTCCCAATGGGAGCCAGTCTGTTCTGAGCATCCGTCTCTAGCTCAGCGTTGTTGGTCTGAGCCCAGTTTTTCCGTACTTCAAGCCCTTCTTCTGGCTTTGGAGAATTTGGAAGCAGAAGTTCTGGGGAAGGCTGTGGTCCCCACTGAGTCTGCCTTTTGAGTGAGTCACTGTGGAGGAGGTTGGGTGGTGCTTCGATGTGGTCTGAAGCTGTCCGCTGAGTGTACTGGCTCTGCATTTTGCTGATGATTAGTGAACATCTTTTCATATGTATGTCCTCTTTGGAGAAGTGTTTATTTGGGTCCTCTGCTCATTTTTTAATTGGATGGGGTTTTTTTGTGTGTGTGTTGAGTTATATGAGTTCTTTATAAATTTTGGATATTAACCCTTTTCCCTTGAATGCATTTTTTTTCTTGGTAGCTTCCATTATTTTTTCATTCTTATAGGAAAATTGTCTGAAAATAAAAAATTTCATATCTTATGTAGAGTTCTCTTGGTACTTAATAGATGTTGTTTTAATGAATGATATTTGGAGCAATGACTGTGCAAAAGAGAGACTTCATTAAGTCTCGAGCATGAAAAACCTGGACAGTTTTTTCCATTGACTTTTTAAAATGTACCTTTAGATGGAACATTCATATTCCATTTGTATCTTATTTTAAAAAGTCAGTAAATGTTTATTAAGAGCCCACTACATAAAAGCTCCTGGATCCGGGATTAAAAAAGAGTCATGGACAAAACATTTGGCATGGCTTTAAAGGGAAGAACAGACATGTAAACTATATTGCCCCCAAAGAAAAGTCCAAGTCATTGAGCAAGTCTTCAGAAGGCTCCTAGAGAGTGTTGATTGAACTAAAACACACACAATAAAACTATGAAAGGTATTTTAATTTCCCTGAGATTTCGAGTGAAAAAGGTTGAATTCAGAAGGCTGTTTATATAGCTAGTCATGCCTTTTAGTCCAAACAAACATTTAGTGTACTCCAAACAAAAACAGCAAAGCAACCAGGAGGTTCATCAGTGGCCCACTGATATCACCTCTTGCCATAGGGCCGTGGTCGGCAAACTGCGGCTCGCAAGCCACATGCGGCTCTTTGGCCCCTTGAGTGTGGCTCTTTCTAAGCCTTAGGAGTACCCTAATTAAGTTAATAGCAATGTACCTACCTATATAGTTTAAGTTTAAAAAATTTGGCTCTCAAAAGAAATTTCAATCATTGTACTGTTGATATTTGGCTCTGTTGACTAATGAGTTTGCCGACCACTGCCATAGGGTAACCAGAGGGAAATATGTCAAGCAGAAGAAGCCACAAAGGAGGCAGCAGAAGAGATGGTACCTGTTGCCAGAGGTTATCCTGGAGGGACTCCAGGAACAGAGCCAGGAGGTGCAAAGGACTGAAATGGGAAGTGAAAGGGTAGGGGTTAGTTGGAAGCTGGTGTAAGTTAGAGCTACCTCAAATGATTAATCCAGTCCCTCATTCTTCAACAAGAATATTACAACCAAGGTGTATCAGGCCTCAGGTGAAAACCAGCAGTGTGAATGAAAATGTGACTGGCATTTAAACTTAGCAGCTGCACTGTCAGGCCCCCCTTTCCAAATTCTGAGAGAAAATGAGTTTGAATGAAGAATTCTGTACCCAGCCAAACTTTCAATCAAGTGAATCAGAGGACTAAGGATTGAGAAATGTACCTCCCTTGCACACCTTTTTGAGGTAGGTTATCTGACAGTCTTGAATGGTGTGTTTACTAGGGATAGAAAAAGTAGCGAAAACATTCTAGAACTTCAATCAAAAACGATTTGAGGATGATTGCTATGCAGCATGTTTGGAAAGCAGTTGATTCTAATTTGAAAAGTCCTTAAGAATGGAGTAGGTACCATGCAGTAGAATAAAAAGCTGGAAGATTTTAGTGATATGGAGAGGAAAGCATAAGTTTCTTGTGCAGTTACCCAAGAGGAAGAGTAGTTAGAAGTTCTGGGAAATATGTAAGCCTGTATCAGAAAGACATGGTCCAAATATTCGGCGACTTAAAAAGGGTAGTCTGATTTTAAGCAGTTGGAGGACGATAAAGAGAATCCATTTCACCTTAAGACTGAGAGCATTCTTCTTCAAGTGATGCATGGATCATGTCATGGGACTCACAGGGAAGGAAATGTTATCCTGGTACATTGTTGTGGGTGCTCTGCAGTGATCGGTCTAGAATCTATAGGCAAAGTACAGAAGAGTTCACTGGCTGCCTCTGGGTGCAGTCTGGGGGGTTAGATAGGAAAGGGTGGAGGGACTTGTTTTCTTTTTAACAAATTTTAAAATCATTTATATATATTAACTTAGTAATTTAAAAAATAACTGATTATCAAAGCGTTCAGGATTTAGAATCACAAAAGCTCTTGGTTCAGGTGTCCAGTTTTAGTGCCTCTTCTGTTCTGGTGGGCAAGTCACATAGCCTCTGCAAAGCCTGTGTCTTCACCCATAATAATGCCACCCACCCTATGAGGCACACAGTATTATCACAAGGATTCAATTGGATAATGTACGTTCAAGCTCTTTGTAAACTAAGAACCAGACGAATGTTCTCTCTACTTTATGCTGTTAATTATGTACGTTATTAGAAGAAGTAGTTAGGTTGAAATTATAACATGGGTGGGTATGTCTGTGGTCTACTTAAGAAAGTTCACATAGTTTCAGTCTCGTAAGTGATTTCAGGTCATGAGGACTACATTTTCTAGCATCTACTCAGTAGCTCACACTGTTCTTAGTGCTTGACATGGAATTAGGCATTTCTTAGATTTCCCCAGAAAATCACTGATGCAAGGAGAAAGGACTGTAGATCTCCAGGGGGCTGTTAGCTCCTAGTAGAAAAGTCATGTAAACCTTACATTCTACTCTATAATATGCCTTGTTTGTCATAATTTAACATTGCTCTTTAGTCCAATTCACCAAAAAGATGTGCCCCTTTTCCTCTGTGGCTTCACACTCCCCCTGCTGACCACTGGGGTCAGTGGTAGGGGTGGGTGTCTCCCAATTTGAAAAACACTGAATGAGCCCTGGCCGGTGTGGCTCAGTTGGTTGAGCATCCTCCCGTGCACCGACAGGTCACCTGTTCAATTCCTGGTCAGGACACATGCCTGGGTTTCAGGCTCGATTCCCAGTAGGGGGCGTGCAGGAGGCAGCTGATGAATGATTCTCGCTCACCATTGATGTTTCTCTCTCCCTTCCTCACTTTGAAATCAATAAAAACAATTTTAAAAAGAAAAAAAAAAGAGTGATATTTGGATGGCCTTATGTAATGCTTAGAACATATGATGTAGGTGATAATATTCCATATTACTCAACTAAGTTCCAAAGCATTTGAATAATTTGCCCAGGGTCACATAGCTGGTAAGTAAAGGAACTGGATGCCTTCCCCCCCCCCAAAAAAAAAATTTTGTTGGACTTCAAAAGCATTTGCTCGGCCCTGCCTTTAGAGGTGGAAACCTAAATTAGCCTTTTGTAGAGTTCCTTTTTATGTACTCAGAAAATAGAATGCAAACATTTTTTACTTTCTTCTAGTTTGGGTCCTTATTCATTGACGATTTTGTCTCTGTTTTCAGCCAAAGCTCCAGGCAAACCTATTCAGGTAGTTTATGTGCCCTCACATCTGTTTCACATGCTATTTGAGTTGTTCAAGGTAAGTGGAATTTAACAACATGGGAAGAAGTCTTCATTTTAAATTACTTTGATTCAGGGCATAATGGATTCATTACATTAGCATAAGAAAAAGGTTTTGCATACCATTTAAAAAATTCTATTTCTGATATCCTGTGGGTTTTATAATTTGTACACTGTGAGCTGAAAAATTGCTGTGTACAGTGTAGTCTTCATGAATATTAGTATATATTGATTTTGAAGCTTAATTGTACTTTAGTGATTTGATGTAAAATCCATACTGTTTTTTCTTCAGTTAGGAGATTAGAGATGCTTTTTAGTTTCCAAACCTGGCAAGGTTTTATTGATGGTACATGGATCAACATAAAAACAATTTTACACATATTTACGCCTCTGAACATTAACTGTGCTGGTGCATTAGTCGTTGTTCTAGTCCTGAGAGCTACCGTAACCCTTTTACACATTCGAGTCAATTCAGAAAATCTGACAGAGGCAGAGGAGAAAGATATGGAAGGATTAAACCAAAAAAGAGCCTCCCCCCAAAAAAGAGTCTTTAGAATCTCTCTGGCTTAAGCTGCTGCTTTTGTTAACCAGTAGCTAATGGCATTTACAGTAGCAGAATTACAGGCACAAGGCTTTGGAGCTAAAATTTCATTTCTGCCACTATGTGCGAAACCCTAAATTGAACACCTGAAAATCACTTATGCTGATTTGCTTCCCCAAAACGATGCTGTTATTAATGCAACACTCAAAGGTGGAGATGGGCATTCAGTTGTGAACTTTCTCCTCAACAGCTGTGGCTTCTTTTTAACTGGCGTCTTCCACTTTTTTTTCCCAACCAAATGATTCATTCTGTGGGAAGCAGGTTTTCCACCTGCTTTTGAGGAAAGGCACTCTGAAACCACAGGCTGATAAGTAGATTTCAGGTTCACCAGTGAACCTCTGTGGCCTTGTGCCACACGATGAAAACATTCCTCTTGGTTGAAAGTCGAATGGCTTGAATACCCTAAAGCCAAACTAAAAGAAAAAAGGGAGGAAAACCCTAGCCAGTTTGGCTCAGTGGATAGAGCGTTGGCCTGTGGACTGAAGGGTCCTGGGTTTGATTCTGCTCAAGGGCACATACCTGGGTTGCAGGCATGATCCCCGGCCCTGGTTGGGGCACATGCAGAAGGCAGCCAATCGATGTGTCTCTCTCACATCGATGTTTCTCTCTGTTTCTTCTCCCTTCCACTCTCTCTAAATATCAATGGAAAAATACCCTCAGGTGAGGATTAACAAAAAAAAGGGCGGGGGGAAGAATTGATGTGTAGTATGGTAGATGGGACTTAAACTAGATGAAAAACAAAGCACCAGGGAGTGTTTCCATGATCTGAACCCACATTGAGCTAAGTTCTTTAGAGGGGAAAAAATGTCATATAAATGCAACCAATATCCACTCCCCTCCCACACACAAAAAACAGTGCATAAGTAAGCTCATGTGAGTTTCTTTTTTAAAATTGTGGTTTGTGAGGGTTGTAAAGAAAAGGGCTTATTATTTCAGAACTCAATGAGAGCAACAGTTGAACTCTATGAAGACAGAAAAGAGGCCTACCCAGCGGTTAAAACCCTTGTCACTCTGGGTAAAGAAGACTTGTCCATTAAGGTAACTGCTTTGTTTGTACATACACTTTAATTGTCAGTTCATGTCATAGTATCTAGACATTGTGGAATCAGAGGGAAGGGAAGAAGACTGACATTTGCTGAATGTCGGTATTCGTCAAGCTCTATGTTAGATCTTTGACTTAAGTTACCTCGTTTAAACTTTATTAGCAGCCTGTGTTTCAGGGAGCTAAACAGGGTCTCAAACCCAAGCCCGTGGGATCCCATGACACTTTCCTACCTCCTTTGTTTTACACTGTTCATATTTCATTGGGGGCTCAAAGCCCTTGAACACTTGAGAGTAACCTCATATGGGCTTTATTTAATAAACTTGTCTCCTATTAAGTCTGGAATGACTCCTCCTCCCCCCTCCCTTTACCACCACCTCCCCCTCTTCTTTCTCCTCCATTACAGATCAGCGACCTAGGTGGTGGCGTCCCCCTTCGAAAAATAGATCGTCTTTTTAACTACATGTATTCCACTGCTCCTAGACCGAGCCTGGAGCCTTCAAGAGCTGCCCCTCTGGTAAGCATCTTAAACTGCTGCTTAAGGAAAGACCGTTAACATGGGCAGGGACTCCCCACGGCTGGGCATAAGCCTCATTGAATTGGAATGCTCCCTGTGTGGGCCTGGCTTGGAGGAGGGAGAATTTTATGCCACTGCTGCTTTCTTTGTGAAGCCTTTGGACTGAGATTTCTTCTCTGATTTGTCTGAGACACACTCAGAGCTCCATGCCTTACTCCCAAATACAGAGAAAAGGCATTTCTTGTGGTTACAGGTGCTCCAGGAGCACCATTTACTACCTGGAGCTACCCCTGGAGGGGATGGAAGTCCAATTGCGGGTGAGCAAAGGAACAGTGCAGCATGCGTGGCTGTAGTGTGGTCCTGGCACTTTTGTGTGCATAGAGGCCAAATCACTCTGGGACCTTGAACTTCCCCACCAAATTTGTTTATATAATTAAAATGTCAAAATTAGGAACACTACATTTTTTATATTAAGTAGCACAAGCAGGAAACATATAGGTGGCGTATGCATTTTCAGAGCCTTTTCTGTCTCACTCTGGAAATAACCTTCAGCCCTATTAAGGCAGTGAGAACAGTCTGGTTACCATGGCAGCATTGAGATCCTGGTAGGGCCACACTTTCTTCCCCTGCTGAGTGTTTCTAATTGACAAACAACAATTGAACCCTTTGTCATTAAACACAGCAACATCTATCAGTCTGCAAAATGGTTCAGGGTATAAATTAAGCTTCATTTTCAAGTTCTACCTGACTGGTAAGCACGTAAGATTATATTTTATTTGCATGAATAAAATCTTACATTTTGCATTGTTTATTCAAGACAGAGTTTATTAACTCAGCATGTTGAAAACAGAGAGGGAGTCACTTACATTGGATTCAAGAAAATTCATGAAAAACCAATTTTGAAAGGCATTGCCTTGACCAGGCTCCTGGTACCTACTTAAATAAATGTCAAAAGGTGGAGGTGCAGGGTGGGGGTGGGGTGGGGGTAGAAACACCCACTACGAGCAAATCTAGAGCCTTCCCCAGTTATTTAAAAGGAACTTGAGTTGTCTATTCCAGGTCTCAAAATACCATCCTGGGGATAGCTGTTATGTCCTAGTTATTTGTTAATGAAACTGAACACCTGAAGCAAGAGACCTTAAAAAATGCGCGTGCACCATCCCATTTTGTAGATGAGAGAATAAGCTTAGTACCTCGCCCAAGGTCATTGAGCTCATCACAGCACTGGCTCTGTCTGTGTTCTTTCCAGTGTACCTACCACTTGGCCTCTCCTTGTGAAGAAATGCTTCCACTAACATCCCTCCCAGTTAGTAAACAGTCCTCAGCTTTAAAGTGTAGCCCTGGCCGATGTGGCTTAGTTGGGCAGGCACCAAAAGGTTGCTGGTTCAATTCTCCGTCAGGGCACATGCCTGGGCTGCAGGCTTGATCCCCGGGAAGGGGCATGCAGGAGGCAGCCGATTGACTGTCTCTCTCTTTCTCTCTCTCCTTCTCCCTCCTTCCCTCTCCTTTCCTCTCTCTCTCTAAAAATCAATAAAAATATTAAAACAAATAAAGTGGGCATGCAGATGTGTACTACTAGAGAACCTAGTGTCCTCACCCAACACGTTACTGTGTTCCAGCTCTGTGCTGTGACACATGCATTTGTTTTTCAGAAATGCCCTCCGAGCCAGCTCCTATTGACCTTTTGACACCCTGGAAAAGCTTCCCTGCACCTCACCAAATCTGAATTACAGGCCCCTCCTCTTGTTCCGCAGGACTCTGGGCTTGCCTGCCTCCTCACATCAGGCCTGTGTTGGCCCTAGGCATTGTCGGCTGGTCCCTGGCACACCTGAGAGTAGGGTCTGGGCTTTGCTGGAATGGATGAAGCTGTTTTCCTGGCCTCTTGCTGGCGTACACTGGCTTCTTGACTGTGGTGATCTCAGTAACCATTGTGGCTGTTTTGTCTTCACTACTGGCCACACTCTGTCAGTCTTAATGCCCTTAAAAGACGGGGTACACGCCTCTGTCATATCCAGCCCTTTGAGTTAGGCCCTCCCCTGAGGAAAAAATCTAGGGAAGATGGTAGAAATCCATGTAACAGTAGAATTGCTCTTCTGTAGTAGCCATAATAGCAATTTCCATGCGTTTAGTTTTATTATGTCTGACGAGTTTTGTTTTTTTTATTACTACATTTTCCGATGAGAAGACATTCTCACAGAGGTGCAGTAAATTGCTCAGAGTTGCCTGGCTGGTGTGGTTCAGTGGTTGAGCATCAAACTATGAACCAGGAGGTCATGGTTCAATTCCCGGCCAAGGCACATGCCTGGGTTGCGGGCTCAATCCCCAGTAGGGGGCGTGCAGGAGGCAGCTGAGCAATGATTCTCTCTCATCACTGATGTTTCTCTCTCTCTCTTCCTCTCCCCTTTTCTCTGAAATCAATAAAAATATATTGGGAGCCCCAGCTGGTTTGGATCAGTGGATAGAGCGTCGGCCTGCGGACTGAAGGGTCCCAGGTTTGATTCCGGCCAAGGGCATGTACCTTGGTTGCGGGCACATCCCCAGTAGGGGGTGTGCAGGAGGCAGCTGATTAATGCTTCTCTCTCATTGATGTTTCTGACTCTCTATCCCTCTCCCTTCCTCTCTGTAAAAAATCAATAAAATATATTTAAAAAAATAGAATGATAGAAATTAAAATATATATATATATTGGGAAAAAATTGCTCAGAGTTGCACAAAAAGCAAGTTTCAATTTAAGTGTATCTGAGCCTAAAGCCCATGCAACTGCCTAAAGCCCATTCACTGACCCCACCAACTCCTTTGTTAACCTTAGCAATGGATTTAATCAGAGGGACTGAAGCTTTCCCTCTACCCCAGCTTCAGTCTCGGTTGTTTTTATTGTTGTTAATACCTAAGGCCTTCCCCCCCCCCCCCAACAACCTATTACTGACAGTCAGAGTTCTACGATATAGAGATATAGGTGGGTACTGGAATTCTTGTCTTTAAAAATACTAGTATATGCACTACCATATATCCAAATCTTGTAGTATTCCTATAACCTCAGGAAGTAGTCACTCAGGAAATTTTCTTTTCAATGTGTTAGCCTTGGTGCTGGTAGATTTGCACTGCTGTGCTATTCAATTTATTTCTTTGCTTCAGAGGGCAAGGGAATCTGATAATGAAACTTTGAAATGATGTGGTTTCGTTTTGTTGCCAGTTCAAATCCCACTCGATTGGGATTTGCTTTAAAAATGTGCTTTCAAGTGCTAAGAAAGCACTAGTCAAAAATTGCAGTATTCCTATTATTTTCTAAACCTACGAGAAGTGCTTTTGTAGAGTGAAAATAGTTTGTTTGCCATAGGCAAGCATATACAGCATTGTAGAGGTTGAATCAATTGGTTTTTTTTCTTTAAGTCTGAATCAAGAATTTATTTTAATCTTGAATGATCCTCATACTAAACGTGATGGTGTGTGTGCCTGTCTCACGGAATTCATTTTCTTTCCCCTGTAGGCTGGATTTGGTTATGGCTTGCCAATTTCTCGTCTGTATGCTAGATATTTCCAAGGAGATCTAAAACTGTATTCTATGGAAGGAGTGGGTACGGATGCTGTAATTTATTTGAAGGTAATGCATTTTTTTCCTGTTAGTATGAAGGCATCTACGCTTTAAAACTGTAAGTTCTAATAACTACTAGATAATAGACCATAGCATCTATTATCTTTTATATTCAGCCTCAGATTTACTTAAGTTTTATGTGAAAACCATGTTATGCCTCACCCTTGACTGTACAGTCAGATATAGCAAAATATGAAATATGGAGCTATAAAGAGTAAAATGATTGACTTTTAAAACCTTAATTCAAAGTTGTGATTTTCAAAAGATTGCATATCCATTGAAAGGATTCATCTAGCAGGAGACAGATTATCATAAACTGGAATCTTTTAGTCTGTTGCTTTAAAAACTTGCTGGCTTTCCCAAAGCCACAATAACTCAGTTATCATAATATATTCATTTAAAAAGGCTGATCTAATAACAGAGTTCTCTGTGACACAGATTTTCTTATTCATTGATACTGTTATACTTTTCTTGACTTCTAAACTCTAGAATATTTGAAGTATTTTTTGAATAGGTTATATAAGTACATATTACAGAATTTTAATTCTACAAAAGGGAGAACTAAGTCTCTCCCACCACCGGCCCAAAATCACCCTATTCTGTTCCCAGCGGTAACCAAAGGTACCAGTTTCTTGTGGATCCTTCTAGAAAAATTTAATTTTTTTTCACACAAATGATTATTTCAGCACTTTGCTGTATATTTTTTTACTTTCAGTATGTATTGGAGATCTTTTCCTATCAGTTCATATAGAACTGGCTCCTTTTTAATGGCCACATAGTGTGCTATATGTTATAAAATATAACATACATGTAATGTATTATACCGTAACTTCACTAGTCTTTGGAGTGTTTATCTTAGATGCCAGTGCATTTGAATGTGTGATATTTGATAACACTTTATGGCTTTATGTTTGTAAATCTAGTATATATGGAATTTTATTTCTTTCTGAGCCCTTTGGGAGAATGGTTGCCCAGTGAACAGTAGTGCTTGGCCTAAGACCGTATAGTCCAAAGTATCTCAAAGCAGTATTAACTGGATTCAAATGCTTTTTGTTGTGGTCATGTGTACGTCAGTACTAGCTTTGAATGAGTGAATATTTTTATTCCTTTAAAAAAGCTTTCATTTCATCCTCCCAGTCTAAGTAATCTACTAAAATAGTATAGTTTTAATATAATTCAAAAAATATACATTAAGGTTTCTAATGTTTTAAATATAAAATTTGAATTCGTATTTCATGTGAGACAAATGGCACTGTGGCCCTTCGGTGTATATTTTTTTCCATTAGGCTCTTTCAAGTGAATCATTCGAGAGGCTTCCAGTATTCAATAAGTCAGCATGGCGTCATTACAAGACCACACCTGAAGCGGATGATTGGAGCAATCCCAGCAGAGAGCCCAGAGACGCTTCTAAATACAAGGCACAACAGTAATAAATTACTTCGCTTTCTATCCTAGAATATCTGATTTTCCCTACAGTGTGCCAGCCTGTCAATTGATACTTTCAGCCAACTCTTCTTTGTGGTTTTATCACTGGGAAAGCAAAGTGAGCCCTGGCCAGTGTGGCTCTGTTGGGCGTTGTCCCATGCACCAAGAGGTCCCTGGTTCCATTCCCAGAATACATTCCCTGCTTTCTAGCTCGATCTCCACTAGGGGGCGTTCAGGAGGCAGCGGATCAATGTTTCCCACTTCAATGTTTTTCTCTCTCCCTTTCCCTTTCTGTCTCTAAAATCAATAAAAACATATTTGGGGGGCGGGGAAGCAAAGCAAAGTTATCCTTAAAAAATATTGAAGCAGCTTTCTCACCCCAGACTGGAAAGAGGACAAGAATTGGGTAACCAGAATAGCCATTCAAATAGAGGCCTTGTTGTCCCAGGAGTCCTTGCACTGTGGAGATCTTAACAGCAGTGAGCGGAGTTTATCATGCCATGAATAATATTTGAAAAGTAATTGAGTTGGCAGTTTATCATCATCCACAGGGCTTGACAGAAAAAAAAAGCTAGAGAAATACTGTGGGTTCAAACTGAAAAAAAACCAAGAAGTTAAAATTATCAATCAAGATAAATAAAATGCAGTATATCTACACAATGGAATATTATTAGTCACCCTTTAAAATGAATGAGGTTCTGGCACATGCTACAATATGGATGAACCTGAAATCATTACACTAAGTACAATAAGCCAGACCCAAAAGGACAAATACCATATCATTCCACTTATATGAGGTACCTAGTATAGTCAGATTCATAGATATGAAAATTAGGATGGTGGTTGCCAAGGGCAGGGGGAATAGGGAGCTATTGCTTAATGGGGAGAGAGCTTCAGTTGGGGAAGATGAGAAAGTTCTAGAGGTCAGTTGCACAACAATGTGAATGCACTTAACACTACTGAACTGGACATTTAAGAATGACCGATCATATTGAGATTTTTTATGCAAATTTAACATTGCAATTTTCCTCCCTATCTATGATAATAAAAGTGTAATATGCTAATTAGACCAGACTTACTTCCAGACAAAGCTGGGCCTGTGAGGGAAGCCTGGGTCCTGGGTGCCAGAGGGAAGCCGGTGCTGGCAGCCAGGGGAAGGAAAGCCTACGCTTGCACGAACTTCGTGCACTGGGCCTCTAGTTATATTTTAATTGCATATATCTCTTCTTACCCTGAAAACCTTGTCTTAACATAATGCAGCAGAAAGCTATTTGTCTGCAAATATAGTTTATATAGCTTTGTCATTTTGTACCATTATCATAGCATTGGTCTTTTTTTTTTAAAAAAAAAATGTATTTTATTGATTTTTCACAGAAAGGAAAGGAGAGGGATAGAGAGTTAGAAACATCGATGAGAGAGAAACATCGATCAGCTGCCTCCTGCACACCTCCTACTGGGGATGTGCCTGCAACCAAGGTACATACCCTTGGCCGGAATCAAACTGGGACCTTTCAGTCCACAGACCGACGCTCTATCCACTGAGCCAAACAGGTTAGGGCAGCATTGGTCTTTTTGGTGAAGGATATAAAGGGGATCTACACTGATGTATTTTTTTTTTCCTATGGAGTCTTGTGATGGACCTCTGAGCAATATTGTGGGACTGGTCACTTACCTCAAATGATAAAATTTAGAGGAGTTTGGTTTGTGCAAGTGAGTGCAAGCACATAGGTGGTTATGCCTATGTATACACACACATACATACACACCACCACCACCATCACCACCACTACTGGCCAAGATTAAGCTACATCACCTTAATACACCTGGATCAATTTCCTTTGATTCCCTTCTCAGTCTGTATGTAAGTCAGGTAGTGTGTTGGGCATCAGTGTGACCAATTAATTCAAACTATTGCTCTGATGGGGGAGTTGTTGAGTAGTATAGAAGCAGTCTTTTAAAATAACATCCATTTGAATTGTAAAGAGATGGCTTTAGTTGACTATTGTTTTAAAGGCAGTTTTAAAGCTAAACAGTTTAGAGGTTGTATACTAATTCAGATGTGCTTAATTAGCCCTGGCTGGTTTGGCTCAGTGGATAGAGCATCGGTGTGCAGGAGGCAGCTGATTGATGTTTCTCTCTCATCGATGTTTCTGACTCTCTATCCCTCTCCCTTCCTCTCTGTAAAAAATCAATAAAATATATTTTTTAAAAAGATGTGCTTAATTAGTATACAACACTGTTCAGCAATATAATTTCTAATATAGTGTTAGACAAACGTATTTTAGCAAAAGACAATTTTTAAAATGCTAAAATGGTTAGCCTGATAATTTAAACTGTTAAATCATACAAGTAGGATAATCTTGGGGAAGTATTCACTAGGTGAATGAGAAATTCTAAGAAAACTTATTCTCTAACCAGGCTTTTAACAGTCTTATTGATATAATTTATATACCATAAAATTCACCCTTTTAAAGCATACAATTCGGTGGTATTTAGTATATTCAGAGTTGTGTGGCCCTCACCACTCCCTGATTTTAGAAAATTTTCATCTCCCCCAAAAGAAACCCTGTACTTGCTAGCAGTCATTCCTCATTTCTACTCAGGTTTTTAACTGAGAGTAAAGTATATATAGGTAATTAAATGGTAATTCTTTTTTCTGTAGTAACAATAGAGAATAATTCTGAGATAAGGCAAATATTTTTTTTAAATATATTTTATTGATTTTTTACAGATGGGAAGGGAGAGAGATAGAGAGTTAGAAACATCGATCAGCTGCCTCCTGCACACCCCCCACTGGAGATGTGCCCGCAACCAAGGTACATGCCCTTGACCGGAATCGAACCTGGGACCTTTCAGTCCGCAGGCTTATGCTCTATCCACTGAGCCAAACCGGTTTCGGCAAGGCAAATATTTTTTAATTATCACTCTAATTAAACACTGAGTAAGTCTTGGTTAAAATAGAGAAGGTTATACTCATAAACTCACTATGGATTTTCCCGTTATTTTCTTTGTAGAGACAAGATCAAGACTAATAGAACTTTCTAGAGAACTGAATGCTCTGGTCCTCTCTGTGAAGAAAGATCATCTTCCGCAAGTCAACCTCTGAGCTCCTTTCCTCTACCAACTCTGAGTGTGACACCATAGTTACTCCAGTACTGGACCTTTCCCAGAGAAACTTCCATGTAGCTACTTCAGATCTTCCAACTAGCGTAGTAAATTGAGTACCTTTATAGTATGTTGTGATTTGGTTGGTGCCTGTCATAAGAGAGCACAGAGCCTCGTGAGCGCTCTCGTGTCCTCATACCTCTCTCCTCATTATCATAGAGTCAAATGTCTACAGTGTCCCCAGGCTTCTAAGCTCCCTCCTCATCCCAGATACAGATCTCTACTGTTGTACTTTGTGACCAAATACCATGTTTGTCCCAAACCACTGACTAAGGCCTGGGGAATTGAAGACATTAGCTGAGCGATAATTCAATCCCAGGGCCCTTCTCACATGCATCACTCCTCGCTCTCTGATGGAGAGTTTTGCCTTCTGCCATCTGATCGTATTCTCATTGTGAGGTGTGTGTATTCCACGTTTAGTCTTTGATGCATTTGTTTTATTTTAAAATCCACGTATATGCTTCTATTATGTCCATTAAGCCGTTCCAAAAGTTGTCTTGGAATTTTTCACTTAACTGCTTGGCTTCAAAGATCTTAAGTGAAAAACTACCTTCTGGTCACTGTCAAGTTTGTAAAGAGTGGGAAGTAGAGCTTTTATGCTTATGTAAACTTTCTACTAACCTAATACTGTACCTTTGTCATATGATACTGCTTTGTAGTTTCCTAAGGAATTGAAGTCCTTGTGTGATGTACTTCACTAATTGTAAAATAGACTAAGGGTAAAGTTCTTTCTATTTTATTTTGGAAAATGCCCTACATCTTCATCATTTTCATTTTCATGAATTTTAGCCAGTTTTAGAATTGCCGATCTGATTTTCACAATCGTTTGCTTTTGGCTGAGAGTTGGAATTGGCAGAGGACTTAGGTGAGGGAAAAGGAGCCGTTATTATTGCCCCATAGAAATGGAAGCTATCGGAGAGTCCGGATTACAACCTGCCCCTTACATAGCTTCACGGGGTGTGTTTCTTTCATTTCATTATGCGCTAGTTCCCTTCATCTTTAGAAAGAACTCGCTCATGTCTTCCATCCTCAGAGGATCTCATCAGAGACGTCATAATCAGTTAGGTAGAAGAAAGGCCACTGTACATCCAAGACAGGAATGACAAGATGGTCTTTATGGAGGCTGAGTCAGTGTCTTGGGATAGGGCTTTTCCACCGGATTATTTCCTTGTGTAAAAAAATGTAGAAATAGTGGTTCTTTGCATTTAAAAGCCCTGGCTTCCTTATACATGTTAGCTAGTATATGAGTATCTTCCTAGGCCACTATTTCTAACATACTCCTGCCTTGTTCTGTTTCACTGTGCTTGAGGCATGCCCTTTGATTGTGATGCCCTTACAGCAAGATCCGTGTAAAGGTTGAAGATGGGAGATAGGGTATGGGAAATCCTCTCACATTCCTCCCTTTACCGATCTTTTCCAAAAGAAAAGATTTTTTCTAATGTTTTAGTGGCTTCATTTGTAGTCCTTCATTAATATGCTTTCTAGTTGACTCATATCCATCTGACCCAAGTACAATCTTGCCTCCTATTTGTTTTCTGCATTAAGAATTTAACTTTGCTCCCAATGTAACCATGAGCAGAGTTTCAGGAACATTTGGCATTCTCACAGTTTAGTGACCCAATATTCATTTATTGTTTTTGTTGGCTATGCATGATTCTTTGAACTTCCGTGCATCCCGTTGGCTGTTTGATGGGTTTGTTTCTGAGCAAATGGTCAGCTGTCTATCTATAAGTTGTAATATAAATAGGCATTGACCCCTTTCCTGCGAAATTCATTTAGTTTCCTCAATTCTATTGTTTGGATTTCATTGACTTGATTTTATTTTAAGTATTTAGAGACTGTCTACTATTTGGAACAGTGCCAGGCACATAGTAGGTGCTTAATAAATATTAGTGGAATGAAGGAATGCAAATTGAGAGACATTAACCTTGTGTGGAGGGCAACATCTTTAAATTCTTAAGCTAGCTTTTGTTTCCAAATTAAAAATCGTTCCATTCAAGAGCTGTGGAGGTACTGAATTTCCTATTCATAGTGCTAAGCAGTGACCTTGAAATGTAGAGAAATGAAAGAAAAGAAGTAGGGATGGATCCACAGAAGGTTTCTGATCCTTTTTTTGTCTTTAAATATTCATTTTGACTCCTTAATACAGTGGGTTATTTCCATCCAACCGAATGGCATGGTTTTATGGCCTTGCTTGTAGATTCCAAAGAACTTTCACTCACATAGAGCATCCCTTGATCCTTACTGTGCCATGAGGTGGACCATGCAGGCATTATCTCTGTTTTTCATGAGTCCCAAAACAGTGCAGTGTTTGCCAAGTGGCGTGGTAAGTGAATGGAAAAAACCAAAGAGAGTAATGGGTCTCCTTATTCCTAGACCTATACACTCAACAATGCACCAGGTAGTTAGTATTATCCTTTTTTGAGTGTGTGGAGAAGATAGAAACCAGTTTTTCTATAGTGCAAGAGAATTCCATTCAGTTTTCATTTTGGCATGGTTAGTTAGAGGAGCCAATCGAATAGATTTGGCAACTTTCACCGAGGAAGACAGGCAACTTAAAGTGCAAGGCAGTCAGTAATTGCTAGAGTTCTTTAGATTTAATTTTATGTTTGAATGAACTCAGTGCTCTCTGCCAGCCATTCACACAAAGACTCCTCATTTGAGAGTTGATGGTTTTATCTTTTGGAGGACTGGTTGCAGCTTTATTTAGATTTTCTTGCTTATTTACTAATGTTACAGTTCCTTATGTTTAGTAACTTGGCTGCCTCTCAGGTTCTTGGGTCACATCCTTTGTCCCTCCATTCTTTGGGCACCTCACTTTATTGTCTTCTAGTGTCTGCTGGTACTGAGCCAAGTCTAGATCTTTCATCCCCTTTGCTAGATGACCTGCTTGATTGTCTGCGGTACTTGTGATTTCTTGTTTATTCTTGAATTCAGTAACTTCATTTGAGTATGTCTCAGAGTTGACAGTCATCTGTTGGCTTTTTCTGGTTCTCAATGAGCATTAGATACTGACATTTGGGCCTAACAGTATTTCTTTTTTAAAAAAAAAATTTATTTACTTTAGAGAGGAAGAGAGAAGGAGAGAGTTAGAAACATCAGTGATGAGAGAATAATTGATTGGCTGCCTCCTGCACGCCCCCTACTGGGGAGTGAGCCTGCAACTCGGGCATGTGCCTTGACCAAGAATCGAACCTTGACCTCCTGTTCATGGGTTGACGCTCAACAATTGAGCCACACCAGCCGGGTTTGACTATTTCTCACTGGTTTATTTGTTCTCTTCAAGTTTGTACCAGCATTGGCTCTCTGTTAACTGTCTTTCACATTTACCTTTCATTCCATCACTGTCGTCTCCTTGTCTTTTTTCCTGCGGTGGGATTTCTTTCTCGTCTCCCAACCTTCCATCTCACTGACTCCGTTTTCTGTAGTGTTAATCCTAGGTCTTGATGCTTGCAATGTGGCTTTCACTTCTGCCCCCAAGTTTATTTTTTTCTCTGTTTCTTTCCTTAGCCCTACCAGCTTTTTTCTCTCATCATGTTGTCCTCTTTGGCTCCTTATTCTGTTACTTTGGAGGCTGAGCTCTGTTGTCTACATTGTTGGGGTTTCTGAAATCATTCTCTTTCCACAGTATGTTTATCTGTCTTTTGTTTCATTCATTCCTTTTCTTCTGTGTTGCTTTGCTCCGTTATTGTGGCACAAGTATGACGGCCTTTTCTGCTTATTATTCTTCATTGCATGGGACCAGTTCTGTCTGCCCAAGAAGAGTATGGAGAAATCCTCCTTGACTCCTTTCTCAAGTAAGAAGAGTTTGAATGATCACCTTAGCACTTGAACTGTAAGGCCAGATCTTGATGGTCTCTAATGATGAGGCTGTTGTTTTGCTTTTCGTTCTGCTCTCTGGATATGGGGGAACAGGGGATGCATCAAAGCCCCCTTGGGCCATGTTGTCTGTGAGTGCCTTTCGTGGACACTGTGAGATCCTCTGCCCAGGAGTAGCCATGTCCCACTGAAGAAGAGGGATTCCCCTTGGCTTCCCCCATTTCTGCTAGATGTCGCACTAGCAGGAGTGCAGTGGGTTCGTACTTAGGCTCTGCTGGAGTCTACGTACAGCAGGTCCTCGAATAACATCATTTCATTATAACATTAGTGAGGTGCCATAGGAACTTAGCTCTTGTTGATATCAGTTAGCCTATGGGAAAATTGCTTTTGTTTCACATCGTTTCACGTCAAGCCAAAGACCCTATCAATGACGTTCAGTGAGGACTTAGTGTAGTCAGCATTTGTGGCTCCTGAGTTAGTTTCTCTCCACTGCACACAAATGGTGCATCTGAGATCAACCTCCCCTCTTAGGTTTGCTTTTGGAAGTGCACCCATACAGTATGCATTCAGCTTCTCCTGCCTGCCGCCAGTCCTTGTTTCTCCAAGTTCAGAAGAAATGATTGGTAGAGAGTCCTTTGGAATGCTCTCAGGAACAGCCCAGCAACTGTGGCTTTCTTGACAAATTAAAGAACCTTCCTTTGATGAGTCCCCAGCTTCATTGGATCTGTCAGACACTCCCCTCGAGTCTTTGGTATGTGGTGGTAGCTTTTATTAGTTTCATTATAGGCAGCTTTTTCAGTTTTTGGTTGAGTGTATTGAAAGGGCAGGGGCACTTAGATAAACATGCATTTATTCTGCCATCTTTCCCAGTGGTCTGGGTGCTTAAACATTAACTTTGAAGAGAATGCCCTTCATAACCATAATCTATGTTAGTAAACAGAAGGACCCAATATCGCTAGCAGGAGGAAGCTTTAATAACTTGATCAATATGGGATTTTTGTTTATTGTTCTTAGTGGGAAGATAACTTTTAACTCAAATTCCTGTTTGAATGATTAGAGATAGCAGTGCCTTCTGGTTTGAAAGTAAGGGACATGTGACATTTTAATGAATGCAAGATGTTATCAGCCATTGACAATTATTTATTAGTTAGTTAAATATGATAGAATATTTCAAGCAAGCGTATAATCAGAGTTACCAAGATAAGTATAAACTATTTCTTACTAACAGTTCACTACTTGAGCTGCCCCACTGAGGGTAGTTACCCTTGTGAGAGCTTTACTGTGGTACAGGTTTTCTTACCTGTCTTTTCAATCAACCCATTTTATAATTTGGTTCATTAAGAAATAGAAAAGTTAAAGGCCTCATCAGGATTATTTCTGTGATTCGTGCATGAGCGTTTAGATGGTTTGTATATCTGGGGCCTACTGCAGGAGCACACAAGGTAATGTTTCAAAAGAGCACTGGCAGGTGGATCATGGCGTGGGGTTATGTGGCCTGTTTGTGGGACCTCCTTTCCTTGTGGCCAGCGTGTTATACTCGGCTGACTGTTTTCACCTTCAGGGCTGAGCATAATGACCAAAGAATGTGAATGACAGCCTGGCTGCCTTTAGTTGGGGACTAATCAAACTCCACTCTATGCAGTGCCTTCCCCTAAGGTCAGAGCAGTTGCCCTGGTTCTGTCCTTGTGTGAAATGGAGACTTCAAAACATGCCCACATGTAAGGGACAAAGGAAGTTAAAGTGGTAGTCAGAGGAGTGATGTCAAGGAAAGTCATGTTCATTCCTCTATTTAAATAATAGTGAACATCTACGGTATGCTAGCAACTGCGCTAAGTGCTGGGCATGTGGCAGTGATCAAAGCAGACAGAAGTCCCTGCCTCAGGGAGCTTATGTTCTAGTAGAGGAGACAGACAAAGCCTAACACAAAGGAAGTTTCTAGTATACTTGGGAGACAAGTGCTATGGAGAAAAATAAAGGGGGTGAATGGAGGGTACCAACTCTGTAAATATTTTCATTGTAGATAGGAGTGTTCCTTAGTGATTCCTGAATTATTTCACCTTTGTATCTTTTTTAAAAATCCTCACCCGAGGATATGTTTTTTAAAATTGATTTTGAGAGAGCGAGAAAAGGAGAAAGAGAAACATCGGTGTGAGAGAAACATCAATAGGTTGCCTCCTGTACGTGTCCCGACCAGGGATTGAACCTACAATCCTATGATGTACAGGACGATGCTCCAAGCAACTGAGCCACCAGCTATGGCACCTTTGTATCTTTTTTAAAAAATATATTTTTACTGATTTCAGAGAGGGAGAGAGATAGAAACAGCTTTGGTGACTTATTAACTGGCTTAGTCCTTTGTTGGGAACAGTATTAAGCTCAGTCTGGGAACACCTTGGCTTATAAGTTTTAGGCACTCACAGCTTTTCTTTTCTTTTCTTTTCTTTTTTTTTTTTTTTTTTTTTGCTTTGCAAACTTGATCTAATCTAATAATTAATGAATAGTTAAAATTATACCTAAATATTTGAAAAAACCACATAATTTTGTTTCAACATTTTCTGGCGTAACTATAATTTTGTTTCAATTACAGTTGACACACAATATTATATTAGTTTCAGGTGTATAATCCAGTTATTGGACATTATATAACATATTAAGTGGTCACCCTGATGAATCTAGTACCCATCTGGCACCATACACAGTTATTACATTATTATTGACTATAGTATTCCCTATGCTGTACTTTACATTCCCTTGACCATTTTGTAACTACCAATTTGTACTTCTAAATCCCTTCACCTTTTCACCTAGCCCCCAACGCCCCCATCTTTTAAAATCCCAGTCCCCCAACTCTCTCCCCTCTAGCAACCACCAGTTCTCTCTCTGTGTCTATCAGTCTCTTTCAATTTTGTTAGTTTATTTTGTTCTGTAGATTAACATATAAGTTAAATCATATGGTATTTGTCTTTCTCTGACTTCACTGAGCACAATACCCTCTAGGTTCATCCATGCAAATGGTAAGATTTCATTCTTTTTTATGGCTGTGTAATATTCCATGGTATAAGTATATCACAGCTCATGTATTCACTCATCTATTGATGAGCACTTAGGTTGCTTCCATAACTTGGCTATCCTATATAATAAAAGGCTTATATGCAAGTTGTCCCCTTGGGAGTTTGACCACTTGCTATGACGTGCGTTGACCACCAGGGGGAAGTGTGGAACAAAGAAAGGCCCCAGCTGGCAGCCAGGGGAAGGAAGGCTCTGATCAGCCCTGATCGCCGCCCAGGCCTAGGGACCCTACCCGTGCACAAATTTTGTGCACTGGGCCTCTAGTTGTAAATAATGCTGCAATGAACATATGGGTGCATATAGTCTTTTGAATTAGTGTTTTGGGTTTCTTTGGATATATACCCAGAAGTGGAATTGCTGGGTCATAAAGCAGATCCATCTTTTTAATTTTTTGAGGTAACTCCATACTGTCTTCCACAGTGGCTGCATCAGTCTGCATTCCCATCAGTAGTGCATGAGGACCCGCTTTTCTCCACATCCTCTCCATCACTTGTTTGTTGATTTGTTGATGATAGCCATTCTGACAGGTGTGAGTTAATATCTCATTGTGGTTTTAACTTGTATCTCTCTGATGATTAGTGATGTTGAGCATGTTTTCATATGTCTTTTGGCCATCTGTATGTCCTCTTTGGAGAAGTGTCTATTCAGGTCCTCTGCCCCTTTTTAAATTGGATTGGTTGTGTGTGGGGGTTTTTGGTGCTTAGTATGTGTTCTTTATAAATTTGGGATATTAACCTCTTATCAGATGTATCATTGGTGAATATGTTCTATCATTTAGTAGGTTGTCTGTTTACTTTTTTGATGGTTTTTCCTTTGCTGTGCAAAAATTCTTTAGTTTAATAGAGCCCCATTTGTTTATTTTTTCTTTTGTTTCCCTTGTGTGAGGAGATATAACAAAAATATTGCTACGACAAAAGTCTGAGATTTTATTGGGTATCTTATCTTCTAGGATTGTTATGGTTTTGAGTCTTACATTTAAGTCTTTAATCCATTTTGAGTTTCTCCTTGTGTAGGGTGTAAGGAGGGTCTAGTTTCATTTATTTGCAGGTATCTGTCCAATTTTCCCAGAAATATTTATTGAATAGACTATCTTTACCCCACCATATGTTCTTGCCTCCTTTGTCAAAGATTAATTGACCATATAAGTGTTGGTTTATTTCTGGGCTCCCTATTCTGTTCCATTGACCTATACTGAATGGCCAGATTATTATGACCACCCCATCAGTACTTCATTGGGCCACCTTTTGCCTTCAATACTGTGGCGATTTTTCTTGGCATTGACTCCACGAGATGTTGAAAGGTGATGTGAGGAATCTGACACCATACCATGCCTGATGAATAGCACTGTCCAGTTCTGTGAGATTTGATGGTTGTGGAACCAGCTGCCTGATGGCTCTTTAACTTTGTCCCACAAATGCTCAATTGGATTGAGATCTGGTGATTGTGGGGGCCACCTAAGCAAGGTAAAGTCTCCCTCATGTTCTTGAAACCACTCCTAAACAATACAAGCACCGTGGCATGGCGCATTGTCTTGTTGGAAGAAGCCATCTCCATTGGGATACGCCATCAACATGATAGGATGAACCTGATCAGCAACGATACTTAGGTATGTTGTGCTATTCAGATGTTGTTCCACATGAATTAAAGGGCCCAAATCATGCCAAGAAAACATGCCCCAAACCATAACACTGCCCCCACCAGCTTGAAGGGTTGTACTCATGCATGTGAGGTGCATGCTTTCATGCTGTTTCCGCCAAATTCTCACTCTGCCATCTGCATGATGCAACTGGAAACGTGATTCATCGGACCACATGACTTTTTTCCAATGCTCGACTGTCCAATCCTTGTGTTCCTGTGCAAATTGGAGACGTTTTATCTTGGTAACTGCAGACAGTGGAGGTGTTCAAACAGGCCTTCAGCTTCCATTTACCATACAATGCAATGTACAGCTAATTTTCCTACAAGCGTCAGGTGGTCATAATAAACTGGCCACTCAGTGTGTGTGTGTGTGTGTGTGTGTGTGTGTGTGTGTGTGTGTGTGTTCCATGTTCAAAGGCTGTTAAATCGTGTTGTTTACCCATATAGTCAGAAAAAAATCACTTCTACTGTCATGGTAAACAACCTGCTTCCCTATTTCTAATGGTCTGGCCCTCTAGCAACTTCAGCGGGAAATTATAGCTAATTTTCCTACAAACGTCAGGTGATCATAATAATCTGGCCACTCAGTGTATGTGTCTGTTTTTATATCAGTGCTATGCTGTTTTGTTTACTATGGGCTTATAGTATGGTTTGTTATCCGGTAGTGTGATACCTCTAACTTTGTTCTTCTTTCTCAATATTCCTGAGGCTATTAGGTATTTTGTTTTGTGGTGGTTTTTGTTTTTTAAATCAAAACTTATGCCACAGACATCTGAGAATCTAGACACTTCATATTAGTGTTTCGAAGTGTTTCATTGATACCTTAAGACAAGTGTTTTAAAACCGTGGCATGATTTAATTTCAAGTTGCCAATTTTGTTTTTACCAGCATCAGAAAGTTATGGCTACACTGCCAATGCCTGGTCTGCTTAATTTGACTTAAGAGTTTAATATGACTTAACATTAAAAGCTCATGCTACCCTGAAATATATAATTTCACACATATGGTGACATTCAACATTCAAGTGCCAGGGTTTTTTTACCCTTTGGGTCAAGTTTATTCAAACTTTTAAAGAATCACTGTTAGGCTTATAAAAATTAATATTTGTCAAAATGTTCAATAAACATTACATAAAACTAGCAGCAAAAAATATCTAGAAATCTGTTGCATGCAAATAGTTTTCTTCCCAACCATGGAGGTTTTTTTTTAAATATGTTTTTATTTTTAGAAAGAGGAAGGGAGAGTGAGAGAGAGATAGAAACATCAATGATGAGAGAGAATCATTGCTCGGCTGCCTCCTTACATGCTCCCTGCTGGGGATTGAGCCCACAACCCAGGCATGTGCCCTGACTGGGGATCGAACTGGGATCTCCTGGTTCATAGGTCAATGCTTAATCAATGAGCCATGCTGGCCAGGTGGTGCTTTTTACTTTTTTACTAAAAATAATTTATTGCTTTTTAAAAAGTAAATTAATAATTATAATAGATCTAGTGGCTCAGTGCACAAATTTGTGCACATTGAAAGGAAATTAATATCCTTTTAATATCGCTGTTCACCCTTTCTCTATAATACAAGTGTCAACCAAATTCATGATCAACAATGACAAGTGAAAACACATGTGTGTGATTGGCACCAGCGAGAGAGAGCTTTATATGTATTGTGCATGTGCAAGTCAACTTAGCTTTTTATAGATATAGAATAAACTTGCTTAATTAGAACTGCTTTCTGATTTAGCTAAACTTTTTCCAGCCCAGTGAAGCACCCCAACTTCTCTTTCAGCAACATAGCAGTAAATATCAACATGAAGCACATTATTATTGTAAATTACACAGGGAGAACAAAGGGTAAAATATTTAACTGCAGCAGTGTTTGACTATGTTCTGTGCAGTGAGAAAACCTGAAGTCATTTTCAAGGTCCACCATTTCTTACTTCTTTTCAGTCGGGTCAAGTTTCTAAGCTTTCTAAATCTCCATTTTCCGGCTAATGAAAAGAAAATAGGGTTCCACTGAGTCTCCTATCTACCTACTCCAGGACTTCTGTGAGGATCAAATGAGATGAGGCACGGGAAAACGCTTCTCAGACATTTGGTTACGGTGTAAAATGTTTCCACCTGTGTTCCTGGAACTCCAAGGAGGCTAGTCGCTAGGGAGAGGAAGCCAGGCGTTGCTATGTGATGTCATTACCCAGCATCCACAGTGACCCTGTTTTGGGGCTGGGCTGGGCTATGGGCCGCATTTTGCGCCATGGGGTCTCAGCAGCATCTGCTGCAATTTGGTGGGCTGTCGCTTCAAGGTGGTGGCGGAGCCTGTGTCCCATTTGGGGGAAGCCGAGTGTTGCTTTCTGGGCACCAGGTCTGCGGTGCCCTTTCTCTGTGTGCCCTTTCTCTGTGTGCATCATGGCAGCTCCTGCATTGAGCATCTGCCCCCTGGTGGTCAGTTCGCATCATA
This sequence comes from Myotis daubentonii, assembly GCF_963259705.1. Classification (NCBI taxonomy): domain Eukaryota; kingdom Metazoa; phylum Chordata; class Mammalia; order Chiroptera; family Vespertilionidae; genus Myotis; species Myotis daubentonii. The sequence continues at coordinate 124,183,486 of NC_081861.1, read as the reverse complement.
GCAACTGGTCAGAAGGTGGGAAGGGCACTTAGCATATTAGCCTTTTATATAGATAGATACCAAATTGAGTTTAATCTAACGTATTAACAGAAGCATAATACACTAGTAAACAGGGACTTCCAACTCGCTATATAACGAACTAAGAAGGAAGTTAATTAAATTCTTGATTTAGCTAGGGGAAAACATTGGTCACTGCCACTTAATCCCATAAATTCATGCTGTTCCACATTTAAAGGGGAAACAGAGTAGGGGTCCCCCTGCTCTTCCCACTAGAAATGCACTGGAAAGTGACAAGCCTAGGGCAGTATAAAGGCTGCTAATGCAAGTTGGAGCTGAAGTAAAAATTCTATTTTCAATGCCTTAGGGAAGTGGAAGGGATTAACATTCACCAGGTCTACATAGATGACACTTTGGTCATAAAACAGCCCAGAGTAAGAATTCATTTGTGGAATGTGGTGAGCATGGTCACGTCCTAATTCTTTCTTGGAGTTTGGAAGCATCACTGGTCATGTAACTATTAATATTCAGGAATAAAAGAGACACTAATGCTGTGCCTTCCTCAGCTTCCACAGTGGATCTTGCCCCCAAGGTGACTAAAAAGATGGCCCAATATCAGGAGTAGAGGTAGGGAGGTATAGTCAACTTCAGAAAATGGTTCCATATAAATTTTTGGATTATTCTAATCCTGCAAAATATGCCATTGGCATTTTGATAGGGATCACATTGAATCTATAGATTGCTTTTGGCAGCATGGACATTTTAATGATATTTTAAATCTTCCCATCCATGACCATGGTATATGCTTCCATTTATTTGTATCTTCCTCAACTTCTTTCTTCAGTGTTGTATAATTTTCTGAGTACCGATCTTTTACTTCCTTTGTTAAATTTATTCTTAGGTGCTTTATTTCTTTTTGGTACAATTATAAATGGGATTGCTTTCTTAGTTTCCCTTTCTGATACTTCATTATTGGTATATAAAAATGCAATAGACTTCTGGATGTTTATTTTGTATTCTGCTACTTTACTGAGTTCATTTATCAGTTTTAGTAGATTTTTGGTAGAATCTTTAGGGTTCTCTATATACAATGTTATCTACAAATAATTACAGTTTTACTTCTTCCTTTCCAGTGTGGATTTCTTTTATATCTTTTTGTCTGATTTCTGTGGCCCGGACTTCCGGTACTGTGTTGAATAAGAGTGGTGAAAGTGAACATCCTGTCTTGTTCCTGTTCTTAAGAGAAAGTTTTAGTCTTCCCCATTGAGTATGATGTTGGCTGTGGGTTTGTCAAAAACGGCCTTTATTATGTTGAGGTATGCTCCCTCTATTCCCTCTTTGCTCAGTTTTATAAATGGGTGCTGAATTTTATCAAGTGTTTTTCCTGTGTTTATTGATGTGATCCATGTGATTTTTATCTTGCATTTCATTTATTGATTTGCAGATAGTATACCCGCCTTGCATCCCAGGAGTAAATCCTACTTGGTCATGGCGTATGATCTTTTTAATGTATTGCTGGATCCAGCTTGCTATCATTTTGGTGAGGATTTTAACCTCCATGTTGATCAGAGACATTGGCCTGTAATTCTCTTTCTTTGTAGTGTCTTTATCCAGTTTTGGAATTAGGGTGATGCTGGTCTCGTAAAATGAGCTTGGGAGTCTTCCCTCCTCTTGAATTTTTTGGAATAGTTTTACAAGGATATGTAATTAGTTCTTCTTTGAATGTTCAGTAAGATTTACCTATCAGGCATTCACAGCTTTTAAACAATCTCTCACAGTCCTTATTTAAATCGTCGTAGAAGGATATGACAGCCTGAGAGCACTTGACATTAGCTTCCTTGGCTGGTACCAGGTAGGCCTCATCAGAGTTTTTCCATTTCATCAGAAACATTAATTCTCCACTGGGGTCTGTAGCTCCAATAATCCACTCCAGCTCCAAAACCCAGGCAAAGCTTTGTGGCTTTTCTGATTCTTCTTTCTTCTTCTTTGGTTTGCTCTCCTCTCCCTTATCTTCAGAATCAGTCAGCTGTGTGCTGGCCTCCCTCTGATTTGTCTGTCACATGTGCTGTTTTCTGTGACTGTAAAAACTCAGCACTGAGGTCGGGGCAGTCCAGGTTCTTTCTGGCTCCCATGTGTTGTCCTCATCTAAGAACCCCTTCCACTCGAGGACTCCACTCTGCCCTTTACCACTCGATGGTTGAGAACTTTTCCCACCACATAGTCCTCTTCCTCCTCTTCTAGCACAGCCTCCACTTAATTCTTGTCTTATTTTTTCCCCATAGTGCTCACCAGCTATGGGGACAAAGGGTGATGCTACTCGCTCAGCCAGCATGGCTAAGTGGTTGAGTGTCGGCCTAGGAACCAGGAGGTTGTGGGCTCAGTCCCCAGTGTGGGGTGTGCAGGAGGCCGCCGATCAATGATTCTATCTCATCATTGATGTTTCTCTCTCTCTCCCTTTCCTTTCCTCTCTGAAATCAATAAAAAAAACTTTTTTTTTTCAAAAGGGTGATGCTGCTCTCCGTGGTGGTTCCACGCCCTGGGAGGAAACAGCAAAGCCACAGTGGACACTTTCCATTCTCTGACACCTGCCTGTGTAGTCACTCATGGAGGGTAGAGCTAAGTATTGGAGAAAGACAGGATGCTAGGACGCCTTTAATCATTCCCATAGGTAGGGCCAATTTGTCTCCTTTAAATTGACTTATTTGCATATAAATAAAAGCACCTTAGGACATCACTACTGACAGTCTCCAAAAAAAATTGTTGGATACAGTTTAGTGCCTACATTAAAAGAAAGCCCACTCCTTTCTTAAATGGATATCCTTGCAGTGTTAATAAATCCCTAACAGTATTTGAATTCCCAATGTGCCTCCTTTTCCCCCAGCACTGGGGACTCTGCACGGGCTACATGCTCACCAGTGAAGTGGTGACTTCAGTGTTGGGTGGAATCTGCATGGCTCTTGAAAATGATAAACATCAGAAGTTGATGTCTAGAGTCCCATGGTTTATCCAGTTTGGACTATTGGGAATATTTTGGTGGGATTTAAAAAATGTTATAGGGATCTGAGTAGTAGATTTGTGATAACACTGAATCCAGGAAGCTCACAGTGAAAAGACTATGAACTTAACCTGAAAAACATTTCTCTATTCTATAAATCTCTCAGTGGCATTTGGATTAATCAGGCATAATTAAATGTAGTTAGATTTTTGTCAGATTGTAGTTCAAAATAATACTCGTCTTTGGAGAGGCTAATATATTCTGTAGAAATTTTATTAAGCACTTTAGTTAAGCAAACACGAAGAACAAAATCAGCCTCAGGAAGGTTAATTACTAAAAAAGCACAAAATATAGTAGATTGTGTAAACCATTAAAATTTTGAATACCATGGCTTGAGCATTAATGTATGTAGAGAGGTATTTTGGATTTTTTTTTCCACATTATATTTTCCAAAAGTACAGAATTGCAATTATAGTTTTTAAAAGTTCCCATCAAGTTTGCATAAGTTTTTCATGTTATAATTCCAAAAGTGAAGAATTACAGTGGTATTCTTTAAATGGCAACTAATCATTTTAGGATTCCACTAAGTTTGTTTCCATTGTAAGAACTCTATTTTTATTTCTGTAACTGTAAAGAAGTGATCTTTTAGGAGAAGTATTAGGAGAGAAAGTGTATGTAAAAGAGAGAATGTATATGAAAGCATCCGTCCGTGCCTGGCCTTTCAAAAAATGAAATGAAATTTTTAAAGAAAGGTGAAACAAGAGTTTAGATTATAACCATAAATCTTTATTTTTAGCAATGTCTTTAAAGGGAAAAGTAAAGGCATCAAATTGGTTTTATATGTCTTATTTTTTTGTACTCAGAGAATTACATTTTCAGTACCCTTGCATGTCTCAGGAAATAGCCTTTGATAAGAATCCCCGTAGAAATTTCTGAAACTCTCTCATGATGTGTTCATATTTGATAGTTCTTATCTATATTTCTTAATTAGAGCTTCCAAAGGATTGTCATCTCAGGAACACACGATTACCCAAGAAACGTGAGCCTTGTCTTTACCACCACTCAGATTCCATGGACTTTAAGCTGTTTTTGTGAGAAATGACGCCCAAATGCCCGTTGTTTGGTAGATATGAGATCTTTCTCATGCATATCTGAGGTGTTCATAGACAGAAAAACCCTGCCATTCCATTTTCTTCAGTCATTTTGCTGCTTGGCTTTTCAGTGAGGACTGTTTTCTATTGGAATTGAATCCTGTTGGGATAATAACAGTTCACTTGAAAGAACATTCTAGTAAATAATTCTAACTTTTGCCAACCTGAAAGTGGTCTGCTAATTGAAATTCTGTATATACCTTTTGCTAATGGGCTAAAACAGCACAAATGTCAAAGGTCATATATACTCTGTAAACAATATGTAAGCAAAGCAAAGCAATGTCTGAGTCCGGCACTGGGGCTGGTCTTGCTGTTCTCCAGTTCCCCTTGTGGTTTAATGGCAACCTTAGAATGGAATGCATATCAGTAACAACTACTTCATGTTTTCAAATATTCTTACCTTGGGATTCTTTCTGAGAGAAATTAAAAAGACTCTTACCATCCCATTGTAACTCTGTGTTGGCTCTTCATACATGCTTGGGCATCAAAAAGGCAGTTACAAAAGTTCATTCTGATTGGAAGTCAAAGGCACTGGCCATTTACCCATCCGTGCTCAAGGCAGTGTGACGAGACGAGTTTGGGAAAACAGATGAGTTAAATGCTTATATTGCTTATAATATATCACGACACCCCTTTCGTAGAAATTCCCTTTCCCTTTTGTCATTTGACCATTTATAACCGCGGGAAACCTCAATCTGTGTTTTAAAGGCATTATATTTTTTCATTAAGAATTGGCTTGGAAAAAAAAAAAAAAGAATTGGCTTGGGCCTTTGTCTAAAAAACTGCTGAGGTTACCTACTATTCCACATGTTTAACTAGGACAAATGTTTTAGGATAATTACAGCGAAAATCAGTAACGATAGGGATCTTAAACCACTGGCAACTGCCTGCCAGTGAAGGGGAACCAGGCCGAATAGCAGGCTTCAAAGCCTTGCTGGCCGAGCCTGGCCGGAGACAGATTTTGCCTGCCTGTCCTAACCAGCGCCAAAGGGCTCACCAAGATCCTGTCTCTGCTTCCTGTTTCTCTTGCTGCCTGTGTAACTCTTCCTGGGGAAAGCATCACCTAAAATCCTTTAGTTCCTTGCTTCTCACTTTTCAAAGTTCCCGTTAAGAGCTGGCATGTGGCTTTGACCAATACATTGTGCATATACTTAAAAGTCCTTTATAGACCAGACCAAACGAAATGTATCTGGACTCTGAGTAGACAGCCAAGGCAGGTTGGCCTAGGAAATGTCAAGTATTGACTATTTAAAACATATAAGTTGACTCTCTGCAGTGTTGGAGGAATCGGGTGATCGTGCCCCTGCCTTTGTTTCTATCGTGTTCCTTGTTACAATGATCCTCTCTTCTGCTGCTGCACTGCACCAGAACTGAATGAAGGCTACACTCTGCTTCAGAACCAGAGCTGTGCTCGAGTCCGTTCTGCACAGCACACCACACCACAGGTTTCAGGAGGATGGAGCAGAGCACTTTAGCATCCTGCCTAACCCTAATCTCTCTCTGCAGAATTGTTGCTGTTAGAATCATTTGAGGTTGTGATTGCTGCTTCAGGTTCATGTACACATCACACCATCTGCTGCTGTCAGTTCACATCCTCGTAGAGTACACAAGTGCTGACCACTGAGACATTTCCCAGATTTAGGATACAAGTTGTGAATACCTAAGAAATGCTTGAACCAAGTAAGAAAAGTGAATGCAGAGTAAAACACACTGTTATGAATATATCTAGCACTGTGTTTACATGTGAAGTTACTTGCTTGGCCGATTTTTTCATTATAACTCCTTAACTCCTCAAAGCAGAGTATAAACCGGGAACGATAACAGATTTGACACGAGAAGAATACTAACTAATGTGTTAAATACAAGTTCATTACAATGTGTGTACCCATAAGTCCTAATCTGATCCGGTTTGCTCTGTGCATCTGTCAGCTTAATGACAGTGATGAATGTACGTGTGCGTCCAGTGCTCATGAGCTGTCTTGTGGTTCATGAAATGAGCCTGGCCCCCTTGTGCTTTGTGCTATTTTGTGGCCTGGCTGGTCCACACTGTCATGAATGAAGGATGACTTCGGTTCGAGCTCATTTGTCACTCCACGTTCTGTGGAGAAAAGTGTTTTGTTGCTGTGATTGTTGGAAAAACATGACCGGACACGTGTGCGGCTCAGATAATGTTCCCTGTAAGTTGCAGAACCATCCGTGATGTGTGTCATAGCCAAGCTAGTCCCGGAGCACGTGGACAATTCTGTATCACAGTCATCAAACAATAAAATGGTAGTTGTGATTCATTGTGCTTTGGTGTGGTCTTTTCCTGAGCTTGGGCCAGTAGTCGCCTCCCTCTCTCACCTGTAAGCTTTGCCTACTACTGAAATTCAATATGTGAACAACAAGCATCTTTGAAAGTTGCTGGGAATGGAGTAAGGATACTTAAATTCTTATGATCCATCAAAAGAAAAATAGGTCATTTGGATTCTCTGTAGCAGGGAACATGTTTACCTGTCACTGGGCTGGGTGCTTAACAGTACTCTTGTCACTTCTAGACGTTGTTCTCTTTTTCAGGAACTCCTATTGGCAAAATAAAGGAACTGCTTAAGGTTAAACTTACAGAGGTTATTTTTAAAAAATATATATTTTATTGACTTTTTACAGAGAGGAAGGGAGAGGGATAGAGAGTTAGAAACATCGATGAGAGAGAAACATCGATCAGCTGCCTCCTGCACACCCCCCACTGGGGATGTGCCCGCAACCAAGGTACATGCCCTTGACTGGAATCGAACCTGCGACCCTTCAGTTCGCAGGCCAACGCTCTTATCCACTGAGCCAAACCAGTTAGGGCTACAGTGGTATTTTTTAAAATTTGGCCATGGATTGGGGAAAGGGGACCAAATAATATATTGTCCAAGCCAAGGACACCTTTGACAGTGAGAAAGAGCACTTTATGATGTAAACAGATGTAAGCCAGACTGTCCTGGGCAAGTTGGGTTTGAGAGGCCACGTAGACCAGAATGACCTGAAATTCTGGTTACATGTAGATTCCTGGGCTCTGCCTCAGCTCTCCTGATTCTGATTCTCTGGGGTGGAGGCTTAGGCATCTGTATTTTAACAAATGCCTTAGGGGCATGCTTTAAAAAGTGTAAGTTGTGCCCTAGCCAAGTAGCTCAATTGGTTGGAGTATCATCCTGATACAACAAGGTTGTGGGTCAGGGCACATACAAGAATCAACCAATGAATGCATAAATAAGTGGAACAGCACATTGATGTCTCTCTTTCTCACTCTCTTTCCCTTTTTCTTCCTCTCTCCCATTCTCTCTCTCTCTCTCTCTCTCTCTCTCTCTCTCTCTCTCTCTCTCTCTCTCTCTCTTTCTCTCTCTCTCTAAAAAAAATAAAAAAAGTGTAAGTTGTAAGCTGTTGCTATATGGACTATGCAGAAGATAACTTGAAATTTTAAAATTAAAAGGCAATTGGTTTTTTGATCTCTTCTGAGGAACTGGTGCCACACCAAAACCAGAACCCAGTGCCTCCAAAGACACTTGGCTGCAACTATGTGCTTCCTGAATGTAGTCTTCATATTAGCTTGCATTGTGTTATTCTATTTTAAAGATATATTCTTAATTGACTTTTTACAGAGAGGAAGGGAGAGGGATAGAGAGAAACATCGATCAGCTGCCTCCTGCACACCCCCTACTGGGGACTGTGCCTGCAACCAAGGTACATGCCCTTGACCGGAATCGAACCTGGGACCTTTCAGTCCGCAGGACAATGCTCTATCCACTGAGCCAAACCGATCAGGACCATTGTGTTATTCTTTTACTAAACATTCAGTGATGAGTGGGTGTCCTTTTTATTTACTATTATTTTTTAAATCTTTATTGTTGAAAGTATTACATATGTCCCCTTTTCCCCCTATTGACCCCTTATAGCCCACCCTGCCCCCTGCCCTAGGCCTTCACCACCCTGTTGTCTGTGTCCATGGGTTAAGCGTATAAGCATACAAATTCTTTGATCTTTTCCCACCCACCCACCCCTGGGTGTCTTTTTAAAATTTGAGAGCTACATAACTATCTTGTGTATTTATCACTTTAAAAAACCCACAAAATTTGTGTGGCTGGTGTGGCTCAGTTGGTTGAGTGTTGACCCATTAACTGAAATGTCACAGGTTCGATTCCCGGTCAGGGCACATGCCCGGGTTGTGGGCTCAATCCCCAGTAGGGGACGTGCAGGAGACAGTCAATCAATGTCTCTCTCCCTCTCCCTTCCTCTCTCTGAAATCAATAAAAACATATTTAAAAAATTTTTTTGAGCAAATTTGAGGCAAGAAACTTGGGTTTATATGGTTCTTGGGGGTGTGAATGTCAGGAAGTCAACATGTTTGCCTTGCTTCTGCTACCAGCTAGCTGTTAACTGTGCTTTAGTTTCCTCATCGATAAAATGAGGGAGTTGACCACGTGGATTCGAGGTTCTTTCCAGGTCTGATGTTCTATAGCATTCTTTAGGCACATTCTCTCTGGAGCATGCCTGCACCTTCCCCTTCCCCTCGCCCTCCCCCCAGGCATGATGCCTTTGCCTTTCTCTCTCCTAAACTCCAAGGGCCCTTCTTTTGCTTCTGTCATTTATTTACTGAGCCCACACAGCTCAGCTGGCTCACCTTTTCTACTTCTGTGACTTTCTAAAGAAACTTTCTCTTATAATTGAAAAAAAAATAAAACCTATAATGGAAAGCAGTTACTAATCAACTGCTTTCATGTTGTGATATGTTTTGCCCAAAGAATACAAAACCAGTGACTCTAAAAAGTGACACTGCTTTAGCCCTGGCCAGTGTGAACAGTGGTTAGTGAGTCAGCCCACACACCAAAGGATCAGAGTTCAAATCCCGGTCAAGGGCACATACCTGAATTGCAGGTTCAATCCCTGGCCCTGGTCGGGGCGTGTGTGGGAGACAACCAATATGTCTCTCTCACATCAATGTTTTCTCTTCTCCTCTCTCCTCTCCTCTCCTCTCCTCTCCTCTCCTCTCCTCTCCTCTCCTCTCCTCTCCTCCCCTCCCCTCCCCTCCCCTCCCCTCCCCTCCCCTCCCCTCCCCTCCCCTCCCCTCCCCTCCCCTCCCCTCCCCTCCCCTCCCCTCTCTCCTTCCCTTTCCCCTCTCCTCCCTTTCATTCTCTCCAAAAAATTAATGGGAAAATATCCTTGGGTGAGGATTAACTAAAAAAAAGTGACACTGGTTTTAGTTAGAATTTTAAAATTATCCATCTGTAACCAAAAGTCAGTGCTGTGCTGAAAAAGCATTCACAACTGGGCAACAGCATTCTTAGAGCAGCTACTCCTGCCCTGTTTTGAAGTTCATAAAGTAACAGTTTAGACTCAAGAGTCTATGGTTCCACGAAGTTGCCACAGAGCATTGCACTGTAGTGGACACTTTTACTTCTGTGTCTTTCATTTGTAATTCTTTCCAGTGTCTTAACAAAGGCATGTCTACAAATGATTATCTGCTGATACTGTCAGCTGTTCGCCTCATCATTACACATAGATGTGCTCTTTGATCACAAGAGTAAGTCACAATACATCATGTAGGAGATGTTGCCTTTAGGAAGGGTTTCTATAGACCAGCGGTTCTCAACCTGTGGGTCGCGACCCCTTTGGGGGTTGAACGACCCTTTCACAGGGGTCGCCTAAAACCATCGGAAAACACATATATGATTACATATTGTTCTTGTGATTAATCACTATGCTTTAATGATGTTCAATTTGTAACAATGAAAATACATCCTGCATATCAGATGTTTACATTATGATTCATAACAGTAGCAAAATTACAGTTATGCAGTAGCAACGAAAATAATTTTATGGTTGGGGGTCACCACAACATGAGGAACTGTATTAAAGGGTCGCGGCATTAGGAAGGTTGAGAACCGCTGCTATAGACTATCGTCCACCACTAGAACTCTGTGATGATGAGGATATTATCTATCTGTGCTACACAATATGGTCGTTAGTAGCCACCTGAACAGTTAAAAATGTGGCTAGTTTAATGTGTTTTTAATTTAATGTGTTTAAAAATTTTTTTAGTATATTTTTTAGAGGGAGAGAGAGAAACATCAATGATGAGAGAGAACCATTGATCTCCTGCCTCCTGCAACCCGGGCATGTGCCTTGACCAGTAATCGAACCATGACCTCCTGGTTCATAGGTCGACACTCAACCACTGAGCCACACCGGCCCAGCAATTCGTGTATTGATTTAAATTTAAATAGCCGCCTGTGGCTAACGGTTGCCATATTGGCCAGTGAAGCTATACACAGCTACTACATACTGTTGAAGCTTTTTACTTTAACATTGAGCATCCATTTTCACCTGTCACTGGGCTGGGTACTTAACAGTACCCTTGTCATTTCTAGATATTGTTCTTCGGTGACTCCTTTTGCCCTCTGCCCATTGATGACACTTTCATCAACATAATAGTCTCCTTTGGAATAAGAAAATAATGAAATGGTATTGAGACCTTTTTCTGCCATTGCTGCATATCAATTCTTACCTTTGCTGGGAAAGGCATTGATCATCAGCCTCTTTGAATCCAGTTATCTCAGAGGCACACTTTGTTCTGTGAGTTGAAATATTAACTACAGCCCAGAGGGTCTCAACTCAGCCACATTGGAATCTCCCAGTCACTGTCTCTGTGAAGTTTTTCTTTTTTTAATAAGAGTTCCCTAGGAGCTTGTAACGTGTGACAGGATTGAAAACCACTGATCAAGTCCAAACTAGGGACCAGCTAGAGAATAGCTAGAATGCTAGCAGCAGGACACGCTGTCTTCTTGGCACAGAGCAGACCGACGATCCCTGCCATCTTATTGATGCTGTTTAACAGCTCATTGGAAAGCACTTAAAGCAGCGGTTCTCAACCTGTGGGTTGAGACCCCTTTGGCGGTTGAACCACCTTTTCACAGGGGTCGCCTAAGACCATCCTGCAAATCAGATATTTACATGACGATTTATAACAGTAGCAACATTACAGTTATGAAGTAGCAATGAAAATAATTTTATGGTTGGGTCACAACATGAGGAACTGTACTTAAAGGGCCAGAAGGTTGAGAACCACTGACTTAAAGGCAAGAAGAGGCCTTATCGATTTGGATTTGAGGCTACCAAGCTGTTTCCTTCTGTGCAAGAAACTCTGAGCTAAGCTAATGCTGCTCGTGTCGTTTGCTGGCATTCCTGTCCAAACAGAATCCGCTAGTCCTCAAACAAAATAAACATGTTAATGATTTCAGCAGTGGGGATGGATACAGCTTGCCCCAGTTCCTTAGCAACCACTAAATATAATAGTGTAATTATTTCTGATGTTAAAGATGATTGTTGTCAGCTTAGCAGTCATTGGAACAGAACTTCCTATATGAAAACCGCTCTCTTCCTGGGCCTTCAATTGGTAACAAAATGGCAGTTAGTGAATAATGCCCCATTATTCAGGTGAGAGAGGCCCTTCAGACACCCTAAAATCAAAGAACCCAGGATGAGACATTGAGTGACCATCTCGTCCATAAAATAGCTCTGTCCAAATGGGAGAGTTTCAACTATTGCATGCAGAGCCCCACACCCGTTGATAAGGCCTTAAAGGAAAGTGTGTGCTGATGCCTCGGGACTTCGGTAGCTCCCCTAGAGCCTTATTGTTCATAGGCCTGGCTAAGGGGTGGCATCGTCAGTCTCCTCCAGTCAGTATTCTAAGTGAGTGGTTTCTAATAGAAAATCTACTTCTAAAAATCTACTTTTCCACCTTACCTGGTTTGGCTCAGTGGATAGAGCGACAGCCTGCCGACTGAAAAGTCCCGGATTTGATTCTAGTCAAGGGCACATGCCTGGGTTGCAGGCTTGATCCCCAGTGGGGGGGATGCAGGAGGCAGCCAATCAATTATTCTCTCTCATCATTGATGTTTCTCTCTCCCTCTCCCTTCCGCTCTGAAATTAATAAAAATATAAAAAAAATCTACTTTTCCTATTTTCTCCCACTCTGGGTAAGAGTTGATCATCTTTGCACTTGGGGAAATTTAGAGCGTCCCACCCCAAAGTGAATACTAAAATAATGTGAAATTATTTAGTAAAATCATTACAAAAATCTATTTAGCAGAATCAGAAACGTGCATTGTTCATCAAGAGCTCAGTAAAGTCAAAGGTCAGGAGAGGCCAGAACTGAGTCAAGCTACTGAACTGAACTTGGGGTGGAAGGCAAGGATGTGTCCTTTTTATTCATTACATCCCCAGCACCTACGAGCTCACTCAAATATTTATTGAATGGTGATGACAGGAATGTATGCTAGACCTTAAGTTAAAATGGACTCAGCCCAGCCGGCATGACTCAGTGGTTGAGTGTCACCCTATGAACCAGGAGGTCACGGTTCAATTCCCGGTCAGGGCATATGCCTGGGTTGTGGGCTTGATCCCCAGTGTGGGACATGCAGGAGGCAGCCGATCAATGATTATCTCTCATCATTGATGTTTCCATCTCTCTCCCTCCCCATTTCTCTCTGAAATAAATTTAAAAATATATACATATAATGCAGCTCAAAGGTCCCCATGCAGAAATAAGTTACTGGAGAAAGGAGCATGGAGTACCTTGCTACTGGATAACTAGAAATGAATCTTAGCTTAAACTGGCCGTGGTCAACATCCAAGGACCAAAACCAAAACAAAACCAACCAACCGAACACACAACGGGGACAACAGGCAGGAAACAGATTGTACCTGATAGCCAGAGACTATTCCAGAGCTTGTTTCAGCAGGAACACGTCCTATGATCAAAGACTGAACCCTTTCACTTCTTGTCTTCTTGGTGTCACCAAGTATGAATTGGGGATATGTACAGAGAACTGGGGGTGGGAAACTCCTAAACTTCCTTCTCTCCCAGCCATGGTTCTGTGATCATGAGTTAAGGATACAACACTTCCTGTCCTCATGGACCAATTCACATGTTCATTTGAGTCAGACATCCTCTGTTACATCTATTCTGCACTTCTCTTAAGACTCAAGAGAAACATTCAAGCAGATTCATCACAATGTAGGAATACTTCAACGGAAAACATGAATCTCTGTGTCTGCGTGAGGGTTACTGTTCCTCAGCTCTGTCAGGACCTGGGAAAAGTCTCAAGGGGTTATGACCAGTGTCTTCAATCATCACATGGCACACAGAGTATTGTCCCTCTCCCCAAGATGTCCCTATCCTAATCCTCAGAACCTGGGAATATGTTGTATTACATGGCAAGAAGGAATTAATGTTGCTGATGAACTTCAAATAGGGATATGTTCCTGAGTTATCCAAGTGGGCCTGATGTAATCACAAGGGTCCTTACAAGTAGAGGAGAGAGACAGAAGTGCCACAGTAATGTGATGTGAAAAATACTGTTCTGGCCATTGATGACTCTGAAAATGGAAGAGGCCATGAGCCAAGGAATGCAGGCAGCTTCTAGAAGCTGGAAGATGCAAGAAAACGGATTCTCCCCTAGAGCCTTCATTAGGGATGCAGCCATGCCAACACCTTCATTTTAGCCCAGTAAAGGGCCATTTTGGACTTCTGGCCTCCAGAACTGTAAAACAATAAATCTGTATTGTTTTAAGCCACTAAATTTGTTACAGCAATAAGAAACTAATACACACCTATTGAACATCTTTCATCTATCCTTAATCCCTGATATGGAAACAAGTAGAAAAAGAAAAAATGCCTCAGTTGTGTTAATGTTGATTTGTGGTTAGGCTAGTAAGTGGTATCTTGCCAACCTCTGTCCAGTGGAACACGATTCCAGACAAGAAAGACTGGTTATATCCTCAAGTTACGTAATGAGTCAGTTCCTGCCACAGGCATAGCAAATAACAGGTTTTCTTTGAACTTGGAAATTTTACAGTGACAAGTTTGTAACCAGTTGAAAAGGTCCCTGTGGAAAGGGTAAGTATCCCCATTCCTTCAGGTATGGATTCATTCCTTCTTTGAAAATGGAAGGTTACCTATAAAATATTTTAGGTCTAAACGGTGCTTTTATTAATATAGTACAGCAATCAGGCAAATCAATTCCTTTCCCCACCCCCAAGAAAGATAATGAAGGTAAGGAGATTAAACATTGCTTATAGGAAACAATACAAGCCAGCCCTACTCTGAACATTTCTTCTCATGTTTCCCACCTTTGGTCAACACAGCTGATACTCAGCTAATGTTGGTTTTCTAGAATATAAATTATGGCAGTTCACGAGGACCGAAAGTACAGATCAATTAGTGCCTACAGATATTTATGCCTTTAATAATATTTTCCAATTTTACTGGTCATTTATTGGCTTTTACCTGGTACTTGATGGTTTAAAGAATTTGATCACAAGATATACTTTGGTGCTTATGAACTGTCACACTTGGTTTGAAAAGCATCTCCATGGAAGTCTTTTTTAAATCTAATAGCTCCTACTGAATACCTAGAGAAGAAGTTTAAACATTCAACTTCACTAGCCCATGGGGACTCTGTGTGTAAACATTCTTGATAGTGTACCCTTTTATCTCGGGTGTTGTATTTATTAACAAAGGCTATTTCTCTTTGGGGCAAATGTCAGAGTTCTTAAACATGAGTTTTGTTATGCCTTCCAACGGATTGTTTTGCCCTTGAAAACATCTCTGCGGTATCATAAAAGTTGAGAACAAACCTGTCACTGTGACTCTAAATACAACTTGTCAGGAATGTTTTTGATCTGTGAGGCAGAGCCGAGTAATATGGTCTGTGAATAACAGGTGTTCTCTTCTTAAATTAATTCTTTTGCTGACTACAGGCCTGGCTTTATTGCTTCTAGAGCAGGGTGGGGAACCCTTTTTCTGCCAAGGGCTATTTGGATATTTATAACATCATTCTCTAGCCATACAAAATTATCAACTTAAAAATTAGCCTGCTATATTGGGTCAAACATTTCACTAACTCACCCCTAATGCCTTGGCAGGGCCAGACCAAATGATTTCGCGGGCCTTATACTGCCAGTGGGCCAGACATCCCCACCCCTGCTCCAGAGTCTGGGTTAACATTAGAACTGTTGTTACTCCAAAGAGCTAGACCTCACCAGATGGAGTTAATTTGGCTAGTGGAGGGCCTGAGCGCATTCTCAGAACATGGGCCAGGTGTGTGTGTGTATGGGGTCGGGGTGGGGGATCTGCTTTGATTGTTGACATTTGGGATCCCGATTTAGTGCCTCCACCCCCATCTGTCAGCTTCCAGCTGATCAAATGAGCTTTTTCCCAAAGCTGCAAAAGTGGTTGAAATGGCCACGCCCCCATGTTGCCAAGCAGGTTAAAAGCATTCATTCCATCAGGTGTAAGAAAAGTGGGTGGAGCCTGAGATTCTGGATCATGAGGCGTGAAACTTGGATGTTTCAGTTGTGAAGGCCCCAGGCGACCTCTCCAGCACCCACTCCGTGAGAGGTGAGCACTTTCTCATGGTCACTGAGTGACCGCCTCATTGCTGGAGAAGCCTCAGGACAATGCCAGCTGCCTCATCGATTTAGAGACCTTTCCAGGCAAAGGAGCCTTCAGAAGCCATTCCCTCCAACCCTTCATTCTACAGAAGCAGACACTGAGGTCAGAGAAGTGGTTTGGCCAAGGCCAGCAAGCAAGTTGGCAGGGGAGCCTACAAGCCAAAGTCCCAACCAGGGTCCCCACATGACCTCGCCCCCAGGCGGGTCTGTTCATAACTAGCGTTTAAGTCAGGTGCGCCCCCTCTGGCAACTCCTTGACTCTGCCCAGTGCTGCCCAGCGCAGAGGCCTGGCTTTCAGTGCTGGGGACACAGCTGGGCAGAGCTGGACCAGCTGTGACGCCTGGATTTTTGCACACGTTTGAGAAACAAGCAAAAATGTAATTCTGTATCCCTTTATTTAGAAACAGGTGGGGAATGCTGTGTTCCGTTTGGGAGCAGGAGTGGACTGGGAGCAGGAGCGAAAGGGTTGGGGTAGGTTTGAGGGCTGATTCCAGTAGTTTGCATGATTCAGCACCAGAGCAAATGCTTGGGCATAAGGTCAGCCTTGAACCCACATAGTCATCGTCATCTTGTCTAATATGTACAGCATAGTCTACAGTATGTATGCTCCTTATGGCTTTGTCCCGGAACACATTGCTATGACGCAACAAAAATCTCAAGTCCAAGAGGAGAAGGTGCAAACGCTTTATGAGTTCATGGCCGAGACTGGTGCCAAACGGGTCCCCGAGGCACAGGAATGCCTCTGCTCTGTTGGGGTTCATCTGACTCAGCTGTGTTTTGCCCTAGGGTTCGGCTGGGTGCGCAGATGAGGCCTGAAGATGGAGAAAAAGCAAACCGGCGCTCTTTCTGTCCCTCCCTCCAGGGATGGCTGGACTGACAGGAACTACGGCCTAAGGCATGGAGCAAGATTGCAAGCCCGCAGCTGGGTCTCTTCTCCACCGAGCAGGTCAGAAGGTAGAACTTCAGTCTCGGGTTGATTCCCTTTACCTTTGTAAGGCCCTGGTACACGGGAGCTGGCTTCCCACAAACAGCCATTCGCGGTGACCCCGGCATTACAAGTCCCCCGTGTGTTTAGCTGGTGGAAGGGTGGACATCTGATTTCAGGGTTCCCAGGAGGAGGGTGTAGTGGCTAATGGAGAAGTCCTGACATGGGGAGGCAAGGGGGCTGGGGTACCCACACCCCCCATGGGTACCTGCTGACTTTGGGTGTCCATGAAAAAAAGCCTACTTTCTCCACCTGTTAGCGGGGGTGTAACACTTGACAGTGAGTGGAGAGGAACTACTCTCTCATCCTCACCCTCCTTCACTGAACCTGTCCCCTTCCACAACCCCAAGTGGTGTGCTCTTGTCCTCCATCCGAAGCATCCTTCCCTTTCCAGAGCAAAAGAATCCTTCCTTGCCCTGACCGGTTTGGCTCGGTGGATAGAGCGTCGGCCTGCGGACTGAAGGGTCCCGGGTTCAATTCCAGTCAAGGGCATGTACCTTGGTTGCAGGCACATCCCCAGTACGGGGTGTGCAGGAGGCAGCTGATAGATGTTTCTCTCTCATCGATGTTTCTAACTCTCTATCCCTCTCCCTTCCTCTCTGTAAAAAATCAATAAAATATATTTTTTAAAAAAGAATCCTTCCTTACTTTGGGTCATTTCTGCTGACCTCCTCAAGCTTGCATCATGCTTTGGACATCCCTCACTGCAGTCCCGGCTCACTGGTGGCCATTGCTGTTGACTGACTGGCCCAAACAGAACCACCCCTTCTCGTCCTGGGAAGGGGAGAGGCTGAAAGAAACTGATGGCCGCAAAGCATCAACTGTTAGATTTCAGAATCCCCATCCCCCATCCCTTCTCAGTAGTCTTGTCACCTTAGGTGTTGCTAGCGGTCAGGAGAGGGACATTCGTTGAGATTTAGAACCCACTTGGGGATCATTTTGGCCCATCTCTGGAATATCTCAAGCATGGGGCATTTCCCATAATTGGCAGCTATGATGGCACTGAATCTGAGTCACGTAAGTGGCACCTGTCTGTAGGGGATATGAGGCCTGCAAACTTCTAATCAGCCCGATACATCAATCCCACACTATGTGCTCCAGAGAAGGATTCGGGTAAAAGTGGGTCTATCTGCCCTGGGCCTCTCTCCAGGCACCTCTTTTTTCTTCCCCTGTTTCTCACCACCTTGTCTCGCCTCGCTCGTCTTCTCTTCCTGGCTGTGAGTGTCGCCCAACTGAAGCAGTAAGCACGCGTGCCTAGTTTGCCCTGAGTGCATCACTGAAGAGAGAGACCTCCTCGGTCTCTAGGCCTTGACTGCAAAAAGGAAATTTCTCCCCCCAGGCCATGGTCCTGACAGCTCTCTGTCCCACATGAGCACTCGACAGAGTTCTTGGGGGAAAGGCCAAGAACAAGGAGGTTTCAAGCCAGCTTAGCTTCATGGTAAGCAGGGAGGTAGTTCAACCCCAACACAAGGGGGAAAGACATCCACCTTCCTTCACTGCTTGCCCCCCTTGTCACCCACAAAGCCAGTCCCCAAGGCCTCTGCAGAGGGGTGTTTGTGTCACAAGATGCTGGGCTCTGCCTGCCAGTTGCTGATTCAGGCCTCTGTCTCTGGCTTTACTGGGAGAGCCTGGCAATGCCTTTTCTACCCCAGCATGCAGTTCTACGCCTGGACTCTACCTGCTCACTTCCTCTCTGGGATGTGGGGATAGTGACTTCAAATAACTCAGCAGGAATGCTTAGGGTCGGCACCCTGTTTGGCAAACCTAGGGCCAGGGGTGAGTATAATACTCCCTGGATCACTGCAATGCTGAGCTCAGAACTTAGGTTCCCACAGTGCTCCGTGAAACTCTTTCAGAGCCTCCCTTCACTCCAAACTCTGATGGGAAGCCAGGAGACCAGCACCTGGATTTCCTGGCTGGTCCAGACATTTCTACAGGGCCCCAGGATGAACTGCTGTCGAAGTGCCCAAGTCACAAGGGAACCAGAGGGGCCTGGAGACTGAGGATTTCACCGGGGTTGTGAGAGTGAGAGCAGGAGAGGAGTCTGTTCTCGGGTTGTATATGGTCTGCACCCTGGATGGCATGTTTGAGAACAGACACATGCAGGTAGCACCCCCTATTGGTATACTATGTAGTTTGGTACATCAAACTGTTACTTGAGGTCCATGAAACGGCTAACTGGTCAGAAATGGGGAAAGCCAAGGCAGAGCAGCTCCACTGGCCTTTCCGAGACAGTGTTGTTCTTTATTGCATTTCCCACAGATGATGGTGACAGGGAAAAGCAATGAAGTCAAAGCAATGGTGCGAAAGTACCACCAGGAGCACATCAGGCCGGCCGTGGCGCTCTCATTTCTGGGACAGGAAAGAACAGATGCATTACAACGCTGGGTCTCAGTGGCTGAACTGAGAAGGTTGGCATTTGCCTTGGACACAACTGTCTCTATTGGGGACAGGTGAATTCTGGCAGAGCTGCGGTGGCAGGGGGCAACGTGCAGGGCCCTTAAGAACCGGAAGTAGCGGGTTGAGGGAACAGCCGCTTCCACACGTGGTGCACTTGGTGGGGGTAGGTGTAAAGACCAAAGCAGGATGCACCCCATGGCTGCAAGTCTCTCGGGGTGCTCTGCATCGTTCCTTAGCAAGGTTAAAGTACAGCAATTCTACATGATGCTAATGAAGTTTATAGGTTGTCCAGCTGGAAACCTCCATGCAGGGTCCAGGTGTTGGGCTGAGTGGAGACTGAAGTCTCCAGACCTTCCCAGGTTCTCCCTGCTAAGCTGTAGCTCCTGCAACTCTTAACCTTTCATACACCCACCAACCAGGCATTCCCAGTGTCCCCGCCCTCCTCCCCAGCCTGTGTGGTGTGGCTCCTGTGTCCGTCAGCAGCCTTTACTTTTCATCCTCATCCCCCTCGCTCAAGCTGCTGATGGAGGCTGAGGCAGCTTTGGGCGAGGAGGGGGGTGAGGTTTTGACTGGGAGCCAGGAGAAGGTGGGCGACGGGGAGCGGGAAGGGGACCGGCTCCTGGTGGGGCTGTTCACAGGGCTCTGCTTAGGGGACAGGGCCTGAAGCATCCGGCTACTTCTCTCCTGGAACATCTGCTTCTGCAGAGAAATTAGAGAGAAAGCATCTGTTAGTTACCTGAGATCACAGCGAAACAGCAAGGAAAGGCAGGAAGGAGAGCCCCCCAAACGTCTGCGCCCCCACATGGACTTGTACTCCAGGCCATGTTGGCCAAGACTCTCTAGGGAGGAGCTGCATGAAACTCAGGACCACGGAGCTGCTGACACATAAGGGCACCACCACTGCTGGTGCCTGGCACTGTCTCCTGCGTGCCCTCTTCTCCTCCATCTACAAAATCTGAGTGGCTGTTATTTGCCAGGCGAACAGCAATGTCCTGGATCCCGGAAGGGTAGCAGGAAAGAAAACCCAAAATCTCTGTCCTCGTGGTTATTGTATAAGGAGGCATCACACACACAAAATCAACATAAGATGAAGGATGTCAGACGGAACCATCGTCTGAGAAAAAGAAATGGACAGAGGAAGGAAATAAAAAAAGAGGGATGTGAGCATGGAGACAAGTGGGGTGCAGTTGCAAATGGGGTGCTCAGGGGACGCCCCCCCCCGAGAAAGTGCTATTTGAACAAAGACCTGAAAGAGATGAGGGAGGAGGCCACATGCAGGGAAATTAGGAGGAAGTACAGTCCAGACAGAGAACCCCGAGAAGGGAGCATAGAGTTCACGTTCAAGAAGGAGCAAGGAGGCCATGGTGGCTGGAGTGGAGTCACATGGCTGAGGAGGGGCATGGAAAGAAGGGCATGAGGGCGAGGTCGCCAGAAAAGTCCCAGCGAAGTGTGCTATGTAGGGTCTTGGTGGCCATGTGAGAATTTCAGCCTTTATGCTGAAGAAAAGAGAAACCTCTGGAGAGTGCCTTTACCTCTGCAGTTCTTAGCAAAAGAGTAACAAACTGCCCAGCCGGCGTGGCTCACATCGACCTATGAACCAGGAGGTCACAGTTTAATTCCCGTTCAGGGCACATACCTGAGTTGTGGGCTCGATCCCCAGTGTGGGGCATGCAGGAGGCAGCCGATCAACGATTCTCTCCCATCATTGATGTTTCTATCTCCCTCTCCACCTCCCTTCCTCTCTGACATACGTAAAAATATATTTAAAAAAATAATAATAACAAACTGACTTTGGGTTTAAGAAGACCACTCTGCAGTGCTGGGAGCAGACCACAGTAAAGCAAGGGCAGGGGCAGGGAGAAGAGCCGGGAGCTGCTGCAAGGAGAATCTGAGACTGCGATGGTGCCTTGGACCAGAGTGATGACCAGGAGCTTGGCTGGAGTCCGGGAACGTTCTTTTTTATTGATTTAGAGATGGAGAGAGAGAGACAGAAACATCAATGATGAGAGAGAATCACTGATTGGCTGCTCCTGCACACCCCCTACTGGGATCGAGCCCGCAACCCAGGCATGTGCCCTTGACTGGAATCGAACCTGGGATTCTTTAGTCCGCAGGCCGACGCTCTCTCCACTGAGCCAAACCAGCCAGAGCCCGGTATGTTCTTTTCCCATGGTATTATTAAGGTGTCCTTTACTTAAAGTAACACCTTTTAGCATGCAGTTCTGTGAGTTTCGATAAATGCCTATAGTTGTGTGATCACCACCACAAACAAATTCTAGGAATGTCCCATCAGCCCTCAGTTCCCTCAGGACCCTTCTCTAGTCAACCCCTCCTCAGCCTCTGGCAACAGATCTGGCTTCTGTTCTGCAGTTTTGAAATATCACTGAAATGGAAGTGTGCAGTATGTGGTCTGGCTACATGTTGAGGGCAGAACCAGCAGGACTCGAGACAGATGGGCGGTGGGGCGTGGGAGGAAGAGGCATCAAGTGACTCCGGTTTCCAGCCTGTGAAACTGGAAAGCCGGCGATGCCATTTGTTGGTGCGGGGTGGGTGAGGGATGAGGAGTGGGGAGCGGGGGAGGCTGTGGGGGTGCGGGAGGTTTGGATGGTAAGATGGGTTTTCCAGTCTGGGACCTCAGGTGCCTGCTGCCTGGTGCTTTTGGAACTGAGCCCTCCCCTGACACTGACTTTCTGGGGAGCCCCTGCGTGCCAGGCCGCCCGGAGCTGCCCATGATCTAACCTTCTGCGCTTTGCCTGCAGCACACGCCCCCCAACCCCAACACACATGCCCTTGACCGGAATTGAACCTGGGACCTTTCAGTCTGCAGGCCGACGCTCTATCCACTGAGCCAAACTGGCTAGGGCTCCTACTAGGTTATTTTAGACTTTGCTTGTTGTGTGAGTGATTCATTTTACAAACCACTACTGAACCTCTGGGACCAGGGGCTGCACAGGAGGTGGTCCTGTCTGAGCTGGGACTTCGGTGATGCACAGGAAGCGGGGTTAGGCATGGAGGGGGCCCGTGGGCTGCTGGAGGGCTCACTGGCCAAGCAGAGGGAGCTAAGTGGAAAGTACTCAATACGATTGCTTGGCGTGGCCAGAAGCCTGAGTGTATGTGCGTGTGTGAGTGCACGTGGAGCACCAGGAGGAGGTGGGATTTCCCCCCCCCCCCCAAAAAAAAGCCCCTGGAAGATTTTAGTCAAGGGAGGGGTATGATCAGATTGGTGTTTTAGAAATATCTTTGGGTGTGAGCATAAAAGGAAGGAAAGAAACCATACAGGAAAGGAACTAATGTTTGGCTGTAGTAAAATTTCTGAACCTCCAAAAAGCCACCGTGAAATAGATAAAAAGCAAAAGAAAAAACTGGAATTTTTTTGCACCATTTAACTGCAAATTATGAATCTTAGTATAGAAAGAAAGCTTAAACATAAAAAAGAAGGTAAAAACTTTCCCAGAAAAATGAGCATATGGCATATACAGGCAATTCACAGAAGACTTAAAAATGAACTGTAAAAAAGGTTCGGCATCACGAGTAAACAAACAAATGCAAAATGACTGAAGTGAGATTTCTTTTTATATATCAGACTTAAAGATTTTTTGAGCCTCCCAACTTAAATCAATTGTTTCCCAGATGTAGTTGACAGATGGCGCTTCGGAAGCTTAAGGCATACAGTTCTGTGTTGTAGCATCTTTGGGGGTTAGCATGCTCTGGCTTCTTCATCATGTTCTTACGTGTAATTCCTACAACTCTTTCTCTTGTGGTTACTGTGAGGCTTACATAGAATATCTTAACATTATAACACCCTGTTTTGAACTTTATGCTTTCACTTCTCCTCCTCACATTTTAGGTTATTGATGTTATCGTTAACATATTTTTATTGTGTAAACAATAGCAGGTTATTGCATTTCTGGTTATTTTTACCACATTTGTTTTCTTACTTTTAAATTCGAGTTGTAACTGAGTGATGTATCACCACTACCACATTACAGAATCTAAATTTGACTAAATATTTATTGTTACTAGTGAGCTTTATTCTACTTTCTCTTTTTTGGGGGGGGGGGTTGAGGGAGATGGAGGGGAGGATTCAGGGTTGTAATTTAAAATTGTTTACATTTTGTTTTTATCTATGGAGATCTCAAAAACTGTGACTGCCCAATCGGCATGGCTCAGTGGTTGAGCGTCAACCTATGAACTAGTAGATCACGGTTTGATTCCCAGTCAGGATACATGCCTGGATTGTGGGCTCGATCTCCAGTGTGGGGCATGCAGGAGGCATCCAATCAATGATTTTCTCTCATCATTAATGTTTCTCTCCCTCTCCCTTCCTCTCTGAAGTATATATATTTTAAATTGTGGCTGAGGTCTATAACTTTAAGTTTGTAATCTAGGCTTATATGATACTAGAGGCCCAGTGCACGAAATTCGTGCATGTGTAGGGTCCCTAGGCCTGGCCGGAGATCAGGGCCAATCAGGGCCTTCCAGCTGCTGGCCAAACCTTCCTTCCCTCATTCCACACTGCCCCCTGGTGGTCAGCACATGTCATAGCGAGCAATCGAACTCCTGGTTGAACTCCCAAGGGGACACTTTGCATAATATATATATATATATATATATATATATATATATAGAGAGAGAGAGAGAGAGAGAGAGAGAGAGAGAGAGAGATTACCTAACTAATAGTCACTAGTGACACACCTGAGAAACTCAGGCCACACAAAACCTAGCCTAGAGACTTGGATGACATTGTAGCCCATCCAACTCACTAATAAATCCTTAAAGCTTTAACCCTTCCCTCTTCCACCCGCACCCTCCCCCCCACCCCAATTTATAATGCCCTCTTTCTAAGAGAAGGATGGTGGAATTACTTTGCCTTGGAATGAATGGTATAAAGATGTACCTTCTCATATGAGTAATACTGATTTATCTCTATCCCTGGTCACTTCCTACCTAACAGTCTGCATCTCATTACTATTGCAGCAGTTTTGGCTCCCAAGAATAACCCTCTAAGGAGGATGATATGTATACCAGTGAGTCTAATACCAGGGCGTTCATTCATATTTTTATCAGCATATAACAGTTAAGTCATCCTTGAGTGTACTGTACTCCCCCCGCCCCCATCCTCCCCTCTGGCAACCATTAGCTTATGTTTTTTTAAATTTTAATTTTTTTATTGATTTCAGAGAAGAAGGAAGGGAGAGGGAGAGAGAGATAGACATATCAATGATGAGAGAGATTCATTGATTGGCTGCCTCCTTCACACCCCCTACTGGGGATTGAGCCCACAACCTGGGCATATGCCCTGACCGGGAATTTAACCGTGACCTCCTGGTTCATAGGCTGACGCTCAACCACTGAGCCACGCCGGCCAGGCAACTTGTTCTTTATGGGTCGGTTTCTGTTTTATTGCTTTTAGATTCCACAAATAAGTGAGATCATACAGTATTTATCTTTCTCTAACTTATTTCACCCAGCAAATGTGGCAGCAGGACAGGCCCTAGGGCCTGCATGGTTTTTGTTTGGGAACCTGAACCAGGCAAGACTGCACTGAATTCCATGACTAGATGGGGCCATGGATTTTGTTGTGTAGATGGGGAGAGACGTGGGCAGTGCCCTCTGTTGAAGTGCCACTGTAGGCAGGGCTGTTGGATGGGCTATGCAGCTTCCTGTGTGTCTGATTAGGTTCCCTCTTGGGTAGGCTAAAGGCTGTGTTCAGAAATAGGCAGAACTATGAGTCAGTTTCCCTGCCTGCGCACAGTGGGAGAGCCAGCTCCGAAGCCAGAACAGTTCTACCTGGTGGACTCTGGTCCAGTGTTGCTGGGCTACACAGATTTCTAGGTGTTATGGCCAGACTCTGATCAGGCCGGGCCAGGAATGACTCAGGTCCCTTGCCTGGAAGAGGCAGACCAGGCTCCAGGGTAATAAAAGCCTCTGAGTATCCAACTTGGAGCACCCTACACCCTGCTGAGTTGCCTGTTCACACTACACTCTGATTTGGCTCTGCAGATGAGCAAATATCCTGGCTTGGACTCCTACTTGGGTGGTATAGGCAGGACCTTGGTCTGCCAAGATCAGAGGGGTGATTGTTTCAAACCCCTCCCCCTTTTCTGTAACATGAGATTCTCTGTGGGCAAGCACTACTGATCCCCCTGTGGGGCGAGACTGGAGTGGTGGCTCCCAAGAAGTGACTACAGTGATGGGGGAGCTGGATGTCCACCCTGGGATCTCTTTTCCCACTGAAGGAACCATAGGCTCAGGGAGACCTCTTGGTATGGTGCTGCGCCAGCCTGGGGGAGGGGCAGTTGGTTAGCACACAGTCACTCCTCTACCCCTTCTAATGTGATCTGTCTGGGTCTCTGGTACAGGGGATGCTTCAGCCTGACCCATGTGTTCTAGGCTCCTCCCAGGGGTGTCTTGCCCACAAATAGTTGTTAGTTCTTCTTGTGTGTGTGGGGGGGGGGGAGCAAAATAAATAACCACTATGTTGTCATCTTGGTGATGTCACTATCCTAAGATTTTTAAAAATTTGCAATGGCTAGTGTTGGTGAGAGTTTAGTAACAAGACCACATGCATGTTACTGCTAGTGGAAGGGTAAAATAGAACCGCTGTGAGGGGTAATTTGGAAATAGGTACAAATACTTTTTTCCTGAAATCATCAGAGATGTAAGTAAATGTTTATTGTATACATGGATATTCAGTGCAGTGTCATAACAGACAAAACTGAAAATGCCCTAAATAGATGAGAGAAATCTTGCACAACTGAGAGGCTATATTAAGCAGCTGATGAAAATCAAGTCCTTAAAGAATATTTAATCATGTGAGAAAATGTTCATGAGCTGTTACAAAGTAAAAATGATTTTTACAACATGATCTGCATGATCCCAATTTTGTAAAAGGTTATATGAACAGGGGTGGGGGTGGCAAAAGTAAGTTTGCAGATGTTCATATGGAAAATAATATAATAATTAATATTAGAATAAACTATGTCTTCTATACTCACAACTATAAACCTACCATCTCATTACCATTAATATTTTTGTGGTACTGCCCCAATCTTTTTCCTGTCTATATGAACTACACCCTATACATGTAGATGGGAAAAAGATTGGGGCAATACCCCGAAAATATTAATGGTAAGAACTCTGGGTGATGAGAGACTGCAGGTAACTTTCGTCTCTTTGTTAAATTATTCTCAATTGGTACATTTATTTAAAAAATATAGCCTAATGGGCCTGTGCTTAAATATTGCTCCTAATCATAAGGAGCTCTTCAACAAATATGCTCTAGAAAGAAGCAAAAAGGTCACCAGCAATGACCGAGACAGGACCACTATAGATGGAATTCCCTTATATATCATTAAAACTTGCTAGAAAATGGAGTTTGACATTATTTAAAACTAGAGGCCTGGTGCATGAATTTGTGCATGGGTGGCGTCCGTCAACCTGGCCAGCGATCGGGGCTGATGGGGGCCCTTCTTGCCCAGTCCCAATTGGGCTGATCGGGGCTGGCCACGGGGAGGGACCACAGGAGGTTGACTGGCTGCGGGAGGTTGGCAGTGGGAGCATGCTGACCACCGGGGGGCAGCTCCTGCATTGAGCATCTGTCCCCTGGTGGTCAGTGTGCATCATAGCGACTGGTTGACCAATCGTTCAGTTGACTGGTCATAATGGTTGCTTAGACTTTTATATATATATAGATTATACCAACATTTGTGGCAGCTGAATGTCACAGGCATTTTAGTCTCCTTTTATTCTTTATTTTCAAATAGTTCTATAATGAACACATATTTTATCATCATAAAAAAAGCAATAACTGTAGGGAGAAAGAGAGAAGACAGAGGCAAGATTAGGCTGAAGGGCATTGCTATAATGACATGAAAAAATGTTAAGACCTCAGGTACATCATCAGTTCCCCTGCACTGATTTTCCTTTTATTTTTTTATATATTTTTATTGATTTCAGGAAGGACGGGAGAGGGAGAGAGAGATAGAAACATTAATGATGAGAGTCATTAATTGGCTGCCAACACGCCTCCTACTGGGGATCAAGCCTACAACCCGGGTATGTGACCTGACTGGAATCGAACCTGGGGCCATTCAGTCCACAGGCCGATGCTCTATCCACTGAGCCAAACCAGCTAGGGCTAGCCCATTACTTTTTAGAATCTCAAATCTCCTCTAGCAGATATAATAGAGATGCTTGATGATCGCTAAGATCCTTTCCAGATGTAAGACTCCACAATTCTACAAATACACCAATTATTCACCTTCCATTAAAGGTACTGGTAACTCCGCCAAAAGACCCAACTCCTCTCAAAATTAAACAAAAAAAAAATGCTATAGATGAAGCCCATTTATAAGACAAAAATCAAATACCAAAAGGAGAGGGTGGCCTATTATTAACAGCAACATTTAAAAAAAATCCTTGAACTTCTAGCATGCACTTTAAAATATGTGTTTTTATTACTGTAATCTTTAAGTGTATTTTTAGTGGCAGCCATTAGCCCTCCTGCTGTTAATGGATTATCAGCATTTCCATTAGAAGCCCACTTTCTAGGGAAATCTACGACTTGTCTATTACGGTTTGACTTAAGCTCATAACTGAGAATATTCTGCCTAAGGAGATGAAATCACTTGAATCCTTAATGATAAACAATGGTGTCGCACTTCATAAAATGTGATATCCTTGCAAAAGAACTCTGGGTCTCGATTTGCAAGCTGTCTGATCTGTTACTGGTGCCTTTTGAAGGGTGGTTCCCCTACAAAGAAGCTGAATTGAATCAGGTCAGGAGACAGTTTGTAATGAGCTTCCTGGGAAGAAAAGCACTTTAGAAATATAACAAATAATGAAGACCTGGCATGGCATTTTCAAAGAAAAAAGGTATTTTAATTCAGTCTTTTACTGTATCAAGAGGTTTCCATTTATAAAGATTTCTCCCAAGAAAATAATACCATTTATAGTCCTGTCCATATGAAAGTATTTTTCCCCTCCTACAAAGTTTTCCCTTTTAAGAAATTCTTAACATCCACCAAGGCACTAAATGTCATCACAGATGTCTTTAAAGATTTCAGTATTTCAGATATATTCTGACATATCTGCCCAAAAAGAAGCAAAAAATATCCTAGTTATCCTATCTGGTTTGGACCTTTGGGAAACAACAGAACTCAAGGAGAGAGTTTCAGTTGTGGATAAACAACTAAGGCTTATAGTATCTGATACCTGCCTGCCAGGCACTGTTAAAGGGCTGTATGTATAAAACAACTTATTCCTGCCCGGCCTGTGTGGCTCAGTGGTTAAGCGTCGACCTGTGAGCCAGGAAGTCATGGTTCAATTCCCAGTCAGGGCACATGCCAGGGTTGCACATGCCCGGGTTGTGGGCTTGATCCCCAGTGTGGGGCGTGCAGGAGGCAGCCAATCAGTGATTCTCATCATTGATGTTTCTCTCTCTCTCTCTCTCTCTCTCTCTCTCTTCCTTCCTCTCTGAAATCAATAAAAATATTTTTTTAAAAATAATTTCATCCTCCCGACACCCCTGGTAGGTGACTGAGAGGCAAGGGAATTTACCCAAGGCTACCCAGCCAGGAAGTGAGCCCCTTGTCATGATCAGTGCTATGTAATCAGCCACTTACATAGTAAGAAGCTTCCCATGATTATTCATGTTTTACTTATGCATTTGTTGGAAGACAATTTTTAAAACCACTGTCAAAAAGACTCAAATGGGGTATCTAATTCAAATCCACAAACTAAAATTTACATTTCTTTTCTGAAGATAAAAACAGTCTTAAAAATTAGCAGTGCCACTAGAATGCCTATTATAAAAATATTAAAAATCAAGTACTAGTGAGGATAGAGGGAAATTAGAACCCTGTGTATTATGGTGAGAATGTAAAATGGTGCAGCCACTGTGGAAAACAGCATGGCAGTTCTTAAAACAAAACAAAGCAAAACAAAAACAACAACACAAAAACCTAGAATTACCACATGATATAGCAATTCCACTTAATTGAAAGCAGGGACTTAAGCAGATATTTGTATATCCATGTGTATATCAGTACTATTCACAATAGCCAAAAGGTGGACACAATTCAGAAGTCTACCAATGAATGGAGGGATAAACAAAATGTGGTAGATACAAATAATATCCCATTATATATGTCTACACACACACACACACACACACACACACACACACACGGATTTGTTTTTTGTTTTTGTTTTTGTTTTGCTAGCATGGTATATTTTCATGATAGAAGTTGAAAAGAAACATTTTGTTTATTACAAAGTATTATGGAGGGTTTTCCTGACATGAAAAGTCTGAAAATTGAGCATTCATTCTCTCAACAAATATTTCCTGATAGCACACTATGTATGGTTCAGGTATTAATCTCAGCCTTAAGGATACAGGAGTAAACAATAGAGGGGAAAAAAAGTCTATGCTCACATTTATTTTTTTAATTGAAGCATAATTGACATATTTTAGTTTCGGGTGTATAACATGATTCAATATTTGTATATATTGTGAAATGATCCACAATAAGACTCGTTAACATCCATCACCACACATAGTTACACAATTTTGTGATGAGAGCTGTTATGATCTACTCTCTTAGCAACTTTTAAGTATGCAGTACAGTATTACATACAGTCACCATGCTGTACATTGCATCCCCAAGGCTTACTTACTTTATAAGTGGAAACTTGTACCTTTGATTCCCTTCACTCACTTTACCCACCCCTCCACCCCCTGCATCTAGCAACCACCAATGGACCTCCCATCATATAAATCTGTTTTTTCTAAAACACAATGTCAGCCTTTTCTTTTTTTTAAAGGTAATCTCATATGTCAGATGGCAAAGGCCTGTTTGGTTGGCCGACTGATTAAATTGAGGCAGAGGGAGTTTGTGGTCCAGGATGAACTAGAAATTTGCACTTGGCTTAAGGTCATTGTCTCCTGGTGCTCCAAGGAAAGGGTCTACATTCACATGGTAAAATAGAATAGACCCACTTTCACTTCAAACCGGAAATGATTCTCTGTGTTCAGTCAATGAAGAAATATAGTGGCAGATCATTCAAAATAATACATGTTTTTAAAAAAACAGCACATGTGGTTGGGGCACTAATGTTTAAATAGAATGTGTCTGCTCTGGATTCAGATATTTCAAACAAAAAACAACTTTCACTAGGAAGGCCCTACAGCAAAACCTAACTGTGAAAGCTGATTCAGCCTACCTCAGTCCTGGCTACTTGCCACTTAATACCTCAGAAGTGAATGGTGTTGCCTCCACCATGGCAACAAAGCTTCAAAATTTAACTTCTTTAAAGCCCCTCCCTTGATAGTGTCTTTCAAAGAGACACCCCCTCACTTTGTCGCTCTGCTTGGGTTACAGGCTGTCTTTTGAGAATGTCAAGAGGTTACAAGAATCAAGCACATACAGTCATGTATCACTTAACGACAAGGATGCATTCTGAGAAATGTCATAGGCAATTTCATCATTGTGTAGACATCATAGAGTGCACTTACACAAACCTAGATGGTGTAGCCTACTACACCTAGGCCCTATGGGATAGCCCAGGGGTGGGGAACCGTTTTTCTGCCAAGGGCCATTGGATATTTATAACATCATTTGCGGGCCACACAAAATTATCAACTTAAAAATGAGCCTGCTCTATTTGGTCAAACATTTAATTAACTCACCCCTAATGCCTTGGCAGGGCCAGGCCAAATGATTTCTCAGGCCTTATACGGCCCGCGCGCTGTACGTTCCCCACCCCTGGTATAGCTTATTTCTCCTAGGCTACAGGCCAGTACAGCACATTACGACAAAACACCACAGTAAATCGAGTTCAAGATGAAATAGTGTAATCAAAAGACCCAGTAGACATGAGATGTATGAAGCTGCTGCTGGTGTAACACAGCATATGTCTATAATAAATTTTATAAATAGAACAACTATAAACTACTGACAAAACTGTAGTATAGCAAATATATAAACCAGTAACATAGTCCTGTCAAGTATGATGTACTGTACTTAATTGTATGTGCTATGCTTTTTTTATTAATATATTTTTTATTGATTAAGATATTACATATGTGTCCTTGTCCCCACGTTACCCTCTACCCCCCCCCATGCCCCCTTCCCCCCCGTTGTCCGTGTCCATTGGTTAAGCCTATATGCCTGCATGTAAGTCCTTTGGTTGATCTTTCCCCCTTACCCCCACCCTCCCCTACCCTCCCTCCAAAGCCCAACAGTCCAATCAATGCCTCTCCGTCTCTGGATCAGTCCTTGTTCATCAGTTTATGTTGTTCATTATATTCCACAAATGAGTGAGATCATGTGGTATTTATCTGCTCTCCAGTTCCATCCATGCTGTGGCAAATGGTAAGAGTTCCTTTTTCTTCTTCCTCTTCTTAAAGAATCCCTTTCAGCATTTCATATAATGCTGGTTTGGTGGTGATGAACTCCTTTAGCTTTTTCTTATCCGTGAAGCTCTTTACCTGACCTTCTATTATGAATGATAGCTTTGCTGGATAAAGTAATCTTGGTTGCAGGTTCTTGCTATTCATCACTTTGAATATTTCTTGCCACTCTCTTCTGGCCTGCATGGTTTCTGTTGAGAAATCAGCTGACAGTCGTATGGGTACTCCCTTGTAGGTAACTGACTGTCTTTCTCTTGCTGCTTTTAAGATTCTCTCTTTGTCTTTTGCTCTTGGCATTTTAGTTATGATGTGTCTTGGGGTGGTCCTCTTTGGATTCCTTTTGTTTGGGGTTCTCTGCGCTTCCTGGACTTGTAAATCTATTTCTTTCACCAGGTAGGGGAAGTTTTCTGTCATTATTTCTTCAAATAGGTTTTCAATATCTTGCCCTCTCTCTTCTTCTGGTACCCCTATAATTCTGATGTTTGTATGCTTGAAGTTGTCCCAGAGGCTCCTTACACTATCTTCATATTTTTGGACTCTCTTTTCTTTTTTCTTTTTCGGTTGGGTATTTTTTGTTTCTTTGTATTTCAAATCTTTGACTTGATTCTTGGGATCCTCTTGTCTGCTGTTGGATCTCTGTAAATTATTCTTTATTTCAGTCAGTGTATGCTTAATTTCTAGTTGGTCCTTTTTCATGTCCTCCATGGTCTCACTATACTTATTGAGGGACTCATTAAATTTATCGGCGGTTTCCATAAAATTCTTGAAAAACCTTATAAACGTGGCCTTGAACCCTATATCCAGTCATTTGCTTTCCTCCATTTCTGCCATTTGTGACCTGTTTCTTTGTCTCCGCATTTTGGCTGCTTCCCTGTGTTGATAGAGTGGCTTTGTGTGCCAGGTGTCCTGTAGGGCCCAGTAGTTCAGCCTCCCCAGTTACCTGAGGTGGACACTCTTGGTGTACCCCCTTGTGGGCTTTGTGCACAGTCTTGTTGTAGCTATGCCTTGCTTGTTGTAGGATCACTGGGAGGAATTGACCTCCAGGCCAATTGGCTGTGAGAATCAGCTGTGTCTATGGTGGGAGAACTTCTGTGCTGGAGACACCCTTCTGGGGCAAGACTTGCTTCAGTGGGGCTTTGGTGCTCACTGAGACTGCACCCTGAGTGTGTCCCTTATGGATCTGAGGAGTTGTGATCTGGATGGTCCCCCTCTGACCACTGGGTACAGTGGCTCTTGGATCTAAGGAGGTGCTAATTTAGCCTCTGCCTGAGGTTACACAGCAGGAACTACGAAGAGAACTGCAGATTCCCCTTCCTTTTTTTTGGAGTTTGGAAGTGCCCTGATGCTGCTCAGCTGTGTAGCAATGCAAGCCGCTGTGGGGCCTTGGGCCTTCTCTTGGAAGTTCTGGGTCTGTCTGGCCCAGCTGCAGTTAGGTAATTACAGGTTGCAAATGGCCGGGGCATTCATATGCAAAAGCCTCTGCCGCAGCCTGGGCGGGGCGGGGTCTCAAGGAATCAAAGGGTGGAGCAGGCAGCTATGGCGGAGCCTCAGCCCCGCCCTAAGGAGTTGCGAGTCCCAGTGTCCCGGCAATGGCTGCAAGCACCTCTGAGGGAAAGGCGCCCTCAAGCTGGCCCGCTGCCAGACAGACCAGTTTCTCCCCGTATGAGTTCTGGGTCCCCAGAGACTTCCCGGAACTGGAATTCAGAGCCGTTGGGAGCTTGTGTCTCCCTTGGGATTCAAAAAGACACCCGCGTCCTCAGGTGCCAGACCCTTTCTGCGCGCGCGGGCCCCCGTACCTCTGCACTCCACCTCCGCAGCTCCTCTGGCTCTCAGTGTGCTTTTCTTTCCTTCTAGTTGTAGAATTTACACTCAGCCAGCCTTCCTGAAGTTCTGGATGATGTCCATTTTGTGTTTTTGATGTAATTTTCAATTGTTGTGGGAGGCAGCAATTTCCCGGTGTTTATCTATGCTGCCATCTTAGTTTCTCCCTGTACGTGCTATGCTTTAATGGGACTGGCAGCACCGTAGGTTTGTTTATACTAGCACTGCCACAAACTCATGAGTAGTGTGTTATACTACAACTAGAAGCCTGGTGCACAAATTCGTGCATGGGTGGGGTCCCTCGGCCTGGCCAGTGATCGGGGCCAATCTGGGCCATCTCACCCAGTCCCAATGGGGTCCGATCGGGGCCTGCCGGCTCAGGGGAGGGACTGTGAGAGGTTGGCTGGCCTCAGGAAGTTGGCCATAAGAACACACTGACCACCAGGGGCAGCTTCTGCATTGAGCATCTGCCCCCTGGTGGTCAGTGCATGTCATAGTGACCGGTTGTTCGGTTGTTTGGTTGCTTAGGCTTTTATATATATAAACTAGAGGCCCAGTGCACAAAAATTTGTGCACTCGGGGGAGGGAGGGGGGGGTTCCTCAGCCCGGCCGGTGCCCTCTCGCAGTCTGGGACCCCTTGGGAGATAACACCCTGCTGGCTTAGGCCTGCTTCTGGGTGGCAGAGGGCAGGCCCAACCCCCAGGTGCAGCCCCTGGTCGGGCTCAGAGCAGGGCTGATTGGGGAGTTGGGGCGCCGCCCCCTGTCATGCACTGAGCAAGGCGGATTGGGAGGTTGCGATGCCACCCTCAGTCATGCTCAGGGTAGGGCTGATTGGGGGATTGGGGCACCGCCCCCTGTCACACTCAAGGCAGGGTCGATGGGGAGGTTGCGGCGCCACCCCCTGTCACGCACAGAGCAGGGCCAATCCGGGGTTTGGGGCGCTGCCCCCTGTCACGCACAGAGCAGGGCGGATCAGGGGGTTGGTACACCGCCCTCTATCACCCACAGAGCAGGGCCGATCAGGGGGTTGGGGTGCCTCCACTGTCACACTTAGGGCAGGGCCGATGGGGAGGTTATGGCTCTACCCCATCACACACAGAGCAGGGCCCATGGGGGTGGGGGGGTTGGGGCGCCACCCTCTATCACCCACAGAACAGGGCCGATCAGGGGATTGGGGCACTGCCACTCTCACACTCAGGGCAGGGCCGATGGGGAGGTTATGGCTCTACCCTGTCACACACAGAGCAGGGCCGATCAGGGGGTTGGGGCGCCACACCCTGTCACACACAGAGCCGCAGGGCGATCAGGGGGTTGGGGAGCTCCCCCGTATCAAGCACAGAGCAGGGCTGATCAGGAGCCTGGGGTGCCTTCCCCTGTCATGAACAGAGCAGGGCCGATAGGGAGGTTGTGGCCCCACCCCCTGTCACACACAGAGCCACAGGGTGATCAGGGGGTTTGGGCGCTGCCCCCTGTCACGCTGATCCCGGTGCCGGGAGGCCTCTCGGCTCCGCTGATCCCGGTGGTGGGAGGCATATTACCCTTTTCCTATATAGGATAGAGGCCTGGTGCATGGGTGGGGCTGGCTGGTTTGCCCTGAAG
Source organism: Myotis daubentonii (assembly GCF_963259705.1). Classification (NCBI taxonomy): domain Eukaryota; kingdom Metazoa; phylum Chordata; class Mammalia; order Chiroptera; family Vespertilionidae; genus Myotis; species Myotis daubentonii. The sequence continues at coordinate 124,148,648 of NC_081861.1, read as the reverse complement.
GGTGTCCTGGATCAGGGTGGGGGTCCCCACTGGGGTGCCTGGCCAGCCTGGGTGAGGGGATGATGGCTATTTGCAGCTGGTCACACACCCTTCAGATGGGGATCCTCACTGGGGTGCTTGGCCAGCCTGGGTGAGGGGATGATGGCTGTTTGCAGCTGGTCACACACCCTTCAGGGTAGGGGTCCCCACTGGGGTGCCTGGCCAGTCTCGGTGAGGGGCAGAAGGCTGTTTTCAGGCTGATGGGTGACTGAAGCTCCCAACTGCTCCTTTTTTTCTTTTTTTTTTCTTTTTTTATTCTGGGCATGCTTTAGCTCTGAGGCTCCAGCTCTTAGGCCTCCGCAGGTGAAAGCAGGTATCTGGTTTGTTTCGGTTCTATAATCGAAACTCTATATCAACTCCAGCTCTGAGATCCCGGCTCACTGAAAGCAGGTTTCTGGGGTTTTGTTTAGCTTCTATATTTGTAACTATGTTTCAAACTGCAAGTTCAGAGGCCGGCAAGGCAGGCGGGGAACGTTGGAGTCCTCCATCACTGAAGCAAGCAAGCCTCCTGTTAGTTTCAAGCTGCCTGGTTGCCGGCTGCCATCTTGGCTGGCAGTTAATTTGCATATCTTGCTGATTAGCCAATGGGAAGGGTAGCGGTCGTACGCCAATTACCATCTTTCTCTTTTATTAGATAGGATGGCTATGACATCACTAGGTGATAGGAATTTTTCAGCTTCATTATAATCTTATGAGACCACCATCATATATGTGGTCCAACTTTGACTGAAACATCTTTATGTGGTGCGTGACTATACTTAAATAAATAGGGTGGTGGGTGATGAGATTGAAAAATGATATCTTGGGCTCTGATAATCCACCAATGAGACAATAAATGGGAATAGATAGTCTATTCTAGTGATTGAGAAGCTGATTGCTTGCTCAAATTGTGGTAGCCATCTGCCAAGATGGCCCCACCACCTCCTGGTATTCATATCCTTGTGATTGTCCTCCCCAAATATACCAGGATTAGTCTGTGAGGGCCAATCAAACCATGTCTGCCTGCTAAATTTGATCCATCAAAGATCAAGTTGGAACCAAGCTTTGTATCCAGAACTATATCTATTTGTATATATTAATCATATAGAGCAATATAGATCGATGTAAATATGAAAGATTTGAGCCATACCATATCCTTTGCAAATGCCGGAAGGCTCTATGAATTTTGTAACTTAAATCCTTCTATTTTCTGCCTTTTCAAGTTTGGGTTATTTGTATCAGTACTGTATTTTCAGATAATGTGGGTCCTCTATTTTAAGAAATGAGTTCCAGTCCTAAATTCACAAATAAAGAATTATTATAGTAATAGCATATTCATGAAAAGCAAATTACTTATCTTGGCGTTTAACATCCTTGTAACTATTCCTGTACTTTTAATGTCAACAGAAAAAAAGTAATGTCTAAGTCTGGCTGATACAGTAAATTAATGTTAATAACAGTTTTGACACTAATAGCAAGTGTTAAAAAGAAAAACCTCCCGTCTCTAAGCTGGGTTTCATTTCTTAAAAATCACCTCAGCTCGCTGTCACCAGACCCCCCACCCCAGAATAATTTCAGCTACTATTCACCTTCATTGGGAGCCTGAAACGACTAGGGTCTACTACACAGTTTCTATGAAGTGATATTCCTTCCCTGCCTTTGCTCACTCCATATGGAGAAAACACCCACCCCCTTGAGTTACAACACCAGAGCTTCTCAGCAGACACATTTCTGAGTCCCTATAAGCACATGAATACCTACATGGTTTCATTAACAAACCACTAGCTATTTCTTCAGCATTTGAAGATTAGTTGTGAAACTGAGAACCATTAAATTACACACCAGATTAATAGGGAACTTCAGACTTTATGTTATAGAGACCACAGAACACCAGAGAACAGGGTCTGCACTTTGTCCTCATGTTGGTCCCCAGTACTGTGCACACACAAGGACATTCATACTGTCCCATGAATTCAACTGACCTGAGCGAAAATGTTAACATGCCCGAGGGAGAAGGAAAAGGAACCCAGCCCCTGGCTCCTCCACTCTTGCCATCTCTTTCTAGCCGTCAACAAGGGTTAAAGCAGCCCCTTGCAGACTCAACCAACAGGACATGGATGGCCTGCGATATCCCCCCTCTCTATAATCACTTAGAAACCACTAGGCTTTCAGCAAAGTGTCTCTTCCCATTTCTCAAACGTTGTTCTTTTTCTATTACTAATTGAGTGTTTTACTTTTAGATAATCCTCTAATGAACCAGCTCAAATGAGCAGAGAGGCAGGAGTGACAACCCATCAATAAAATAATTAAAGCGAAGTGGATTTTGTTAGAGACTTCTCATGTCATAATAGGAAATCTAGGCTACTTAAAATCAGGGAAATTAAATGGAATCATTTATTTTTGTTTTAAAAGGAAGTTAGCTGTAAAAGTATCTCTTTCAAAGAACCCTCATTAACTCTGCTGACAATGTTGGTTATTTACTCTGGAAGGGCACATACAATAGAAAATACCAAGGGAGTTCAAGGTGGTTTCCAGAATTTTCTTTTCCCTTCTCATATATTTCATTCAGAATTTTCTGTAGAATTTAGGCAAGAGACCCTTGACAGTTTCTGTTTTAAGATTCAGATTGTGGCATCAGTTCCCAAAGACTTCTGTGCAACATATACATGCTATGGAAAAAACAGGAGGGGAAAAAAGAAGAAACAGGGAAATCAGGGCATGATGGGTATAGTTGCAGGGCCAAATCCTACCTCTTCTCTCTTCCAACCAATGAAAGAGGCGAGTTTCTGGTAACAAAATCTGACCAAGGCAGCTGTTTCATTCACACCCTCCTCCCCTGGTTGATCCAAGAGCCAGTTAGCCTTGTCTTACAAGTTCCATGATGCCACTGACTCAGTTCACCTTTATCGTCAAGCTTTGTATCATCTCCCACTGAGAACCTGAGATGAGCTACAGAACCAACCTCTGCAGTAATTACATTCAATGACTACCAAATGGCTTTAAGCTCTGGACAAGAGCTGGCTTTGGGTACTATTGGGTACTATATTGAGGGGTAAAGCAGGAACTAAATAGGGAAGTGACATGAACTTGAAGTCACTCAGGCTGACTGATGCCCAAAGTGGAGGCCACATATTGGACTGAGATAAGGGACACCCTTGACAGTTATGTGAAAAAGAAGATACACTGAAAACACCCGTCATCATGGGGCCAAGTGAAATAATTACATACCCATGCTCCATCTGGCCCAAACAGTTCTAAGAAGTTGCCAATGAATTCCCTTGACTTCTCTTCCCACTTTTGAATTAGATCATGACTCTTTTCTTCCACTTTGTTAACAAATTCCTTCGATCTTTCCTCCACATTCTTAACCTTTTCTTTCATCTTGTCTACCTGGTTTTGAAAGCGGTATTTCTTCTCCTGGTCAAAAAGTAGAGGAGGGGAAAAATGGATTTATCGGAGAGGGCATGAGAGAGGTCAGTCATTCACATTAATGGTTTTATTTTCTTTCAACTTGTGTTCTTAATCTGAAGAGTCCGGATGTTACTATTTCCCAAGAGCTGGATTGATGGGAAGGTACATCTCTTATTAGAAAAGTCACTTGTCACCCTGGCCAGTTTGGTTCAGTGGATAGAGCATTGGCCTGAAGACTGAGGGGTCCCGGGTTAGATTCTAGTCAAGGGCATGTACCTTGGTTGCAGGGTCCTCCCTGGCCCAGGCCCTAATGGGGGCACGTGCAAGAGGCAACCAATCAATGTGTTTCTCTCACATGGATATTTCTCTCTGTCTTTCCCTCTCTCTAAAAATCAATGGGAAAATATCCTCAGTTAAGAATTGAAAAAAAAGACAGAAAAAGAAAAGGCACTTATCATTAGTCTTGTTGGATATGTACAAGTGAAGTACAACTGGTTTTAACAGTCTCTTTTTTGTAAATGTCTTAGTTGAATTCGATTATATAAGAGAATAACCAAAAAATAAATATTTGCTCTTTATTATGGGTAGATATTGGGCAAATATTCACCCCCCCCCCCCAATTCTGCTGGGACTTAGCCAAAAGGCTAAATGTACATAGAATGGCCCCTCAGAGGCTTCCTGAATCTTCTGTTTCACTGAGACATTGTTAAAACCAATATGGGTTGAAAAAGTGGGTCATTTGCTGGGCCTTAGAAATCCACGTGTTATGCTAAACTTTTCATTGTAATGGTATTTTCCATGAAGCTAATTGAACTACATTGCTTTCCTTGGTGGTGAAGAAATCTTTTATCCTGATAGCTTCTTTTTACTGGGGCTTTGTTTTTCTTATAGCTTTTATGCAGCAGTGCTAATATCTGTATGCCTGGAAGGCATTGTATGTTAAGGCAAGTCACGTGGCACCTCTAAGCCTCAATTTCCTCATCTGTGAAATGGGATCATTATCCCTACCCTAGAGGGTAGCTGCAACAATTAGATAAACTAATGCAAGAATGTGCTTTGGCACAGCCTGGCATTTAGTAAAAGCTCAGTGTGTGTTATCTGTTTCATTGCTACTAAGCGGCCTAGGCATTTAATCCTGTTACCTGATGACAGTGGTATGAAAACCATGAAAATAACATGAGACAGAGGGTCCTCCCCTCCATGAAATCATCATACATTTTCTCCTAAATAGGTAATAAGCTTTATCATTTTTCTTCACTACACGGGACTGCAGTTCATTTCAGATTTCAGATTTTCTCAAGGCACCTGGACGATTGCAAAACTGGGTCAGGATTCCCTGATTTAGACTTTCCAAACTTCACTGCAGCCTCAGGGTGGGGTGTGAGCTATATGTGCTGCCACTCAGCTTTTTTAAAATAAATACATATTTGCAATATATATATATTATATATATTTCAGGAAGGAAGGGAGAGGAAGAGAGGAACAGAAATATCAGTGATGAGAGAAAATCATTGATTGGCTGCCTCCTGCACACCCCACACTGGGGATCGAGCCCACAACCTGGTCATGTGCCCTGACCGGGAATCGAACCGTGACCTCCTGGTTCATAGGTCGATGCTCAACCACTGAGCCATGTCAGCTGGGCCACTCAGCTATTTTTACTATATGGTTATTATAATGGCTCTCAGGGGCAGCACAGAGCAGTAGAATGAGCACTGGATCGGGAGTCACAAGGCTGGGAGGCTGCTGCACCTCCACCTCTACTTTGCTGAGGGGCCTTGGCCAGGTATCCTCTGAGCTCAGCTTTCCTCATTCCTACATGGAGGGACTTGGACAGGGTGACCCTCGGCAGGTTCCGGCCACCTCTGGGGTCCTGTGACTCATCTACACGCCCCTCCAACACATTTGACTCTCTCTCCAGGCTGCAGCCAGGTTTGTTGTCACAGAAAGGGCATGAGAGCATCCATGCCGACTGCACAGCTCCCTGAGCTCAGGGGCTTAGCCACAGGCCGCCTAAAGAGCGTGAGCGAGAACTTTTGGAAATGGCTCGACATGCTTGGATGGTTGACTGAATTCAGTTTAAAAGATCGGTTTAATGTCTTTAAATAACCGGGGCTTAATTCTCTATGAGACACCAAATAATCGCGTTGACTGAATTCTTTTCAGCCACGTATTCTGGTGCCACTTGAAGCTGACATTTTCCACTTTGTTGCCCGGCTTGCATGAAGCCACAGAGCCTGGACCACCAACACACACCCCCTGCCCCGCCCCCGTCTCCTGGGGACAACTAATAATCCCTGATTTACAATTAATGAGCCCTTCCTCATTGTGAAGGGAGCAGTGACCAATCTGTGTAAGCTACTGACTAATTATGGCTGTGCGTAATTCTAAGCATCTAGTTTTATAGAAAAATCCCTCTGAAAATACAGTATTTTGGGGGGTTGAAATTCTGGATGGATGGAGAGTTCTTGTTTTAATCAACTACCTGGGCTCCTTAGAGTCTAGGCAAATACAGTTGTCCAGACTCGCTACCATCACCTCCAGCAACTGGGCTGCCCTCTTTGCTTTTTAACAGTTTGTTTTGCTTGTTTTAAAGATTGTTTTAACAGCTACTCTATTATTAAGCTAACAGCAGCTCTGTGGGAACAATATGGCAGAAATACCCAAGGAAGCCAAAGACTTTAGGCTTTATTTAAGCAGCTGTAATTTCTCTGGACAAGAAAAAACTGTTTTTAAGGTGTCTGGTGAGCATCTGTGAGGTCTTAATAAAATGATAATTTAAAAATGTTAGAACAAGAAAGCGTTTTCTCTGGGTTTAGCTTTCCATCCCTTCTGCCCTCCTTCCTTCCCTCTGAGCAGAAGAGAACTATTTTTGTTGTTGTTGTTAATCCTCACCCGGGGATATTTTTCCATCGATTTTTAGAGAGAGTGAAGGGAGGGGGAGAGACAGAGAGAGAAACATTGATGTGAGAGAGACGCATCAATTGATTGCCTTCTTCCTGGCCCCGACCGGGGCTGGGGATCGAGCCTGCAACCGAGGTACGTGTCCTTGACCAGAATCGAACCGGGGAACCTTCAGTCCAAGGGCCCACCCTCTATCCTTTGAGCCAAACCGGCTAGGACTGGAAGAAAACTCTTGCTTTTCATGAGAGCAGATCTCCCAGAAACCGTTGGCCCAGGCCTGAGAACTCTAAAGAGGTATATTAAGGGGAGGGGAGGGAAGTGAGGCAGTTCCTTTATAAAATGTGGAGCTCACTACCTGTGTTCCTTGGTTGACTTATGTTACCCCTTTGAACACTGGTTTCTCCATCTGTAACATGGGGATGATAATACATCCTTGGGTTGTTATGTGGATTGAATAAGATCATAAATGTAAAACACCAAGAACACAGCGTGGCATATAGTAAGTGCTCAATAAACGGCGACAGTGGTGTGATTTGGTGGTCTTCAGAGGGTACGAAGTGGCACACTTACATTTATGAAGCTGACATTCAGTTCCTTTGCTGTGTACCCTCTCTGGAGGTTGCGACGGGCATACACATCATAGTCTCGGACAATTCTGGTGATGATATCTGATGTTGAGATGCCTTCCGTTCTCTGCGTTGGAACGAACATTCCTGTTCAGATAGGAAAGGGGAGATGACGAGAAAAAAGTAAGAGGGACTTGGTTAACCCATCTTCTTTAATCCTCCTTTGCAGAGAAAAGTTGCAGCTCCTGCTGTGTCATGGAGGTTTTCACATCTGGCCCAGCTGACTCTTCCAAGGCTCAGTTCTGCATGCTCCTGTTCTCCCATTAACACTGAGTGTTCATCATCCTGGACCTGGATGCACCATGCACTCACCCAGCTCCTAGCATTTGCTCATGCTCAGCCCTTCCTTTCTGCCTTGAATCCTCCTTCCCTGCTCACATCAGCCACAGCATTCCACCTCATCCTGCCACGTCCAGTTGCCAGGTTATGCCTTTGGGAAGTCTTTGCTGACACCCCTGGGCAGAATCCTCAACATTTAGGACTTGCAATGAGAATGGTGCCCCCTGCGACTGCATAGAGCATCTTCCACTAACAAAAGTATTTTCAATGTCTGTCTTCTTGTAGAAAGAGAACATTCTGAAAGCACCTAGTATGCCTTGACTGTCTTTGCATCCCCAGCACCAAGATCAGTGCCCCTGTGTCTAGCACAGCGGTTCTCAACCTGTGGGTCGCGACCCCTTTGGGGGTTGAACGACCCTTTCACTGGGGTTGCCTAAGACCATCGGAAAACACATATGTAATTACATATTGTTTTTGTGATTAATCACTATGCTTTAATTATGTTCAATTTGTAACAATGAAATTGGGAGTCACCACAACATGAGGAACTGTATTAAAGAGTCGTGGATGCCGAAACCGGTTTGGCTCAGTGGATAGAGCGTCGGCCTGCGGACTGAAAGGTCCCGGGTTCGATTCCGGTCAAGGGCATGTACCTGGGTTGTGGGCACTTCTCCAGTGGGGGTTGTGCAGGAGGCAGCTGATTGATGTTTCTCTCTCATCGATGTTTCTAACTATCTTTCTCTCTTCCTCTCTGTATAAAATCAATAAAATATATTTTTTAAAAAATAAAGAGTCGTGGTATTAGGAAGGTTGAGAACCACTGGTCTAGCACATGGAAGGTGCTCAAGAAATGCAAATTAAATGAGTAAATGAAGAGAGAATAAAACTGAATCAATGAATTAGTCAGATTATGGCAACTCCCCTTCTTCCCCAAGGAAGTCTGTGTCATGTTATACTGAAGGAAAAGAAGAAAAAGTGTTTTATTTTTGTTTTCTCTGATCTAAAAACATGTTTGCGGGGTGCTAGATGATTTTATCTCCCTAAGACTGTTCTACTCTGGATGGTGATATCCCCACTCAATGACCCTTTCATTTAGAATACGTGGGACTGATTAAAAAAAAAAAAGCAGAGGATGCCAAATTACAATAGAATTTCCTTAAAGTCCTCAGATATATATGGGTATACCAATACAGGGCTAAAAAGAGATCACAAATGTTATCAAAGACAAGAAGCTGGTTTGTGCTTACAGGTGTCAACTGAAATACTGTGTTGGCAATTGAGATCTTTCTACCTGGTATGATTATGGCTACTCAATCAGAGACATCAGCCATGGGACGGCATGATGGAAAGAGTCTAGGGACCATGATGCTGGCTTCTTGGTTTGTAGATTTGGGCAAGTTTCTCAAGCCTCAGAAGGCAAGTTACTTAACCTCAGTCTCCAAAGCTGAGAAACGAGGTGGCTAGATAAGATGACCTTGGGCTCATCCATGCCACTTCCCTCTCCCTCACTCCTTATACCCAATTTCCTTCTAATCATCAATCTACTTCGTAAATGTCTCCCCAACTGATGCAATTGTCTCCATTCTCCAATTCTAAACCAATCTAATGCCATCTTTTGCAAAGATTACAGCAAGAGACTCAATACCACTCTTCAGCGATGCCATTTTTTTGGTCCTCTCAGTTAACTCTCCCTATAGCAAGATCGCAGGGCAGTCTTTCAAAATGCAAGTCATATGCCTACCCAACAGCCTTCACTGGCTTTCTACTGTCCTCTGTATTTAATATATTTTTATTGATTTCAGAGAAGAAGGAAGAGGGAGAGATAGAAACATCAATGATGAGAGAGAATCATTGATCAGCTGCCTCCTGTATGCCCCACACTAGCGATCAAGCCTGCAACCTGGGCATGTGCCCTGACCAGGAATCAAACCATGACTTCCTGGTTCATAGGTTGATGCTCAACCACTGGGCTATGTTGGCTGGGCTACTGTCTTCTGTATTTATATTCAAATCCTTAACCTGGCCCTGCAGCAGCTTGCATTATCTCTTCCCTGTGCTTTTCTCCAGTCCCACCTCAGATGCTCTCCACTTCCTTCACTCCCTAAGTCAAGTCCTTGTGCTACACAGGGGCAGGGGGTACCATTTTAATTGTAGTCCATGGCACTGGGCAACAGTCTGGCCCTGCCTTGGTCCAGCCACACTGAACTTCAGTGTCCTGAAAGGGCTGGCCCCCTCTCTTTACTCTGCCACAAACACACTCCACCTGCTTAACTCTTGGTCATCCATTGGGTTTCACCTTTAGTGTCACTTCCTCAAGGAAATCTCTCAACCCCTGACTGGATCTTCCTGTTCGTTATTTCCCTACCAAGGTCCAACTAACTGCTCATCTCCTTCAGTTATTCCAAGGTCTTTATAAAACAACTTGTTCAATAACTGCCTTCCCGACTTGACTATAAGCTACATGAGGAAAGGAACTGCTCGTGTCTCATTCTCTTCTATAGTCTCAGCATCAGGTGACAATGGAGCACTTATAGGGACATTTGGTGAATGAGTGGCTAGATGAATATTGATCCCTAAATGCCTTTCCAAATCCAGTTTTCTCTGAATCTATCAAGGGGGGGAGGAGTAAATTTTCTAGTCTTCTGGCCCCTCCCAGGGTGTCCCTTCGGAGCTTTCTTTGGAGATCATCTGCATATTGGCAGTATCAGCAGCAGGGTGGCACTGCTGATGTTAAAGACAACACATCCGGTTTCTAATATTCTGTAGCTCAGAAGACAGAGTTGGAGTTCCCACTAGACCAAAAACGTCCTTTATCTCCTTCTAAAAAGGAGGACTCCAGAAAACCAAATGGAAGGCTGAGGATGAAAACATCTAAATGCGTGGGTATAAACAACACTCAAGTGACCCAGCTGTGCAGGGTGCTTTGGTGGGTGGGGAACTCTGAGCTGTCCCAAAGCAGGAAAGGGGGGACCTGAAATAACACTTTGGTGGGAGCAGCAGGGAGCCTTCTGGTGAGAAAGAAGTATGTGCCATCTTTCAGCAGACAGCTATTTCACTCTACCCCTGCCTGCTGAAATGTTAAGAGGATTCTCTGGCTATTCATGGACTTTAACAAATCACTTCGACACTGGTGACATGAGCTCACCCTTTCTTTGAAGTCACAGGGTGAGGCTTCTGTGGCTGAGTAACTAAAAGTTGGCTTTGGGGAGAGATTTGCTTTGTCTGGTTGGGAGGTAGGTCTCTGAAAGAAGCCAAGCCCTCTGCTGCTATAATGAGGCACCCGGCTTCCTCCACATCCTAATTATTGCTCTGCTAAAAATATTCAGTAATGAGTATGATCAGAGAACCTTTTTTATCATGCTTTTCAGAATTGCAGCATTTGGTTATGGAGCTATTTTAAGAAGCAGCAAAGCACATGTTAATGAAGGGAACTTTCAACAGTAGTAGGCAATATTAGAATGATGATGATGATGTGGACCTTACAGTCTACTTCATTTAAGCCCCATCTTTTAATCCAGCTTTGCAGTTGGATTTTGACATGTAGCTTTGATAAGCAGAGTAGAGTACTGTAAACTTTAATTCATGCCCTTGATACCTCTGGCTTCATTTAACGTGATTTCTGACAGGCAAAGTATACCTCAAGTATAAAAGCCAAATGTGGAGGCTTAGGCCATTTCTGAGCATCTTTCTCCCACGATGAATACGCTGGCCTCCTCTACCTGGACCCTAAACAGATCTCTGCTGTGGGCCTTCATTGGTGAGGACTCAACAGAGCAAATCAGTGGATCATAAGAATGGGTCCCTGTGCATAAGAAAAGTCACACATAGGCTTATGCCTGTGCTCCCAGGGCAAGTAAAATACCATCTGACTATTCAATTTGGAGATGAGAATTGTGGTGAAGTAAACATGAGCACAGTTCCCATCCCCTGAAATCTGGGCTGGCCTTAGTGACTTGCTTATAACAAACTGACTGTAGTATCAATCAGCAGTCGCCAACTGGTGGTCCGTGGACCACTGGTGGTCCGTGAGGTCCGAAAGGTTGGCGACCGCTGGTATAAATGACACCAGGTGACTTCCAGGGCTAGGGCAAAAAAAGTTGGCGGCTTCTATTAAGATGGCAAGCCCTCCGGATGCCTCCTCTTAGGACGCACACTCTTAGAACCCAGCCACCATGCTCTGAGAAGCCCATATGACCCAGGAGAGCCATGTGTAGGTGCTCCAAGGTCAAGCCCAACTGAACTCCCTGTGGGCAGCCAGCACCTGTTGCCAGCAACAGTTGGGACTTTAGATAACTGCAGCCCCAGCCAACATCTGACAACAGTCGTTTGAGACACCCAGCCAAACCCTCCACTCTTTTAGGTCACTAAACTGGGGCGGGGGGATAATTTCTAATGCAGCAATACGGTGCTGAATAGCATAGAGTTAGAAAAACGTTGGAGCTGTTCCTACACCTAAATAGCTAGAGTTGAGGTTTGACTCCCTAAAATCGGGAAAGCAACTTTTCTTAGCCCACTAGCGGTCATCCACCCAGAAGGAAAACCACCACTGAGTGCTTGTCCCTACTCTGGACAGTAGCTGAGGAACTGTCACCCTGGGATATATTGGTTCCATTAATCCTGGGGGTGATCCGGGGTGAACCAGAATCCCTGGTCTGGATTCTCACTACTCTAGGGGAGATCTATAGACCTGCAGCTTCTAACAACCTGGGGGCTCATTGGAAATGGGGATCTTGGGTCCCACCAGGCCCACTGAATCCAAACCTGCACTTTGAAAGGACCCTGAAGGGATCTGTAGGCACATTCCCAGTTGACAAGCACGGGTCTCTATTGGGTCCTTCAGAGCAGTGTTAGAAAAGGAGCAGCTGGCTCACAACTCAGATCTTACAAAGACTTAAACTGATGTAACTGATGCCCCAGTCAGTTCCTCCCCCTCCCAGACATGTTCCACAGCACCCTTGCAAGTCCGACGTGTATGGGGCTTCCTTTCTTAGAACTCCTTACAAACAAGATCAGGATTTGAAAACATCAGACCTCCCATTCTTACCTAATGCTTTTATAATTATTCAAAGTGTGTGTATACACCTTTTTTGAGACATCCTATATTTTACTGGAATCTACAAAAACTTATCCATGCTTTCTGTCCTCTGCATGTGGTATTCTGAGGATATTATTGTCATGTGACAAGATGATATACGGCAGGACTAGACTTGGCAGACAATGAGTCCAGATTGTTAATTAGCCAGTTATCTGTCGTCTTCTGGAAGGAACTTTCTTCGGAGTGTAAAATAATTTCATTGTGAGGACTTCATTGTGAATGAGGAAAATGATTGCCCTTTAAACCACAGGGTCCTGTGAGTTTGGTCTGATGAAGCCTTAAACCGGAAGTTGAATACTTTGGGGCTCAGGTTAATCCCTATATAAATACCTAACTGGGGTCTGCACCATTTAGCACATGTGAACAGAGGCTTGAAAAGGCTACTTGGGAGACCTCTGAAATTCCAATTGGTATGTCTATACTGGAGACGTAGGGCAGATGCCGCACTAAACCTGATTATTGTGCCACAGTAGACAGCGGAGCCGAAAACTCCTCACCTGCTTCCTTTATGTGCTTGTAAACATCATCTGAGCCAGCAGATGAGTACGGAATGTCATCATGGGCCACAAAGTCAATCTGTTAGAGAGAGAAGAGTGATGTCACCACTGGGGTGGATGTGCATATCTGCAATTTGAAAACGCCTTTTTGAAATAAAGCAGCTGGAATAAAGCAGTTGAAATAAGCAGTTTATAATGTGGCTTGGAATCCTGGACTGAAAGGTATTTCCAACCATCTCCATGTCTGTGAGAGAATGGGAACTAGATTGGTTTCTCTCCTTTGCTGGTCCCCCTTTCTTCTACCGCTGACAGTAGGTTTTCTTGGCCTCTTGTTTTTTCTGCCTCTAAACTTTGTCTTTTAGAGAATTCATTCATTCTTCACACTTGAGTCACCGCTGCTATGATGAGGAACCCAAGTCTCCATTTCCTGTCCCATTGATGGCAATAGGCACTCACACTTAAGTGCCATCTTATACGGTATTATGGAAATGAATTTAGTCTGATGAATGAATTTTATCTCTTTTCTCATTTGATTTTTCATAACCAACTTGTGAGGTAAGTAGGGTGCATATTATTATTTCAGTTGGGACATAAGGCTGCTGAATCTGGAAAACTTATTAGATTTGCCCAAAGTCACCCTTTTCTCTCTTACTACCCCTCACTGTCTCTTTAAAATCCATCTACCTGGAATTTCATTCATCCTGAAAACTGGTGCCCCCTTCTAAGGGCACCTCCATTTTTCCAGTTCACCTAGGCCCCAAACACCTTGGAAGTGGCCCGCCTCACTTCCTCTCTGTTGCTACTACACTAATCCAGGGTCACGTCACCTGATTATTGATATCAATTTGTACCTGACCTTCCTCACTACAGGCTCCTGTCCAAGTCATTCCTCTGTCACCTGGGGGATCTTCCTTAAACAGAATTTTCTCTGTGTCATCCTTGTGCCTGCTGACTTCACTAGTTCTGTTTCCTCCTACATCAAGTAAAACCTCCTTACCTACCTTTCAAAGCCCTTTATAACACACCTACACTCCACCTTGAGAGGTAGTTTGGAATAGCAGTTTAATTTGCATGGATGTGATTCTTGCCCCACCACTTACTAGCTACCTAACTTATAAATTGGTGGTAAAGATTAAATCAGGATTTCTCAAACTCGGTACCAGTGACATTTTGACCTAATCATTCTTTTTGGTGGGGTGTCTGTCCTGTGCACTGTAGGATGCTTAGTAGCACCCTACCATTTACCCACTAGATGCCAGTAGCACCCCTCTTGTTTAAGTGTTTAAAAATAATAACTGGCACATAGTACTCAATGTTAGTTATTATTATTCTTAGTACTCAAACTTAGTTCCTCCTCCTGTCCAATATAAAATAATAATAATAATAACAACAACAACAACTTCTCAGGGTAGCCATGAAATTGAGTACAATTTGTGTAAGAGCAAAGGACTTAGCACAGGGCTGGGCACATAGTGAATACTCAGAAAGTGGCAGCCATCATCACCATCATGAGTACTTCCATAATGCCTAGCACAAGTTGAATATACAATAGATGCTTAATAAAAATGTGTTAGTGATTGCTGGAAGTAAATTATATTGTAGTTCTTCCATTTTCTTTTTATTCTTGCTGGGACATTGTCTCCTCTGCTATTACCGATGCACATTTATCAGTGTTCTCTATTCTCTTCTGCATGGTGAATTTAAAAATAGACAAGAAAACTCTTAGAACTGCTTAATCTTATTTTTTTGTGCTGCTTATAAAAGAATAGCTCCTAATGTGGGTCTGGTAGGGAGATACAAAGCACATAATTTGATGCAAATCAAACGAATTTTTCATGTTTTCAACTAATACAAATCTTGTATCAGTAGGAGTCTCAGGGTCACAAAATCATAGATATAAAGTTCTTTCCCTAACGGCTGACCCCTGCCCTTCTGGATAAGATGTGTGTTCATTTGTTCTGTGAAAAATGCTGCCTGTGAATCTATAAGCACAAATAATGACAGTGGTGATGGTGACGATAATGACATTTTTGGAGCTCTTGCTATGAGCCAGCCACTGTTCCAAAGGTTTCACTTAGATGAGCTCATTAGATCCTCAAAACAGCCCCAGGAGGAAAGCACTAATATCATCCCATTTTACAGTTTAGGTCAATATTTTGCTCAAGGTTAGGAAGGGATAGAGGCTGGAGTTGGACCTGTTGGGGGCCTAACTCCAGAGCCCACACTGAAGAAGTGAGAGGCTATCAGTCCCCAGGATCGGGCAGGAGAGAGGGGCTCCATCAAGTGGCACCAAATGGCAGTTCCTGAAGTCCCCTCTTTTAGGAATTGGTAGAGTCTTTGGGCTTTCTGGGCATTGGCTGCAGAGCCAGGTGCCTTAATTCTGCTACTTAGAGAACAGGGGAGAGTAAGTACCTTGTGTTTTTCCAAAAACTCTGGGGTGAGTGTCCATGGAGCATCTCTGATGACTTCGTCCACATAGCGACAGTGTCTGAGAGCCTCGTATCGCTCCGCTTCATTCATCACGGTAAAACCTTTGAATTTGTGGGTAAGGTCGTCACTGCAAACTGAAACAGGCAAGTGCATTAAATGCTGTTAGCTGGCCCGGGTAACCGAAGCGGTACCTACATGGCTTCTTTAGCGAGACAAAAGGAGCTCAGTCTCGCTAGGTGCTTTGCATAATCGAACTCTGTTTTCTACGGAACAAAGGCTCAGGAAAGGGAAGCAAGCTGCAATGCAGCAGCAATCAGAATTTCATTTCAGTGCTAATTACAACTGCATTCTCCGCGGTGGCTTTTATTAAAATTATTCTCCACACTACTAATGTGACTTTCATTTGCTTTTTATTTCCCTAGCCCATCCTTCAGTGAAAATGACTATTTAGAAATAAAATGATCAAATGGAGAGACAGAGAAGGGAGAGAGAGGAGAGGCATCAAGAGGCCTGAAGTATAGAAGGTTTGAATAATCAGTTCCAATTCCTTTATTAGATCACTGTACATAGTAACCCAAGTGTAACTCACGTGCGTGTACATGTGCCTACGTGCGCAGCATACTTCTGTTTTCTGGATTGAGGACCAGTCCTGACACATCCAGCCACACAATCAAGAGGAGGAAGTCATGAAATACCAAGTCTGCTCTAACAGAGTTCATCCTCCCCACATCTTTATCCTCTCGAGATCTCGGGTTCCTTTTGAACCCTCAAATGGGAATAGTAATAACCTCCACTATTGGCCTTAGAATGGAGTTGTTGGGGATTTACATAAAAGTGCTTCAAAACAAACAGCACAATAAATACTATTCGTTATCCTATGCAGAATATCTTTTTTGTTGGCAAAGGCAGCTTTCTGGGGCTTTACTACACGTCAGGGAAAAATGTCATTGTGGGTACAGTCCCTGCTGCAGTGGTCAGATTACCCCAACTGCTTCTTAAGATGAGTTTTTTCCCCCCCTCAAGGTAATATGAACACACAATAAATTTACAAATTTTCAGTGTATGTGACATGTTTTAAAAACAAAAATGTTAGCCCTGGATGGGAGGCTCCGTTGGTTGGAGCATTGTCCCATACACCAAAAGGGTGCACGTTTGATTTTCGGGCAGGACACATACCTAGGTTGCAGGTTTGATCCCTGGTCTGGGCGGGTACAGGAGGCAAGCAATCGATGTTCTCAATCTCTCTCTCTCCTTTCCTCTCTCTAAAATTGATAAAACATATTCTTGAGTGAGGATTTAAAAAAATGCAATCACTTTCTTGGAACCAAATTATGATCCATATTCAGGACCAAATCTGGCGACAGAGCTGGTACAGCTTATGGCCATGCCTGGGATTCTTGGAAAAGCTCCTGTTGCAGCCCTCATATACTCCACATCCAAACCCTCAGCAAAACTGCTGGCTGTGCCTTCACAGTGGGGCTAGAAGTCATGTTGTTCTTACCACCTTCACTGCTCCCTTCCCGGCCCATTCCCCACCTCTCCTATAGGTTCCTACAGTGGCCTCCTATCTGGTCTCTTGCACACCTCCTGTTCTCATCAGCCACAATGATCCTGTTAAAATTCGTTAAACTCTGTCATTCATTTCCAGGCTCAGAACTCTCCCCATTTTCCCCAGAGTAAAAGCTAAACTCCTCCAGTGGCCTACAGGCTCCTCCTACAAGAGCCACAGCTCCACCCACTCCGTGCCTCTTTGACTGCATCTTTTATTTCATCCCAGCCCCTGACTTCCTTGCTGTTTCCTGAAGCCACTGGAATACTCTTTAGGTCAGGGCTTCACATTTTCTGTTCCCCAAATCTGGACAGCTTTGTTACAATTATCCATAGGGCTCATTCCCTGTCCTCCCTCAAGTCTTCCCCGACCATCCTATTCTAAACTGTGACCCCACCACTGCCACGGGCAGTCCCAATCCCCTCCCCAGTTTGCTTCTTGCCATAGAGTTTGTCATCATATAATTGTCTTATTTAATTTTGTTTATGGTTGGTGTCCTTCTACTAAAATATAAGCTCCCTGGAAACAGGGACTTTTTTGTCTCTTTCATTTTCTGATGACCCATAGTAGGCTTATAACAAATATTTGTTGAATGAATTAACAGTGCCTGATATATATAGATTAGAGGTCCGGTGCACAAGATTCGTGCACTGGAGGCGGGGGGGGCGGGGCGGGGGGGCGTCCCTCAGCCCAGCCTGCACCCTCTCACAGTCCGGGAACCCTCTGGGGATGTCCGCCTCCTGGCTTAGACCCAATTCCCAGGCAGTGCGACATCCCTCTTGCAGTCCAGGGCTCTCACAATCTAGGACCCCTTGCTCCTTACCACCCGCCTGCAGCAGAGGCAGGAGAGGCTCCCACCACCGCTGCAGTGCTTGCCAGCTGTGAGCCCAGCTTCTGGCTGAGCTGCGCTCCCCCTGTAGGAGTGCATTGACCACCAGGGGGCAGCTCCTGCATTGAGCGTCTGCCCCCTGGTGGTCAGTGTATATCATAGCGACCGGTCATGCCACCATTTGGTCGATTTGCATATTAGGGTTTTATTATATAGGATGCTCAATAAATGTTTACTATGATTTAAAATAATAGATGTATATCTACAGGCACATTTCAACACCATACATGCAAGTAAGAGGCCAGTGGATCTCTAGATACACATGTGTATGCCTATATATCTCCTATACATATTTCCTTAGATGCTGCATAGACATATATAGAACACAATAGAGAAAACAGTATAGTGGTGGTTTATATTACTGTAACACCATCGGCCACATGGCTGACTTGAAAACCTTGATTACTATCAGAACTATATAAAGACATTGTTAAATATAAAGATGAGTGGGCCCCACATCCCATGGTTTTGACTCAGGGGGTGCTATGGTCTGAATGTGTCCTCTCCGAATTACTCCCAAAGGTAATGATATGGGAGGTGGACCCTTCAGGGGTACAAAAGTCATGAGGGTGGATTAGTGTCTTATAAAAGAGGCTCCAGAGAGCTCCTTAGAACCTTCTACCATGTAAGAAAACAAGAAGGTGCCATCTATGAATCAGGAAGAGGCCCCTCACCAGAAGGAGACCATGTCAGCACCTTGATCTTAGGCTCCCCAGACTCTAGGACTGTGAGAAATAAACTTCCGTTGTTGTTAAGCTACCCAGTCTGTGGTATCTTGTTGTAGCAGCCTGAATGAACTAAGACAGTGGGTCTGGAGTGGGGTCCAGGCACTCCATTTTTCACAAGTTTCAGGGAAAATTCTGATGCATAAAACATTTGAAAGTCCCTGAAGTATATTATGAACATCTTGAGTAAAGAGCCCAGCCTGTTTTTTAATCATCCATCATGCCCAGCTGTCGTGGGGTGGGGCGGGGGACAAGGAGTAGGGCCATAATGACTATGTTATGTGTATTGATTCACTGACTATGTTAGCTTTTGATTCCCTAAATAGGAATCATTTATGAGCCAAGCTATACAATTTAAAAATTGATCTAAGACTTTAAATGTTCTTTTAGGACTTGACTAAAATACTACCTCAGGAATCATATTGAGCAGAAATGGATTTCAGATCCATCAATTTTCTATTGTAAAGAATACAAAACTAGCCCTAGCCAGTTTGGCTCAGTGCATAAAGCATTGGCCTGCGGACTGAAGGGTCCTAGGGTTCGATTCCCATCAAGGGCACCTACCTCAATTGCAGGCTCCATCCCCAACCCTGCTGGAGGCAACCAATCGATGTGTCTCTCTCATATAGATGGTTCTCTCTTTGTCTCCCCCCCCCCTCTTCTACTCTCTAAATATCAATGCAAAAATATCCTCGGGTAAGTATTAACAACAACAGCAAAAAAGAACATAAAACGAGGCTGGGTTATATCCCACCCCCCTTTTGAACCTGCACCTGAGTAATTTGGTATAACTTCTAGGTGGCCGAGGTAATGGCCTCCTGACCAAGCATAGAGAAAACAAACATCCTGTTTATGCCAATACAGGGTCCTATTTTCATACCCCACAAGTGACCTCAAGAAGCAGCTGAACACGCTGATCAGTTATTGTCTAAACATTAATTACACCCAGAGCAGCACTGTTGTTCTTGAGTCTTGGCAAATGCACTCTGACAACCAGATGGAGAACTCGGAGCCATGGTGTTCCATGGATGAATGCACTGAGCCTATCTGGGAGCTCACTGTACTCAAAATATTACCAGTACCCCTAAACTTATTGGGTGATCACTTCATAAGATATATTAATGTCTAATCACTAATTGAAGTATAATTGAAAAATACATTTTTTTTGAAAAAAAAGTTTTAAATTAAAAAATATATATTGCCAGTACCTCTCAGGAGAAAAAAAATATAACATAGGGGTTGGACTTTGGATTTGGTTTGGGTTCTAATGCTGGCTCTGTTGTCCCTGGTAAAGTTATTCAAACTCTTTAAGCCTCAGTTGTCTGTCTTTAAAACATGGCAAAGTTTTGAGAATTAAATTTGATCATCTGTATGAGCTCAGTAACGTTTGCCATTTCTTTATTTTTAAATATATTTGTATTGATTTCAGAGAAGAAAGGAGAGGGAGAGAGAGATAGAAACATCAATGATGAGAGAGAATCATTGATCGGTTGCCTCCTATACACCCCACACTGGGGATCGAGCCCACAACCTGGGCATGTGCCCTTGACCGGAATCAAACTGTGACCTCCTGGTCCATAGGTTGACGCTCAACCATCGAGCCACACCGGCCGGGCTGTCATTTATTAATAGTAGTAGAAATATAGGACCACTGATGGCAATATTCATTTGTGTTTTGGGCTCTGTCTTTGCCCTGTTCCCACTCCAAGCAGGCCTCCAGCTTCGTGTAACAGCCCCTCCCCCCCCTACACACACAAAAGTTGTGAAGTTCATGTTGCTGGCAGATAGCATGCCCTTCTGGCTACTGTTTCCCTATAGCCAGAGATCCTTGGTGGGTTTCTGAAAGGAAGAAGACACAGAGAGAAGATTCCTCCAAATGAGGAGGAATTCCTCCAAAGGTCTGTGGAGCCCAAAGCAACAGGTGCTAGCAGCAGAGCCTCTGGGAATGAGGGCCATGCTGCCCTGAGCACTGGGTTCCGCCGGGGCACCGACCACAGGTGCCTCACCTTGTACAGTGGACCTGGTCCTTTCTAATCATTTTGTGGGCTTGGATGATACGGGCAGTGCAAAAATAGTGCTTGGCTGAAGACTAGAAGCCCCTCTCTTGTTTCTGTAAATATTTTGAAATTTTGTTTGACTCTGGGGAGCTGAAGAGAGCCCAACAAGGACCAGACTGAATTTCCTACCAGTCAGGCAAAATGCGGTCTCCGAGGAATATTTCATTTCAATTAAAATACCATAGAGCACAAACCCACATTTATGGGGCAATGTTTGTGTCTGCTATAGTCCGAGTAGCACTGGGTTTATTATTGCCTCTTATTCCCCTCCTGTGAGGCAGAAATGGGGATTTGGTGACTCAAATCCTTAAACAATTAAAACAAACCAACAAGCTCTCCAATATAAATGTTAATTTCTTGACTTGTTTTTAAATGACTGGTTTTAAATTAAAATAGAGAAAACAGCTTTACAACTGGACAGTTTTGATTCGCTAAAATAATACCAGCAAGATAAGCTTGCATAAAACCATTTTGTGCCTGTTTCTATGTATTAGGTAGATCTGCTATGTCTCCCAGTGTTGGCAGGGTGGCCTTATGTGGTAGGTGTCCAGTGGGACAGGCCCTTTGATCCTCTAGCTGGGTGCTCCGGGAATGTCCCTCGTGTGGGTTAGGTGGGCCCTCCTGTTGTAACTGAGTCTTGATTTCTATTGGCCCGTTCATGTGTGGGATCGACACTCAGGCTGGCTGGCTGTGAGGCTCAACCCTGACCACAGTGTGCAAGCTGCTGTGTCGCTACTGACTACACTCAGTGGAATTCATCTCAGCAGGGTCTGGTGCTTGCCAAGATCTCCCTTTGGATATACTGTGTGCAGAGCTTATTGGATCCTGTTCTGATGTTATCTGAAGCTGGCCACTGGGTGTGTTGGTTTCTGGGGCCTCTTGGGAGGGACTCTGGTGCAGGCCAATGCAAGACGCTGCCTGTGACTGGTCCTTGGCAACCTGTTTGGAACTACAAGTGATCCACAGTTTGTGGCTGCCTCTGCTTGGCCTGGGTGCATGGAGGAAGGACCAAGCTGCACACTACGGCTAGCTTTTACCAGCACAGGGCCCAGGGCACCCCAAAGCACCCCAAGATCCACTTCCAACTGTCGGCTGTCTGTTAAGCTCAGGCATTGAAAGAACCTCTGGCTGTATTCCTCAGCAGGGCATAAGCTCCATGGGGTGAGTAAATTGCTTTCAAGTAAAAGAGTAAGGGTTATAATTAAGAGTCATGTGGTAAGTCTTGGTAAAGCCTTTTTCTTATACTTCCCAGAAAGGGAGAAAGCAAATAATTCTAATAGCTTGGTAATAAATCTTTTTGTAGGTCAGGTCATTTCATATCCATAGCTTCCAAGAAATTTTTAAAGGAGATCTCAATAAACTGTCACTGGATAGACTGTTACAATTATTATTATTTTTTTTTTTTACAATTATTTTTTATGACAATAGAAATAAATTATTTTTGTGATATTTGGAAAATAACTCATGAATTCAATAATTGAGTGGCATCGTCGTAACAAACTTCTTTCATTCCCATCTAAATATTTGTGTGAACAAAATACTTCAGCACTTACATCTATAACAAGAAATCTTATATAATAAAAGGGTAATATACAAATTGACCAAATGGCAGAACGACTGGTCTCTATGACGTGCACTGACCATCAGGAGGCAGATGCTCAATGCAGGAGCTGCCCCCTGGTGGTCAGTGTGCTCCCACAGGGGGAGCACCGCTCAGCCAGAAGTCAGGCTCATGGCTGGCAAGCACAGCGGCGGTAGGGAGGGGCCTTTCTCCTGCCTCAGTGGCAGCGCTAAGATGTCTGACTGCAGCTTAGGCGGGGAGTGGGCCTAAGCCATTAGTCGGACATCCTCCAAGGGCTCACAGACTGTGAAAGGGTGCAGGCTGGGCTGAGGGGACCCCCCGCAAGTGCACAAATGTCATGTATCGGGCCTCTAGTATAGGAATAAAACCAATGTTAAACTATGTCTCATTCTAGCAATAATAAATTCATCCACAAATAATGAGATCCGCTCATCTCATTTGACACCAAACAGGTTAAATGTCGAAGAAAACATTTCAAAAGACACCAGAAGGGGGGTAAAAACACCTTACCAATTAGAAGTGCAAGGTTAAAAATTATATTGGACTTCTCCCCAGAAACAATGCAAGCAAGAAGAGAATGGAGAAATATTTACAGGGTTGAGAGAAAAGAACCTACCTACCCACCTAGAATTCTGTACCCTGCAAAATTATCCTTTAAAAGGAAAGGAGAAATAAAGACTTCCTCAGACAAACACAAATTAAGGAAATTTGTTCCCAGTAGACCTGCTTTGCAATAAGTGTTTTAAAAAGGCCTTCAGAGGGGAAAAAAAGTTCTTCAGAGAGAAGGAAAATGATATGTTAGAAATTTGAATCTACATAAAGAAAAGAAGAACATTAGAGAATGAATAAGTTAACTTTTATTTGTCTTATTCTTAATTCATCTAACAGGTAACACTTTGTTTTAAATAATAACAGCAAGAATGTAGTCAATCATGTATGACATCTATATGCTTATATATAAGTGAAATGAATAACAGCAATAATTCAAGGGATAGGAAGGAGGAATTAGAAATATTTTATTATTATAAGGAACTTGCACTACTGGTACAGTGTTATTTGAAAGTGGACTTGGCTTAGTTAGAATGTATATTGCAAATTCTAAGTCAACCACTAAAAAAGTGAAAAAAGAAGTATAATTGATATGTTAAGAAAGGAGAGAAAATAGAAGAATGCCTGGCACATAGTAGGATCTCAATAAATAGTTAACTATTTCTTTAACACACTGTTTATAAATTCAACGAATTGAATATAGGCCACTAATGTTAATACATCATTCTCAGCGCTTTGGGTCATACAAAGGAAATAGATAATGATCTTGTTTAACCTTAATCATTCTGAACCCCTTTCAGCTCTCCAAGATTTGATATCCAAATAATATTGCTTTTCTCCTAACCTTCTCGAAAATTTTAGAAACATAAATTGGATCAAGTCTCAAACACAAGAAGAAAAGCATTCATGGAAAACAGGAAGCAGCCCTAGCTGGTTTGGCTCAGTGGATAGAGTGTCAGCCTGTGGACTGAAGGGTCCCGGGCTCGATTCTGGTCAAGGGCAGTTATATCGGTTGCAGGCTCGATCCCCAGCCATGGTTGGGGTGTGTGCAGGGTGGGGGTGGGGGTGAGCAACCAATCGATGCATCTCTCTTACACGATGTTTCTCTCTCTGTCTCCCCCCCTCCCTTCCACTCTCTCTAAAAATTAACCGAAAAATATCCTCGGGTGAGGATTAATGGGGAAAAAAAGAAAGAAAACATAGAGACGTTACCCTGTCTCTCTCTCTGGGGATTAGTGATGTATAAATCACATGTTATAATCCCGTTTCAGTTTTTGAAACATCATTTTAAATTTCAGACAGCAAACTTGTGAATCAATATGGGCTAAATTGGAAGCATTAACAATGTGAAATTTTAATAAAACTCTGAAAGGGGTCCTGTATAGGAAGCACATTATAAAGGAGTTTTCTAGACAAAGAGAAAATGCACTTCTTACCTCCTACTAATAAGTAGCTGTTGGGAAACAGTGTTTTTGCTTGCATAAGTGCCCTTGCGTGGCCTGAGTGGAAAAGGTCAAATATCCCATCGGCATATACTCTGACGGGTCTGTCAACTGTGGGAGAAAGAAAGCATCATGAACAGAACTGCAGAATAGCAAATCCCAGTTACCTGATTCTCCCATCAGTATGGCACTACAGGAAGGTTACCTGGATAAAACACAAGGTCTACGCACCATCAATTTCATATTAATGCAGGAAAGTAATTTTACAAAGAGGTTCTTGGGAAGACATCAGAGCAGAGTAGAAACATAGCAAAATGAAGACTGACCCAGAACACACACTTTAAGGCAACAGGAAAGACAAACACAGAGCACTGGGGACTTCTCTTGACCCAGAGTGGAGTCTTGGGAGTCTGAGCCAGCACATTCAGACAGACCAGGAATAACCACAGGGTTGGCAGAGTCAGTCCAGTGTCGAGGAATGTCGAGGCAGGAGTAACAGAGGAGCTCAATGAAAAGGACAAATGACTTCATTTTTGAGTTTGGCAGTCTTGAATGAAGACCCCTGAGTCCTGTTCCCAGAGACAGTGTTGTGCAGGAGTAGCTCATACTGCTCAGAGAGACAGTGATGCACCTTTATTCCAAAATCCAATCACACTGGCAGCCTGCAATCAGTCTCGGTAGGAATATTTATACCACAGAAATTAGCAAATGCTACCAATCAGGGCTTACTAGTATGTCCCTCCTGGAGGGCCAATTGTTAAGCATTTACCAGCATACTACTGCACAAGGGTCACTCCCTAATCTCTTTGGTATCCATGAGAGATGTGGGAGGGGGACGCACATGCCCCAAAAAGAAGAGAATCAGCGTACAAAAGTTACATGTGGGTGTGGGCCTCAGGGTTGGAGGCAAGCCACCAACACTACGGTTCTGCCTAAGGAGAGAGGACAAGAGTGAAGAGGCCACAGCAGACACTCTGACAATGGCATACAGAGCCCTCAGAAGTACCATTCCACGAGGAAGAGGGACTAACTTCACCACAGCCCTCTGGAAGCCAGGAGAC
Source organism: Myotis daubentonii (assembly GCF_963259705.1). NCBI lineage: Eukaryota > Metazoa > Chordata > Mammalia > Chiroptera > Vespertilionidae > Myotis > Myotis daubentonii. The sequence goes on along the minus strand of NC_081861.1, from coordinate 124,123,534 downwards.
TGGCCATGCAGGCTAGCAAATGCAGGATGACACTTTTGTCATCCCAAAGACATATCCCCTCAAAGAAGAGGGCTCTATTGGGGTTATGGGGCTTGGGTGCCAACTTTTACACCATTCTGGACTCACAACGAAGGAACTACAAAGTGAAAATATGGCAAACTGAACACACACACACACACACACACACACACACACACTCCTCCACTTCCTCCCAAACACAAGAATTACAGAGAAAAAAATGGAAAAGGTAGAATACCCCAAGGGCAGAGGAAATAAGGAAGGCAATGACAGTGAATGAGAGCAGTCCATAACATTTTGGAAAGTTGGTTTTCAAGTGCAGAATGACTACGGGTAGCCAGGCTCCGGAGTGGGGCATGTAGGCAAAGGGACTGCTGGTTTGTGTTTGTTATAAGCCTAAGAGTCTTATGGACTCTTTAAACTACGAGCATGAATTATGTTAATGCTATAAAAATACATTTTAAAAAAGAAATCCATGCAAACTTTGGTTGAGTGATCTTTAAGACTTAGATTTAAAGTTGTGATTATTTCTTGATGTGGTACAAACTCATTAATTTGGAACATAAATGAAAAGAAATGTTACATTAATAGATTCAGATGGTAAAATATTTCTGATAAATTTAATTTCTCTAATAAAAAATCTTGAGGCTTTATGTCAGACAGGGAATTGCAATTATTTCCAATTATATACCATTTTGAACAAACAGAATTGCCTTCACAGGATTATCCTGTATTCTAAATAAGGCACAGTAAATAGAAAATGCTTTGAAATAACAAACTGCCTAATGAGGGATCCTTGGTTTCAATGCTCTTATTCAATTTGATTTCAATTGAGGAAAATTTGTTTTAAGTTGTAAACCCCAGAGGAAAGCAGATGGCAATTTTGCAGAACTTTTCCTTATTGATTCAGAGGTGATCAAGATAAATGGATTCAGGAAGCAGGGAGGGAAGAAAAGTAAAGAAAGATGGTATAATTACCGAGAAAAAGGCCATTTAGGAAATCTTTTAACAGTATTTGTGCAGTTGATTTTGCAATAAGTTCACGTTTACAACTGTAATGTGTCAGCAGTTTCCAGGCTGGGAAACTCTACAGGACCAAAAGCAAAGAAAAGAAAAGAAAAGAAAAGGAATCCTGCCTCTTCAACAAATAAACTTCAAGAAAAAAAAAGAGAAAGAGAAAAATGGAAGGAGGACCTGCAGATTAGAAGAAATTTAGAAGACATATCAATATATTGTAGTGTATAGACATTATTTGGATTTGGGTTCAAACAAATTATATATAAATGATGATGTAAGATAACAGAATTGTAACACTGAATATTTGATTATATTAAAGCATTACTGGTAATTTTTCAGGCGAGATAATGGTATAGTGATAATGCTTTAAAAATAGTATATATATATATATATATATATATATATTCACAACTACTTATAAATGAAACTAATGATAAGAAGCCCTATCATTCAAATAATTCAAGAGGAAAGAATATATGGGGCATGCATGGGGCAAGACTGGCCATGGGTTGGTGGCTGTTAGGTATGGGTAACAGACTCATGAGGTTTCATCATGAGGTTTTACTTTTGTGTATGTTTGAAATTCTCCATAGCAAAAATGCTAGTAGAATGTAGCTTTTTAAAGTTAGTTCGTATATTTATTTGTTTTAATCCTTTGTTTGAGGGTTCCCTGGACATTCTTGTAGGTATCTGGGGACTCACCAGAGCATCTATGTTGGGAATATTGGCCTGTGAAGCAGAAGGTTTGGCAATTAGCACAAGTCAGAGCACAGCTATTCCATGGCCGTGGTTTAGAAACCTTAAGCCAGTGGTTCTCAACCTTCCTAATGTCGCGACCTTTTAATACAGTTCCTCGTGTTGTGGTGACCCCCAACCATAAAATTATTTTCGTTGCTACTTCATAACTGTAATGTTGCTACTGTTATGAATCGTAATGTAAATATCTGATATGCAGGATGTATTTTCATTGTCACAAATTGAACATAATTAAAGTATAGTGACTAATCACAAAAACAATATGTAATTATATATGTGTTTTTGAATGGTCTTAGGCGACCCCAAAGGGGTCGCGACCCACAGGTTGAGAACCACTGCCTTAAGCCATCTCCCAATGATTTCTGCCTGCTGGTGTTGCACCTCTATGTGATTCCCGTTCGTTTGGAGTGGGAGTGGGACCTGTGACTTGCTTCTGATGAGTCCAATCTGGCAAAGATGATAGCTGGCACTCCCATGATTATGCTAGTGTACAACTTGGTGGTTGTGAAGAAGCTAGCTGCCAGAATGGGGCAAGATGGCTGTGGCCTAACAGAAGACTGCGTGCCCTTGGCCACCGGCTGGATTTACAGCTAAAATACTGTGCAGTCAGCTTGAAAAAAAAAAAACAACACAAGAGAAGTGCAGCTGATTGGGCATATTATATCTGAGGAGCACTGAAGAAACAATGTGGAGAATGGTAAGAGAAGGGGAGTCGCCCAGAAAGGGCAAGCCCCCCTGGAGCTGGTGCTCAGCTGAGAGGCTGATATTGGCTTCAAAGCTCCCTCCCCTTGGGAGTGTGGGCTCACAATTCCACGCAGGGATCCCAAACCTGGAGCAGCAGAGACTGGAAAGAGAGCTCGTATGGCAGCGGGCAGAGGGAACCAGGGAAACTCTGTCTGCCTAGGAGGTTGGGCTAACCCTTCCCTTCCCAGTGAGAGAGCACACCTATTGTTAGCAGCCTGGGCCAGAGAGGGTCACCCTGGGCTCGGACTGCAGGAAAGGCTGTGCTGCAGTGTTTGGCTCCAGAAATAAGGGGCCTGAGGGTTGTACACAGCAGTGACTTTGATGGACCCTCTGCTTTCCTGAAAGGCATTGTGCAGAGCCCTGGACAGTGACTAAACTGTGTGGCGTGGGGGAGGGGGAGTTGGTGGCAGGGCAGATTGGGGATTTTTGACTTGGGCTGTGGAGCGTTGGGGGCACAAGTGGAGCTGGGATTCTCGACCCCCCCACCCCCCACTTTACTGAGACCAGCTGTGCAGAGAGATCTGAGTCCTGTGCGGGGCTGACTTTGTAACCCCTTCTGCTTGGACCTGTGGCACAAGAGTGCCAGGTCCTCACAGAACAGGGATATTTGGATGGTATCCCCTGGGAAGGCTTCTGTTGGGGAGATAGATGAGCAAGAGCTGGGCTTTGTGACTACATTGGGGGGAGGCTGATCAGAGCTCAGCCAGTCAGTCCTGGGAAGGAGAGACAGAGCAACATGTCCTCCTCCTGCAGGCTTGGGAACATAACCCCCAACAGGAGACGGTTTGGATCAGCTCTCTGAAGCCCAAGATAGCCCCACTGGTGCAGTTTGGTGTGTGTGTGTGGCAGGGGGGGGGTGTCGGGGGAACAGCTCAGAGCAGGACATCCCAAGAGTGAGACCTTCAGAGGCTATTGTCTGGGACCAGGAGAAAATGCTTAAGCCCCTCCTGTGGACTAAGCTGGCAACATTGTCAACTGGAGACTCTTTTGATCAAACCCACTAAGCTCCGGGCCGGTGCAACTGCTCATGTGGAAAAGGGGGCAGGCTGTACCCAGCCTGAACCTGCACCAGGCCACCTTAGGGGGAACCGGAGTTGGAGTCTCTGGTAGAGACTGAGGAGTTCGGCTTTGAAGTAGAGACTAATTTCCCCTCAGAGTGCCTGACGGTTTAATCTCTAAGCAGAGGGCCCACTGGCCCTAGCTAGGCTAGCCTGGCTCCACTGAAAGACTGTCTTTGGAAGATACTGGAGGAAGACCAGGCAACCTCAGGGGGCAGGTGGAGTAGCTGACATGTGGAGGTGGACCTCAGAGAGCCACAGACTGACCACAGCTATAACAGGAAACCAGGAGCCAAATTTGGACAGCTCCTGACATTGGCTGACACAAAAGTACCTCCCAGGAGGCCTGAGAGTAGCAGACAAAACAATCAGCCTCAGACAACATAATCTGCCTAGACAAACTTCACTTGGCTGGCTTCTTTTTTCTTTTTTATTGTTTTGGTATTATTATTATTATTAAGATTTTTCCCCCTTTTTTCTTGTTTCTTTCATATCTTTTACTGGCGTCCTTCCTTTTCTTACTCTTTCTTTTTTTCTTTTCCATTCTTTTGCTTTACCTTTCTCTCCTTTTGACCTTGCATAACTTTTTTCTTTCTGTCTTCTTGTCTTTTTCTATTCTTTTCCTACTCTACTCTTATTTTTGCTTTCCATTCTTTCCTTTCAGAATCTTTTTTTCTACCCCTTTTCTCTTCCAGTATTCTTTTTATTTTCTGTTTATTATTTTACTATTAGTAACATTATCTTTTCCTCTCTTTTTTATTATTCTTGTTCTTTTCTCTTTCCTAATTCTCTTTTCTTTTGTGGTTGTTTTGCTGTTTGTTGGGATATTTTATATGTTTGTGTTTGCTTCCTGTTTGTTTGGTTTGGTTTTTGTTTTGCCCTGTCAGCACCTGTAAAACAGCTCATACGACCTGGTTGTGGCTGAGCCTTACAGTTACCCAGCCTGGGAGGAGAGCCCATGCATGAACAGGATAATAACAATCAAGACCCAATTACAACAGAAGAGCCCAAATAACCAACAAAAGGGTCACCACTAGAATACCAAGCTTAGTAGTACAAGAAGACTGCACCACTAGGCCCACAAGACATTTACTGCAAAAGCCCACCCCATTAAGACCGGGAGTCACAGCAAGTATATCTAATGCAGAGATACAAACACAAAGAGACAACTAAAATGGGGAGATAAAGAAACAACACCCAAATTAAAGAAAAGGAAGAATCGCCAGAAAAAGACCTAAATGAGATGGAAATAAGCATGTTATCAGGCATAGAGTTCATAGTAATGGTTATAAAGATGCTCAAGGAACTTAGTAATAACTATAAGGAACTTAATGGGAACTCTATCAGCATGATAAAGGAGATAGAAACTATGAATAAGAAACAGGCAAAAATGAAGAATACTATATCTGACATCAAGAATATGCTGGAGGAATTAAAAGCAGGTTTGATGAAGCAGAGAATCAAATGAGAATTAGAAAACAAGGTAGAAAAAACAATCAGAGCAGCAAAAAGAAAAAAAATACTTTAAAAGCATGAGGACAGTTTAAGGGAACTTTGGGGCAACATGAAATGTAACATAGGGTACCGGGGGGGGGAAAGAAAGTGAGCAAGGGATAGAGAACCTATTTGGAGAAATAATGACAGAAAACTTCCCTAAGGTGGTGAAAGAAAAAGTCACACAAGTTCAGAAGGCACAGAAAGTCCCAAGAGCCCGTCAGTAGATGAGTGGATAAAATAGGTCCAGAGGCATGGAAGCACGGCACAGACTGATGGATCTCAGAGGGAAATAGGTGGGGTGGGAAGAGATTAACCAAAGAATGAATATATATATATATATATATATATATATATATATATATATATACACACACACACACATATACATACACACACACACACACACACACACACACACACACTGAGTGGCCAGATTATTATGACCAGCCAGATTATTATGCCCACCCCATCAGTACTTCATTGACACTTCCAAAAATACTGAATATTGAAAACTTCCTAAGCAAATACTTTCAAGGTTTTATTATTATTATTTGCATAACTAATTCACTTCATGGATGCAGATAATAGTGCCATAAGGCCTGGGGCAGGGCAGGAACCAGTGGAGGAGGGTAAGGGGGGGGGACTTCTGTAATACTCTCAACAATAAAGATCATTTTTTTAAAAAAGCAAGCTGCCATGTTGTGAAAGGGCCTGTACAGAGGGCCACATGGCAAGGAACTGCAGGTGACCTCTAGGAACTGAGGGTGACCTCTGCCTGACAACCAGCAAGAAGCTAGATCCTTGGTCTCACAGTTGCAAGGAAATAAAATCCTCCAACAACCTGAGTGATCTCAAAAGTAGATCTATGATCAGTTAAGCCTCCAGATACGAAATGAGCCCTGGGTGACACCTTGAATGCAGCCTTGTGAGACCCTGGGCAGAGGCCCTCAGCTTAGCCAGGCTCGGACTTCTGAACCATGGAAATCATGACCTAGCAAATATGTATTGTTTTATTTTTTATTTTTTAACCAAGAAAAAAATTTTAACAAGAATTAAAACTGGAGTGGGGGCAGGGGGCTTAGCAAACATAGGCCCAGTACACAGTAGACATGTCCTTGTCAGACTAGTCCAGTGTCTTGGCTCTTTTGTACACCTCATTGGCTGCAGCTGCCATCGGAGTTGGATGCTTGACAGCACTGCCCAGTGCGACGGCTAAGCGAAGATCCTTCTGAATGTATTTCAGGTAGAAATCAGGCTCCACGTTTCCTTGCAGAATATTTTGGTACTTCTGATACAGGTAGATGCTGGCCAGTGGTCCTTGATTAAGGATGTCCAAGAATGTCTGCTGAGACTGGCCTGTCTCTTGGGCCAGGGCCAGCCCCTCAGCGATGGTGGCCATGAAGCTCCCCTGGACCATGTTCACAATCAGCATCATTTTGGCTGCATTGCCAACCTCACCGAGAAAGAAGGAGGTTTTCCCTATGGCCTGGAAGCAGCTGCTACAGTCCTCATATAAGTCTCTGTCGCCGGCTGCTAAGATCACCAGCATCCCATCATTAGCCTGCTGCTGGTTCCCTGAGACCGGGGCTTCCAGAAAGCGGCCCCCCCTGGACACAATCAGCTGTGCCAGCTCCGTGACTGTGTCAGCATCCGTTGTTGACAAGTCCACATAGCATTTCCCAGAGCGCATCCCTTGCAGCACACCACGGGGGCCCAGCACCACATCCTGGGCTGTCTTTGGATCTGGCATACAGGCAAAGGTGATGTCACAAGTTGAAACAACTTCAGCAGGAGTTCTTCCCAGGTGGGCCCCCTCTGTCACTGCAGTCCCGTTCCAGACAGTCACCACATGACCCGTTTTTAGCAAGTTGGAGATGATGCCACTTCCCATGAGGCCGACGCCCAAAAATCCTATCTTTTTGTGTGTGGGTGTGATGCTGCCATTCATGGCCGTGCTGTCTGCTGCCTGGATGGAGGTGGACCCAGTATCCTCTCCACATATTTTCAACTTCTTTATAATTGTCTGGGAAGAGATAGCTGGCTTCCCGGTTTGGCTGAGCAGGAAGTGGTGGAAATGAGTGTCTATGTCTTTAAGAGGCCCGCTCGCAGTCGGCTGCCACTCAAATGCCGCCATGGGTCCGGCCGGCATCCCATTCATAGTAGCAGACTCGGGATCCTTCTCGTCCTGTGGGGGCGGACCCTGCTTCTGGGGACTCTGCTCTAGGGTTCTTTTCAGAAGGGACTTGGAGCCTCTCTCTAAAGAGCCTGAAGACACCCTCTTCTTTCTTTCTCTCCGTTTTTTCCTCAGCCTCCCTTCAGATAAGCGATGCTTACCCTTCTCGTCACTCGAGTTTGGCCTACGTTTCTCCTCACAGGAATCATGCCGCTTCTCGTCATCGGCAGAACTGTGGCATAATGTCTGATCTTTCTTTCTGTCAGTCCCGAGGAGTTCTTCCACAGCCTCCACAGCTTGCTGGAATCGTTTTCCCTTGGTCTTCTTTATCATTTCTTCCTTATACGCCTGATACGGCTTCAACTGTCCCGATTCGATCCAGGCATGGTCCTCCACCCCAAAAAACTTCACGAAGTACCATTTCTTTCCACGAGGTTTCTCCAGCTCCTCGGGTGGAGGAATAATCTTCCCCGGCCAAGGAGGATACGGGCCGAGTCGGCCCCACACCAAATCGCCCAGCTGCAGACTGACGGGCGCCATCTCGCCGATCCAGATGTACTAGCAGCAGCGGCGGGGAACCTTACGTCCCGCGTAATGGCGCTCCACGCTGGAGTGCGTGGATCCAGATGCACTGGGCGGCAAGGAACCTTACGTCCGCGAGGTGGCGCTCCACGCTGGCGTGCACGGATCCAGGTGAACTGGCCGCGGTGGCAGGGAACCTTATGTCAGCAGTCAGTGTGGTGGCCCTCCACGCTGGAGTGTGTGGATCCAGATGCACTGGCCATGGAGGCAGGGAACGTTAGGTCCGTGTGGTGGCGCTCCACGCTGGAGTGCGCCCGATCACGGGATCGGCCTGGCTCAACCTTAGCTCGCCCTGGCACTGCTGATTGGAATCCACCTGACCACGTAAGGGGGAGGCTCAAATGTGCATTGTTTTAAGCCGCCAGATCTGTGGCAATATGTTATGGGGCAATAGAAAGTGAATACAATGGCATTATACACTTTCTGCCCACCCACAGACTAGAACATTTCTAAAATATTTCAAGTAAATTCCTGTTTATCCTGAATGGTTAGAATAAGCATCCTATGTACGAAAAGGCTAATATGCAAATTGTCCCCTCCACCGGGAGTTCAACCAGGAGTTTGACCAGGGGGCAGGGCACTGGCCAACCACCCACATCCCCTCTCCCCCTGCCCACCAGCCTGGCCTGATCAGCCCCAATCAGGGTGGGCGATTGGACCCCACCCATGTACGAATTCTTGCACCAGGCCTCTAGTATTATATAAATGTGATGTTCAGGTAAAATGAAAGTCTGTATACCACACACTGATAAGCATGTTTAAAATAAACATAACAAACTACACATAACACCAAAATGATACTAAATATCTGCTTGAGGATCATGGATAGAAATACCAGATAATGACTATGGTACAGTATTGTGAAGAAAATGTGACTGTCTCAACTTTCTGGGATCTTACATTCCAAATTTTTGTAAGTTATTCAGCACTTTGAAGTAAATAAAATGATGAAGGGGGCTGTACTTACCTCACATCTCATGCCATATATAAAAACTCAAAATGGATCATAGACCTAAATGTAAGAGCTATAACTAAAAACTTCTAAAAAAAAAAAAAAAGGTGGAAATCTCAGTGAATTTGGCAAAGATTTCTTAAATAGGACCCCAAACATATACACTATAAAGCCCAAATAAATAAATAAATTGGACCTTGTTTAAAACTTATGCTCTTTAAACGATATTTTTACAAAAATGAAAAGGCAAGTCATAGACAGGGAGAAAATATTTGCAAAACAAAAGTATATATATATATATATATATATATATATATATATATATATATATATATATCAGATATAGGACTTTTATCTAGAATATACAAAGAACTTCCAAAACTCAATAATAAGACAAATAACTCATTTTAAAAGGGCAAAAAGGAATAGACATTTCATCAAAGAAAATAAATATATGGATAGCAAATAAGCTCATGAAACAATGCTCAATATCATTTTTTTAAAAATTGACCATACCTACCAAGTATTAGTGAGGATATAGAGCAACTGGAACTCTTACACATTGCTAGTAGAAATGTAAAATGGTACAATTGTTTTTGGAAAGCAGTTTGACAATTGGTTAAAAAATTAAGCATATACCTACCATATGGCCACACAGAAGGCAATCACCAACTGCATTATATCTAAACTCACCATTTTGTGGGGTGTGTTATGATGTTTGTTTGTTTTTTGAAAAATATATTTTATTGATTTTTTACAGAGAGGAAGAGAGAGATAGAAACACCGATCAGCTGCTTCCTGCACGCCTCCTACTGGGGATGTGCCCGCAACCAAGGTACATGCTCTTGACCGGAATCTAACCTGGGACCTTTCAGTCCGCAGGCCGACGCTCTATCCACTGAGCCAAACCGGTTAGGGCGTTATGATGTTTTTTTATATTACTTCAGATTCAGGCAACAACAAAAGTGTGATTATTCATTTTTTATAATGACTATTAGCACCCTACATTTAAATAATGTGTTAAAAGTGTGTATGATTTGCAAAGCCCATATACTAGTATTGCGCTTGATCTTCACATCAACTCTGTGAGGGAGGTAGGGGGAGAGAGGACTTACTATCCTCATTTCATAGAGGGACAAATGGCAGCTGAGCAAAAAGTTAAACAGCTTACCCAATGTCACAGAACCGAACTATGACTAAACACCAGTAATTATGGTAACTAGTACTACTTTTGTGTACAATTGATGTGCAAAATAGGTGGCACAAAAATTAACCTTTTAAAATCTAATATTTACATCTTATAAAGTTTACATAGTTTTATATAAACTTTATAATTTCCCTCTACTTTTGCCAGCAATATTATTTTCAATAAATGATAATGATGGATGTTTGCTTTTAAAATAATTAAAGTTTTAAAAAGAGTACATTAAAGGAAAGTTAAGTAAATTATAATGCAAGGGGCACACAAATGAAGCAAAATTCATTAAGGTAGATTTTGAGGAAAGAATTTGGAAATTCTACACACTGTGGAAACAGAATAATATAAATCCCATTTCTGAGAAGGAAAATAGGAAATCAGAACTGAGTTTCCCTTTGAGAAAAATGTCAGCTTTAATGAAAAGGAACCTAGGAAATAATCATTTGGACTTTTCCTTTACTGCAAGACAGGGGAGTAATTCTCTCTGCCTCAGGACACATACTAAACCCTTTATGTTAACAGTGCCACAGTGGACTAGTTGAGCTAAGGTCTAAGGTGCTGATTCCACCCAGCCGGCATAGCTCAGTGATTGAGCATCAACCTGTGAACCAGGAGGTCATCGATTCCCAGTTCGATTCCCAGTCAGAGCACATGCCTGGGTTGCAGACTCGATACCCAGTGTAGAGGGTGCAGGAGGCAGCTGATCAATGATTCTCTCTTATCATTGATATTTCTCTCTCTCTCTCTCTCTCTCTGTCTCTGTCTCTGTCTCTCTGTCTCTCTCTCTCTGTCTCTCTCTCTCTCCTATTCCCTTTCTCTCTTAAATCAAGAAAAAGATTTTTTTTAAAAGGTGCTGATTCCAACTGCCCTACTGTTTTTCTTGATGTTTCATTATCCTTGTAACTTCACTGACAATACATTGAGCAGAGCTATGAGCAGAGTTTGTCATTACCTCTTTCAGAATTTCTATGCTAGCCCCTGTTTGGGTAGACCTAAGATCGCAAAACATATTGTAGGCAATTATATATATATATATATATTTTTTTTTTAAATATATTTTATTGATATTTTACAGAGAGGAAGGGAGAGAGATAGAGAGTCAGAAACATCGATGAGAGAGAAACATCGATGAGCTGCCTCCTGCACATCTCCCACTGGGGATGTGCCCGCAACCCAGGTACATGCCCTTGACCGGAATCAAATCTAGGCCCTTTCAGTCCGCAAGCCGACGCTCTATCCACTGAGCCAAACCGATTTTGGCGGCAATTATATTAAGTCATAAAATAGGGCTAGTGAAGGAGCTAGTGAAGGATTTCAGTTATAACAATAATCTTGAAGCACATTATGAACCCCAAGCAGGGGTCTCTTTTGTCTTTTTGATGAAATGCCCAAGAAAGTGCCACAAAAGGTCATTGCTTACGAAACAAGTAGTCCAACAGCAAGATAAAAAAAAAAATGCTCTGAGCTTCTGTAGTGACAGCATAATGCTGCAACAAATATTTAGGATGATCTCCCTGGCACTCCCTCCAGCCACTATCAACAGTCACTCTAAAGCAGAGGTTCTTGCCATGTGGTCCCAGGACAGGCAGCGGCAGCAGCATCAGTTGGGAACTTGTCAGGAATACAAATTCTTGCTCCTCACCCCAGCCCTACCTCATCATAAGCTCTGGGGGTGGAGCCCAGCAGACTTTTAACAAGCTTTTCAGGGGATTGGGTGTGTTGAAATTTGAGGATCGCTGCTCTAATAAAGCAATGGTTATCACAGTGAGGTCTAAGACTAACATGTGCATTGGAGAAGTAACTTTTCAGTTCTCCAAGTCTCATTTGCCTCATCTGCAGAAAGGACACAGTAATATGCAACCTGCATAGTTTTTGCAAAGACTAAATGAGACAGGAAAGAGCAGCTGGCAGATTTAGAGTAAGTTGAACTTCCCTTTCCTTTCTCTAGAAAAGCAGGGTCCTTTTCTGCTTGGGCCTTTAACATTAGGTCACGTCTGTTCTCTTCATCACTACCTGCACTTCCAGTGCACCTTATGGATTTACCTGGGCTGTTCATTCAAAATACAGATGCTGGGGCCTCAGCCCAGATTTAGGGGTGGAGAGAGAGAGAGCAGGAAATCCACTTCTTTAACAAAATTACCAGGTGATTCCTTGCACACTGAAGACTGGGAACAACTGGTTTAGCTGCTCTGAACTACTGCCCCAAGCCACTTCTTGCCTTTCTCAAAAGCAGTAACCAAAAAAGCATACTAATTTGGCCCACTCTCCTCCTCCCTTCACTCTGTCCAAGCTACAGTAAGTCCTCACTTATCATCAATAGGTACTGCGACTTTAAGTGAAACGATGTACAATGAAACCGATTTTATCATAGGCTAATAGATATAAACAAGAGTTAGGTTCCTATGGCACCTCATCAATGTTATAACAAAACAACATGGAGCAAAACAACGTTATCTGAGAACCTGCTGTACTCTTAAAGAAGAGGCAGACTGTCATGGTTGAGAGATCAAGCTTGAACACAAAAAGGTTTGAGATCAAACCACAACTTCACTATTTACCAAAGTGTGGTCCCTCAGCATCAGCATCACCTGGGAACTTGTTAGCCAGCCAAGTTCTTAGGCCACACCCCAGTTGGACTGAATCAGAAACGCTGGGGGTAAAGCCCAGACATCTGTGTTTTAACAAACCCTCCAGGTGATGCTGATGCAAACTCAAGTGTGAGAAGCACTGCCACTTGACTCCCTGAATAACCCTGTGCAGATTCACAGCTTTCTAAAACCATCATTTCCTCATCTGTGAAATACTAAAAGTGCTAACCACATAAAGTTGTGACAATGACATGACACAATACAGATAAAGAACTTAATAGTAAACAATAAATATCTATTGTTATTATTATGAAGAAAACTGTCCTTTATCCCAGGGATTCTATTCAACTTGGGATGTTTGTTTCTGAGCCATCATACATGGCTCAAAGCTTAACTGCTAACTAGCCTGATTTCCGCTCCATCCCAACCAAATGGAATGCTATTCATTTACTGCTACACGGCTCTCTACCTCCATGTTTTCACTATTGCTGTTCCACTTGCCTAGAATGCCCTTCCATTCTCTGTCCACATTGTCCAAATCTTACTTCTCCCAACAAGATCAGCTGAGGTGGGCTCCCAGGTCTTGCTTGACTGCTCCAGGCCAAATAAATCTGCCTTTCTTTTAAATATATATTTTTATTGATTTCAGAGAGGAAGAGAGAGGGAGATAGAAATATCAATGAGAGAGAATTATTGATGGGCTGCCTCGTGCATGCCCCCTGCTGGGGATTGAGCTCAAAACCTGGGAATCAACCATGACCTCCTGGTTCATAGATTGACACCCAACCACTGAGAAACACTAGCCGGGCTAATCTGCCTTTCTTTCTTTTTTTTTCTTTTTTTAAAATATATTTTATTGATTTTTTACAGAGAGGAAGGGAGAGAGATAGAGAGTTAGAAACATCGATGAGAGAGAAACATCGATCAGCCGCCTCCTGCACATCTCCTACTGGGGATGTGCCCGCAACCCAGGTACATGCCCTTGACCGGAATCGAACCTAGGACCTTTCAGTCCGCAGGCCGACGCTCTATCCACTGAGCCAAACCGGTTTCGGCTAATCTGCCTTTCTTAACACTGTCCATTTTCATCTGTGTTGCAGGATTTAACCCCTAAGCAATCAATTTTCAATCTTTTTCATCTCATGGCACACATAAACTAATTACTATAATTCTGCAGCACACCAAAAAATGTATTGTTTGCCAATCTGACAAAAAAAATGGGTATAATTTTGATTCACTCATACTAGTTATTGTTGTGTTGCCTGTTGTCATTTTTTAATTTGGCAATCTAAGGGAAAAGAGGTCAGTGCCCCTGTCTCAATAGTCAAGTACTACACGTTTTAAAAATTCTTGTGGCACACCAGTGTGCCACGACATGCTGGTTGAAAATTCCTGCCCTAAACACATGCATGCATGCTACTGGTGGGTTTTATTTCTGGTTGTCTTGTCCCTTTATAATGAAGCTCTTAGGCGCTAGCCAGTTTGGCTCAGTGGATAGAGTGTCGGCCTGTGGACTGAAGGGTCCTGGGTTCAATTCTGGTCAAGGGAACATACCTTGGTTGCAGGCTCCTCCCTGGCCTGGGCCCTGGTTGGGGCTTGTAAGGGAGGCCACCAATCAATATGTTTCTCTCACATAGATGTTTCTCTCTCTTTCCCCTCTCTTCCAATCTCCACCCCCCAAAAAAATCAATGGAAAAATATCCTTGGGTGAGGATTAACACAAATATCTATATATATAAAAGCCTAAGTGACCGTTACGACCGGTCGACTGAACAACTGGTCACTATGACGTGCACTGACCACCAGGGGGAAGACACTCAATGCAGAAGCTGCCCCCTGGTGGTCAGTGCACTCCCACAGCCAACTTCCCACAGCCCGCCAACCTCCCACGGTCCCTCCCCCCCCCTGGCTGGGCAGCCTTGATTGGGACTGGACGAAATGACCCCGATCAGCCCCGATCACCAGCCAGGCCGAGGGACGCCCCCCACACGTGCACGAATTCGTGCACCAGGCCTCCAGTATATAATGAAGTTCTTAGGAACTGGAGACAGTACCTTATAGTTCTTTTTCAATCTCTTCCTTATGCAGCTCTGGTATATACTAAAGGAGTGAACAAAGCCCTAGAGCAGTTTAAGGCACAGGCTCTTTCATTTAAGGCACACTTGGAGAAGCTTTTTTAAAATGCGGACTTTAAAGAATGGTAATAATTACAGTAGTTTAGGTTTGTTTAAACTTCATAATTTAAAAAAATGCTTTAGTATTTTTAACCGAAACTAGTTGTCACAAAAACCTTGGGAAGTGGGGGTCATTGTCCCTATTTACACATGAGGAAACCATTCAGATCATTCTTGTGACTAGCCCAAGGCTGTAGGACTAGTAAATGGTAGAGCTGAGGCTCACACCACATCTCACTGTATTTTTTCCCTTGGCTACTTTGGTTTGCTGAGTTTGTTACTGGTGCTGTTATCCCTGTGCTGTGCCACAACCTCTAAATTCAACTCTCTGAAAGCGAGTGAGGCTCAAATAATGACGGGCCTTTCTGCTCCTTTGGATGTCAAGACAGGGCCCATTGGGAGAAGAAGTACAGCCTCACCTGGTGTTCCTAGGCGGGCCTGAGCAATGGTCAGTTTTTCATGGGGCGCTTGGCACTGGCAGCTGACTTCATCTGCAAATGGGGCAGGAGCAGTCAGCGTCTAGAAGGGAAAAAGAGAAAGGGAATAGAGTCTAATAAACTTTCCTTGGGCACTAACTTCCTCTGAAGTTTTATTTATGTTGGCTTCACAGGTATGATCAAGAAGTAGAATATATCAGTGGAGTCTTTCAGAGAAATATGGTACTATTAGAAATAAAAACGGGACACTGTCACTGAAACATTATTTTTTTTTTTGACTGCTGCCTCAGAAAGAATAACTCTTCAGTCTCTGCCATATGCCAGGTACCAGATGAGGTACTCTGCATATGCTAATTCCTCCAGGCCTCACAACAAACAGCCTGTGATGGCTAGATCCCTTCTATCCTTCTACAGCAAAGGAAAACACCACCTCCAGTTCACAGAAAAGGAAACTGAGGCTCAGCAGCATTAAGAAATATGCTAAGTCATGCCCTTGGAAAGTCACAGTGTTCAGCTTTGAACCTTTCACAACCAGCAAGGGCAGGCTTCAAGCATTAAGACTTACCCACACCCTGGGATACTCAGCTGGGAGGAATGCCATACTCAGGAGTGTGGCAGACATCTGTATTTCACACACACCAGCCTGGCCAATCACGAACTCTGACGTCTCTTCAGTGCAAAAGCCAAAGACGCTATCTGTTCCCTGGGAGGGCCTGAAAGCACAGCGTTTCTGGCGGGCTGCAGATAAATTGCTCCTGTGGTAGCTCCAACGGCCACCAACGGCTGGAGGCCCCGCCCCAGGCAGCTGGGGCTAAGGCTCTGGGGAGAGCTGTGAGAGAGATGTAGTCACTTGGATGCCTGCCCAGAAAGTGGCTCTGCATTTTTTAGTCAGCTTCTTAAAATGAAAACCTCACTCTCTCCAGACACGGGAAGACAAAGCCAGGGGTGTTTTTGTAAACAGGGCAAATGCAATCCAGAGTCGTCCATTTGCAGTCTCTGAGCCATGTCCTTATCATGGTCATCACTATACCTGCTTTGCTATTTTTAAAGCCGAAGTCACTGTAAATATTACTCGTGTTGTTGCAGAGATTGTTTCTTAGAGCTAGACACAGATGTTCCTCCACCTGATAAGACTCAACTGAATAATGATCCATACATTTGAAGAGGGACTGTGACCCACTTTTGCCATTCATTTATTTATTCACTAGTTCATTCATTTATTCACATGCTCATTCAAATATATGTCAAGCACTATCTTAGAACTGGGGATACAAATAGGGATGAAACCGGTCCCCGTCCTGGGGGAGTCCCGCTTATCTGTACTGCCAAGAACCCATCCTGCCCTGTTCCCACCCTTCCTCCCCATTGTAGCACCTTCCGCCCTGGAAACTGGAGTCCTGCCCCAGAGTTGCTTGGAGACTTCCCAACTGCCTGAGACACTTAACCCCCACCATCCCGTCCAGGGCTCTGAAAGCAGACCAAGACTTGGGACATGGACTCAGGAAACTTTAGTTCGTTACTAGTTCTTTTTCAGAAACATTAAGGCGACCACATGGGCCGGGGTGGGCCAGGGCAGCATTTGTAATATGTCCAAGGGGTACAGTGACCAGAGCAGACGCTCCATAGCCACAAATCTGAGGTTGAAATCCCCTTTCCAGCACTTACAGGCTGTGTATTCTCATTTGGCTTGCCTGGTTGAAAGAAACCGACACCCACTAAAGTTAGCTCAAGAGATGAGGGATTCTTTGAGGGCTACCCTGGCATGGAAACGGTGCGGGGAGGATAGGGGCAGCACCTGGTCCCAGAGAGCTAGCTGTGCACCAACCTGGCATGTGATCCTTTCTGTCCCACGCCCATTCACCCTACATCCTTCCATGATGTTAAAGTCTCTGCTTGCCTTTGACTCCCCGATAAACTTCGGTTTGAATGGGGCCCATCATGGCCTCCGCAACCTCACTTCCCAACACTCATGCAGCAGCTTCTGATTGAACCTTTCAGCCCCAGCTCCTGCTCCTACCAACTTACTGCTTCTTTCCATGTTGCCCAATTCACATTCCTAAGGGAGAATCAGACTGGCCAAGTTCATGAATTCAAACCAGGCTACAACCAGAATTAGCCTGCAATGAATCAGGTGCCTACCATCTGTGGCTGGTGAGGGGAGGAGGAGGGTGAGGGGGGTCATGGGTTGCCTGTCATTGCCCCTTTAGCAGGCGCTGCTGTTGGGGCCAGAAATGTATTTGACCTTGTGTGCTCTTAAAAGGGAGTTCGTTTACTTGGTTGAATCTCAGTTTCACCTATAAAATGGACACCAATCTTGCAGGTTGATGCAGAAAACAGAGATAAATTATGTCAAGTACCTGGTACTCAATAAATTGTGGCAATTATTATTACTGCTATTAGTATTCATTCTTATACATAATAATTTATAATACTTTATATTAAGACATAATAATAGATAATGTAGTTCCCTATAAAAAGAAGCAAATTGACTATGAACTTCTAGGACACAGCCCAAATAGGTAAATGGGTTAGCAAGTGGGGTTCTTACATTAATGATTCATTAGCATTTAATATATGTGGACAGTGAACTGTTTTCACATGAACTAAAATAAATTATTATTTTCGGATATTTTATGTGCTAATCTCAAAGCCTATTAAAGAGATAAGGTGTTGTCATTTTCCAAGAAAGGTGTACTCCAGAGGGTGTGAAATATGGTAATTAAAGCAGAGCAGAGCTAAAGAAAGTTGTAAAGCCACAATAGTACTCAAAGATGAAGATGAAGTTTATATGCACTATGCATTCTATTCTTAATTATTGTGGCCTCGAAGCAGGAAAAAGGGGAGAAGCAAAGAGCTGGAAGGCAGAGAGAGTTCATACGTATGTTTCCTGTTATGTTCAAGGCACTGTACTTGGAATGAGGAGAATACAAACATAAATGAGCCACAGCCTTGCTCTCCATAACACCACCTTCCTGGGTTGAAAGTCAAGGTCTGCATTCACAAAGACCTTGGTTAAGGCCCAGCTACCATCAACCAGCCCTGTGAGCTGATGCAGTAATTTTTTAGTCTGACCACCCTAGAACTATTACTTCTCTGAGCCAGAACAAATCGCTTACAAGGACTTCTATGCGGCTCAGGTCTGTCTCCTCCTACAAGGGGCAGACCAACCTCAGGACAACGGGATTAGGCTAGCCAGAGGCTTCAGAGAGGGGCAGAGACTGGTCCATCCTGGCCTCCAGGCTCTATACCAGCCTGCAGGGGACCCAGGCCCCCATCTATTCCTCACCATTTGCCAGAGCTGGGATGGTTCCAGAGATCCTCTGGGGTAGGCATAAAACTGGGGCCCAGTACATAACAGCTAAACCTTTGAGTGCCTACTTAGTGTCATGCATATCCATTTATATGCTAAGCACTTTAACTATATTAGCTAATTTCATTTGTACCACAGCTGGGTGAGGCAGGTTCTATCTCCACGGAACTGTCCAGGACCTGTCTTCAAAAGTGACACCAGTGGCAGCAAGAAGCAACAGCAGTGGTAGATGCCTCAGACTCAGTTATCTTTTTGGCTACCTTTGAACTGAGGACATTTTCAGGATTCTTAGACAATTAGGATGGAGGGGCCTCGAAAAGGAGATACTGGATTTCTTAATAATTAGAGAAGAGGGGGCAAAAATTAATTGAAAAAAGAAAAGCATGTGACCATATTTTGACCCAGACTTAGTGAAGTAAGTTAGATGACGTACATATAGTTACTGGCAAGCATCAGCTCAGAGTTCAAGTCACCAGATCACATTGTCAAGTATTTACTAGCACATTCTCTGTGTTTCATATGATCTAGGTTGTTTGGAGGGTGAATAAACAGAGGAGATAAGTCAGAAAGGAAGGAATGGAATTGGCTTTGGGGCAGCACCCTCAAAGGTGAAGGGTGGCCGTTTTAGAAAGGGAGACAGTATTAGTTTGAAAAGGCACATTTAATTTAATTAATATAAAATTATTATTTGAGAAAGAAACCCTACCCTATTTAACATATACGTCAAAGAAATTAAGCCTCTGGGCAGGTAGAGATTATCATAGAATAAACTATGGGCCACTAGGAAGCCATATTCTAAATTCAGGGTTGGGGAGGCACATGACATTTTTATGTTTGGCAGAAGAGAGTGAGGGTTTTAAAGGGTTAAGAAGCCCTGGACCAGGGCCCTGGACACCACATGTGCAGGGGCCTTGCCAGACCACAGACTTGGAGCTAGACTGTAATATAACTGCTCTCTACCTAATCTAAGATACCCAGTCATTGCATGTGAATATGTTACCTATTTGTCCTGCAAGGTTTGATTATGTAAACGGCACCATAGTAACATATTCCCATCAAGTTTTTTAAAGGGGAAGACATGCCGAAACTGGTTTGGCTCAGTGGATAGAGCGTCGGCCTGCGGACTGAAAGGTCCCGGGTTCGATTCCGGTCAAGGGCATGTACCTGGGTTGCGGGCACATCCCCAGTAGGAGATGTGCAAGAGGTAGCTAATCGATGTTTCTCTCTCATCGATGTTTCTAACTCTCTATCTCTCTCTCCCTTCCTCTCTGTAAAAAATCAATAAAATATATTTTAAAAAAAATTAAAAAATAAATAAATAAAGGGGAAGACATTAGATATTTGGCATTTCACTGGCAGAGTGTGTTTAACAGGACATTGTCAAATATTAAAACAAAAGCTTTAGGCACTATATAAAGTGTACAATGCAAACATTACCTGAGTACAAAAAATGGTCAGTAGAACCTGTACTTATGCAATGTGCATCACTGACTGACAACTGGACCAATCAGACAGCAGGTTAATCATCCAATCAGAACTTAGCATTGTCCTGCTGATGGTGATGGCCAACCACAGAATTGCTTGTTTAAGCTAAGCTATTCTTAACTACAGTGAGCCAATCCAGTCAGATAGTCCTGAGTTCAAATCCTAGCTTCGTTATTTAATATCCATTTGATTTTTTAAAATTGGATTTTAAAGAAACTTGTTGGTTCTTAACCCCTGTAATCTGTAATCTCCAGTATCCTCATCTATAAAAGGGGGAATAATAAAATGATCTACCTCATAAAGCTGTTGTGAGGAGTAAATAAAATGATGTCTGTGTGATTAATGTCTTCCTTTTGCCTCTCTAGCATCCATTCTCTTTCTACCCTTCTCTACTCTTCTCTGTATGGCTTCCTGTGTGGCCTGCACCAATGGAGTCTGTTGCCTTTCTACTTCCAGTTGGGTCAGGTCCATGGAAAGCACGCAAAATGCTGGAGGGCAGGACAAGAGTGAGCTCAGGGTATTTGTCTCCCTGGCTTTCTACCTGCTAAGAGGCTGTATATTGGTTCTGTTCTTTTAGTGAAATTCACAGCTTTAGTGAGGGGGCCCCCTTTCTAGAGCACTCTACGAAGTTCTGGTAATCAAAATCCCCCCTTGCCCCTTCATACCCTCTGAGGTTTCCTTAAACCCTGCCCATGCCTTTTAAATAGTCCCCTTGTTAGACTTCCTTCAAATTTCCTCTTTAGAGTGAGCCCTCTGTGTCTTGACAGGGCCTTGACCGATACACTGTATGTAACAGTATGATGCCAAGCTCAATAAATGTTAACTAGCAAATGTTGAAAAGACATGTTCAAAGTGCAAAGATCAAGTGAATTACCCATTGTTAATAATCATAACTATATCAATAATGCCTTCCAGTAGGACAGACGTTTACAACAACACAACATTTAACCAAGAGATGCATAAGAGACACAAGCAGGACCTCAGAAAGACTCACCTCCGCAGGTAGGCCTTTTGCCTTAGGACTCACCAGAAATTACAAAAAGACATTACAAAATCTAATCCTCAGTCTCATGCTGTTAGGATTGCATTTACCCACCTCTGAACATCATTTTTAAAGCCCAATTTTATTTGGAATCAGAATATTTTAGTCTTTTGAAGAGAGACAGGAAAAAAGCAGATCGTATAGTTGACCATAGGCTAACAACGAACCACTGGGTTTTTAGACATTGTAATATTTATAGCCAGTCTCCCCCAATGACTATAGAAGCACCAAGAAAACAAGGACTTGGTCTGTCCTATTCATTGCTATAGCCATACTTCCTAGGGCAGTACCTGGCATATAGAAGGTCCTCAATAAACATTTGTTCAATGGGGGGAATTTAAAGTCACTGGAGAGAGAATTATTATTGACAAAGAAAGGAACTGGAGAGAGAATGATTATTGATAAAAATTATACTCAAATAAATACACTTACCAATTTTTCTTATCATCATCATAATATCTATATATACAAAACCCTAATATGCAAATAGACCGAATGGCAGAACAACAGAACAACCGAGCAACCAGTCGCTATGACGTGTGCTGACCACCAGGGGAGGCACGTGAAACATGACGGTGTCGGCAACAGGCGGCAGAGCACAGAACATGGCAGGCATCGGCCACGGCAGGATGGTGGAGCAGGTGAGCGGGGGCTCCAGACCAAGGTGGGGTACCGGTTGCTGTCATTGGGGTGAGCCTCTGGTGGTTACTGAAAATTCTTTGCTCCCATGCACCGCAGTACTGCCCGGCACTCGCACCTGCTGCCAGCACCCGGCTCTAGCCCCGATTGCTCAGTGCTGTCAGCAGGTGCAAGAGGTAGCTGCTGGCCCTAATCAACCCTCAGGGCTTCTCCACCTCCCTCAGCTCCTGAGGGGCAATCAGGGATGGCAGCCACCTCTCACACCCACTGCCGGCGCCCAGCGCTGATCCCAATCGCTCAGTGCCATCAGCGGGTGTGAGCAGCAGCTGCCAGCCCTGATTGCCCCTGAGGGCTTCTCCACCTCCCCCTGCTCCTGAGGGGTGATAAGGGCAGCAGCCACCACTAGCACTCATTGACGCTCGCACCCACTGACAGTGCTGGACCCACTCGCACCCACTGCTGGCACCGGCTCCAATCGCTCCATGCTGTCAACGGGTGCCATCAGCGCATGGGAGTGGCAGCTGTGGGAGCAGGGCTGCTGGCGACAGGTGCCGTGGAGCCATGGCAGGAGGGGCCGGGTGGGGGTGCGGAGGATGCCCCTGTGCCCACTGCAGCCTCATGGCCCACAGTTCCTTTCAAGGTGCACGAATCCGTGCACTGGGCCCCTAGTTTATAATAAAAACTAGGGAAAATAAAGAGAAGATAGCAAAATTCAACAAGAATGTCACTTCCTAAATACAGCCATTGTTAATACTTTTTCTATTTCTTTTCAGGCTTTCTGATATGTTATATATACATATTAACAGCTTTGGAATCGTACTACTGCATAGACCAGTGATGAACCTATGACACATGTGTCAGAGGTGACACGTGAACTCATTTTTTTGGTTGATTTTTCTTTGTTAAATGGCATTTAAATATATAAAATAAATATCAAAATATGCATCTTTATTTTACTATGGTTGCAAATATAAAAAATTTCTATATGTGACATGGCACCAGAGTTAAGTTAGGGTTTTTCAAAATGCTGACACGCTGAGCTCAAAAGGTTCACCATCACTGGCATAGACAGTTGTTTTCACTCAATATATCATTATTACTTTATCATGTCATTTAAATATTCTTCAGCCTTACCACTTTTTCGACTTAACAGACTATTTTTTGGAGCAGATTCAGGTTCACAGCAAAATGAGAAGAAGATACAGATATTTCCATATAACTCTCACTAATTTTGATAGCTGTAAAAACAGTCCACTGAAAAGAAAAGCCATAATTTATTTAAATATTTATTTGTCGTTTGATATTAAGTTGTTTATGTTTTACTAATATAAATAACGTTCTAAACATAATGCTAAACCTCTGACTACTTCCTTAGGATAGATGCCTAAGAGCTGAATTACTTAGATCAGGGGTGTGAACATTTTAAAGATAAATATTTGAAGAACATTTTAACATATATTGGCAAATTACCTTCTACAAAAGCTGCCATCATTTATAGTCACATTACAATGCATAAAAGCACCTTTCTTGCTGCCATCTCAGTGGCTTTGAGTATTGTTGTTGTCAAATTTATAGACCAAAAAATGGTATCACGCTGTTTCAATATGCATTATTTTGATTACCAGAAAGATTGAACATTTTCCCAATGTTTATGAGTCATTTGTGTTTCCTTCTGAGACTAAGCTGTCCTTTGCTCATTTTTCTATTGTTGAGAACAAGTGTTTTGAAGATTGTTAAAAGCAAAACAATAGCACAGTTAAAAAATTATCTTAAATAGCTTTTTTAAAGTGCAGTTTCCAACTTTACCTAGAGTCCCTTCATAAGAAATTCATTTTTTTAAACCAAGGTGTGAACACCTGCATCTATGTCAGGTGAGCAGTTACTGTCCTCCAGGGATCAGAATTTTTATTAGGTCCTGGGGATACAGACCTTCTTAAAACGCTGACCACCCATAAGTCATAACTCCCTCCTCCCAATGTGGCCACCTTCCAAAGGATTTCAAGTAGCTGGAAGATCTCAGTACTATAAATAACACCACAGTTCATTGATTCTAAAAGCTCCATTTCCCCCCACACTTGAACATCTCTGAGACCTGGGGGAGGGGGGAGCCTTACAAGCAATGCTGTCTTAAAATCAGTGCTGGCAATTTTCTGCTATTTAACACCTCTAAAATGGAAGTTCATCTTATAACTAATGGCATCTTAGATTCATGAAATGCATACATGCTATTAACAATAGAAAAGAATCACCCTTACCTAGAAATAAAACGTTCCAGACCCTAAATCAAGTTTTTCTTCAGCAAAAGGAGT
Organism: Myotis daubentonii; assembly: GCF_963259705.1. NCBI lineage: Eukaryota > Metazoa > Chordata > Mammalia > Chiroptera > Vespertilionidae > Myotis > Myotis daubentonii. The sequence goes on along the minus strand of NC_081861.1, from coordinate 124,099,555 downwards.
TTGTTTTATAATGAACATCAGTAACAACCTTATATCTTATTCATATCCCATCTCCTTCCCCAAAGGACTTGTGATGACTTCAAAAAAATAAAATTGGAAAACTTAAAATAATAGTTGCAAGATATGGGGGTCAGGGGGTGAAATGAGCACACAGAAAGGCCTCTCCCGGTCCTCTACATTTTGGAAAGGTCGGCTGTAGGCTCCCAGCAGTCAAAGCAAAGAGGAAGAAAAAGTTAATATTGTCCTTAAGCAAAAAACAAAGCAGCTATTAAGGAGAAGCACAGAATCTCCTGAGGCGAATTTTATAGAAATTCCTCCCATGGTGCCTCCATCAGGGGCAGGCGGGGTGATGTGTAGTGATGTGCAGTGATACTCAACAACAAATCAAACAACATACTCAACAACAGCCCTGGATAAAGACAATCCCGTTTGTCATGTTTATCTCGGTAGCGCCCTCCACACAAGGCTGAGCCCCAGAACCAAAAAGCAATTCAGTAAAGCATTTCCACAAGGAGCCAAACATGCAGCTTGAAAATGCAGTTCTCGCCCTCACAGCTAGATCCAAGGGCAAGATTTAGAATACCGAGACCAGGGTTTTCTAATGTGGGATAGGCCGACAATCCGTTAGAGAACAACACTTAGATTTCTTTTTCGTGTTAAAAGAACAAGAAAGGAAGCATTACTACCACCTAATCCTAACACACAGATTCATACTGGTGCCCCATCTCTGTCCACATGAAGTCTATGAGGTGTCCTTAAGGAAGAAGGCAAGATGTAAGACAGAGAAGGCGGGCCTGGGTCCCCTGACATTTTCATTTAGTTTCATTCAGCTTATTGCAATATAATGCAGCTCATCTGGACCTGAATAACTACATTTGTAGATGTCTATCTACTTGTATTATCTACCAAACCAGTACTCACAAGATCAGTGGGCGGCTTAAAACAGTTCCTGCAATGAAATAGGAAAACAAAGATAACACAAGAACAGGCGAACACCAGGAGTGTGTCAGAGATGACCCTTCTTCAACATCATGTATGAGTTCTGCGTCTGTCACAATACCAGGCGTGAAAAAAAATGACAACCTAATCAGAGCTGACAAGAAACCCTGGCTGGGTAGCTCAATTGGTTAGAATGATGTTCCGATATGCCAAGGTGTGGGTTCGATCCCCATATAAGAATCAACCCACGAATGCAGACGTAAGTGGAACAACAAATCAATGTGTGTTTTCTCTCTCTCTCTCTGTGTCCCTCTGTGTCTCTCTCTCAGATCAATAAATTAACAAATAAAAAAGACAGCTGAATTGAAAATTACTACAAAGAAGACTATATTTGAAATACCTGCTACCATTAGCATTACACCTCACCTAGTGCATACATTGGACCTTCAGATGCTAGCTAATCATGGCATGAAACTATTGTAATTACTGTGATACTTAAAAAAAAAAGCACCCTAAACATGAAGACAAGCCTCGATGGTTTTTTCAGCAAGGTTTCAAGACATGTGGTACTCAATCCCATAGTTCGCAAAATACTGTTAGGTGTAATGATAAATGTGTAGAAGCTTTTTTCGAGTCACGCCACCGTAAAACTGGCTGCTCTAATGTGTAGAAAATTTGATGTCAAGCTAAAATGCATTCCTTTGTCAGCAAATATATTTAGAAGACATATAGAAAACATTGCTGAAGATGGGGAGAAACAAGCATTAGGATAAATTATGCAGTGTGGGAGGCTTGCTACACAGTTGGATGGAAGCACAGATATTTCTAACATAGCTTGAGGTAGTTGCTAGATGCTATTTCAATAATAAACCTTCTTTTCTGAGCCACCAAAGAAAAGATATTCCAAAGAAGAAAGATTTTCCAAAGAAAGATGGTCCAAAGAAGACTGACTCTGCAAAATAGTTTCTTTTTCTTTTTTTTTTTTAATATATTTTATTGATTTCCCACAGAGAGAAAGGGAGAGAGACAGAGAGCCAGAAACATCAATCAGCTGCCTCCCGCACATCCACTGGGGATGTGCCCGCAACCAAGGTACATGCCCCTGACCAGAATCGAACCTGGGACCCTCCAGTCCGCAGGCCGACGCTCTATCCACTGAGCCAAACCGGCTCCGGCCAAAATAGTTTCTTGAATAAAAACTACTTTACAGAAACACTGTACATCTAACTACCAGTAAGGTGATTGCTTTGCTCTTGGACCTGGATCCCCCACCTACTTGAGAAATACCTGTCTTCATGACCCTTCTGCTATTGGCTCTCTAAGTGTCACTCCTAGGAGTTCCATCCTGGAAGATTGTAGATTAATTTAACCAGATCTCATCAAGAGATGGGCAAGTGTGGGGAAGGTATATCTATCTATCTATCTATCTATCTATCTATCTATCTATCTATCTATCTATCATCTATCTATCTATCCATCTATCTAGATATAAATATCATTGATTTCAGAGAGGAAGGGAGAGGGAGAGAGAGACAGAAACATCAATATGAGAATCACCCACCGGCTGCCTCCTGCACGCCCCCTATTGAGGACCGAGTCCACAACTGGGGCATGTGCCCTTGACAGAATCGAACCTGGGACCCTTCAGTTTGCAGTCCAACGCTCTATCCACTGAGCCAAACCAGCCAGGGCGGGAAGGTTCTAATAAATAGCTTTAATTACAGCTCTTCTATGTTTCTTCCCTTTACAAACCTGATAGGATGTCTTGGGACCAGCTATTTTCTAGAATTTTCCCTGCAGCAGGAGTATCCTGATCCACTCTTGCTAGCTAACCAATTCCATCCACTTCCTTCTGAGTCTAGAGCAGTGCTTCCCAACCTTTTTTTGGCCACACCCCACCTAAGCATTTCTAAAATCCTGATGCCCCTCCTGTGACATATAATTCTTATTATTTAAAAAGTGAACTCTCTATTCACATGGAGGAAGCCTAAAAGACCATTAACGGGCTTCCAAAGAACATGGCATCCATGAAAGAGAAAAATAAAAGAACGAAAGGACAGCTGAAGTACTGAGGAAGAAATCACTAAGAAATTGTTAAAATAATAATATGAAGTGATATGAAAAAATAGCAAATAAAGTTTCAAAGCATATAATAGAGAACTGAAATACACAAATATGTCACAATATATGTTTATATACTGTATATGAGGCCCCTAGAACCATAAGATGCAAAAAATTCACTATTAATAACTCATTCTCAAATTGCCCCCCTTAAAAATCAAATTGCCCCCCTGTGGGGCATGTGCCTCACGTTGGGAACCACTGGTCTAGACACTGACTTCCAGGCCAGGCCATTGTTAGAAAAAGCCTATAGTCTGGGCACCATGAATTTTAATTCACAGATTACCTGATTAGGGTTTGACTGGTCCTAGAAATAAGGCAAGTTTAGTTCAGGGGCTCACATAAGCTCTCTTTGGGGCTGGATATATTGACCCTTGGAAGGCCTGAGCACATTAAAGCTCTGTTAGTGGCCAAGAGCTTTAATTTTAGGTAGGATCTGACACCATTCCTTAGTGTTCCCTATCAGCTCACTAGAATTGTTTAGAAATGGGAAATCTGTTGTAGAGTGTGCTCTCTCTCAGTTATTGTGGTCAGAAAGTTTGTACTAGAGTGTAACATACATACAGAAACGTGCACATGTCCTCAGTATGTGGCTCAATGAACTTTCACAGGCTAAACACATACAGCAGCCAGATCAAGTAACCAACCACTGCCAACCTCCATCTTGTGCTCCTTCCCCTACCCTGACTCCTAACATCATAGATTAGCTTTGCCTACTTTAAAATATTGTATAGAAATGGAACCATGTAGTGTTTATTCTTTTGTATGTGGCCTACTTCATTCAATATTATGGCTGTGAGAGTCATCCATACTTTTTGCACGTGGGTGTACATTCTTCATTCTCATTGCTGTGTAGCATTACATTGGGTGAATATTGCCGGGAGCCGGTCCATCCTTGCTGTTTCAAGGGACCTGGCATATATGGCATACTGTTCTTAATATGTTTGCTCACCTTCTTGGCACTATGTGTTTTAACCAAGGTCTCCTCTCTGAGAAAGGTTTTCCCCAGGTAGGGATTTTCCCCTGAAGTTAGGGAGGGAATAAAACCCCTCAACTAAGTGCCAGGCCGGTAATTAATCACTTTAACTATGAACAATCATGCTTAAGCTACATAATCTTTACTCCCTGGAATGGAGATAAGAAACACCCTAACCTTTGTAATAGAGATTGATAGGATTGAATCAACTGGTATAAATACAGATGTAACAAGACAGAAAGAGACAGAACTTAGAACACAGAACTTAGGAGACAGAACCTAGGCACAGAACCTACACAGAATGTTCTCTAGAGACAGAAGAACTTCGCTGGAGAGAACATGGCAAAAGATCCTGGACAGAAACTGGCCTCAGAACCTAGCGAGAGAACATGGCAAAAGATCCTGGACTGAACCTGACTACAGAAATTGGCAAGAGAACCTGACTAGAACTTGGTGACTGAACCTGGCTGGAGAACCTGGACAGAACCTGGCAACAGAACCTGGCTGAACCTGGCTGGAGAACCTGGCTGGAGAACCTGGAGAACCTAGCAAGAGAACATGGATACAGAACCTGGCTGGAGATCCTAACCAGAACTTCGCTGGAGATCCTGACCAGAAATTCGCTGGAGATCCTGAACAGAACTTGACTGGAGATCCTGGCTAGAGATCCTGGCTAGGCTGCTGATCAACTGAACGCTGTCTCTGTGTCCTTCCTTCTTCGCCGACGCCGTCCACACCTTTGGGGACCCCTGGACCTGCTGGGGTTGGACCCCGGCAATTAGCTTTGCCTACTTTAAAATATTGTATAGAAATGGAACCATGTAGTGTTTATTCTTTTATAGCTGGCCTACTTCATTCAATATTATGGCTGCGAGAGTCATCCATACTTTTTGCACGTGGGTGTACATTCTTCATTCTCATTGCTGTGTAGCATTACATTGGGTGAATATACCACAATTTATCCATTCTACTTCAGCTAGGCATTTGGATAGTTTCCAGTTTGGGGTTATGAATAATGTTGCTAAGAACATCCTAATATTGATTTCTGTTGGCCATATGTACAAATTTCCTAGGAGTAGAAGCGCTAGATCAAAAATATTTACTTTGAATTTCTAAATTCACTACAAAGAGCCTGGACATCTGACTTGTTTATACTCCTGGTTCTGAAAGCAGAGAATGTGACATGGGAGAGCTGAATACAATGTTTCTCCAAGTGCATCCAAGCACGTCTGGCTCCTGAGCCACCTGGGAGCTTGAGCAGGTGACTCTTTGCTCACTGATGTCAGAGGACTGTGTGTAGTGGAAGCAGGGGGCTGTAGAAGTCAGACAAACCTAATTTTAAATGCCAGCTTTATCAGATTGTATTCAATCTTTATGGAATTACTGAATTCTTGGCTTCCTCGTTTATAACATGAGGAATAGTAATTCCTATTTCACAGGTCTGCAGGCTACTTTAATGAAGTAACACACATCAGGTATTCAGCACAGTCCCCAACAGTTTGCACTATAAATAGTTGTTCCAGCCCGGCTGGCGTGGCTAAGTGGTTGAGCGTCAACCTATGAACCAGGAGGTCATGGTTTGATTCCCAGTCAGGGAACATGCCTGGGTTGTGGGCTCAATCCCCAGTGGGGGGTGTGCAGGAGGCAGTTGATCAATGATTCTCTCTCATCACTGATGTTTCTATCTCTCCCTCTCCCTTCTTCTCTGAAATCAATAATAAAAATATTTTTAAAAAATAAATAGTTGTTCCATTCCTCCATTTGCCCACAGGAAAAAAAGTGAAACCTCTAGCCTTGAACCCAGTATAGAACAATTAACCTTATAACTAAACAATATGGACATAAAATAGATTTTAGTATTATATGACTGTGCCTCCAGTCAATATCAGGCATACTAGAAATGAAGCACAGAAGGCTTTGTGTACCAGGAACAGGCTTCCAACATCATTTGGTTGGCAGTAGGCTGTACACATCGTTCATGATGCTTCTATTAACCTATTATTATTGTTGTTGTTGTTGTTACTTTTCTTAAATGCCAGTTTACATAACCCTCAGCATTCTTTTACATTGATGTCAGGTTCAATTGGCACAGATTACTGAGTGGAGAACAAAAACACCAAGTCAAAGACTTTGGCAGGAGGGAGGAGGTTGTATGAAAATGTACCCCGCTCCATGGGCTGGCCCCGTGTGGCCCTGCACATTATTACACAGGCTCTCGCTACCAGGGCTTGCTGCTTTATTTTCTAATCACTGTGTTTTCAAGTGTGCCTTCAAGATTGTTGAGAGCTAAACTGTCTCTTTATCCCCAAGCAGGGTCAGCTTCCCCAGCCTCCCATACAACCTGGTTCATGCTGGGATAAAGAGGAAGGTAGGAATGTTAAAACAATAATGCTATGGTCTGAGGCCAGCAACGGGTAATCAGATCCTAGCAAGGTAGAGGCTGTTACCTGGGAGATTATTGGAAGAAAATAGGCCTAGCTTGCAAGGACTTAGTTTGTTCCTACCTTCCTTGCTTGCTCCTTTTCATCCTTCCCCTGGTGATCAGACAAAATAAATCTTTGTTTCTGTATTTATTTCACTAAGAGGCATCGAGAAGCTTTGTGTGAGCACCGGTGAAATATGCCAGTTTCAGGACTATGGCCTGACTCACTGCTGGACTTTAACCCCAAGCTTAGATGGATAGCATCAGTTAGAGAAGGCCCCTGTAGTTCAATGCCATACTGCCATGCCTCAAAGAAAACCCAATACAGACATACCTCACTTGATTGCACTTTACTTTATTGCACTCCACAGACGTTGGTTTTTTGTTTGTTTGTTTGTTTTGTTTTGTTACAAATTGAAGGCAAGACCATCCACCAGCCAAAAGATTATAATTGACTTTATTGTGATACTTGCTTTATTGCAGTGGTCTAGAACCAAACCTGCCATATCTCCAAGGTATTTTGAACTTCAGTATTATGAAATGGATAGATTCAGAGGCTAATGCTCATATTAAAAAGAGATTCGACCTAGGTTTCTATGAACAGTAACTAAAGCATTCAACATCTGATTCAGCATACACTCAACCTTTCTGAAGAAGCACCTGAAGAATAAAGCAGAAGACACCAGAGCTGATTTATACAACAGTGTTGTAAAGTTCCAAAGTAGTTTGTGATAATTTGTTATTCACATCTAGCCAACATGTCTTACCATAAGATCATTCAACCTGTTTTTACCCCAAATGGATAAAGGCAACAGGAGATAAGGAGTGGGGTAGCTCTGTGTTTTGATAGGAGCATCAGGTGAAACAGAATACACTATGGTAGACAATGTTTTATGGCTATGGAAGCTACATTCACAGTCATGGAACTGGAAAAGAACATCTATTCAACCCATTGTGGGTGATAGACTTGAGGCTCAGAGAGAAGTGATTTGCTTAAGCCCACACGATAATTCAATGGCAACACTGAGGTTGAAATGAGACTGCAAGCTCCAGCAAGCAGAGTCCAAGCTGAAGCATAGTTGTCTTGCCAGGCCCCAACCCCTTTGCTGTGGGTGAGTCCAGTTCTCCCTGGACCTTCAGATCTGAATTTGCCTTGACCTTGGGGGATGGTGAGGAGTCCCAGACGCCATAAAAGAACAGATCCATTTCATCTGATTACTACCATGTCTCATCAGAAACCACTCAGTCTTTCCACCTTTCCCTACCTTCCCCTAGCCCAGAGGCCTCTAGAGAGGAAATACCCTGGGACTGGACCCAGCTCCCCACCCAGGCTATCCCATAATTATACTTCTGCACCTGCCAAAAGCAAACCACCGTGACTTTCCCTCCACCTTCACAGAGAAAACAGATACTATCAGATAAGAGAGGCTTTCAACTTTCAGTAGCCTTCTATTTATAAATTATTTCTTACCCAAAACACCCTTGCCAGCTTCCTCATCACACAGTGGGAGAGCTGTCTCTTTTCCTGCCTGACGCCAATTCTTCCCCTTGTGCAGTGGAGCCCAACCTCTCCAGCTCTTAGGGGTTATTCCCTTCAACAAACTTCCCCCTCACTTTCACCCTCGCCCACTGGCCCATTCCACTTATACTTACGTGCAAGTTGCTACCATCTTATAAGAACGAGCCAAACCAAAAGTTTTGGTATATTGAATGAATGGAAGGAAAGAAGGATGGAACAAAAGAAGTTAGAAAGGAGGAAAGCTAGCCTCCCTCAACCCTAAGCCCTGATTTAGCCACCTTGGGGGTCCTATACATTCTATATGTTTCCCCCCTCAGTCGACTTCTACTTCCCTGCCTCCTGAAGGCTCCTCAACCTATTGTCGTCTGGCTTCTGCTCCCACAACTTCACTGAATATACCTTTATATTAAATAATAAACATTCATCCTTTTATATTGATGACACTATTGACTTCTTTCTAAATCCAAGGGAGACTTTTTCTTATTATCTCATTTGCTCTGTCTGCTGCATTTGGTTCTTTATTTTAATTTTTATTGAATTTATTAAGGAGACATTGATTAATAGATTTATACAGTTTCAAGTGTACAATTCTATAATACATCATCTGTATATTGCATTGTGTGTTTACCACCCCAAGTCAAGTCTCCTTCTGTCACTATTTATCCCCCTTTTCCCCTCTTCTACCGCCCTCACCCCCCCTTTCCCTCTGGTAATCACCATACTGTTATCTGTGTCTATGAGTTTTTCTTTGCTTAATCTCTTCACCTTTTTTACCCAGCCTCCCAACACCCCTCCACTCTGACAGCTGTCAGTCTGTTCTCTGAGTCTTTTCTATTTTGTTTGTTACTTTACTTTATTCATTAGATACGATTGGACATTCCCTTCATGAAACTTACCCTGCCCTCTCCCCCACCCCGATCTCTCAAATATTTGAGAAATACCTCTCTGTCTTCTTTTCACAATCCTTTCTCTATTGACCCTTTAAATGGTGTTCTCAGGGTTCCATCCTGGAAAGATTCTGGGATAAAGTAGATTAACTTAACCAGATATCATGTAGAGATAGGCAGATATAAGGAGCCTTCTAATAGTTTTAATTACAGCTCTTCTCTGTTCCCCCTGATAGGATGGCTCAGGGTCAGTTATTTTCCAGAATTAGCCTGTAGTAGGATTATCCCGAGGTGCTCTTGCTAACCATTTCTATTCAGTTCCTCTAAGTCCAGAAACTGTCTTGACTCAATTTTGCTCCTATCAATTTCACTACCTCAATTTTCCTTCCCTTCCCTTTCCTCTCCTCCATACCAATGCCTCCAAGATCTACATCTCCAGCTCAGAACTCTCTCTTGAGTTCCAAAGACAAACATTTACTAGACACCACCAAAGGGAAGTCCCCACGGTATCTCTAACAGAACTCTCACAGACTGCTGTCACCTGATGCTCCCATTCCAGTGATGGCACCCACTCACTGGATCCAGAAAATTGAGTCTTCCTTGATACTGTCCCACTCTCAGGCAGCTATCAAATCCTGGGGCTTTTGCCTCCTAATGTCTCTCATATCTATCCAGTTCTCTCCTTCTCTACTGCCACATCCATAACTTCAAACATTCTCATTTAGATTCCTGCAACAGCCTCCTAACTAAAACAGAATAGGATAGCACTGAAAATATGAGTGTGCCTAGCTGGTGTGGCTCAGTGGTTGAGTATCAACCTATGAACCAGGAGGTCATGGGTTCGATTCCTTGTCAGGGAATAAACCTGGGTTGCAGGCTCACTCCCAGTAGGGGGCATGCAGGAGGCAGCCGATCAATGATTCTCATCATTGTCGTTTCTATCACTCCCTCCCTTTCCCTTCCTGTCTGAAATCAATAAAAATGTTTTAAAAAGAAAATATGAGTACAAGATATAAAGTAAAGGAAAGTGGGGGTGTTTTTAGTTATGAGTAAATATATGTGTGTACTGTGAAACATACATATATCATTGTGGCTTCTCAGAGCTCATCCTCCACAGGCCTGGGCAGGTGTCTGAGGGCCCTCTAAGGCAGTGGTTCTCAACCTGTGGGTCGCGACCCCTTTGGCAGTCGAAGGACCCTTTCACAGGGGTCACCTAAGACCATCCTGCATATCAGATGTTTACATTATGATTCATAACAGTAGCAACATTACAGTTATGAAGTAGCAACGAAAATAATTTTATGGTTGGGTCACAACATGAGGAACTGTAGTTAAAGGGCCAAAAGGTTGAGAACCACTGCTCTAAGGCCACGTGTGGCTGCTGCACACTTGAAATTGGCTAGCCTAAATTGAGAGGTGTTGCAAGTATAATGTACACTGGATTTCAGATTTAATATGAAGAAAAGAATATAAAATACCTTTATATTAAATAATAAACGTTAATCCTTTTATATTGATGACATGTTGAAATACTAATATTTTGGATACATCAGGTTAAAGAAGTCAAACTTACAAAAAAAGCTCTCAAGGGATTTCAGCATCCTGGCACGCTTCCACATCCCGAACTACTGCCTTCTGTTCAATGGAAATGATCTTCAAGGTCAGGGGCTATGGATTACTTCTTTCGTTTCTCTCCACAGCACCTGGTGCATTGCTGTACATGGAAGCTGATAACCAACTGGCTAACTGGGTGCCGGGAGCCGGTCCATCCTTGCTGTTTCAAGGGACCTGGCATATATGGCATATGGTTCTTAATATGTTTGCTCACCTTCTTGGCGCTGTGTTTTAACCAAGGTCACCTCTCCGAGAAAGGTTGAATCCCCAGGTAGGGATTTTCCCCTGAAGTTAGGGAGGGAATAAAACCCCTCAACTAAGTGCCAGGCGGGTAATTAATCCCTTTAACTACGAACAATCATGCTTAAACTACATAATCTTTACTCCCTGGAATGGAGATAAGAAACGCCCTAGCCTTTGTAATAGAAATTGACAGGATTAAAATCAACTGGTATAAATACAGATGTAACCAGACAGAGAGAGACAGAACTCAGAACAAGACAGCAAGATACAGAACTCAGAACACAGAATCGAGAACACAGGGCTTGGAAGACAGGACCAAGAGAGACAGAGCCTAGGCACAGAACCTACACAGAACGTTCTCTAGAGACAGAAGAACTTCGCTGGAGAGAGCATGCCGGAGGATCCTGGACCGGGACTGGCCTCGGAGCCTAGAGACAGAGCCTAGCGGGAGAACATGGCAAGGGATCCTGGACTGAACCTGACTACAGAAATTGGCAAGAGAACCTGACTAGAACCCGGTGACTGAACTTGGCTAGAGGTCCTGACTAGGCTGCTGATCAAATGAACGCTATCTCCGTGTCATTCCTTCTTCGCCGACTCCGTCCACACCTTTGGGGACCCCTGGACCTGCTGGGGTTGGACCCCGGCATCTGGCGCCCGAACAGGGACCCCTAGGTAAGCGCCCCACACTCGGGACGGATCGGACTCCACCGTAGGAAGAAGGTGGATAGTCTTCGCCGACTCCGTCCACACCTTTGGGAATCCCTGGAACAGGATTCCCTTAGGTAAGCCCCCCCCCCTTGAAAACCCCCACACTCGGGACGGATAGGACTCCACCAGGGTGCTACAGACCCCCCTATAGAGGATAAGTAGGGTAAGAAGGTGGATAGTACAGAACTTAGATTGAGAAGATGTGCCATACTGAGTCCAAAGAAAGAAGACTCTGTATTGATCTTTAGATTAAGAAGATGTGCCATACTGAGTCTAAAGAAAAAAGACTCTGTATTGATCTTTAGATTAAGAAGATGTGCCATACTGAGTCTAAAGAAAAAAGACTCTGTATTGATCTTTTAACATATGTGCTTGCTAGCAGAGGAATTAAGGTTACTCCCAGTCAGACAGAACGTTTTATGCAAGAAGTATGTCCATGCTTTTCTGAGGAAGGAAAGGTAAATGTAATGGCATGGGAGAAGGTAGGCCCAAGGAGCCTTATCCTTAACCCCACTGCAGCCTTTCTACCCTGGGAAAGTGCAGGATTGGCAAGCTCTCCCTGGGATGATAGATCAGGACTCAGGTAATAGCGGAAAGCGCCAATCCTACTCTTAAAATGGATATAAGAGAGCATTTGAGGTTTTTCTTTTTAATGCTTGCTTTTAAAAAATAAAAAAGGGGGAATTTGCCGGGAGCCGGTCCATCCTTGCTGTTTCAAGGGACCTGGCATATATGGCATATGGTTCTTAATATGTTTGCTCACCTTCTTGGCGCTGTGTTTTAACCAAGGTCACCTCTCCGAGAAAGGTTGAATCCCCAGGTAGGGATTTTCCCCTGAAGTTAGGGAGGGAATAAAACCCCTCAACTAAGTGCCAGGCGGGTAATTAATCCCTTTAACTACGAACAATCATGCTTAAACTACATAATCTTTACTCCCTGGAATGGAGATAAGAAACGCCCTAGCCTTTGTAATAGAAATTGACAGGATTAAAATCAACTGGTATAAATACAGATGTAACCAGACAGAGAGAGACAGAACTCAGAACAAGACAGCAAGACACAGAATTCAGAACACAGAATCGAGAACACAGGGCTTGGAAGACAGGACCAAGAGAGACAGAGCCTAGGCACAGAACCTACACAGAACGTTCTCTAGAGACAGAAGAACTTCGCTGGAGAGAGCATGCCGGAGGATCCTGGACCGGGACTGGCCTCGGAGCCTAGAGACAGAGCCTAGCGGGAGAACATGGCAAGGGATCCTGGACTGAACCTGACTACAGAAATTGGCAAGAGAACCTGACTAGAACCCGGTGACTGAACTTGGCTAGAGGTCCTGGCTAGGCTGCTGATCAACTGAACGCTATCTCCGTGTCATTCCTTCTTCGCCGACTCCGTCCACACCTTTGGGGACCCCTGGACCTGCTGGGGTTGGACCCCGGCAACTGGGGATCCTGTTGGTGGGGGACTGAGTTTTCTCTCAGTTATCATCCAAAGCTCTGCATCACTAAATACTTTAATTCCCCACCCCCTGCCTGAATGAGGATACACGCACCCTGTTCATTTCCATATGATCAGACACCAAAATAAAACAAAGAACCTGCCTATCTTCTTACATTTGATTTTGATTCATTTGTTCCATAAGGAGTTCAGCATTCAGCAAATGGTGGGTTGGAGGGGTAGTGAAAGAACACATTTAAAATGGAAGAAACGAATTCATTGATTCCATGCCTGACTATGATCAACCTGCAAGAAATGAATGTTGCATTTGAACTGGGAGCAGCAGAAAAATGTCTAATAATAACTTTGGGCAGAATTCCAGAAGATCACAGAAAATGCCCAAGGAAGCCCATGTTTGTTTACTTTCACTAACACAGCACATTAAGTGCCCGCTTTTAAAATGCATGCTGCTCTAAGTGCCTACATAGATGGTGAGACCTAGTAAAGGAAGCCACTGATGTCTCTGGAAATCCAGCATCTTTTGGTGCTCCAGCTGGTGAGCATCCTATCTCTCAGCTGACATAATGCACCTTCTGCAAGACAGCAGTCTTTTGGCCCTGCTCCCCTTTGAAGTAAAGCCTGAAATGAACTCCTGCTAAAGTGGCATATTGAACCAGCCCAATTTTATTTCCCAGGCCTTCTCAGTTGATTCGTGGCACATCCATCTTCATGGAAGTGACTACTGCAGGCTAGAATTACAACTTCCTTCTGATAGCAGAATGTACTCCTACAAGAACTTGAGCAAGGTTGTTAACCAAATCCTTCAGCAGACAGCTTTCAGGGTGGCTGGGCCTTGTTAGAAAGGGTTAGTGGAACACCTGCTGGGCCCACAGGATTTGTCTAGGCAAAATCTGAAGGTTGAGGACATAAGAGGACACAGTCCTTGCCCACAGGGAGTCCTCATCCCTCAGGAGTTGGGTCTACAAGGAGGGCTGTTACATCATAGCCCGAGGCTACTCAGTGTCTCTTCTTGACAGTCAAAGTTTTGAGTCACCTTGCATCATGTTCAAGCAAGAAAATAACAAATAACAGAAATCGAATCCAAGATCAAGAATAAACACTGTAGTAATGGAAAGAAGAAACATCTCAAACCCATGCAGCATAGTAAAGTAGCCAGTGCAGTAAGATTACATTCCTAAAATATCAGCTCTATCTTAAAGCCTAGGTCATGTTCTGTTCTTTCTTAATTTCTTGTTAATATTTTTAAAATATTATTTTTTCTTTATTCTTATTGTTGACACTATTACAGATGTCCCCATCCCCCCCCCTTTGCCTGCCTCTACCCTGCCCCCGCCCTCCCTTCTGGCCATCACTGTTGTCTGTGCCTAATTTCTTTATCAGTGTTAATTCTACTTACTCCTCTCCTTTCTTATGCTTTTTCCCAACGAAAAATAAGGCAGGGTGGAAAGACTACAGGTATACCTTTCAGAAAAAAAATTTCCCCTTGAACATGATTCCACCGTATCCTCAATATCCCTATCAATTTGCTTCTTACAAGGATCTAAAATATAGATTGCTTTTAAATCCTATTTAGGTATGCCAACTTCCTGTTGCATTTCCTTAAATAACTATGCCAGGCTGTGTATTAGAGACCAGAGATACAGTGATGACAAGACAGGTTTCTAGTCAACATCCCTCTGGCAAACTTTGACTCGCTCTCAAGGAGTTCACTACTCTCCTTTCTGTCCCCACTGCACCCGGTAACACAACTCTTAGCACGCTGTGCCCTTATCAACCTGTATGGAAACTATCTGTTTATGTTTCAGTCTCTTCTCGAATCTCTAGATCACAAAGTACTTGAGGACTCAGAGCTTAGCATGTAGTGGGGGCTCAATCAATGAGGGCTGAGTTCAACTGGATCACAAAAGACAACCTTCACTGTAAATAATATAGAGGCAAACACATGTAGACACGAACACTGTACACACCTTCTCTAGTGCCATGCTAAATAGAGAGCCCAATTCATGACCCAAAAAAAGGCATTTTACACAATTGCTGAGATTTATTTTATTTTTTTAAATATATATTTTATTGATTTTTTTACAGAGAGGAAGAGAGACAGAGAGTTAGAAACATCAATGAGAGAGAAACATCAATCAGCTGCCTCCTGCACACCCCCCACTGGGGATGTGCCCGCAACCAAGGTACATGCCCCTGGCTGGAATCGAACCTGGGACCTTTCAGTCCGCAGGCCGACGCTCTATCCACTGAGCCAAACCAGTTAGGGGCAAATTGTTGAGATTTAAATAAAATCTGTATTTACAGACAATAACGTTGGGTGACATAAGTTCACATTCTGGAACTTGTAGTAAAGCTGTATAGCCCTTATATACTCAGAAATTTCCTTTTCCATTATTCCCAAGTAAAATTAGAGTTTGGGGAGCCAGTGTGTGCATCAGCTAATACAGTGACAACCACTCTGCCCTAGCCAGTTTGGCTCAGTGGATAGAGCATCGGCCGGAGAACTGAAAGGCCCCGGGTTTGATTCTGGTCAAAGACACATGCCTTGGTTGCAGGCTCGATCCCTGGCCCTGGTCGGGGCCCGTGCAGGAGGCAACCAATCGACGTGCCTCTCTCACATCGAAGTTCCTCTCTGTGTGTGTCTCCCCTTCCCTTCCACTCTCTCTAAAAATCAATGGAAAAAAAAATGTCTTTGGGTGAAGATTAACCAAAAAAAAAAAAATGTTTAAAAAAAAGCACATAACAACCACTTTCGTAATTGCTACTTTAAAAAAAATGTTTTATTATTGAGTCCTGTTTTCTCTAAACGGTATGAATTCAAGTTTGGTGACAAGTGGG
The DNA here is from genome assembly GCF_963259705.1 of Myotis daubentonii. Classification (NCBI taxonomy): domain Eukaryota; kingdom Metazoa; phylum Chordata; class Mammalia; order Chiroptera; family Vespertilionidae; genus Myotis; species Myotis daubentonii. The sequence goes on along the minus strand of NC_081861.1, from coordinate 124,083,827 downwards.
AGAAGGAGACTGTCTTCTGCAGGCGAATCTCTCAAGTCTTTCATGCACTTTCCAAAGTTACGCAGCAGCCACACCTTGCCGCCACTGTGGCGGCAGGGGTCCATGTGTAATTTTGGACAAATGTGCTTGGGTGCTGGGAAAAACCCAGAATTTATATAATTTGAAATGTGAAGATATCAGCAAAGCTAAAGATCAACAGAAACTACTAAAACCTTCCAGAGAAATGCAAGTTTAGCATTTTCACTTGCCATTCATTCTCTTCAGGAGCAAACTTTGTTATTAAGTAGTTCACACGTGCCTGCATCCTTAAAGTAAAATTCTTAGCAAAGGAAAGTTGGGCTCTGAAGTGTGAATCAAAATTTATATACCCCTACAGTGATCAAAGTTTGCTGATCAGAGAAAAGGCGCTTCGAAGAATTGAGTGCAGTGGTTTACAAGTTGGTTGCAGTCCCTATTTAAACAGAGCCCGTTTTCAGCAGATCATGATAATGATGGACAACATAGAACATTTTTATCAAAAGTAGAAGAAAGCAGCCCTAGCTGGTTTGGGTCAGTGGATAGAGCATCGGCCTGCAGACCAAAGGGTCCCTGGTTTGAATCCGGTCAAGGGCCTGTACCTCGGTTGCAGGCCCCTCCCCGGCCAGGGCCCTAGTAGGGGCTTGTGCAAGAGGCAACCAATTGATGTGTTTCTCTCACATCAATATTTCTTTGTCTTTCCCTCTCTCTCTCTCTCTCTTCCATTCTCTCTAAAAATCAATGGACAAATATACACGGGTGAGGATTAAAAGAAAAAAACAGAACAAAGCAGTCACTTTAACAGTGGAACTGTTGTATATTCTTCACACACACACACACACACACACACACACACACACACTTTAAGCCAGAACTGCCAAAAAGATGGGAAGGGGATGTTTCTCACCTAAGAGTATGTTGCGGGGGGAGGGGGGGGATCTTCCACTTTGCAGGGGTAGAGCTCTGGGTTCAAATCCCAGATCTACCCCTTTGAAGCAATGTGACTTTGGGGAAGTCACTTACCCTCTCTGAACCTCAGTTTCTTCATTTCTAAAGCAGCAGGGAGATGGAAGTATAACATTGCCAGCTTTGCATGATTCTTGGGAGTTAACTCCAGGCTGAGCTGTTACAAGTGAAAGTGAAAAGTACTTGAACTTGCTTCCTTCCCTTGATTTCCTCTGCCCACCCTCACGGGCAGAAGCAAGCAAGGGAAAGAATCGCTAAAAGGCAAAAAGGGAAGGAAAAGAAGTTGGCACAAGAGACTCAACCGATACACAAACTGGAACTGTATGCTGCCTTTCTCTCACCTACCCTTTACCTACCTGTCAGCAAGTCTGATGCAAATTGGAACATTGGGTTTAACTTTTAAAAACATTTTGGGTGACACGTTTTTAGTGGTCAGTTTTTTCTATGCTAAAACATGAGATATTTAGTAGCTCAAAGGAAGTCCTTATTGGGATGGTTTGTATCTTTTGAGAACATAGGTAAAACGTTTATGTATGACATTCAATAAGTGGCTTAAAGTGCTGGGGAGCAGTTAATATCAAATTGCCTTAACAAAATATATTTTTGAAAAAACAGAAGCACAGTGAACAAAAGCCCACGGGGCTCTATATAACTTCCTTTGTTTTCATGCATTAGGAAGTTGTCCTAAGCCTGCCTTTGAATCCTTATGAACCCTTATGAAGAAATAACAGTTTCATGATGGGCTGGCTTTGGAATCTGTGAGCCCTCGTTGGGGTAGTTCACGGAAAATACTACATCACAAAATCCTTAAAAAACAATAAAAAAAAAACCCTCTTCCCAGGGTCAAACTCCACAGCCAATCAAAATATTGCACCCTTTAACTTGAGGGAAATGCTAGAGAGAAAATATAGCTCTAAACAGTGTATGGCTTGGATCTGAGGGTTCAAAGAGAAGTCTCCCCAAGTTCCACAAGACTCCAGGCCACCGAAAACCCGCTACCCATTTGTTCTTTTTGATTCAGTTAATGAGAAGGAAGGAAGCTCTAAGTGCCCCATTTGCACTTATTAAAGGCATGCAGCCCCTTGCTAAGTAAATGCAGCTCCCCCAGGTTCCCATACCTGAAAAGAAACCCTGACAGCAGACCCGGAAATGCTTGCAATTCATTTAAGATACACGTTATTTCTAAATACATCATCGGAGGGACTCTTTTGCTCAGTTATTTTGACATTTTCAAGCAAATGGGGAAGTTTGCTTCCATGTCGTTTTCATTTTTACCAAACTGGCATTAGGCACCAACATTAGTTGAAGACCGAATCATTCCTTACCTAGGACTGAGAACTTAACGGACTCGTCCCAAGCTTTGCGAAAAGAATACCATTTTGTAAATTGCACTGTGGCTTTTTTTTTTTTTTATCTTCAGACGAGAACACACTTAAAAGGAAAAAGGCCATTCCCTCCTCCCAAGCACAAAAACACAGCAGAGCCCAAGCAGCCCATTTCCTACCCAGCCGGTACAAAAATGCTTTGTAAGCGGAGAGCAGCGCCGGGTAGAGAAGCTAAATATAAACAGCTGAGAAGGATTAGGCGGTAGCTCCATTCTCATTTACATGAAAATCCTCAGCATCTTTTTCCTCGCTGGCTGCAGGCGCATAAGGAATTCTTTTGTGCCATAGCCACGCATACATTTGCATCCTTTGTCTTTACTTACCAGTCGAGGCTGTGGGCATGTGTGCTCTATTTCCTCCATGGTTTCTGAGGGAGGCTCATTGGAAAGGGATTTTGGGATACCTGTTTCTGACTCAGCATCAGTGGTAAGTACTGGCATGGCCAGTGACTGCTCCCTCCAAGCTCTACACCCCGTCAGTCTCCTCCCAGGCAGAGAATGTTTTCTTTCTCAGGTATTTTTCTCTTCCTTACCCATCCCCCTTCTTCATCACTTCTTTCTGTCTATCCTGGGGGGAGTAAAGAGGTTACCCCCCACCCCCGCCCCTTTCGTTCTGGGAGAAGCCGAGAGGCAAGGCCTCAGTTTATCACTAGAACAAGCAGATGGCACTGGAGCTGCGGTGCGGGATACAGTACCCTATTTGCATGGAGCGCGCTGATTGGCTACTGTCATCATAGTACCACTCCGCTAGGGAGCGGCCGCGCCCATTGGTGGCCTGCCGTGCCCACGGGGCCGAACTTGCCGCTTTTGTTTTTTTTTTTCTTTAATTCAGTTGCAAAGGTCTCAGTCCACTGGGGAAAGGGACCCGGGCTGCATTACCCAGATAAGATAAAAAACGCTTCCGGAGGCGGGGACAGGATGCCCCAAGAAAGAACACTGTAGACCTCTGCTAAAAAAGAACCATGTCCCTGGCGCGTTTGACGTGGTCCAGTCAGAAATTTGCCCAACAGGAGTCACTTTGAAGACAAAGCCACTTTTGAGCCCAAACTCCCTGTGCCCGCAATTGTCTGCTAACCCCGGATGGCTTCTCAGGGCATTTATTGTGAGCACCTGAGTGTTCACCCCTTGACTGCAACAAGAGCAGGACAGATCCCCTGAGGCCTGGCTTGCCTCCTGGAGCCTAGCCCTTGCGGGGGGGGGGGGGGGGGGGCGGTGAGGGGGCGACTTTGAAGGAGGTAAATTGTTTTTCAATAACTTGCCTTTTACCCCTGACTGCTCTCTCCAATTGCTTCCTCCCTCAGCCATACTCCCCCTGGTCCCCTATTCTGTTTCCTCAGTAAAGTTGCTGTTGTTTGCCTTTCCATACATTGTTCCACATGCTCATTTCCTCTGCTCCACCTCCTAAGCACCCAGCTCTCAGCAAATGCTCATGGCAATCACACAAACATCCCAGATGGGGTGTCAAAGAGGAAGTGACAATGTCTGAATCAGTCAGGAATACCCCCCTATTTTAAGAGGGGCATACACTCAAAAAAAAAACTTATGAAGGTATTCATTCTTGTGAAATATTGCACTTTTAATAATATTAATAAAAGTCATGGTAATTGCTAGCATTTTTAAGCACAGGCACAGTGCTAAGTACTTTACCTAGATCTTGTTTAATCTTCATAAGAACCCAAAGGAGTTGATCCTATTATCCCCATTTTACAGGTGAAGAAATTGCAATTTAGAGTAATTGCTCAGGGCCTCAAACTCATAAGCAATAGAGCTGGAATTGAAAGGATGGGGTGTGGGCCAGGGATGCAGCAGGTATAGAAAGAGCACCTAGATAGGAGTCCTCTTAAGGTAAGTCCCTGGGCTTCTAGATCTTTCATTGTAATGTATAGCAGTGGTTTTCATCCAAGTGTGGTCCAGGACCAGCAGCACCAACATCAGCATCACGTGGAAACTTGTTAGAAATGCAAATGATTCCCCCCCCTTGAAGACTTGATTCAGTAGCTCTGGGGAGGGGCCAGGATTCACACTCTAACAAGTTCCTACCTGATACTAATGCTGCAGATCCTGGGACCATCCATACTTTGAGAACCAGTAGTCCAAAGGATGAGATAAAAATACCTGCTTTCCCTTCCTCACAGAATTTGGGAGATCAAATAAGATATCATGTGAAAGCACTCTGTACATTAGAATGTGCTATACCAGTGGTCGGCAAACCGCGGCTCAGGAGCCATATGCGGCTCTTTGGTCCCTTGAGTGTGGCTCTTCCACAAAATACCACGTGCGGGCGCGCGTGTACAGTGCGATTGAAACTTCGTGGCCCATGCGCAGAAGTCGGTTTTCGGCCTCATCGAGTCTATTTTGAAGAAGTGGCGCTAGAAGAAGTGGGGGGTATCGGCAGGTCAGCTGACCCAGCGCAGACAGCCCCGGGATACGCAGCGCGGGGGTAGGGGGGTGGGGGGTGGGGGGTGGGGGGGGACGATTCATGCAGGAGTTGAGTGAGCCAGTCAGTCAGCAGTCTCATTGTGCCGTGGTTAGTGCTAGTCGTGTCCACAAATGGCGGGCGGGTGACAAAAGTACCTACTCAAAGCATAAAGCTACCTGTGTTTTTCCAACCAGCTGCAAATCCTACAGGTATTTTTGTCATTGACTTAAGAATTGTAATTATTTTGTGTTGGTAGCTTTATTATTATAAAATGAAACATTTTTTTAGGTGCCCTGTTTGACTTGGCTACAAAGAAGCAGCAAATACCTATATAGTTTAAGTTTAAAAAATTTGGCTCTCAAAAGAAATTTCAATCATTGTACTGTTGATATTTGGCTCTGTTGACTAATGAGTTTGCCGACCACTATGCTATACTAATGTAAGGGATCGTTATTTTTTTACTAGTGGCCCAGTGCACGAAATTTGTGCACATTAAAAGGGGATTAATTAGAGGAAATACTTTAATATTGCTATTTGCCCTTTCTCTATAATAGAAGAGTCAGAGATGAAAGAAAATTAGGAAAATGTATATGGAAATCTTCCTCCTGTCAGAGTCTGGGGCGTACCATGGGACCCAGAGTCAAGTCCCCACCCACTTACATGCACCTCGAAATCATGAGAGACCCAAACCTGGCCAGCCTCACCACCATTGGGCTAGATCCAGACCTTGTAAAGCCCCGCTGGGCGGGGTCACAGCCTCAGGTCCCCCGTGAAGCTGCGCCAGGCGGGGGACATGGCCTGAGGTCCCCTATCGAGCCCCACCGGGTGAGGGGTGCAACCATAGGTCCCCCGGCCTGGCACTGGGAGGGGGCGCTCAGCCTCAGGTCCCCCATCAATCCCCTCCGGGAGCAGGGTGCAGCCTCAGGTCCCTCATCAAGCCCCACTGAGTCGGGGGGGCATGGCCTGAGGTCCCCCGGCCCAGCACCGGGGTAGGAGGCACACCTTGAGGGCCCCCGTCAATCCCCGCCGGGTGGGGGGTGCAGCCTGAGGTCCCCTGTCAAGCCCCATCAGGCAGGGGGCATGGCCTCAGGTCGCCCAGCCCGGTACCAGGGTAGGGGCACATCCTGAGGTCTCCCATCAAGCCCCACTTGACATCACTTGACATCTCAGTTATTACCAACTAGAGGCCCAGTGCACAAATTTGTGCATGGGTGGGGTCTGGCCAGCCCGGCCCCAATCAGGGTGGATCCAGGCTAGGCCTGTCGGGAGGAGGAGATGGTGGGTGATTGGCCAGCGGACCCCACCTCCAATTGGGGTTGGGGAGCCGATTGGGGGTGGGCTTGGCCATGGGGAAGGGCTGTGGGTGGTTGGCCAGCTGACCTTGCCCCTGATTGGGGTGGGGGGGCTGTTCCGGGGTGGGGCCAGGTGAGGGGAAGGGCTGCAGGAAGTTGGCCAGCTGGCCCCACCCCTTACTGGGGTGGGGGGCAATCAGGGGCAGGGCCAGCCAGGAGGAGGGGCTGCAGGCAGATCAGGGTTGTGGGGGCCCATTGGGGGTGGGGCTTGCCAGGGGGAGGGGCCACAGGAGGTTGGCCAGCTGGCTCCACCCCCTGATCAGGCCAGTTCACTGGCGACAGTGGGCGTCATGGCAACTGGTCATTCTGGTCGTTGTGGTTCCGGTCATTACAGCATTACAGTCGCTGGCTTTTTATATATATACTAGGGGCCCGGTGCACGAAATTCGTGCACTGGGTGTGTGTGGGGGGGAGTGTCCCTCAGCCCAGCCTGCCCCCTCTCACATACTGGGAGCCCTCAGGCGTTGACCCCCATCACCCTCCAATCGCAGGATCGGCCCCTTGCCCAGGCCTGACGCCTCTGGCCTAGGCGTCCGGCCCGGGCAGCGGGGACCCGCAGCTGCAGCGGCCCCACGATCGTGGGCTTCGCTTTAGGCCCAGGCAAGGGACCCCTAGCTCCTGGGACTGCCAGCTTCGACCGTGCCCAGCTCCCATCGCTGGCTCCACCCCTACTTCCTGCTATCACTGGCCAGGGCGGAAAAGGCACCTGATTCTCCGATCATGGCTGGGGGGCAGGGCAAAGGCGGCCCTGGGGCCGCCTTTGCCCTGCCCCCCAGCTCTTAGCTCCCCCCTGGGTTTCCGATCACTGTCAGTGGCAGGGGGCTTCTTCCTGCTTTCCCTTTCGCCTCCCTGCATTGTGCCTACATATGCAAATTAACCGCCATCTTGTTGGCAGTTAACTGCCAATCTTAGTTGGCAGTTAATTTGCATATAGCCCTGATTAGCCAATGAAAAGGGTAGCTCGTACGCCAATTACCATTTTTCTCTTTTATTAGTGTTGATAGATGCTTGAGAAAATGCCAATGATGCAAGAATTCCAGTGACACTTGGGTCATCTGAAAAGAGGTCTTCCCGCCCACTTCCTCCCTCCTCATCCTCCCCATTTCCATCAAATCAAGACGCTGCCTCTGCCTAGGATGAGTATCTTCATTGTGTCACCCAAGTCAGACCCTTACCTACCAGTGCCATTATGTTAAATACAAGTCACACTTGACACATATTCAGCCTAAGTCCTTGAACCTCACAATTTAGACTTGTCTTCTGTCTTGAGGGTCAACTTTGTAACTACTACCAATTCCATTCCTATTCCATCCAGCCTTGTCTTGGCTTCCTCTTACCTCTCACCCCACAGGCCAGAGGTTGAATCTCAGTATGTCTCACAGTCCTAATGTGCAGAAATAGACACTTTCAGGCACTTCTCTTAGAGGGTTCCTTACCACTCACTCCAGGGACAGAGTCTTGACTGCTATTGCAACCCTAAATGTCTTTTGTGTGTGTGTGTGTATGTGTGTGTGTGTGTGTGTGCCCTTGATTTGAATCGAACCCAGGACCCTTCAGTCCGAAGGCCAATGCTCTATCCACTGAGCCAAACCAGCTGGAGCTAAACATCTTAATAATACCTACATGGGTTATTTTAACTTGGGGACTTCATAATGCTATTAAGATGATTAGTTGAGAATGGTCAGTTAATTTCACACAATGGAATTAAATATTCCATAACCCAGGGGTTATGTGGGGGGAAGGGATTGTTCAAATCCTGAGGATGGTAATAGTTACACAGGTATTAACATTGCTAAAAACTCCATAGGGCACATTTGTCAGTACACACTAACAATATATTTTTATTGATTTCAGAGAGGAAGGGAGGGAGGGAGAGGTAGAAACATCAGTGATGACGGAGAATCATTGATTGGATGCCTCATGCATGTCCCCCACTGGGGATTGAGCCCACAACCCAGGCATGCGCCCTTGACCAGACTCAAACCTGGGTTGCAGGCTCGATCCCCAGTAGGGGGCGTGCAGGAGGCAGCTGACCAATGATTCTCTCTACCCCTCTCCATTCCTCTCTGAAATCAATAAAAATATGTAAAAAAAAAAAGTTGTCAAAAATATTTCCAAAGATCTGCAGGGAAGAGCTAAAAGAATCTCTTCGCAGCAGAGGCTGTCTGAACCCTAACCCATCCCCTCGGGCCTTATCATTGTGGTGAACTGGCCCACTGCCAACTGTCAGCACCTGCATCTCTCTGGCTGAGGGCTTTCTTTGGCCATGGGAAATACCTGCCCCCTTCACCCATTCACCCACAGCACCACTGAGGCAGATCCGACCCCTTCCCTCCCCCAAGAGCTCTCAACCAATGATTTACAGGAGTGAATGTACAAAAACCCAAGTCCTCTACATGACTCCAGAGTTCCCCAGTGGCATTAATTTCCACTCACCATGGTGGTAGCCGGCTTGACTAGCTCACTCATCCACTCTCCTGAGGGTGTTTCCTGGCCTGACTTCCCAAATCAACTACTTGAACTTGAATCCTTGTCTCAGCATCAGCTTCTGGGGGATCTCCAACTAAGGCCCTACTTCAGCATCTCATCACAAAGTTGGTTTTTTGTGTGTTTTTTTTTAAATATATTTTTTATTGATTTCTTACAGAGAGGAAGGGAGAGGGATAGAGAGTTAGAAACATCGATGAGAGAGAAACATCGATCAGCTGCCTCCTGCACCTCTCCTACTGGGGATATGCCCGCAACCCAGGCACATGCCCTTGACCGGAATCGAACCCGGGACCCTCTAGTCCGCAGGCTGACGCTCTATCCACTGAGCCAAACCGGTCAGGGCACGTTATAGTATTTTCTATATGAAATAACTACTAGGCCATCATCTGTGGGTTGGACTCTTCAAGATTTTATTTCTTTTTATTGTTGACACTCTTTTTTTAAAAAATATATTTTATTGATTTTTTACAGAGAGAAAGGGAAAGAGATAGAGAGTTAGAAACATCGATCAGCTGCCTCCTGCACAATCCCTATTGGGGATTGTGCCTGCAACCAAGGTACATGCCCTTGACCGGAATCGAACCTGGGACCCTTGAGTCCCCAGGCCGACGCTCTATCCATTGAGCCAAACCAGTTAGGGCCACAAAGTTTTAATATGATCTGTTGCTTACGATGAAATACCTTTCATATCATTACATGTGAATGAAAATGAGTCAAAACCTGGTATATGAAAGTCTATTTTTCAGTAGGCATTACATTGAAGCCTTTTCCTCTTTAAAAATACCCTTCCTTTTTATTTTTTCAATTTTTAATCTAGTCATCCTGCTAGAAATTGTATAACCATTGTATAAAAATGTTAGGTCAAGTATACTGAAAATTTTCAGTGGTTTAGCTAGTTTGTATGCCCCTACACATATTACACAGCTCTTAATATTATCAAAGCCACATGTAAAGTATCCTTCCTTCCAAGTCCTCCCCCCCTCCACTCCTCACCGTTACTTTAGGCATCACTCTTTCCTTCATATCTCCTTTTTCTTCTTTACTCATTGTTCTTCACTGCCCCAGGTTGACCACAGAAGACTTCATCAAAAAGAAAGAGACTAGAGAAATGCAAGGTGAAGTTGACCAAGGAATTCTAGGTTACCTGGGAACCATTATTACCTGCTATGGAATTTTACTTTCATGGTTCTAATTTGAGGCACTTCTCCATGTGGCTCATGGTTTGGGCCTAAAACCTGACATAAGCCAAAAAACAAAAATTCCACTATACTAAGTAATGAAACCCCTGCATAAATCATTTTCATCCACTCTGGGAAAATGATGGTAATTTTTTTTCATTGTAAAGCATTTCACCCCTCACTTGGTGCCTTCATACATTGAATTATATCATAATAGCACTCTGAGATTGACAACTATTAATCGTGAAAAATTTCAAATGAGTAAGTAGATTTAGAGAGGTTAAGTGACATGAGCAAGGTCACACAGTAAATGACAGAAGTATCATTTGAATCCAGGTCTCTTGAATCTAAGTTTACTTTATTTTCCACCACACCACCTCACTCTTTTTTTAAAAAAATATATATATTATTGATTTATTTTACAGAGAGGAAGGGAGAAGGATAGAGAGTTAGAAACATCAATGAGAAACATCGATCAACTGCCTCCTGCACGCCCCCTACTGCGGATGTGCCCACAACCAAGGTACATGCCCTCGACCAGAATCGAACCTGGGACCTTTCAGTCCGTAGGCCAATGCTATATCCACTGAGCCAAACCGGTTAGGGCTCACTCTTTTTTAAAATTTATTTTTTTTTGAGAGGGAGAGAGAGAGAGAGAGAGAGAGAGAGAGAGAGAGAGAGAGAGAGAGAGAAGAAACATTGATGTGAGAGAGACACATGGACTGTCTGCCTCCCACATGCACCCCAACTGGGGATCGAACCCACAACCTAGGCACATGCCCTGACTGGGAATTGAACCAACAATCTTTCGGTGCACAGGGTGGTGCTCCAACAAACTGAGCCACACCAGCCAGGGCACTGCCTCACTCTTTGATATAGTTGGATTTGCTTTGTTAACAAGATTGCTAACTCATGCACATCTCATCATCCAAAATAACCCCTTCACTCCTCTTCTACTGAATTCATGTAACATGAAGCACTCTTCACTTGTATTTATTCAGTTCATTTCATATCTCTGAAACCATGGACCTGGACTCATTGTTGGTGCTTGAATTTACTTATGACAGAAAAATAAACACAGATGCTTTGCCAGATTCACTGGTAGGTCAAGAGCCAAGCTGATACAAGCCTACGACCTATAAAGGCCATTAGGGGAAAAAATTAATGGCCAGACATAAAAAAGTAGTCAGAGCTTCAAAACTTATTTTTTGAAAAACAAAATCAAGATGATAAAATGAAAGTACTTTATTCTTCACATGGATTTTCTTTCTTTTTAAAAATATATTTTATTGCCCTAACCGGTTTTGCTCAGTGGATAGAGCATTGGCCTGCAGACTGAAGGGTCCTAGGTTCGATTCCGGTCAAGGGCATGTACCTTGGTTGCAGGCACATCCCCAGTAAGAGGTGTGCAGGAGGCAGCTGATCGATGTTTCTCTCTCATCGATGTTTCTGACTCTCTGTCCCTCTCCCTTCCTCTCTGTAAAAAATCAATAAAATATATTTTTATTTTTTTAAAATATATTTTATTGATTTTTTTCACAGAGAGGTAGGGAGAGGAATAGAGAGTTAGAAACATCGATGAGAGAGAAACATCGATCAGCTGCCTCCTGCACACCTCCTACTGGGGATGTGCCTGCAACCAAGGTACATGCCCTTGACCGGAATCGAATCTAGGCCCTTTCAGTCCGTAGACTGACACTCTATCCACTTAGCCAAACCAGTTACGGCTGGATTTTCTTCTTTTTCCAGCTTCCATAACAATAAAAAAAGAGTTAACTTTTATTCATTCATTTGACCAAAATGTATTGAGGTTAAGGAAAGCTGTATAAGGTGATGGGGAGCAACTGCACAGACCCAACATGACAAACCTACTGCATGAATGCAAATGGCACTCATGAAATGTCATTTTACATCTTATACTTAAAGGAAATGAATATTTGGAATGAGTTAGAGAGATGATCAGTAAAGAGCTCCAGTTCTTAGCACTCAAAGACACCATACCATAATGGTTGTGCCTGTGTTTGAGAAGGTCCTAAAAGAGATGAGTTGTTTTAATCAAAATAAGATGTATTTATCTAAATGCTGATGATAAAATCTGTATGATGTATTTTGTTTTCCTGTAGCAAAACAGATACGTTAACAGCTTTTTATTTTGCATAAATTAAAGCTGCCCTTAGCTGGAATAAATAATTCTTATTGACATTACAGCTGTGTAGTCAGTAAAGAATTATTGTTGCTATTACTTGGTGGTATTTATAAACACTTTTATTTTCTAAGTGCTTTACAATCACTTATTGTCTAATTAATATCTAATCTGTTTACAAGTAATAATCACACGTGTAGTGCAGTATAATCAAAACTCCAAATGCAGCCGCCATCATACTCAAGAATGTTGTGTAAATTTTGGTTCCTCCTTGATGGGTCCAGACATATGGCTGAAACAGATAATACAAGAGAAAAAAATGAATAAAGATTCCTCACTTGGATTTGAGCATAATTTGGATTCACAACTTTTGTGTGCCCAATATATTATCTGAATGTCAGTGGATAAGTAAGAACATAGGTAATTTTCAACACTTAATGGCTCAATTACACAGACATATAATATTTTTAATTTATTTAAGCCACAAAATTGGATAATAGTTTATAATAAATGTTCAAGGGCAGGCAGCAACTTAACATTGGAACTCTCAGTCACAATCACCATTTCAGTGATTTTCATGAAAAAGATCAAATGTAGCAAAGGTGACTCAGGGACTGTTGAGGTTAATCTAACCAGGTTCAAGTCTAGACCAAGCTATGGCCAGTACAAACACCTGCCAGTCTTAATTATTCAATGTGAGTGGATGTACTGCTCTTGCTCTTCGGTCTCCCCAAGTGTTATTCTATAAGCAATTATGAGGACCACAAAAGGATTTTTTAAGCAGGTGACTAATATGCATACTAATCCAGATTTCCCCCCTAGAATTAATTTTTCTACACGTAGAATTGCTGAGTCAGAGTACTTGCATTTTTCAGGTTTTGTATGCGTGTTTTCTGCTACTATTATCAATTTGTCCTCTAGAGTAGTTGACCAAATTTACATGTCTGGTATTCCTAAAGAGTTGTCCTTCCTGGTTATTGATGTGCCATAACCAGCTCTCTTCCTTGTTGCTCTCCCACCAGGCAGTCTCCCGACACTGCAGCAAATACTGGAGTCCTGAGGAGCGTGCCTGAGACCTCAATGTCATACAGATGTGCTTGACAGCCCTAGCTGGTTTGGCTCAGCAGATAGAGCGTCAGCCTGCGGACTGAAGGGTCCCGGGTTCGATTCTAGTCAAGAACACATGCCCAGGTTGCAGGCACACCCAGTAGGGGGTGTGCAGGAGGCAGCAGATCAATGATTCTCATCATTGATATTTCTATCTCTCTTTCCCTCTCCCTTCCTATCTGAAATCAATAAAAATACATTTTAAAACAAACAAAAACAAATGTGCTTGACTGGCAAGTGAGTAATCAAGACTGGGATAGATAAGTTTATTAACAAGTAAACTATTATTATAATCCTTAGACGTTATACTACTCAATTATGAATGGCATGAAGTCCACAGTGAAATCTTCATCTTGCAAAATCTGTACTCAGAATCTTTAGATTCTCAAAGAGATTTAGTTTAATCTTCTGTAATATTTTCCTATTGCTATTGTAGCAATTTATCACAAAAGTAGTGGTTTAAAAACCACATGTTTATTATCTTAAAGTTTTTGGTGTCTGAAGTCTAAAATGGGTCTCAGTGGGCTAAAATCAAGGTATCAGCAAGATTGCATTTCTTCAGGAGGTTCTAATCCGTTTCCTTGCCTTTTCCAGCTTCTAGAGCTATCCACATTACTTTGCTCATGGCCCTCTCTCTCCCTTTCATCTTTAATGCCAGCAATTGTCTCATTCCAGCCTCTGTCTGCCTCAGTAGTCACATCTCTAACTCCCCTGCCTGCTTCTTTCACTTGAAAGGACCCTTGTGATCACATTGGGCCCACCTGAATAATCTAGGATAGTCTCTCTCATCTTAAATTTTTAAATTACATCTGTAAAATCCCTTTTGCCATGTAAAGTCACATACACCCAGGTTCTGAGAATTAGAATGTAGACATCTTGGGGGGGGGGGCATTATTCTGCCTACCACACCTTCCTTAACATGAGCTGGACCTGGTATCTCATCTCAGATATTCAAACAATACATCGCCTGTAATTTTCTTTTTATTATTATTATTATCATTATTATTGATTTCAGAGAGGAAGGGAGAGGGAGAGAGAGAGAGTCATTAATCAGCTGCCTCCTGCACGCCCCCTACAGAATCAAGCCCGAAACCCGGGCATCTGCCCTTGACTGAAATCAAACTCAGGACGCTTCAGCCTGCAAGCTGATGCTCTATCCACTGAGCCAAACCAGCGAGGGCTATAATTTTAATACTTAGTAATTTATGAAACTCTCCTCTATGTCAGGCACAGGCACTGTGCCAGGTTTGCAGATAAGAATCAGTGCTTAGAGAGGTTAAGTAATTTGCCCAAGGTCAGTGGCAGAGCTGAGTTTCAAACTCAGGCCTGTTGAACTGCAAAGCTCCTGCTCCTGCTCATTGTATGCTGCCCCTGAAGCTGGACATTTCCCATGCTCTGTTCAGTTTATTCTCTAGCCTTCATGTTGAAAGCTTTTCATTTGGTTTGACGTTTAATGATACAAAACTTTCTATTAAGCCCCTATAAATCCCATATTTGATTCACTTATAGGAGCCAGCAGACAATATCATCATGAAACACTCATTCAAGATAATGTCTCCACATCCTCTAATAATTAATCTTCCAAGGAGTAGCAGTTGATGGGTTCTTCCTCCATAACACGAGCAGAAGTGGATTCACTAGGTTATGTTCTGTGTGAGTGAAATCTCTAAATGATACCAGGTGGTGCCAGTGAGAAATGATCGTTCCAAAGACCCACAAGTCTATCAGATATCTTATTCTTGAAAAAATAGAGCCTAACACTTTAGGGGTCAAAGTTCATATCTTTTTTTAAAAATATATTTTATTGATTTTTTACAGAGAGGAAGAGAGAGGGATAGAGAGTTAGAAACATCCATGAGAGAGAAACATCGATCAGCTGCCTCCTGCATACCCCCCACTGGGGATGTGCCTGCAACCAAGGTACATGCCCTTGACCAGAATTGAACCTGGGACCTTTCAGTCCGCAGGCCGATGCTCTAGCCACTGAGCCAAATCGGTTAGGGCCAAAGTTCATATCTTAAAGTCTCTCATTGTCTCTGCTTCACTTCACAAGTTTCTCAGCCTTGGCTGCACATTAGAATCACCAGGGGAGCTTTCAAAGCCACTGAGGCCTGGTTCCCACTTCCTAGAGATTCTGGCTTCATCAGCCTGGGCACAGTACCAGGACTTTTAAAAATGCTGAACAAAGAACCAAAACAAAACAAAAAACAGTTGAAAACCATTATGGTAAAGCAGAGATGACAAGGGACTTTATTAAGACATGGGTTTTGACCCCCCAAACTATTATGCTTTCTTTTTTCCTGAAGCTCTCTATTAGTTTGCATTGAAAGAAATAAGCCCTATAAGTGTGTGTGTCCCAAGAAGCTGGCTATATAAAAACCTTCAATATGTCCAAAAGCAATCACTTTAAGCATCTAGTCTACTTTAGTGCCAGTTAAGGGCCTATGTCAAATGACTGACTAATGGTACTTGAGAGTAACTATATATAGTCAATGTGCTCTTACATAAGCACATCCTTGCTACAAGAAGTTCCTTTAAATAAGCAAGTAAACAAGCATGGGAAAGCACACTTTCAAATAAAAATAATTCTTTATTTCTGCAAAATAGTCGGGACAACATTCAAGTGTAGGAACTCAAAGGAACAAAACCACTAGCATTAAACCATGGCAATCCCTAGCACATACAACACCACTATTGCTCAAAACATCTTGGCATAATCCTTTTGAAATTTTCACCATGGCAAGTTTATAAGACCCCTAATGAAAATCAGTTATTATATAATCAAATAGAAATTTTAGGATCCAAAGAGGTATTAGCCAGATTTATCATTCACCTATTAGACTATCAGTTGACTTTTGGTTATTTCAAACATATCAGAAATAACCCACAATGATTACTGTGCCCTCAGAGGTCAATTCTTCTTGGAGAGCAGAGGTTCTCAAATTTCAATTTTCATAAGAATCACTTGGAGAACTTGTTAAACTTCAGTTTCCCGGAGATTCTAATTCAGTAGGCCAGGGAAGGGCCCATCAATTTGACATTCTATCAAGCTCACAGGTATTACCTGAGATCCACACTTTGAGTAACACCTGTGGAGCAAAAATGTGAAGATAAAAATACTCATGTGAGCCCTAACTGGTTTGGCTCAGTGGATAGAGCATTGGCCTGTGGACTGATGGGTCCCAGGTTCGATTGCGGTCAAGGGCATGTACTTTGGTTGTGGACACATCCCCAGTAGGGGGTGTGCAGGAGGCAGCTAATCAATGTTTCTCTCTCATTGATGTTTCTAACTATCCCTCTCCCTTCCTCTCTGTAAAAAAATCAATAAAATATATTAAAAATAAATACTCATGTGAATACAGAAGCTCTATTATCCTTTCTTTAAAAAGGATAGAAATTGTCAAAAGGACTCAGAAGCCAACTTGGGAAAACTCCTGCCAGCCAAAGATGGAAAGTTTAAGCATCAATAAGGATAAGAACAGCAATGTATTGAAATCTATCAAATATGTTTAAATCCATGAGTTCATAATACTACAAAAAAAAAAAGAAACAAAAAACCTCAGTTGTCTGCATTGGAGAATGCAATGGAACAAATGCATTATTTTGAAAACTGGGAACTGGAGGGAAACAAAATCAAGCATTTATCTCCCCATTCCCATACAAACTGTACCTTTGGGTAACCAAATAGTAAGTAAGAAGTGTATCATTTTAGAATGAGTAATTATAAAGGTATGAAGGTAATGAAGAAAGGCCTAAACCAGGAGTCAGACATCCCCTGAGGAGTCCCAGATTGTGAGAGGGTGCAGGCCAGGCTGAGGGACACCCTCCCCCCCCCAGTGCACAAATTTCGTGCACTGGGCCTCTACTATGTATAGTGCATATAAGATCTTTGGTTAATCTCTTCCCGCCCTCCCCCCTTCCCTCTGAGATTCATCAGTCTGTTCTGTTTCCATGCCTGTGGTTTCTGCCCTTGTGTTGAGCGTCTGCCCCCTGGTGGTCAGTGTGCTTCATAGCTACCGGCTGGTTGGCTGGTCAGCTGGTTGGCCAGTTGCTTAGGCTTTTACATATATACTAGAGGCCCAGTGCATAAAATTTGTGCACGGGGGTGTCCGTCAGCACGGCCTGCACACTCTCCAATCTGCGACCCCTCAGGGGATGTCCGACTGTCAGTTTTAAACATCCCTCTTGCAATCCAGGACCACTGGCTCCTAACCACTTATCTGCCTGCCTGCCTAATGCCCCAACTGCCCTCCCCCGCCAGCCTGATCTCGCTCCCAACTGCCTTCCCCTGCCGGCCTGGTTGCTCCCAACTGCCCTCCCCTGCTGACCTGATCTTGCCCCCAACTGCGCTCCACTGCCGGCCTGATATCGCCCCTAACTGCCTCTGCCTCGGCCCCCACCACCATGGCTTTGTCCAGAAGGAAGTCAGACATCTGGAAGATGGCCAGTTGACCATGTCTAATTAGCATATTACCCCTTTATTAGTATAGATAGATTACATAGGATAGGATTGCTTAAATGGTGGGGGGAGCCTTTTTCAGCAGGAGGTCAAACCTTTTGGCAGACAAAAATACATAACCCCTATATCTGGACTGATAGCCAGCCATATGCACTTTGCTGCCAAACCGGTCATTAAAAAACTGAACCACTTTCTTACACCTTGCACCAAATAGCTGTTGCCCTTAAAACCCCTCCTCAGCCCCACCTTAGGTTCTGCCTTCACAGTTCACCCAGATTTGGTTCTGATTGGTCAGTTTCTATGCCAGTCAGTGTCAAAAACTCCACCTACTATGCAGCCATTGGCTCCTCACAGTTCACCCAGATTTGGTTCTGATTGGTTGGTTTCTATGCCAGTCAGCATCAAAAGCTCCGCCTCCTAGGCAGCCATTGGTTCCTCTGGGAAATCCAGAACGGCCTTGCTGACAGCTGTCTCTCTCTCCAGGCCTATCTCCGGGCCTGATCCACAGCCTCCTCGCGGCTTCAGATCAGGTCCTGCCTCTATCTCTGGGCCTCTCTCTGGGCGTGATCCACAGCCATGGCAGTGGTGGCAAGGTTGTTACGCCTGCCTCACCGTGCCCACCCGCTCACCACCCTGCTCACCTGCCGGCCACCAGCCTTGCTGTGATAGGAGCCTGTGGACCACAGGGGAGGGACCAAGAGGTGCTCCATGCACTTCCTGGTGACCGTTTGTTTGGTCATTTTGGTCATTACGGCCATTGGCCTTTATTATATAGAGGCCCGGTGCATGGATTCATGTGTGGGGGTGGGGGGATGAGGGGGGGTCCCTCAGCCTGGCCTGTGCCCTTTCACAATCCAGGACCCCTCGGGGGATGTCCCACTGCCAGGTTAGGTCCGCCTGCAGGGATCATGCCTAACCCAGCAGTTGGACCTGGCCGGCAGGGATCGGGCCTAAACCAGCAGTGGGACATCCCCTGAGTGATGTAGCAGTGCTCCAAGTGGCAGGCGGCCAAGGAGGAGCCCGAGGTGAGGCCAGGCGCTGCACCACTTGTGCTTATCTTGGCCCACTGCGCCTGCTGCCACCACTCGCCTGCTGCTGCCATTTATTAGCACTGCACAGCGTTGGGAGAGACTCCTGTCACTGCAGCTGCACTCGCCAGCCAGTGAGCCCAGCTTCTGGTTGAGCGGCACTCCCACTGTGGGAGCACACTGACCACCAGGGGGCAGCTCCTGTGTTGAGTGCCCCTGGTGGTCAGTGCGTGTCATAGTGACTGGTTGACCGGTCAATCCAGTCGTTCGGTCGTAATGGTCACTTAGGCTTTTATGTATATAGATATATAGATTATCTTTGCTTTACCCCTGGCCAGTGTGTGTAGTGGTTAGAGCATCAGCCTGCTTACCAAAGGGTAACGGGTTCAATTCCCGGTCAAGGGCACATACCTGCATTGCAGGTTTGATCCTCAGTCCCAGTTGGGGTGCATGCAGGAGGTAACCACATCTCTCTCACATCGATATTTCTCTCTTTCTCTCTCTCTCTCTCCCTCTACCTCCCCCTCCTTCCCTTCCACTCTCTAAAAGTCAATGGGAAATAATATCCTTGGGTGAAGATTAACAAAAAAATTTATTTTTGCTTTATTATTTTAAAAGGTTAGGGGAATACATAATTGTAAAAAAAGAACAAAGCCCTAAAGTCCTTATAACTAGTGATTACTAACACTGTCAACATTTCTTGTATTTCCTTCTTCTGTGCTTAGATTTTCCACCCTCAACTGTGGAAAATATTGGTCATGAGTTGATCATCATTGAAGCTAGGTAAGGAGTACATAAACAGCACAAATAGGAAGACACTGTTTTGCCTAATTTTGCATATGGTTGTATTTCTCCATAATAAAAGTTATATTTTTTAAAATATGTTTTTGGCCCTGACCGGTTTGGCTCAGTGGATAGAGCGTCGGCCTGCAGACTGAAGGGTCCCAGGTTCGATTCCAGTCAAGGGCCTGTACCTAGGTTGTGGGCACATCCCCAGTAGGAGGTGTGCAGGAGGCAGCTGATCGATGTTTCTCTCTCATCAATGTTTCTAACTCTCTATCCTTCTCCTCCTCCCTTCCTCTCTGTAAAAAATCAATAAAATATTTTTTAAAAAAATGTTTTTATTGATTTTAGAGTGGGAGGATGGGAGAGGGAGAGAGAGAAACATTGATGAGTGAACCATGGTTCAGCTGTCTCTTGCATGCCCTCTACTGGAGATGGAGCCAGCAACCAAGGCATGTGCCCTGACTGGGAATGGAACCAGTGACCTCTGGGTGCACAGTACAATGCTCAACCAACTGAGCCACACTGGCCAGGGTTAAAAGTTGTCTTTTTAGAAAACATAAAAATCGGTCACCTTGGTTTATTAAATATCTATCACTTTAAGTGCATATACGGAGGCAATATGCATAAATGCCTGATCTTTGCCTTCAGACTTCTTTCTAGCTCCACTACCAAATTACGACTGTGTCTTCTTGAGTAAATGACTTAGACTCTTTAAGCCTCAGTTTCCTCACCAACAAAATAAGGCTAATAATGCCCCTGAGGATTTCATAGGAATTAAATGTAAGTAAAGCGTTTAGCTAGTGCCCTAAATAAATACCTTTGTTTAGACCTTCTTCCTTTGTTCTTTTTGTCAGCCACTTTTCAATACAGAAATGCAAAGAGCCCTTCTTGTTCTGGGGACAAGTAACTTTGATCTAGTCAATTTCTTTTCAAATAATTCCCTGGAAAATGTAGATGGCCTTGGTATGAAATGTTTGGTTCTCAGGGTTTAAAACTGCAAACCCTGGAGGGACCCAGGGGATGAGGAGTAAGAAGGAATGTATGTGTTTGATTCAATAGTTCTCAATCTAGGGTGATTTTGCCCCAAAGGGGTCACTTAATAATATCTGGAGATATTTTTGGTTGTCACAACTTGGGTGGGGGTACTATTGGTATCTCCTGGTTAGAGTCCAGGGATGCTGCTAAACATCCTATATAATAAAAGAGAAACATGTAAATTGACCATCCTTCCACTACACTCACCAGCCAATCAGGAATGAGTATGCAAATTAACCTCATCACCTCCATGGAGACTGACAGCAGGTAGGAGGCAGCTCCCAGCACGGCCTGCTTGGCCGTTGCGGCAGGGACACAGGAGCAGGCAAGTGCAGCCACAGGCAGCTCCTAGGACAGCCCGCTTGGCCGTCACTGCAGCAACCCGGGAGCAAGGAAGCGCAGCCAGCAGGTAGCTCCCAGCATGGCCCGCTTGGCTGTCGCTGTGGTGACCGGAGAGCAGGCAAGTGTGGCCCACAGGCAGCACCCAGCACGGCCTGCTTGGCAGTCACTGTGGTGTGGAGCAGGCAGGCCCTGGAGAGAGCAGAGAATCATGGGGATCAAGCCTAAGCCATCAGTAGGACATCCCCTGAGGGCTCCCAGATTGGAGAGGGTGCAGGTCAGGCTGAGGGACACACCCTCCCGTGCACGAATTTCATGCACCAGGCCTCTAGTCCTATTATATACACAGGATTGCTCCCCACAATGAAGAACTATCTGACCCCAAATATCAGTAGTACCAAGGCCGAGAAACCCTGAGCTAATGTAACCAAAATTCCTTGATGAGGCTTTTCCTAAATAATTAACTTTGCCTTTTTTTGTTCTTACCTAACACATACAGGTTATTAAAGGCATGCTCAGGAGAAATCATTCAAAATGTGATTACTCTAGCTCTGTGGCCCTATTTTGTTATTCATTTCTTTATGAGAAAAAAAAATCTGCGTAGTGTTCTGATTTCATTGCCTTTGAGTTTCAAATAGCAAACTCAACACATGCACGGATTACTTTCTTAATTAATAGATGGTGAAGGGTGGCATCACTTTATTAACTTGTGGGAAGGATGTATCATCTTCCAACATCTCAGTCATCTTTATTCCCAACTGTTACACTAATGGGGGAGGACTGGAATGAAAGGCATTCAGACACTACTCCCCAAACATTTCTCTTATTAATATAGCCTGTTGCAGTTTAGATGATACTTGCCTGCCATGTCATTATTAAATAAAAAACATTATGAGTAATTTACCCACCCCATCCCCTTTCTAATGTCAGGATACTTGAGGTCAAGACCACAGTGCCATAGGCACTGAAGAAGAGTGAAATAAATGATGGTAGCTGTGTATTCGCTGGAAAACAATAGTAAGGCCATTTCTGTGAGACGTGGTGTGTGTTTTGGGGGTCAGTGAGGTAAAAAAAGAGTGAGAGGATAAAAAGGTGGTGGAATGGCTTAAGGATCTATGATGTGTTCCTATTTCTTTATTCTCCCTTCCCCCATTCCAACCCTTCTATGAAAACTGCCTCGCCCAACAGCCAGGGAATTGGGTTGGGACACCTGATTAAGAGAGCCACACCAGGGCCTCTTCAGTGGTTTCTCAGATCCTCAGATTCCCTCCGTCAGGAATTAGAACTAAGAGATGGAGGCCGAGTGGGTCGGGAGCTGAGCTGTGAGCAGAGCATTGGAGTACATATGTCCAGAAATGGCTCTTTCCAAGGGCTTTTCAAGCTGCTTTGGGTTCTGTTCTTCCTGAAGCCTACTTTTCAGCTTTCTGTAGATTCTAATAGTCAGCCTTTGCATTCCTCCCTAATGAAAAAGTTAACTTAATGGGTCCTATTCCTTGCAACCCAACAATCTATCTCTGACACAGATATGTACACGTCCACACCTAGAGATGAGACTAACCTGAGAAGTGAAGCCAAGAGGGCTACCTACCAGGAAAGGCAAGAGCACTTAACATTCATTTGTACTTCATGCCTAGGAGGGTCAAGGGATGACACTCTGCCCCAGAGACCAGCTCATAGTAAATTCCCCTTCTCAGAAACCTTATTGTTTTAGATATACTATGTCATACTTTTGATACTTTCATATATAGTCTTACAACTCCTTTTGTGTTTTTATATTAAACTAGAGGCCCAGTGCACGGAATTAGTGCACTTGGGGGGCATCCCTCAGCCCTGCCTGTGCCCTCTCCATAGTCCAGGCATCCTCAGGGAATGTCTGACTGACAGCATAGTCCCACAGGCCTAAGCCAGCAGTCAGACATCCTTAGTGCTTCTGCGGAGGCAGGAGAGGCTCCTGCCACTGCTGCTGTGCTCACCAGCCATGAGCCCAGCTTCTGGCTGAGTAGTGCTCCCCCTGTGGGAGCACACTGAACACCAGGGGGCAGCTCCTATGTTGAGCACCTGCCTCCTGGTGGTCAGTGCGTGTCATAATGACCGGTCATTCCACCGTTCAGTCGATTTGCATATTAGCCTTTTATTATATAGGATTACTGTTTATCAGTCGATTTGCATATTAGCCTTTTATTATATAGGATTACTGTTTATCTCATAATGTTCCCTAAGTCTCATTTATAATCTTGATATTAATCTCTCATAAAATAAATATTGGGGAGATTAGTTCACACTCCCAGGGTCCAGTTTCTTGTCTCATCCTCAACCCACTCAGATAAACTTCTGCCCTCAACATTCCACTTAAAACTGGGTTACGTTTCCATGTATTTCTTAGCTGCATAGGAGGATTATTTAGAGCACCAGCTCTTGACTAGGGGAGATTTTATGCCCCCTCCCAAGGGTGAATTTTTAGTGTCTAGACAGAGTTTTGATTGTCACAAGTGGGGGAGGGGCATGTGACTAGCATCTAGCAGGGGTGGGCAAACTTTTTGACTCGAGGGCCACAATGGGTTCTTAAACTGGACCAGAGGGCCGGAACAAAAGCATGGATGGAGTGTTTGTGTGAACTAATATAAATTCAAAGTAAACATCATTACATAAAAGGGTACGGTCTTTTTTTTTTAGTTTTATTCATTTCAAACGGGCTGGATCCAGCCCTCGGGCCGTAGTTTGCCCACGGCTGATCTAGATAGAGACCAGGAATGCTGCTAAACATCCTACAATACACACGAAAATCCCTCACAGAAAAGAATGATCTGGCCCCAAATGTCAAAATGCCAAGGTTGAGAAACCCTACTTTAGGGCAGAGATAGGTCTTTGAGACAAATGACATAATTTAAAATGGACATAGGACTGCCATCAGAGGAATGGCCAAGTGAAAGATTCCTTTGGCCTCTCCCCCTGAAATTTCAACAAGTTAACCAACTATAATTCAACAAAGAATTCCCTGCTCAATACAAAGGCACACCTGCAAGACCTGTGTATTGAAACATCTAAAGGTGGGCAACTGGGAATATAAGGGTAGGTTAGAGGGGAGGAAAGCTCAGATGGCCCTCAGACTCAGCCCTGCAGCCCAGAGCTTGTAGCTCGTGGTGCACTCAGCCTGGAAAGGGGAGGAAGCCAGTGGTAGCAGGCACTTTCTTTGACCAGGAGGAACAGAGAGCTGCTGGAGGGCAGTCCAGAAGGGCAAGTGGAGTAGAGCGAACAGTGACTAAGCCAGCAGACTCCTGACAGAGCATGGGGTTCTGCAGTGCAGCTCTCCACTGTTGGGCTGGGCGGTGGTGTTTCAGATATAAAACAGAAACTCATAGACACAGACAACAGTATGATGGTTACCAGAGGGAAGGGGGTTGTGGAAGTATAAAAGGTAAAGGGGGCCAAATATATGGGGACAGAAGATGATTTGACTTTGGGTGGTGGGCACACAATACAATATACAGATCATGTATCATGGAAATGTACACTTGAACCCTATATAACCTTAAAAACCAATGTCACCCCAATAAATTTAACTTAAAAATATTAAATGGTCCTAGCCAGTTTGGCTCAGTGGATATAATGTTGGCCCATGGGCTGAAGGGTCCGGGGTTCGATTCTGGTCAAGGGCACGTACCTTGGTTGGGGTGCATGCTGAAGGCAACCAATCAATGTGTCTCTCTCACATTGATGTTTCCTCTCTCTGTCTCTCCCCCTCCCTTCCACTCTCTCTAAAAAAAATCAGTGGAAAAGTATCCTCAGGTGAGGGGTAACAAAAATAAATAAATAAAATGGACAAAGGATTTGAATTGATATTTCTCCAAAGAACACATACAAATGGCCAATAAACACACAAAAAATGCTCAACATCATTAGCCATTACGGAAATGCAAATCAAAACCACAATGAGCCCTAGCTGGCACAGCTCAGTGGTTTGAGCACCAGCCTGTGCACTGGAGGGCCTCAGGTTTTATTCCGGGTCAAGATTTGATCCCTGCCCCCAATCAGGGCTTGTGAGGGAGGCAACCAATCAATGTGTCTCTCTCACCCCCCTCTCTTTCTCGCTCTCTCTCTCTCTCTCTCTCTGTCTCTCTCTCTCTTCCGCCCTTCCATTCGCTCTAAAAATCAATGGAAAAAATATCCTCATTCCTTGGAGGAGGATTTAAAAAGAAACCCACAATGAGATACAACTTCACACCCACTAGAATAGCTATAATTTTTAAGAATGTAAAGTAAGTGTTGTAGAGGATATAGAGAAAATGGAACCTCCACACATTGCTGTAGAGGAAGGGAGCAGGATAGAGAGATAGAAACATCAACGAGAGAGGAATATCATCGATTGGCTGCCTTCTGCACAGCCCCTACTGGGGATTGAACCTGCAACCGAGGTACATGCTCTTGACCAGAATTGAACTTGGGACCCATCAAGCCACAGGTCGATGCTCTATTCATTGAGTCAAACTGGCCAGGGCTGGTGTGACCTCTTTGGAAAACAGTTTGCCACTTTCTCAAAAAATTAAAAATAGAGTTAACCTAGCAACTCCACTCAAAGGTATATACCCAAGAGACTTGAACATATATGTCCACAAAAAACCTTGTAGACGAATGTCATATCAACATTATTCACAATAACTAAGAAGTGAAAACAACCCAAATATCCATTGACCGATGAATGGAGAAACAAATTATGGTATATCCATACAGTGGAATATTATTTGGCCATTAAAAGGAATGAAGTACTGATACATGCCACAACAGTAATGAACTTTGAAAACATATGCTAAGTGAAAGAAGCTAGACATACTAGTAAAAGACCACATATTGTATGATTCTACTATAGGAAATGTCCAGAATAGGCAAATTCATAGAGACAGAATGTAGGGGTGTTGAGTGGGAATGGAAGCCCTTATCTCACCATGAAGATTTTTCAGCAAAGACTGGTAGAGGAAAGAAGAAATGTTTTCATTTTGATCTATGAATTCGCTATAGAAAATTGGAGTCCACTCCAATAAGTGGCATCTTGAAAGAACCATCTCTGTCATTCAATCTGTAGTTAACTATCAAACCCCTACAATGTGTCTTGCTCTCTGGGGGGCCCACAGAAGCACTCCTTTCAGGGAATCCTGGGAGATAGTGGAAGAAGCAAGAGCTTTGGAGTTAGATCTTGAGCTAGTAAAAATTTCAGCATGAAAGTATTTTATGCTACAAATTTATGATCCAAAGGAACAGAAGAAGGTAAATCAGTAGTATAAAATAATTTTACATATAATTAAAAATAGCAGAATGGTTGCCAGAAAGAACTAGGCTAACCACATTATTTCCTACCAGGGCACCTTAGGGGATCCCTGTTTTAATGAATAAATAAAAATGATGTGTAATTATCATATCAATTGCTTGCATCTAAGTGAGTGCTTCTGAAATTATTTGATGGTGCTTAAAAAGCTTTGGTCTCTGAAGTGCGTTTAGTGTCTCCTTGACTCTTATCTATATTATTAATTTGCAGATCAAAGTTAACTTGGTGCTATGCAAATGAGGAGACTTCAAATAAATGAGATTTTACTGTAAAATTTTAAATCCATATTACTTGTAACAGAACTGCAATATATTTTGAGAACGTGTTAACATATCTAAAAGAGACATTACAGCTTAAAGCAACGTTAACCAATAGAAATTTCTGTCATGATGGAATAGTCTATATGTGCATTATCTAGCTGTCCAAAATAAGGTAGCTAGGTGGTTACTGAGCATTTGAGATGTATCTAGTGTAACTGAGGAACTAAATGTTAAATTTTATTTAATGAACTTAAATTTAAATACCCATAAATGGCTAGAGGCTACCTTACTTGACAGTGTAAGTTGAAAGAAAAGGTAAAATTGGAATCCAAGAAACTGAATTCCAGCCCTACCCTTACTACCTTGGACAGTTTATTTAATGAACCTCTGTGAACTTCATTTTTCTTACTTGAAAATGAGAGTAACATAATATTTTCCTCACAGGAATTGGGGCAAGATGAATTAAGATATGTTCAGGCATTCTCTTATTTCCAAATAAGTGTCAATCAAGAACCAAAGTTAAATATGTGGAAAGTGGACAACCAACTCTCTCATTTAAAGGGAATTTTTATTCCTCGAGAGATAAAAAATATTATTAAATTCATAATTATCCTCAGCATTCAGATATAATATTTAATGACAATGCTTATAACTATCAGCTGGTAAACAGCACCATTAGCAATAGTCCGAAATGGTCATGTGTCAGCTTGGGAGTACCAATGTATAATGCACATAAGGGCTGGCAATCAGAAAGTTCAGTCTATAAAAGTCAAGGTCAGTTTGTGTATGAAACGTATATTGAGAACTGAAAATCATGATTAAAATGTTAATGCAATCACTTCTTTATTATTGTTACATTTAATAATGTAATTCATCTTGATTGCCCAAGGAGGTTGAATGAATCCATTCCATTTAACTAGGGAAAACTGAGGCACCAATTAGCAAAATAGGCTAGTTATTAGGAGCTTGAGCACTTTTGTTGAATATAATCACATGAAATTAGGCATGTAATGTACTTAGTACAGGGCATGCCACCTACTAAGGACTAAAAATGTCAGTTGTTATTATAAGTGACAAAAGATGGTATTGGGAGATTCATGAGATTAGAATCCATTGGCTATTTTTTAATTAACAAAAGGTATAAGAGTATAGAGTGATATTTGCAGATTTAATTTTACATGACTGGACCTAGAAAGATAATTTCAGTTGTACACATCTGCACCAGTCAGAAGCTGAATTTAGTTGTTTTGATACCACTTCAAATCTGTTTTTAGAACGATGAGCGATGAATGGGTAAAATGCCTCCTGATTCCCCCCTTAACTCAATAAAATGAGCTGGTAAAACTCATGAGCCTTCAACACACAAATGTCTCTAAATCTGAGATAATATGGAGGCAAATGGGAAAGAGATTGCGTGTGTAAATGCTCTACCAATCATAGATCAAGTGCTTGTGGATTCGGACCTATACTACTTTCTGGGGCATATGGTGCTTTAACTAGCCATCCACAACCACTTCAAGGGTTCTGAAGGGATGCTGGGACAGAAAAGAGCGGGGCCTGTGTCCTGAGGCCTGAGAAACCACTTTCAAGGAAGTGACATGAAACCAGCTTTACCATGAAGCAGAGAAATTACATCATTGCTAGGAAGCTTTCCTTGGTCCTAACCTCTTCTTCACATCACTTGGTGAAGGCCTGAGGTTGTGGGAACCGAGTGGAGGGGAAAATATGGGGACACCTGTAATACTCTCAACAATAAATATTTAAAACAAACATGCACACACAAAAACAAGGCTCCACTAAAATGCACATTCCCCTAAGCACCTCCCCCTCCCCAAATAAATAAAAGCTCACACAAGGTCGTCCCACTTATGTGCTAGTTGCATTGCAAAGAATCCAGAAGTGGGTGTCGTAATCAGGATTTTGTGACCTTTCTACTAGGAGAATTTCTAATGTATAGATAATGAATATTTTGCTAAAACATTCTCCATTGTTCCCAGCTGGCGTGGCTCAGTGGTTGAGTGTCAGCTTATGAACCAGATCACGGTTCAATTTCCAGTCGGGGCACATGTTCGGGTTGTGGGCTCGATCCCCAGTGTGGGGTGTGCAGTGTTTCTTATCTCTCCCTCCCTTTCCTTTCCTCTCTGAAATCAATAAAAAATACATTAAAAATGAATAAAACATTCTCCATCACCCCCAGGCTCCCACGACATCATTCTTCCCCTTAAGCTACCTACATTTCCTTATCCTGATATGACTTGGGTTTTTTGTTTTGCTTTGTTTTTAAGAAAGAGAATTTGTTCCTATCATCTAACTCTATGGGGATCTTGCATGCTTTGTAAGGGAAATAAATAAATATTAGCCATATTTTTTCTTTTGTATCACCTTAAAACAGAGAGGGTAATATTTCCATTCTGAGTGTGACTCTATTCATTAGTACAGGTCCATTATACTTGCAGATACATAAGACTTTACTTTTTGAAGCTACTTGGATATTCAAAGAGGCAAAAATCAACAAACAAGCATGTACAGTACCTTGTGCCAGAACTTGGGAGTGCAATTGTCTCTGCTGTCCTCTTCCATGGTGCATTCCTGGTGGCCCACCATGTCAGCTCCTGTCCTGCTTTCCCTATTTTTCTAGTGTCCTTTCTTTGGAGTTCTTTGGAGTCACGAGTGAAATTTTTCTTTCTCTGGGCTTATTGGAGCACTTGACCAAAGGTTAAGCTCAAACTCAAGCTCAGAGGGCTAGTCGCGTCCCAGTGATTGAATAAGCAGAGATCCAAGTTGCTGGGGGGGTTCTTGCTTTATTTACCGCAAACCTCCTCTTGTCTCTTCTGGGCTGTTGTTCACTGACAATTGCCGCGCTCTGGGCTGGCGCTCGGATGCCCTGTTGTGCAGGGACAGGCAGGTTGTGGTGAAAGCTGCACTTGTGAAAAAGGCCATTGTTTCATGTCCTCTGTGCCTCAATGGAGCTATGGCAGCAAATGCCATCGGTGAATTAACTCTGTCATTGTGTGCTGCCTCAACTGATTATGCTCCTGGAATGACAAACATTTTCTCTCTTTGTTTTTTCAAGATAAAAAGTGGTCAAGACCTTGAAGCATTAATATACAACTGAGCCCTTTATTTAAATGGGAGAATAAAGATAGAGAAAAGAAATCTCTCACATGTACTTAGATTCTAAAGCATTTTTCTCTTCTAAGGAGCTATTCTAAGCACCACTGATGAGAAATGTGTACATTTTAACCATGTAGGAGCTTCACAATTTGTATTGAAGTAATTTCTTCTCAGATAACACTGTGTGGTAAAAGAACGCAACTGAGGATTAACAAAATCAAATTTCCCATTAATTTTTAGAGAGAGTGGAAAGGAGGGGGAGAGACAGAGAGAAACATCAAAGTGAGAGAGACACATCAATTGGTTGCCTCCTGCACACGTCTGAACCAGGTCAGGGGATAGAGCCTGCAACTGAGATATGTGCCCTTAGTTGAAATCGAACCGGACCCTTCATTCCCTGGGCAGATGCTCTAACCACTGAGCCAGACCTGCTAGGGCAGAACACTGTAAATATGCATGTTTTTGGTCCTTTCTGAGAAAAAAGGTTCTTTTAAAATCTGGCTGCAGCAAAGTACTATGGGAACTTTGGCTGCTGATATTAATGTATCATACTTCAGTTCAGAATGAAGACCGCTGTCCATCTAAATTCACCTTAGCCACGTAAAGATTTTTTGTCCCATGCTAACGGGAAAACTCTCCGTCGCTTTCTCACATACTCTAATCACCAGGATGGTCAAACTTGCTCTCTGATCAACAGAAGGATCCTTTCAACCTTCCCGTCCACCTGGCATCCATCCTGCACTCTCTCTGTATGGATGCTGGCCCAGTGGCTGGGGGTGCTCTGTCAGTGAATTCACTGCTAGTTTTCTAGTGTGGCAGTGTGTCGTGTGCCAACTTGGTGAGCTGGAACCCCATTTCCAAGGATCCCCTTTCCTTAGGACTCTGGGCAAGAGTTGGCCAAAAGAGGAATTCTCCAAAGGTTGTCATAGTTGAGTGTGGTGATGAATGGGGGGTCCCAGCTGGTCCTCGTGTTCCTTCACTCTATGTCCAGATCTTCTTCCAAAATGTTGACCAACAACAGCCCCAGGCCCACCATGGGGCATTTGTGCAGCCCCACAGAGGTAGGAGTAGCTTCCTGTGTGCTTCCACTTTGGGAGCTGGATATACTGGGCTTCTGACTACCAGGTGGGTGGTTTCTCCCATCCTCCAACTCTCCTCTAGATCTCCACTCCCCCAGTCCCTCACACAACCAGCCAGGTCTCCTATAATGAATCCCTTCCTCCACAGCTCAAAGTGGTTCTGCTTCCCTGATTGAACTGATACACTTGTTTTTCCAAACCACACAAGGACTGTTAGGAGAGAATCCTCAACATGGGAGGAGTTTAGAGGGCAATAGGGAGAAAGCCCTGTGGAACTTGTGTTTAGAAGTGACTGAGGCCTGGCCGTGGTGGCACAGTGGTTGAGCGTCGACCTATGAACCAGGAGGTCATGATTCAATTCCTGATCAGGGCACATGCCCGGGTTGTGGGCTCAATCCCTAGTATGGGGCGTGCAGGAGGCAGCTGATCAATGATTCTCTCTCATTGATGTTTCTATCTCTCTTTCCCTCTCCCTTTCTGTCTGAAGTCAAAATATATTTTGAAAAAAAAAGAAGCGACTGAGAAACCCAAGGAAATAGATGCTATATTTGTATTGGACTTCTCCCCACAGTTCCTTATAGCCTCACCCTGCAATGCTTCTTTTCATCTCCAAGCATTTTTGCAGGTACCTCTTCCTTCTTCATTCCTATGCTTTCTCCTCATCTTCATTCTTATCCCCATGGATCATCCCCATAAAGAGGCTAGGATGGGCCATCAGAGGTAAGCCACACCATAAGGGTAGGTTCCAGATAGAAGACTAAAAGAGAAAAAAAACCACACACACCAAGTCCTGGACACATTATTGCTTCCATTATTGATTTACTGGATCCATTGAAATGATGCCCCAACTTGACACAGCACAGAAACCTTGAACGGGAGGTTTCTCTAAAACTAAGCTGAAGCTTGGTTCAGCTGTCAGGAAGACATCATCCGCCTCTATTTGCACTGGTTTGCTCTTCTCAGTAATGGAAAAATCACTCTTGTGTCATCAAGGCCCAATGGTTCACAAGAGGCTTATTTTGAAATTGCCTCTTGTTGTCATCCCTTAGAATAACAATGCATTTGGGGGGAAAAAGGAATAACAGTGCATTTGATTATATTTCCAAGCTTCTGTCTCACATCCAAAAGAAGAATCATTGCCAATCTATTTGCTCAATTAACTCCTGCTTAGAGTAGGCGATTATTTGTCATGAGTACGAGAAAGATGAGAGGAGAGGTTTTTTTTTTTTTTTTTTTTTTTTAGTTTTTTTTTTTATTGCTTAAAGTATTACAAAGGGTATTACATATGTATCCATTTTATCCCCCCGCCCTAGACAGTCCCCTAGCCTCCCCTATCACCCCGTGTCTTATGTCCATTGGTTAGGAGAGGTTTTGATTAATTCTGACTGTAAAGTAAATAGAACCAAGACAGGGCTACCAATACAATTACATACTGTATTCTTTTCTCTTTTTAATATATATATATATATATATATATATATATATATATATATAATTGATTTTTTACAGAGAGAAAGGGAAAGAGATAGAGAGTTAGAAACATCGATAAGCTGCCTCCTGCACACCCCCTACTGGAGATGTGTCCTCAGCCAAGGTACATGCCCTTGACCGGAATCAAACCTGGGACCCTTGAGTCCGCAGGCCGACGCTCTATCCACTAAGCCAAACCAGTTAGGGCAACATACTGTATTCTTAGCACAGACTTAGGTCATCAAATGAAGCCACCTACCTTTGGATTATGAAGGTGTCTATTATCTGAACACTTATTGGTGGTTTTCAGGGATCTTCTCTACTTTTGAGAATCTCATGAGTGAAAATGGTCTCAGGGGATCTCTCTGAACAATTCTCTGTGGTCTACCACAAGGGGCGCTTCGGAGCTCTGAGAGTTGTCAGTGGATGGAGTCTAGTCAAGCAGGCCCACAGAGTTAGAAACAGGCCAGCAGCAGATCTCAGCTACCATATATAGCACCTTTGCTCCTCTGGCTCCAAGCAGCCCCACTTGGTGAACAAAGGGAGAGGTGGATTTCAGCCCCTATTCTCCAACTCTGTGACGAGTTCTTGAAGCTCCTGACCCTCAGAGATAAAAAGCATCATCGGGGAAGCAAACTGTATCATCCCCATCACAGGAATTTGGGGGATGAGTATCCTCATGGCCCAGGAGGTATGGATGATCAACTAGGCCTCAGCTCCAGAGCTGGTAAAACCACCCTTCTTTTGCACGAATTCCTCAGCAGCATTCTGTTGACCTTACTAGACCTCGCTAGTGGGCAGGGATCATTGCCTTGGCTGCCATGTTTAAGAGGACTGACACACTTGTTTTTCCAAATCATACGAGGACTGTTAGGAGAGAATCCTCAACATGGGAGGAGTTTAGAGGGCAATAGGGAGAAAACCCCGTGGAACTTGTGTCTAGAAGCAACTGAGAAACCCAAGAAAATAGATGCTATATTTGTATTGGACCTCTCCCCACAGTTCCTTATAGCCCTCACCCCGCAATGCTTCTTTTCAGATCCAAGCATTTTTGCAGGTACCTCTTCCTCTGAGGAGTCCATGTGGCCATGGGATCCACCTCCCCCCCCCCCCCCGCAATATGCACTCCTAGAGTTCCTCACCCCCACTTCTAGAACATTTTGGAGTTTTCTTTCCAAATGACCTCAGCCTGCTTCCAGAGCCTATGTGGCCTCTTCCTTAGGGCCAATCTCTTGGGGGTAAACTTACTGCAGAGTTGCATATCCCTAGGTACAAGGGGTGGTCGAGCATGGGCTTTTAGCAGGAAAATGTGAACAGAATCTGGATATCTGGGTTGGCATATCCTGTGGTGTGGCACAGAGGAGCGGCTCTGGCTGTGGCATATATATATATGGTTTGGGTTTTGTTTTTTTGTTTTTTTTCCGTGAAGCAGTACAAAACTCAGAAGCTCTACTAGGTGCAACAAACATGAATATGATGCTAAGCAACTCTAGGCCTTTCCATAAAATGAATAAGATTTAAGTTTGACAGCATAGTAAACCTTAAAGCAGCAGTTCTCAAATTTCAATACAGCCTTTATATTGTTAAATAACCAAGGCTAGATTGAGTTATAGAGTTTTTGTTTTTAATAATATACTGAATGAGATAGCAATGACATGAAGTGATCTGAACAAAAGTGCATTGGTAAAATATTGATGCCATAAACAACCCACATGGCCCACAGTTTCACTAAAGGCGACGACTAGATTCTCTGGAGGATGAAGAGGTGACTTTTCCCACAAATGTCAGAAGCAGGCCCAGGTAGAGGTATTTTAAGTTACTGTAGAAATGAATGGCTTAATTAGCATTTTGTTATTTTAATTACAGTTAATTACAGGTAGTTCGTCATCAAAAGTCTGAGGATGGTGTTTGGATCTGAAGAATACCTAGTGTCAAATAAAAATAGATGCACAGAGAAACTGTAGGGAGCAAGGAACTTTGGAATTTATAAGATTTCTTTTTAGGCACACAGGAGCTTTAATTTGCAGAAACTTGTGAAAAGAACTAAGCTCCACACAAAGACACACATTTATCCATCCTTTGGGCCATTAACACAACTTCTCTAAGATGTCAGAGTGATAAGCCAAGTAACAGAAATTGTTTTCTTCTCTTCACCTCGTAACAATTATTTTAATGCATTGCTGGGGTTTTGTAGTCATTTTTCTCCCTAACAGAACAACTGATGTTGTGCCAGATGTGTAACTGACTTGGAGAAAAACTGAACATAATACATTTTGTAATTTTCACTACATCTTTCCCATGTTTTTTGCTGTTTGCCAGAGCCCTTTTGTGATGCAAAATTTCTGCGCTTGACCAGAGAACCCAGCTTGTTCTTTCTCCTTCATTTCCTCTCTCCCGTTCTCTCACCAACCAAGGCAAAAGGGAGTCATTATCTTCAACTGTGAATCTCCAAGAAGTTATTTTGTGGGTGAGGCCACATGTTAAAGGATTTCTAAGAACTTCTCCCAATTCCTGACTGTGGATACAAGCATCTGCATAAATTGGTGATTGTAAGAGAAACACACTTACACGTCTTGTGAAAATCCACAGAGGAAAAGAACAACATATAATGTTTCTAAACTTCTGATTTAAGAAAATGGACTTTAATGTCGTGAAATAAATCTAGGCAGTTAAGACACTTTGTGCCAGGGTCTTGAAATTAAAACCAAGGTGCCAATTTAAAAATGGCTTTGCTCCCAAGCTCTATGCCGGGCTCCAAAGGAAAACAAAATGTTGGGTGGCTCATTAGTAATGTTCCATACTCGTCTCTGCATAAGGGACAATTCAGCAGAAATGCCAAAGAAAGAAAATTATGTTCCCACAGTCATGTCACCTGCCCTCGTTGAGTGAAGAGAAAGCTGGTTATCTGTTTGGGGCTGGCATTAAAATCTTAGATGGCAACAAACAATTGGAAATTAAAATTTAAAAAAACAATACCAATTCAAAGCAGCATCAAAACATGAACGACTTAAGGATAAATTTAATGAAACATGAGGAAGTTGTGTCCACTGAAAACTTAAAAGACTGCCAAGAAAAAGGAAAGAAAACATACAAAAAGGGAGACATATACTGTGTCCATGGGTTGGGAAACTCAAAATTGTTAAAAATGTCTATTTTCTTGCCCTAGCCAGTTTGGCTCACTGGGTAGAGCGTCGACCTGGGGACTGAAGGGTCCCAGGTTCGATTCCGGTCAAGGGCATGTACCTTGGTTGCGGGCACATCCCCAGTGGAGAGTGTGCAGGAGGCAGCTTATCGATGCTTCTCTCTTATCGATGTTTCTAACTCTCTATCCCTCTCCCTTCCTCTCTGTAAAAAATCAATAAAAATATATATATATATAAATGTCTATTTTCTTCAAATTAATCTATAGATTCAATACAAACCCAGTCCAAACCCCAGCAAACTTTTTGGTAGGAATTGACTACCTCATTCTAAAAATTATATGAAAATATGAAAGACTTAGATTAGCCAAAATAATTCTGAAAAAATAAAAGAACATGTTGGAAACTCAGACTCTCTGATTTTAAGACACTGTAAAGCTACAGTAGTCAACATATTAGCATAGACATATAAATGGGACAAAATAGAAAAATCCAGAAATAGACCCACATATATGTGGTAGATTGATTTTTGATAAAAGTGCCAAGACAATGCAATGCTAAAAAAAAAATTTGCCTTTAAAAAGAACATGCTGCCCAGCTAGCATGGCTCAATGGTTGAGCATCGACCTATGAACCAGGAGGTCACAGTTTCAATTCCTAGTCAGGGCACATGTGACCCAACTGGGGGTTGTGCAGAAGGCAGCTGATCAATGATTCTCTCTCATCATTGATGTTTCTATCTCTCTCTCTCTCCAACCCTTCCTCTGTGAAATCAATTATATATATATATATATATATATATATATATATATATATATATATATATATATATATATTTAAAAAGAACATGCCGTCCATAGCAGTATTATTCAAAATAGCCAAAATCTGGAAGCAACCCATGCTTTTGAACACCTTTTGTTTTGAGGATGATCTTTTGAAGTAGTGCTGGCCTTACATAAGAGTCTTTTAGGTAATCCAGCTATTATTTGATTGATAGGAAGCTACAATACTAAATGCTGTAAGATACTAAAGAGTGGGAATCTTTAGAACAGGTGGGAGATGAGCCCTCCTTCCTCACAGAAAAAGGTATATCCAGGCATAAGTGACCACATATTGTTCAACCTGATATTTATGTCCAGGGTAACCATCCTGCAGATGACTCTAACAGGTAAGGCAATTCCTCGTCTAGATCCCTCGTTCTTGACTTTGGCTGCACATTGGAACCCCATCCTAAGAATTTATGATTTAATAGCTGGGGGTGGGGAAAGGTGGGCACTTAAACTTTGATAAACTACTCATATGATTCTAATTTACACCCAAAGTTGAGAACTGCTGCTCTAAACTTTATAAACTTTATGGACATATGTAAATTAAGAAACGTTCATGCTGCCATCCTCGGCTAAAATCCACTATTGACTGACTATATGATTAGTGTTCTAACATAATTCTTTTTTTTAATGAGAGACTTTTCTTTTAAATACAGAGGTGTTTTATTTTTGTTGTTAATCATCACCTGAGGATATTTTTCCACTGATGTATTTTTTTAGATAAAGTGGCAAGGAGGAAAAGAGACAGAGAGAAATAAACATCGATGTGAGAGAGACTCACATCCATTGGTTGTCCTGATTAGAGGGCTGGGGATGGAGCCTGCAACAAAGGTATGTGCCCTTGACCAGAATCAAACCCGGGACCCTTCAGTCTTCAAGCCGATGCTCTATCCATTAAGCCAAACTGCCTAGGGCTCATAATTCTTTCTTAACTTTGCTCCAATACCTTTAATAATTCACAGGTGGATTCTGGTTTTCTATCTCCAAGTGTGACTTCATGCTGCTGGTTTAGAAGGTCCTGAAGCATTAGTATAGAGCTATTTGTCTTTGGGACAGGTTTTATTCACGCTAACACTGCATATTTATGTTATGATCCAGGGCTCAGTCATCACAAAAGATTTGCCCATTGGTCAATACTTCATGTTAAATTACTTGAGGGCATGGATCTAACATTGCTCTCTAGGGGGACAGTGCCAAGAACATTATGCACTAATGAGTTTGAGAAAAGACCTTGATGGCTAAAATTACTTCTACATAAAATGGTACTCAAAGATGGTTAATTCTCATTCTAAGTTCTTGGCTTAATTAGTGTTCTCTTGTTAAGATATACATGCAGATGTCTCTGTTCTTATTGTTTGTTAAACAATAAAGGAGATACATACATTGCATGCTTTGTACCACACACAAGAATCTAAAGCCCTTTTTGTCTTTCATAACATTGACATTCTGCAGGAGTCCAGGCCAGATGTCTTTTGCCCTATGCTTTGAATAGATCTGATTATTTCTTCATGATTAGATTCAGGTTCGACATTGTTTTGCAAGAAGACTACTGTATATAGTTGACGCTCCTTTTCCCAAGTGCATTACGTTAGGAGGCATATGATTGATTACCTCTTATTGGAGATTCTACTTTTGGTCGTTTGGCTAAGATGGTGCACATACCTTTATGTGGTTATGTGTGTGTGTGTGTATGTGTGTCACAGCGACTGTGTTCACACTCTGAGAAGCTAAGTATCAGACCAGACTGAGTCCACAGCAAGAGGCAGTCGCTTTCCCAGGCTCCTGGCAAACCGGTCCAACCACGCCCATCGTACTGCCCGCCCGCGTTTCTTTTCCGGGAAAATCACCTCTCAGAACCAGAAAGCCCCTGCTCCAACGCACCCATATCTTTTCCCATCAGTATGGGCGCGCCTGCGCAGCGAGTCTGCAGGCGGCTCCTTTCCAGCGCCCGACCGCTTCTTTTTCCTGCTCTCCTTCCCTCCGGCTCCGCTAGAGCGATTTCCCCCTTAGGGGTCAACCACAGGTCCCCAAACGCGCGCTCGCGGGAAGACCTGGGGCGGGGCCTGGCGCGGCGCGGCACGTCAGGGGCCTTCCGGGCGGAAGTCCGCAGCCTCCGGAGCCGCTGATTGGCTTTCAGGCTGGCGCCTGTCTCTGCCCTCGTTCCAGTTTCAGGCTGGTTGGCGCGGAATCGAGAGACTCCCGGACCATGGCGCCTGTGCACGGCGACGACTGTGAGCTGGGGCCACGCGGGGTCCCGGGTTGGGAGTGCGGGGACCGTGGCATGATTGTGGGTGGTGGAGGCTAGAGGATGGATCTCTTTTAATTTTTCCTGAAGGAGGCGCGCGCCCCAGTCGTGCCGCGGGTCTGTTTGGGCGCGGACCTTGGTCGCCCCGGGCTGGGACTTTTCTGGTATAAGCCGGGGCTTGCTTGCTGGGCCCTTTGCTCCTGGCAGCCCCCCGCCTGCGGGGCTTTTGGTTTGGGAAACTGCGTCACCTCGGTCACTGCGGGTCTCCACACTCTCCTGCCTTTCTTTTTTTGTTTTGTTTTTTTCCTTTTGGTGAGTCGTGTGCCACGCTCTGGGCACACCTTTATAAGACTGGCCCCGGCAGGGCACAGTTTTGACGGAAAGTATTTCACTACTGCCACCCCAACTATGCACTTGAGGGCTACGATGCATGTCACCCCCTTTATAGAAACTCCCAGGAAATTGTCATACCTTGTAAAGAAAACTTTTAAGTGCTGTCACCAGAACATACAGATGCATTTTGTCTTTCTAGCTACCGGGTTTCTACTTTATGCATTAACAATTTTTCTTCCAAATTCTATGGAAAGTTCAAGTATGCCATAGAAATAGTGTTCACAATCTAGTCTTCTCTGATGAAGCTTTAAAAAAAAGTAGCAGTTCAGCATTTCAGATGTCCTGTATCACTCCATTTTCAGTGGTAATCTTTTACTTCAAAAAACTGAGTACGAAAATGCAAATGGCTTTGTCTGATTTCTGATTTTTTGAACGGTGTTCAACTAAAGTGTGACTTAAGTGAACTTCTAACTTAAAATCAGATGCTTCACTTTCTTAGCTGAAGCACATCTGTCACTCAAGTGCATCACTATTAATGAGAACTTGCTTCCTAATCAGCTTCCTTTGCATTCACCTAGATACGAATCAGAGATTTCAATTTATTCTTCTAGCCTTTTGTCTTTTAGGACAATTTATTTTAGGCAGTCGACTAGCCTGGATTACAAATGGGATGTAGGATGTGAACACATGCAGTCTCTGCAGCCCTACATCAGTGATTTGCCACTAAGCTGTTTCTTCACCCTAAAAACTGTACAACATCTGTGAACATCAAGAAATCACTCTTTGGCAATCTTGAGACCCCTCTTAAGTCATGGTGTTGATTAAGTGTTGCTGGAGACTTGTGACTGGAATTTTTCCTCTAGAGCAGACTGAAAGATTGTTACCGGGAAAGACTGTTGCAGGCCATAATTTTGTCTGCTTTTGGGGAGGATGGGGGTACTTCAGAAGGTAATTTTGAACCATGTATTAAATTTTTGTAACTGGATTTTTTTCACGCTTATTCTTTTTTGCTAACTTACTACGTGAAGCATTGGAGACATATTCCAAAAATGGAAATCTAGGCCTTTTCCCCTCAACTATTAGGTGGGGTACCTTGACAATGGCAGTGAAAAGTTGAAAGGTCTATAACTAGCTTTATATATGAAAAAGGATCAAGGAGAATTTAATGATTAAATAATGCATAGTGAGTGGTTCATTCATTTGTTCATTCAGCAAATATTTATTATGTACCTACTAGGCATAGGCATTCTGCCAGCCTCTAGTGGTAACAGTGGGAGGTAAGCTGGACATGCTTTTTGTTTTCATGGAGTTGAGATTGTAAACGCCTAACTTTTTAAAATATATATTTATTTCAAAGAGGAAGGGAGAGGTAGAGAGAGATAGAAGCATTAGTATGAGAATCATTGATTGGCTGCCTCCTGCTGGGGATTGAGCCCACAACCCGGGCATGTGCCCTCGACCGGAATTGAACCTGGGACCCCTCAGTTTTCAGGCTGATGTTCTGTTCACTAAACCAAACCGGCTAGGGCTAAACGCCTAATTTTATGCAGTGCTATATTGAGGCTTCCCTGAGATCACTGCTTTGTTATATTTTTGTTTTCTAGACACTAGACCAGCGGTTCTCAACCTGTGGGTCGTGACTCCTTTGGGGGTCGAACGACCCTTTCACAGGGGTCGCCTAAGACCATTGGAAAACACGTATTGTTTTGTGATTAATCACTATGCTTTAATTATGTCCAATTTGTAACAATGAAATTGGGGGTCACCACAACATGAGGAACTGTATTAAAGGGTCGCGGCATTAGGAAGGTTGAGAACCACTGCACTAGGCCATGTTACTGCTAAGTAGTGTGTGTGTCTACCCTGCATCTATACACACATGCAATAAACTTCTCTTATATTGCTGAGTACAAAGCCAAGTATCTTCATTTAATCTGCAACAACTTTATGAAACAAACATGATTATCCCCATTTCAGAGATGAGGACCCTGAGGCTCTGCATTAGTCTGAGTCCTTAGGTGTAAGCTATAGAAACCAATTCTAGCTATTTTTTTTTTTTACAATTTTATTGCCCATTGAAAAATAAATAAAATAAAAACAAAAAATATACACAACAAGCCATTGTCAATTATTTTCCATTTGTGAAGTCTAGCTAATTTAAACAGAAAAGGAATTTATTAGAAGGATATTGTGTTGTTCACGGAAACTCCAGGAGGACTGGAGAGTCAGCCTGGGGGTTAGTTAGCCAGGAATAGTGATTAAAATCGTGTCACAAAACTGTTCCAGTGAGGAGGTCGTTGCCAACCATGGCCAAGTACTTGAGGTTATAGCTTGTTATAGCTGTAGTTAACATTGCTGGCACTGTTACTTAATCCTCCTGCAGCTGTTGCTACTTATAGAATCTTTTCCTAGCCCATCTCCTTTCCTTTTGACACTAGCTTCTGATTTAAAGTCTGAGCAGGTGTTCCTAATTGGGAAAGCCCATTTTATATGTCCATGCCCTAGCTGCAAGGGTGTCTGGGAAAGAGCATCTGCCTTTTCAGTAGTAGGATATGGCCTCTGTGTCCCATCAAAACTTTAGGGGAGCCTCACCAGTGTGGCTCAGTGGTTGAGTGTTGACCTGTGAACCAGGAGGTCATGGTTCAATTCCCAGTCAGGGCACATGCCTGAATTTCAGGCTCCATCCCCAGTGGGGGTTGTGCAGGAGGCAGCTGATCCATGATTCTCTCTCATCATTGATGTTTCTCCCTCGCTCACCCTCTCCCTTCCTCTCTGAAATCAATAAAAATATATTTTAGAAAAGACTTATAGGGGAAATTTCACAAGTAGGTTCATATGCTGGGCAGCTTAAACAACAGCAAGACAGCTGTCCACTGC
Source organism: Myotis daubentonii (assembly GCF_963259705.1). Lineage (NCBI taxonomy): Eukaryota > Metazoa > Chordata > Mammalia > Chiroptera > Vespertilionidae > Myotis > Myotis daubentonii. The sequence goes on along the minus strand of NC_081861.1, from coordinate 124,042,464 downwards.
AGCTCAGAAAGGTTAAGTGTGATCTCATGTTGTCCAGTAAGTGACAGAGCTGGGTTGTGCTGCTTCTCCCTAATCTGTTCTCCCACTTACTCTACACTCTCATGCCTTACCTGCTACACTGACTTTCGGTTTCTGAATACACCTTGCATTTTCATCCTTTTGTAATTTGGTTAGTGCCTTTTCCTATGCTTGTGCCACTTTTTACCATATACTCTGATAGTAAAATTTTACTCTTCTTGCTAGGTCTGTGTTGGAAACTTCCTGTGAAGACTTCCCTGATTTCCCAGGCAAAATTAACAGTTCTCTTTTTTACATTTCCTCAGTACCATGCTCTTACCTCTTATACGACACCCTGTTTATATGATGGTGGGAGCCTCAGGTCCTTTTACTTTACTTGACTGTGAACCCCTTGAGGACAGGCAACTCTGTCATATTTGTTGTTGCACCCCAAACCCTGTGGAGTAAGTCCATTTGAAGACTATAGGTTTTATTATTTTAATCAAGAGGAGTCAAGGAATCTTAAAGGGAACACATTGAGGCCTACTTTTCACTCATAGTGGTCATATTCAGTATTCTCCGAAACCATTTCATGTAGGCCTGCTCATTTTTTAAAATTATTTTTTTAAAATATATTTTATTGATTTTCTGCAGCGAGGAGGGGAGAGGAATAGAGAGTTAGAAACATCGATGAGTGAGAAACATCTATCAGCTGCCTCCTGCACAACCCCTACTGGGGATGTGCCTGCAACCAAGGTACATGCCCTTGACCGGAATCGAACCTGGGACCCTTCAGTCTGCAGGCCGATGCTCTATCCACTGAGCCAAACCGGTTAGGGTTTGCTCATTTTTTTTTAATCATTTGAGTGACACCCAGGATTTTGTGGCTGTCATCATTAAGTACCTGCATTCCTTAATTTTTACTTAATGCCTTTCTAAAACAGATTTAAAAGTCAAATGTGAAAGTCAAACAATAGGCAGATGTTATAGAGATTGCAATTCCAGGAAGCTAGAAGAAATAAGATCTCTAATTATACTTCACTTTTGAGATGCAGTTTTTAGTAGTTTATTGCCAGCATTTGGTACATGTTCTTTAAATTGCATCTTCTATTTCAGTCAAACACTTAGTCAAACCGCTTAATGTTGTTAAGAATTTTGCAGTGGGGTTGGAGCTATTAGGATGCCTCTTATCAATACTTTTCCTTTTCTGTGCCTACTTCTTTTTATAGAATAATTAGCACCAAATACAATAAAATACTCAAATTCACAGGCATAGATGGCACTCATGCTGAGCCTAAATTCTCGGCTGGTAGGCAGCACTGTCTTACTTGACTTGGTTATTCATTAGCTGGTATATGAAAGTCTTAATTATGTGAATGAAATCTTTTCACTATGTGTGTGAGGTCGTCAGTTTATAATGACCAAAAGCATGAATAATTCAAAAGTTGAATGAATGAACACTGAAGCCCTCTGGTATTTCAGTAATTTTTGACAAAACATTTTAACCTTTATAATTTTTCATCATCATCTTATAATGCCCTAACCAACTAAGTGAGGCCTGGAAATCGGTGACGAAATCAAGAATCTTTTCAGAGTCATCTTTGTTAAATTCTCCCAACCCCAATTTATCCCTCCTTTGAAATTCCAGATACTTTGTCTGAACCTGTTGTGGCATGCATGACTTCTAAAGATTGTTTTAGAGTTAGCTGCGCTTTATCTCCCATTTTAGATTTTAAGTTCTCTGAGTATGGGGACCATATCTTTTTGATCTTTGTGTCTCTCAGAGCACCTAGTACTTTGCAAAGAGCAGGTGCTCCTTAAATCATGCCAAATGTTGATTAATGGAACACAGCCCTCCTAGGCCCCTCATTTGTAATGGAAAGGTTATGGGCTAGCTGATCTCTCTTCTCTAGTGTCTATAAGAGATATCAGTTGAATTTGAATTTTTCTCCTTTTAAAGAAAAAAATAATAGCTGTTTTAGTTGTTTCAACTGTATCTCAGAGAAAAATCTCTGAGTCACAGGAGCTACAGGCTCAGCTATGAACTTTGTGAATTACAGTAAAACCTTGATATAATGGACTAATTTGGGCAAGGGGGGGCGTCCATTAAAGCTGAAAGTCTGTTATATAACCAAGTAGGTTTTCCAAATGTGTATGTTAAAAAATTGACAAGTTAATTAGCATATCTGTTGTTACTTATGTAGACAACGTTTGTAATTAAAATTAAGTATGTATGAAAAATTTAATTTCACAGACAAGTTTTCTATATGGATTACTGTAATTTTAAATTTATACTGAACAGGTCTAGTAAATGTGTGCATTCACCAGTCACTGCGAGTAAACACGCACATGGGTGAGCATGGCTTAGCACATGTGGGAACATCTGCCAGCCTGCACTAAAACTGCTGCAGAAAGTCATGCCATGAGACAACAGAACCAGTTACCTTGGGAGATGCGGTGTGATCATGTGCTAATCATTTGCAGAACATTTTTTCCAAGCGGTGACTCTTGGATATAAATATGTAGACTATAATTGTAGATATGTAATATTTATGTCAGCGAAATTACTAGTGTTTTTTCCAACATATGGCCTATTTGCTAAAACTTGTTAAAAATAACTGAATTAATAACAAGAAAATAAACTGTTAGTTTAATTATAAGCAAATCTTAGTTAAAAGCATTTTAATATTAACAAGGTGTTAATTTTCACATATAATATACTGACCAGAAATTTTGTCCACTAAATCTGAAGTCCGTTAAATCGAGGTCCGAAAAATCAACAATTTACTGTATTTACATTATAAAAAGTATTCATTTGTATAATATTGAAATTGTGTATTACTGTTGGCTAGAAGTTAGGTTCAATCCCGGATTCCTCTGCTTTTGAGGCAAGATGGCTGACAATTTTGTAACATTTCATGTAAATTTGGCTTTTTTTTTTTTACAGCTGTGTCAGGTTCAGGGAGCTTTGTAGCTTCTCGATCCCGGCGAGAAAAGAAATCAAAGAAAGGGCGCCAGGAAGCTCTAGAAAGACTGAAAAAGGCTAAAGCTGGTGAGAAGTATAAATATGAAGTAAGTAACCATTTTTCTGTTGTTTTTTCCTTTGTGCTTCATCCAATTCATAGCCACTTGACCCTTAAAGTTCCTGTAAGGCACTTTACAGATGCTTTCACAATTCTGAAATGAACATAGTTATATATATTTCCTTATTAAGTATATTGCATCTCTGATAAATCCCATGGCTTTGTTGCGAGGGGGGGCGGGCATAGAGATGCTTTTACTTTACTCCTAAGGTGCTGAGCAGTTTAGCTAAGCACTTTGAGAGAATTGTTTTTCCTAATTTCATTTGCAAGGGGAGTGGTAGTGGTGACTTGGATCTTATTTCTGCTGTGCCCTGATGTAAGATGGAATGTCCTGCCATTTTGGCTGTTTTCCTGTACCCACTGTTTATGTCCTGTAGGTAGAAACAGAGTAGCTACCATCTGCACAGCATTGTCTAGCTTCACCTTCAACATGTTCCTTGAGTATCTTAACTGCCTTGGGGACTGAAAGTGATTAATTAATACTAGAAAATAACAGCAATTAATGCACTTTTTCGTTAACACTATTTTAAGTGCTTTTACAAATATGGTCATTTATTTAATTCTTCCAACAACCATATAAAGTTAGATGCTATAATTAAGAGCATTTTGCACCTGATAGATCTGAGGTCACAGCAGCATAGCCTTGATTTGAACTCAGGCTTCATAATATGCATGTTTAACCATGGCCTATACCAGCCGTGGGCAAACTATGATACTTGTCTTTCTCTTTCTAACTTATTTCAGTTAACATAATGCCTGCAGGGTCTATCCATGTTGTCCCAAAAGACAAGATTTCATCCATTTTTATATGTGGGTAATATTCCATTGTATACATAGACCACCTCTTTATCCATTTGTCTATTATGGACCTTAGATTGCTTCCAGTAGCTCAGTGTTTGTGTCTCTGCAGTCGTAAGACCTGAAAAAGGTGGGGGATCAGTGGTAATTCAAACAGAAATCACTTAAAACCCATATCTAGTGTATCTGGAATATAGTGTGTTTTGCTACCTTTTGGAGGGGCTGAGGGTCGAGGTTTTTCCTTTTGAATTATATTTGGTTGGATGAATAGTTATTAAAATTATCATCTATGCGCAGGGTAACATAAGCTAGTGGAGAGGGAGGTGAGATACCTTACAGGTTTGCTAAGTATAGGAGAAACCAATCTAGAAATTATAAGTGAATAATCCCCAAAGCAGCTAACGAAGAATTGGCTATAATTCAGTTTGTTTTTTATGAAGTAGATGAGTAATTGATGGTGTGACAAGTGTATTATGCTAATGGAATCATTTAATATCTTATGTTAACACCCACCTAAAAGGAATACTAAGCTAATTGATGTCTATTTAAGGAAAACCCTGCAGTGGTGTTGAATGTCAGAACTCATGATTTGGTTGCAGCTACTCCTTCAGGCTGCCATTCCAATTTCAAATTTGACAATTTTTTTTCATCAGAATTGTTTAACACTTTCACTCCATTTGAAGCTTTCTCAAACTGTGTGATGGCAGGTTGAGGACTTCACAAGTGTTTATGAAGAAGTTGATGAAGAACAGTATTCGAAGCTGGTTCAGGCACGCCAGGATGATGACTGGATTGTGGATGATGGTATGTGGGAAGAAATTGCCTGCCAGGCACTGTCTTAATTGCATTTCATACTGCTTTGCATGGGTAGATGCAAGACTGTTAAGATCATACCTTTGGTTTGGATTTTCCTCAAATACAGTGTTTGAGGGCATGGAAGCAAAACAATAGAACATTTATTTAGGGGCATTTTGGAGAATCTAGGCACATTTTCTCAGGATGTAGTATAAATCCTCCAGGAAATGGCTGTGTAGAAACTAGGAGGAGCCATGTACTTGTGTGGTATCCCCATGTAAGGTGGGGATAAGAAAACTACCTAGCTCACAGAATGGCTGTGAAGATTACATTACTGTGTGCATGAGGACTGCCTTGGGCAGTGGAAAGCACCATGCAAAGGGTGGTCCATGTGTTCTTACACCCCTTGTGGAAAGTTTGAGGTTCCTGCTGGTGTGGTGTGACTTCTGGCGTGTGAATGTTGATCACAATGACTCCTCAGATAAACTACACAGTGTAGACTGCACCTGTGATTATTTATGTTTCTACCTCTGTAATTGGACTCAGCTCTATTGCCAGTTTCCCTCATAGAATGAGGTGCTTTTCTGGGCTTGTGATCTTCATTCTTTTATGTTTTACTAGAGACCCAGCGCACGAAATTCGTGCACTTGGGGGGGATATGGTCCCTCAGCCCGGCCTGCGCCCTCTCGCAGTCTGGGAGCCCTTGGGGGATGTCCAACTGAGGGATTAGGCCCGCTCTCTGTGGGCCTAAGCTGGTAGTTGGACATCCTTAGCACTGCCACGGAGGCAGGAGAGGCTCCTGCCACCACCGCTGCACTCGCTAGCCATGAGCCTGGCTTCTGGCTGAGCAGCGCTTCCCTTGTGGGAGCGCACTGACCACCAGGGGGCAACTCCTGCGTTGAGTGTCTGCCCCCTGGTGGTAGTGCACGTCATAGCTACTGGTCGTTCCTCTGTTTGGTTGATTTGAATATTAGCCTTTTATTATATAGGATAGGATTCTTCTGGTAGAGTAAAACTACTATAAAGTATAGTCTGTAGCAGACTTTGATCCTGTGGGCCAAATCATTTCCCCAGCTGACCTAGGTAGGTACAGACAGACATCAGAGAGATTGTGGGTCTGGTTCCAGACCACAGCAATAAATTGAGTATTGCAATAAAGCAAGTTGTAATCTTTTTGCTGGTGAAGGGTCTTGCCTTCAACTTGTAAAGAAACACAACATTGGTGAGGCACAGTAATGCGAAGCAGAGTAAAATGAGGGATGTCTGTATAGTAGGTAGCCTTTGGTTTTAATTCAGAAAACTTGTGTGGATGCTGTTTGTCTGACACCTATTTAAACAGGATTCTGCTGCACTTAAAAATGGCACAGGATAGGAGAACATCTGAGTGGGGCTAAAGGTTATATATTTTTTGGTGTGCTCCTGGCTAAAATATTGGCCAGTTTTAGAAACTTGATCCCAATGTTACATTTTGTTCCTGCAGACGGTGTCGGCTATGTGGAGGATGGCCGAGAGATTTTTGATGATGACCTTGAAGATGATGCCCTTGATTCTCAAGAAATAGGTACCTACATTTTGTTTTCCAGAGGGTACCATGTTGAAATTTAAAGAACTGTTTAAAATTTGAGATGACTTGGTACTTTGATACTGTTTCCTTTAAGGCAGCAGTTCTCAACCTGTGGGTCGAGACCCCTTTGGGGGTCGAACGACCCTTTCACAGGGGTCGCCTAAGACCATTGGAAAACACATATTTTCAATGGTCTTAGGAACCGAGACACCGCTCCTCTATCCATCTCTGGGCAGATCTGCCCACATGCAGATACGCCCACATATGAGTACCCGGCATGATGACATCAACAATGAAAATACATCCTGCATATCAGATATTTACATTACGATTCATAACAGTAGCAAAATTATAGTTATGAAGTAGCAACGAAAATAATTTTATGGTTGGGGGTCACCACAACATGAGGAACTGTATTAAAGGGTAGCGCATTAGGAAGGTTGAGAACCACTGCTTTAAGGGAAGAGTACCTATCACAATTGTTTTTAGGTATAGGAAATGTTTGTTATTGAGAGGAGCATAGTGGTGTAGAAAATGAAATGTAAAAAGCAAAAATACCAGGAAATGAAGTTTCATGTCTCTATTGTCCAAAGAGTTTGGCCTTTCACTTATTTTGGAATGTTCAGTCTTTTTTTTTTTTTTTTTAAATCCTCACCTGAGGTTATTTTTCCATTTATTTTTAGATAGAGTGGAAGGGAGGGGGAGAGATAGAGAGAGAGAAACATCGTTGGTTCCCTCCTACACGAGCCCCGACCAGGGCCAGGGATTGAGCCTGCAACCGAGGTATGTGCTCTTGACCGGAATTGAACCCGAAACCCTTCAGTCCTCGGGCCGATGCTCTATCCACTGAGCCAAATAGCTAGGGCAGGAATTTTCAGTCTTGTAGTCATTTTAGACTTGCTGACTTAGATAAGTGATGCCTTTTAATTGGAATTTTAGCTCTTTGATAATAGTGTAGTACTTCAACAAGGTTTAGAACTTAATCTACTTGCTTTGTTTAATTGAAATTTAAAATGATAATGAATGGATGTGTCAGACTGTGTTAGCTGAACAATCACTGGCAAACATTTTTTTTTTTCTTTTTGGTAAACAAGCCTGATTTAGTTCCTGTCAGATGAGAAGGGAAAATTCTCAAATTCTCTTATTTCCTGGCTTAGTTCTTTATTAGCAAACTATGGCCCACTCACAGCAGTTTATTTTTAAACAGCTTTATTGAGATATAATTCACATGCCATGCAATTCACCTATTTATTTATTTATTTTTTATTATTTTTTAAAATATATTTTTATTGATTTCAGAGAAGAAGGAAGAGGGAGAGAGAGATAGAAACATCAATGATGAGAGAGAATCATTGATTGGCTGCCTCCTGCACACTCCCAACTGGGGATCGAGCCTGCAACCTGGGCATGTGCCTTGACTGGAATCAAACCTGGAATCCCTCAGTCCACAGTCCGACGCTCTATCCACTGAGCCAAACCAGCTAGGGCGCATTTAACCTATTTAAAGTATACATACATTTAAACACATGTGGTGTTTAATATACTCACAGAGTTGTGTAGCCATCACCAGTTTCCCATTTTCATTAACCCAGGAGGAAATCATGCCTGTCACTGTATAGCCTTTGGGCTAATAGTTTTTACATTTCTAAAAAATGTTGTTGTTTTAAAAAAGAAAGATGCCAAGAAGAATATACAACAGCACAAGAGATACTTACGTGGCCTCAAAGTCTAAATTCTGTGCTGTCTTGCCCTTTTCAGAAAGTCTGGACCCTAATTTGTAGATTAACATTTTGCAACACGTATTCCCTTTCTCTTCACTGTTCCCACAACCACATACAGTGACTTTATTTTTGGTGAATTTACTGAAAGTAAGTTGTCCATGACAGTTCACCTGTACATGCTTCAGCATTTACCTTCTAAGAACATGGACGTTTGTCTATTTGCCATTCTCATAATATTATCTAATATATCGTTCATAGTAAGATTTTCCCAGTTAACCTAGTAATGTCTTACATAGCTATTTCTAAAAATGCAGAGTCCACTTTAGCTTTCATGTCTCTTTAGTTTTATTTAGTATAGAACAGCACCATCCCTCTCCTCTTCCCATTGGCTTTTTTTGTTTTTGTTTTTGGTCTTTTATGACATTTTTAAAAGGACCAGGCTGGTGGTTTTGTTGAATATCCCACAGTCTGGGATTTGCATGATTGCCGGGAGCCGGTCCATCCTTGCTATTTCAAGGGACCTGGCATATATGGCATACTGTTCTTAATATGTTTGCTCACCTTCTTGGCACTATGTGTTTTAACCAAGGTCACCTCTCTGAGAAAGGTTGTTTCCCCAGGTAGGGATTTTCCCCTGAAGTTAGGGAGGGAATAAAACCCCTTAACTAAGTGCCAGGTGGGTGATTAATCACTTTAACTACCAACAATCATGCTTAAGCTACATAATCTTTACTCCCTGGAATGGAGATAAGAAACGCTCTAACCTTTGGAATAGAGATTGATAGGATTGGAATCAACTGGTATAAATACAGATGTAACAAGACAACAACACACAGAACCTAGACACCGAACCTAGACACAGAACCTAGAGACAGAAGAACTTCGCTGGAGAGAACATGGCAAAAGATCCTGGACAGAACCTAGACAGAACCTACACAGAACCTAGACACAGAACCTACACAGAACCTAGACACAGAACCTACACAGAACCTAGAGACAGAAGAACTTCGCTGGAGAGAACATGGCAAAAGATCCTGGACAGAAACTGGCCACAGAGCCTAGAGACAGAACCTAGCGAGAGAACCTGGCTGAAGAACCTAGAGACAGAACCTGGCGATAGAACATGGCAAGAGAACCTGACTAGAACCTGGTGACTGAACCTGGCTGGAGAACCTGGACAGAACCTGGCTGGAGAACCTAGCGAGGGAACATGGCTACAGAACCTGGCTGGAGAACCTGGCTGGAGAACCTAGCAAGAGAACATGGACACAGAACCTGGCTGGAGATCCTGACCAGAACTTGGCTAGAGATCCTGGCTAGGCTGCTGATCAACTGAATACTGTCTCCGTGTCATTCCTTCTTCGCCGACTCCGTCCACACCTTTGGGGACCCCTGGACCTGATGGGGTTGGACCCCAGCACATGATTGCTTCTTTGTGCTTAGAGTCAGATTAAATATTTTGGCAAAAATACAATAGAGATGAAGTTGTGTCCTTCCCATCAATCATATCAGGGCACATAGTGTCAGTTTGTCCCTTTATTGGTGATACTAAGTTGATCTCTGGGTAAGATGATGTTTGTCAGATCTCTTCCTTTGTAAAGTTACCTTTCTACCATTGTGGTTAGTGCAAATGTGGGGTGATAAGATGAGACCATGTGCATATATATCCCTTTTCTCCACCAACTTTCTTTTTTTAAAAAAATATATTTTATTGCTTTTTTACAGAGAGGAAGGGAGAGGGATAGAGAGAAACATCGATGAGAGAGAAACATCAATCAGCTGCCTCCTGCACACTCCCTGCTGGGGATGTGCCTGCAACCAAGGTACATACCCTTGACCGGAATTGAACCTGGAACCCTTCAGTCTGCAGGCCGAGGCTCTATCCACTGAGCCAAACCGGTTAGGGCTCTCCACCAGCTTTCACCCAGTGATTTCAGCATCTGTTGATGATCCTTTCTCTCCTTTTTATTAGTTTTCTTTTTATTTTTCAAATATATTTTTATTGATTTCAGAGAGGAAGGAAGAGGGACAGAGAGAAAGAAACATCAATGATAAGAATCATTGATCAGCTGCCTCCTGCACACCCCACACTAGGGATTGAGCCTGCAACTCGGCATGTGCCCTGACCGGAAGTGGAACCGTGACCTCCAGGTTCATAGGTTGACACTCAAACATGGAGCCACACTGGCCAGGCTAGTTTATTTATTTAAAAAAATCTTAAATGTACTCATTTGAGAGAGAGAGAGAGAGAGAGAGAGAGAGAGAGAGAGAGAGAGACAGACAGACATCGATTTGTTGTTCCACTTAATCATTCAATGGTTGATTCTTGTATGTGCCCTAACCAGGGATCAAACCTGCAACTTTGGCATATCAGGATGATGCTCTGATCTACTGAACTACTCGGCCAGGGCCCTTTTTAAAATGATCACTTCAAACTTACGGATTTGAATAAACTACTGTTACAGTTCAATATTCATTATCATCATGTGTTTTGATGTTCAAATTATCCCAAATTTGGCAGTGGGATCCCCTTTGAGCTGGCTCCTGAGTCTTTTTGACATGGCTCCATCAGTCTTTGAACATTTCCTTGCTTTCTGGCAAACAAGATGTTCCAGGTTCTCCTTGTATTATTCCTGTCTCAGACCTGGAATTAGCCATTTCCCCCAAGAATCATTCCTTTTAGTGGAGAATGGTATTCAGATCTAGGGGATGGATGTACTCATTGCTGCTGGAGCATATAGTTTCTAGGTCTTTTCAGTGAACAGAACTAGATTTGATGTCTATGTATGTCATGAGTCCATACTGATACATTAGATTGAAACCCAATCCTACAGCGTTCTTCATCTTCCTCAATTCTCTATTTGTATGTACCTTAACGACCAATGAAAACCCTTGTCTTCTAAAATTACACAAAATAATATTGGACATTTTAGAATCACTAAACCTATAATACCTCTACCAACAATCTTTCTAAATAAAGTTTGTAATTTCTTTGAAGTTTTATTCTTGGCATATATCCTATTAAAGTTGTATAGTCAGAATGTTGTGTTCAAAAGGTGTTTGAAGTAATTTTTGTGTGCTATGTCATCAGTTTACTATATAGGTTTATTTTGTTTGTATTCAAATTTAGGTTTTAAAAAACCCTTTTGTTTTCATTTTAATCATAAACATATTGTAAAACATTTTTGTGATTTAAAAATCAAAATTGTATCAAGATAATAAGGTAAGATCTTACTCTAATTCCTATGCTTTCTACTTGTCTCTACCCATTTCCACAGGTAACTACTTTTAATAGTATCTGATTATTCTTCCTGTCTTCCCTTTTATAGAAAATAAGAACGTGTATTTTTTTTCTCATGTGTGACATTATTTATTTACTCATTCATGGCTTAAATTAGACTATCTTCCTGGTTTCTGACAAACTATGTAACTCTGCACACTGGTACCATTTGGTAGCAGTATAGCTAATTGTGTATTCCTAGTTTTTTGAGTCCGTGATGAAGAGAATGAAATGAAACAATCCCCATGTGCTTTTTCATCTCCCTGAACTGAGGAGGATTCTTACATCGGTAGGGTCCCTCAGCCTGGCCTGCACCCTCTCGCAATCCGGGACCCCTCAGGAGATGTCGTAGAGCTGGTTTTGGCCTGATCCCCACAGGCCAGGTGGTCAGTGCGTGTCATAGTTATCGGCTAGTTGGCTGGTCATCTGGTCGCTTGGACTTTTATATATATAGATTGCTAAATTCTTCACCATAGGAGTTGTACCATCTTACACTCCCATTAACAATGTATGAGTGTCTGTTTAGACCCCCGTGGCCTCGCCAACAGAGTTTGTTGTCAAGCTTTTGCATTTTTGCCACTCTGATATGTGAGAAATGATATTTCGTGGTTTTCACTTGCATTTCTTTTACACATGTAGTTGGGCATTTTTTCATAAAACTTATAGCTGTTTATATAGACAGGCATACCTCAGGGGTATTGTGGGTTCTGTTCCAGTTCACTGCAATAAAGCAAATATTGCAATAAAGCAAGGCATAATCTTTTTGCTGGTGGAGGGTCTTGCCTTTAATTTGTAAATACTGCAACATCTATGAAGCACAGTAGGTCAAGCACAGTAAAATGAGGTATGCCTGTACTTTTATGTGAACCATATGTTTGTGTTTATTACTCACATTCCTATTGGGGTTTGTTTTTTTAATATTAGGGAAATTGGACCTTTATCTGTGAAACATTGTAAAAATTTTCTTCTGTTTTGTCTATAAACTTGTTTCTGGTGTAATTGAATTTATTATTATTATTATTATTATTATTATTATTATTATTATTTTGCAAATGGATTTTGAATCATAGTTAGACTTTCCCTAAAACCTGCTTACAAGGGAATTTACCTTTTTTATTAAAGCACTTCTATAATTTCATTTTTAAAATTTTGATCTGATCTGTAATGTATTTGGAACTGGTTACTTTCTTTTTAAAAAATATTTTTATTGATTTCAGAGAGGAAGGGAGAGGTATAGAGAGATAGAAACATCAGTGATAATGAGCGTATCATTGATTGGCTGCCTTCTGCAGGGCCCACACTGGGGATCGAGCCTGAACCCAGGCATATGCCCTGATCGGAAATGGAACCATGAGCTCCAGGTTCATAGGTTGACGCTCAACACTGAGCCCATGCAGGCTGGGCTGGTTACTTTCTTTACAAATGGGTAACCAGCATTACTTATTAAAAAATTCATATTGTCCCCAGGGATATGAGATGCCACCTTTATTATATGCTAATTTCCATAAGTAATTGAGTCTTTTTGTACACTCTGTTTTCTGTTTCTGTTGTTCTATGTATTCTTGTGCCACCACCACACTATATTAACCCTTTGTACACCATCAGTGTCTATAGACGCAAGTGGCGGATTTTTTAAATTAAATTCAAAATACCGTGGTGTGTGGGGATGGTTTCCATTTTGGACGTGTGGCAGTTAACTGGTTAATTATATTCATTCGAGGTCTTTTATTTATTTATTTATTAAATATATTTTATTGATTTTTCACAGAGAGGAAGGGAGAGAGACAGAAAGCTAGAAACATCGATGAGAGAGAAACATCAATCAGCTGCCTCCTGCACATCTCCCACTGGGGATGTGCCCGCAACCCAGGTACATGCCCTTGACCGGAATCGAACCTGGGACCCTTCAGTCCGCAGGCCGACGCTCTATCCACTGAGCCAAACCGGTTTCGGCATCTTTTTTTTTTTTTTTAATCTTGAATTCTAAATCTTTCTTTTTTAAAAAAATATATTTTATTGATTTTTTTACAGAGAGGAAGGGGGAGAGAGAGAGAAACATCGATGAGAGAGAAACATCCATCAGCTGCCTCCTGCACATCTCCTACTGGGGATGTGCCCGCAACCCAGGTTCATGGACCTTTCAGTCTGCAGGCCGACGCTCTATCCACTGAGCCAAACCGGTTTCAGCATTCGAGGTCTTTTTAAGGTAGAGACTGCTCTGGGATGACTCAGAAAGCAAGAGTAAAATTGACACTATGAGAAGAGTTCATAGGTGATTTACATTCACGTGATCATAAGAGAAAGCATGGCACAGGTTGGTCTTTACTGCGTAAATGTCTCTGTTGGTTTAGTGTTGTTACAACATATTGCGTGTATATAGTTGCTGTTCTTCATAACATGGAAATTAGGATGCTGCAATATGATAACTGGTAATCCTATTTTTTTAAAGTTTAGTTTCCTTTTCAGATTCAGTATAGCACTAAAAAGGTGATCTCGTGGAGACTGCTAGGCTAATCCCTTGCTTCCAGATGAACTTGATCTTTTCTGTGGGTAAAACAGAACCTCCCCCCACCTTTTAGGAAGCTTTTTATTCACACTAACAATAGCAATTAAACAGTCACACTTAGTAACTTATCCATTTATTTTCATCAGTTTTTGAAATAACATTCAGTCCAAGTTTTCCTGAATTCAGCACGTTTTAAAAATTCTTCCCTCTCTACCTTGCATAAAGTTTCATGTTTTTGTATTTTGAATTCTTTAACATTTTTCTTCTCAAATTCTCATATAAAGAGAGCAGGTGACTGGACTCTTTTTCATTTTGATTTTTGTCAGTGCATGTTTCTAAATAATTTATATTCCAACAGGAAACGATAATAAAACACGCAACAAAGAAAAGAGGAATGTAAAGAAGAGTGTGGTGACAAAACCAAACAATATCAAGTCAATGTTCATTGCTAGTGCTGGGAAGAAAACTGGCGATGTGAGTTTTCTGTTTTTCTTATATTTTGCCTTCTCTTTTGTGAAAATAATTTGATATTTGGTTATACAGACAATAGGTGCTCTCTATATTTGAGCTCAAATATTTGAGTAATATTTTCCCAGTTTCCATCACTAAGTTGGATGTAGATTTCTAGGTGAATTTAGACACTTCAGTGGTTGGAACTTGGAGATAGAAAAGAAAATTGAATAAAAAAGCTGAACTGACTGTAGTGATTTTAGTGATTAACAGGAAGATCATGGAAATAGAGGATGGGAGTTCTAGATTTGGGAGTTATGTATACGTAGATGGTTGTTAATATATGTGACTAATAATCACTGAGTAGGTGAGCACTCAGAGTGAGGACTGAATAGGTTTGGTTCTTCCTTTCATAGACACATGTTCTGGGTGAAAATGGGAAGTGCAGGGGTGTTTCATTCTACCTTCCTTTCTAACTTCCAGAAAGCAATAGATTTGTCCAAGGATGATCTGCTAGGGGACATTCTACAAGATCTGACCACTGAGGTAAGTGAATCTCTGGGAGTTATTAAGTATGCAGGGGCCATTGGCTGAAGAAATAGTTCAATAATTGTACAAAAAAGTCTATTGCCAGAATTTTAAAAAATGCAGCGACAACATCACCACCACCACCACCAAAAACCCCCCAAACCAATGAACAACAACCCTTCAGATTGCTTTCTTCTCACCATTTTAGGTGAGAGTACTTTCCAGCTGTTACAAGCTATGCAGTCCTGTTGATCGAGCTGTGTGGGGGTGTGTTTGAGGTAGTAAGAATACACACACGAGTCAGCTTTGGGAATGCACTCAGTTGCTACAGTGCATGTTCCCAAAATAGATTGAGGCCTGTCAGTCTGTACAATTAGGCGTGAGATCCTTGTCTAGAATTGCCAGTGGGCGCAAAGGAAGAGTCGGTGAGCTGTCCCTGATAGAACTCTGGCTCAGCTGTTCGGGGAATTTGCTGTTTCACAAAAAACTAAACTCTCATTTAGAGGTGTGTGTCTTTCTAAATGACCCTTGATTAAAATGACATATACTAACATCATGTAGTTGTAGCTTGACAGCTTTTAAATATAATATTCTGGAAGGGTAAGGGAAAAGTATGTTAAGTTTTGAAAAGAAAAAAATTGGTCAGGAGTGGATTCAATATCTATTCTGGGTTTCTAGTGAGTCTGTGGTAGTGTTGCTATAGTAACCGCAGTGCATGAACATAGATCCATGGGGGGGAGCAGGGAAGGAAAAATGCTTTGCTCATTGGGCTTCAATGGGGGAAGAAATGTACTTTTTCTGTCTTGTGGTAAACCAAGCATGGCCATGAAGTGTGTCTTACCTCTCCTTTTAGACCCCTCAAATAACTCCACCACCTGTAATAATACCGAAGAAGAAAAGATCCATTGGAGCTTCACTGAATCCTTTCTCTATGCACACCCCTAAGGTAAAGTGTGGAAATACCTTCAAACTCGATGTACATTATTGCTTAAAATTTATTTTGTTGCTTTTCTATGTGAGCGAAATACCTTTGAATGTCTTCTTGATTTTTGTTTTAAATTAGGACTCCCATTTCATTATATAGTTTCATGTATTTCAAAAATAGCATGTGCCTGCTTTTGTCATAGTAAATTTTGTGGTAAGTAGCATGTGTTTATTATAGGTATTACAACTGTGCTAAATGTAATACTTTTCCTCCTGGAAACAAGTGTTTTTTTGTAAACCTAGGTAAAAGTAAAATAATTGAAGCTGTTACATTAATAATACACAAAATCGTTTTATAAATGGGAACTGTCATTATCTCTGGGCAGGGCAGGACAGTGTGCATATTTTTAGTATGCAGGTCTAACTGACTAAACATTTAAAAACATTTACAGGTAGTTCCTACAGGAAAAACTGCTTCCCCTGTCTCAAAGAAGGAGCCTCTGTTAACTCCTATTCCTCTTCAACGTGCTGAATTTGCTGGTAAGTAAGATGTCAGGCAGAAGTACAAGAGTGTGGAGGAGTTGCAAAGTGCTGCCAAAAATGGAGGACCCGGGAAGGAGGAAGTGGAGGCGATTTTGAAGGTATTTGTGATAGCAAGTTTAAGTGTGAAAGATTTGAATTCATAGCAGTAAAAGTTACAAGGTACATCTGATTTTGAGGTTGATGAGATGCAAATACAGTGTGGAAAAAGAGTAGGCCCCTATGGCTGTGCTGGGGAGGCCTGTGTGCTCCGTGGCAGCAGTTTATGATGGGAATGTGCAACGATGCCTACAGGAGAGCCAGCACCAGCAGCAGTGTGTACACACGACAAGAAGGATTCAGGGGCAATAGATTTTGAAGATGGTGACTTTGATGAGCCCATGGAAGCTGAGGAGGTGAATGTGGAGCCCGTGGCTGCTAAGACCTGTGACCAAGCGAGTGAGCCAGCAGAGGTGGTGAAACCCGAGGCAGATCTTGGGAAAGGGACCACGCCCTGCTTGTAAGAGCATTTTATGACTTTTCTGGCAAGTAGTGCTACAATTGCTTTGTTGGATTTTGAAAAGTTTTTTGAAAATGTGATTTTTGCAGAGGAGGTTTTCTCCCAGATGTCTCTTGTTGGGACGTTGATCAGGAAGATGACAGCAGTTTCTCAGCCCAGGAAGTTCAATTGGATTCCAGTCACCTGCCACTGGTAAAAGGGGCAGATGAGGAACAAGTGTTTCAGTTTTATTGGCTGGATGCTTATGAAGATCAGTACAACCAACCAGGTAATCATACTGTATGTCTTTAATGTGGAGTAGCGCCTGTTCCTTAAATGTGTTAGTGATTGTAATTGGCACAGGCTCTGCACTCACATACGTATATAGTAAGGGTGCATGAGGCACCTGAATGGAGAGGAGCTGTGTGATGTGAATAATCCTCAAAGTTGCTTTTTCCCAAAACCGGTTAGTTATATATGGAATGTGTACTTGTAGTTTACCTTTGATGTATCCAAAGTTATAGTTAGTATACTTTAAATGGAGGTTGTCATGAATTTGTTCATTTATTCAGCAATTTAAACCCAGTTTTGTGTGCCAGGCACTGAGATGGGGTGACCAGGCTGGACAAATTCTTTATCCTAATGGAACTTACATTCTAGTGGGGTGGGAGCAAGTGGAGGGGAATAGGCAATAAATAAGGTAAGTTGATTAATGGTTTAAAGGCAGTTAGTTGGGGCATGGACTTGGAAGGCCTATCTAAGGAGATCACCATTGGGCTAAGATTTGAGGCATGTGCAGATCTGAAGAAAGAGCATTTCAGCCTGATGAACCAGTAAGCACAGGCCTGGAGGGAGAAGGGAGGCGGCTTGTTGGTTGCAGCATAGTAATCAAGTGACAAGATTGGTAGAAAATGAAGTTGGAGAAAAAGGCCTTAGGGCAGATGATGAAAAACCTTGAAAGCCATATTAAGGAGTTTAGGTCTTCTTTCAAGAGCCATGGGGAGATGATGGAAGATTTTAAGTACCAGCAGGATGGGTGGGATGGTGTTCTCATGGTTGGGCATGCATTTTAACAGGAACCCTCCAATTTGTGTGGAGAATGGCGCTTGCGCATTTGTGTGTGTGTGTGTGTGTGTGTGTGTGTGTGTGTGTGTGTGTGTGTGTGTTGGGGCTGGAATGGGGTAGTGGAAAAGTGTAGAAGCACTGGAGATCAGTCAGTGCAGGACAGTTGTGTGGTGGAGAAATGTGAATGCATTTAACATGTATTTTGACATGAACTTGTTGATGGATTGATGTGAGGGTTGACAGAGAGGAGGGATGAAGATTGATTCCCAGGTTCTTCTCCGAATGAGCTGATACTATGAATTCTGACTCACAAAAGCCAGGAGGTTCTCCAGTTTCCTTTTGTGCTCCTTTGAGCCCTTCTTCACCACAGGGTGGAGCATGACAAAAATCTGTTGGATTAATAGAAAATACACCCTTAAACAGAGTGACTTTTATTCAGACCCCTTTCTGCATCTGAGGGTAGAAGCAAACTATTTTTCAAAATGGTTTCCTGGAGGCTGTATCCAATGAAAATGGAGTGTAGATGTCAGTGAAGCAAGTGAATGAGTAAGAAGAATAGGTATTAATTGTCGAACTTGAAGGCCAGATTTACCTTTAAGATAATCAGGCATTGACTTCAACTGGAAAGACCTTAATGGTCTCTCAGAGGGGAAACAGAAGCGGTAATATGTTTCAGCTTATCGAATGTGTAGAAACTCTTGCAGAGCCACTTGAGTAGCAAACTGCCATGTATTAGTTCTTTAGGTAAAGATATAAGCAGTCTTAGAAATGGTATCATATCTACTTTAGCTAGGGAAGGTCAGTTTGGTTAGACCCTGTCACCTCTTTGACTACCTCTTCGTTACTTGCCAGTGGGAGGTAGGCTGGCAGGTGTGGTTACATGAGGCTGAGCAAATATTTCCCATCCAATGCGTAAGCCCAGGTTGTCCCATTGTACTGCTGCAGGGGACACCATTTTCACATGTGCTTCATAGGACCTCTGGAGCATGGCCGTGTGAGTGGTACTCACTAGAGTACCACATGGTGGGCCTGCCTTTCCCAGTACTACTGTCTGTGCTTTGCTGTATCTGCTTGATGTTAGATTTGATTCTCTGTGTTGGTTAATGGTCCAGTCAAAACCAGAAATGTGGGAGGCAGCTTTGATTCCCCCCTTTCCTCACTTCCTTCATCAAGTCTTATTAGTTTCCTCTCCTAAAGTAGACGAGGTGTCTTGTCTTTCTCCTCACAATTCCCACCTCTGATCCCTTCTTGCCTACATCACACCAGCTTTCTAACCCCTCAGCTCACATTGTGGCCAGAAGGGTAACTCTGACCGTGTCATTTCCTTATTAAAATACAGCCCCAGCCCTAGCTGGATTGTCTCAGCTGCGGACTGAAGGGTCCCAGGTTCAATTCTGGTCAAGGGCGCATGCCTAGGTTGTGGGCTTGATTCCCAGTAGGGGACGTGCAGGAGGCAGCCAATCAATGATTCTCTCTCATCATTGATGTTTCTATCTCTCCCTCTCCCTCTCTGAAATCAATAAAGATATATTTAAAAAAAAAAACAGCCTCATTGGTAATTGCTTATAACATAAAAGTTCAAGTTCCTTAGCAAGGCTTCCGGTGCCTGCCATGCATGACTTTTGTGCCCTAGAAATAGCTCCCTGTCTGTGCCTGATGCTCTTTATACCTTGTCCATTTATTCATTGTGTTTGACTGGAATGCCCTCATGTGACTCAGCCCGTGTCATCTCCAGGAAGTTTCCTAACCCTTTTCCATCATAGCATTTGTCATATTATTTTGAAAATATCTGATTCTGTGTTTTTGTTTCCCCTAAAGCCTTTTAACTCCTGGAGGCCTGGGACCTTTTATTTCCAGCTTTTAGTGTGATGCCAGGCATATAATAGGTGTTTAATAAATGATTATTGAAATAAACTGCAGAGATTGACAATCCTGTAGACAGATACACAGGAAAGGTTTCAGAGATACAGAGTTGCATTCGCTACTATACTGAGTTTGCCTCTTGAAGCCTTATAGCAGCATGGTGTAAGAATAGGTAGCATAGTCCTGGCTGGTTTGTACAATGGTTAGAGCATCAGCCCATGCACTGAAGGGTTGCAGTTTTGATTCCCGGTCAAGGGCATGTACCTGCGTTGTGGGGTTGCTCCCTGTCCCAGGTTGGGGCGCTTGCAGGAAGCAACCAGTTGATGTGTCTCACATTTATGTTTCCCTTCCTCTCTCCCTCCTTCCCTCTCTCTCTGAAGAGCAATGCAAAAAGTATCCCCAGGTGAGGATTAACCATAACAAAAAGAATGGGTAGAACAAAAGTAGATGGTGCACCCGCCCCAGGTTAATTCACATACGTATAAAGCATCAGATTGCTAGTGTCAATTGCCAAGGATTACAACCTTAAGGAACAACAATCCTCTTTCTTTCCTGTGTGAAAAGGAGTATATTATTTCCATCTTTTGTTTACTGGTTAATACTCTTATTAAAAAACAGAGCATTGTTTTACAGGGTAAGGTCTTGAGCTACATTGTCCACTGTGATAGCCACTGGCCACATGTAGCTCTTTAAATTGAAATCAGTTAAAATGAAATAAAATTTAGAATTCAGCTTATCAGCCAATAGCCACATTTCAGGTGCTCAATAGCCACATGTGGCTAGTAGCTACCATATTCATGGATGTCACAGATACAGACAGAACAATTCCCCCAAAGCCTTTTTTGACTACCTCTTTGTTACTTGCCATTGGAACTACTGGGGGGGAGGGGGCTTTTATTTCCAGCTTTCAGAGCAATGCCAGGCAGTGCTGAAATTTCTTTTTTTTTATTGATTTTATTTTTAGAGAGAGAGGAAGGGAAAGAGAGAGAGAAACATACATGTGAGAATGAAACATCGATTGCCTGCCTCCTGCATGCCCCCTACCTGGGATTGAGCCTGCAACCTGGATATGTGCTCTGACTGGGAATTCTTTCAGTGTACTGGATGACACCCAACCGAGTCACGTAGGCCTGGCAGTGCTGACATTTCTATCGGCTAGTGCTAGTCTGTATTGTAATAGATATCGGAGGTTAAAATTGAGGCACTGAAGCACAGGTATATTTGCGAAGCAACCAGTTTATACTATGTATTGTTGAATTCCTGGTACTAACCCAGCCGTGGGCAAACTACAGCCTGCGGGCCGGATTGAAATGAATAAAACTAAAAAAAAAAAAAAAAAAAAAAAAAGACCGTACCCTTTTATGTAATGATGTTTACTTTGAATTTATATTAGTTCACACAAACACTCCATCCATGCTTTTGTTCCGGCTCTCCGGTCCAGTTTAAGAACCCATTGTGGCCCTTGAGTCAAAAAGTTTGCCCACCCCTGTACTAACCCATAGTCTTGGATAAGCCTTTTCAACCACCCTTGGGAAATACTTTGCAATTGAAAGAGGTACTTGTCGGTCATTGGTCTGTCTTCCAAATGCTAAGGTAAAAGGAATTTTCTAGTGCTGGATAATGCCTTAGAGATCTTCTAGTCTAGTAATTCACTTATAGAGGAGGAAGCTGAGGTTCTGAAACTGAAGTGGTCAGCTCTTCAGCGGCAGAGTTCTGGGCTTCTCACCCTCAGTCCTGCTGTTCTGTGCTACTTTTCAAGTTGTGTCCTCGTGATCGATGCCAATGGGTTAAATAAGATGGCTTTTAAAAAGTCCTTTAATCTCAGAGGGTTGAACAGTTTCATCTTGATCACTGAGCCTTGGTGAAATCAATGCTGCTAATAAAAACGAAGTACTCCCATAGACCCTGTTATTGTTTCTCAGTTTCTTACAGATTCTAAATAAGTCAGTTGTTGCTGAATGCTCCATAATTATGAAAAGAATCTTACTCTTTGCATATGGGAAGATATCCTGTCTTCATTATGACTTTTTAAAGGTTGAATAATCCTGACTGCACCTGGTTTCAGCTAGTTACTGGGGGAGGGGGTGGAATCTTTGTTTACCATGATCTTTTTGTGGCAAATGAGGCATAAACAGTGTCAAATGTGTTGCATGAAGTGTGATATTAGTTTGACTGTAAAATGAGCTATTTGAATCTTTGAATCCAATATTAGGGCCTTTATTTTTCTTTGCTTGGAATTTTGTTTTTTGTTTTTCATCTCTAACTGTTATAAGGATGACTTTTAATTTTCTGCACTACTGAGATTTTTTCTTTTTAATCATCGACACAGCCCCCCCTTCTCTCACCCCAACCCCCCCATCTGTCTCTTCCCCCCCAGATGAAAATCACACAACTCTTAGAATTTTAATCATCTGCAGAAATGAAAATTCTTAGATGGTCTTATTTCTACTAGAACGAGTGACAAAAGGAAGCACTGATGAGCTATCTTGTGAAACTGGAGTAATTAGCCTTATGTACAGTATAGCCTTTAAATATGCCAGAATTTTCTTAATGTCTCAGACAAATGGCTGTGTTGAGTAACTGTGTTGGTTACTGCTGTCTAATTATTCATAGAGTCCAGAATTTAGCACAGTGATAATCTCTTAGTTTGACTAACAAATCTCTGGAGTCCTATCTTGATGGCCAGTTTCCATGAACAATGAATTGATGTCTAGAAAGGCTTTCTTTGACTTTGTATTATATATTACAGAGGGATCTCAAAAGGAGTGTGTCTGCTGAGTTGGTTATTAGCCCATTTGTTGAACTGAAATAGAAGAGAGGAACATTATAAACACTACCTAGCTAGGTGTCTTAAGTCTGTGAAGTCAAAGGGGTGAAATAGTAGATAGTACTTGAACCCTATTATGAGACATTTATTATTATATGGAATAAGATATATGAGATAAATTGTTTTTCCCCAAACACAATTTTACATATGGGAAAATACTGAGGTACCGCACATAGTTATACTTACACATGAATGTTAATTTTTATCAGTAAGTACAGTGCTAAAAAGGAATTTAGCATTCTCAAAGTTCTCACAAGAGGTTTAAATATGAGATTTGTTGGACAGTAGTTTGCTTTTTTGTTTCTTTTACTCTGGGGAATCCTGGTTCGGGGGAAAATGTATTTTGTGTTTTTACCCAACATTGACTTAGGATGGCTCCCTGATTCCCCAGGAGTTTCTACACTGACCTGGGGTGTCTCAGTAGTTCCCCAGTGTGTCTACTGAGGCCTGTGATAGCTCCCTAATAACCAAGGTTTGTCTCTATTTACCTAGATGTCGCCCTACTTTTGGAAAAAATGTTTACACCAAGAATCACTCTGTCCTCCTACTGGTCACAGGTTTTACCAATGTGGCATTGTCATATGGCATAAGTACTGAAAAAAGGAACTCGTCTTGGGGACTGGACATCAGATATAAATTTGCTGTAAAAATAATTTACCATGAAGGCATAAATGTGTGGACACTTCAGTCTTTGTAGTGCCCCTTTAATGTGATGTAATTGAAATGTTTCTTTTTTCATGTTTTTTTCTTATTCTTTTAGGTGTGGTATTTCTGTTTGGCAAAGTTTGGATCAAATCTGCTGAAACCTATGTGAGCTGTTGTGTCATGGTGAAAAACATTGAACGAACGCTATACTTCCTTCCCCGTGAAATGGTAAATGTTAGTGATTAGCTTCTAATCCTAAGTGCATTCTGTGTTCTGCCACCAGCCCTATTCTTTCTTTTTTTTTTTTAACTTCAAATACAATTGCTGTGTGTGTGTGTATTTATTTTAGTGATTTCAGAGAGAGGAAGGGAGAGGGAGAGATAGAAACATCAATGATGAGTGAGAATCATCGATCAGCTACCTCCTGCATGTCCCCCACTGGGGATGGAGCCCGCAACCTGGGCAGGTGCCCTGCCCAGAAATTGAACCATGACCTCCTGGTTCATAGGTGGATTCTCAACCACTGAACCACACTGGCCAGGTGTCCACCAGTCCTATTCTTCAACAGGGCTATGAATTAGCCACAACCTTGATGCTTTTTCTCGCTGTCTGCCTAGTCACCACTGTTTGGCAGCAGCTCCATTAGAAGTTGGGGAAAGTAGAGAAATGAAGTAAAACTCTATTTGCAACTTGTTGGAGTGTGAAAGAGTATAACATTGTCTGAGTTTTAGTATGTGATGCTGTCTTTCCCCCAACTTCTCATTTCCATAGTAATGACAGCTGGGAGTGTATGGCTCTAAAATGTGGCATGGAGTTTGGCCCAGTTTTCATGCTTTTGTTGTATAGGCAACAGTATCATTTCATCCACAGCCATTTAACAGGGTCAGTTCCATTTGCTTCTCCTTTTTTATTGGGACTTAACATCCATACTCTCCTCCCCATCTGAGTTGAACTGTGAATATTCTTGGTCAGTATTTACAACACTTATCCCATTTTGTAGGATCGATCAATTGATCATCTTTATCTCTGGTTTGCTTTTATGATGCCATTGGGAGGAATTGGGCATTGGGTTTAGGACATTTTTGGGTGTGTTTACATATTTGAACTCACTTGTAAGACTGTTCTGTTACATGTTTAAATGGGGGAAGATGAAAATTGATTTAGATTTGGGTTTTTGGTGGTTGAAAGATTTATTTACAGATACTCTTTTTCCCCCCTCCCCTTTCCTCTCCATGGGAGAGCAGAAAATTGATCTAAAAACAGGGAAAGAAACAGGAACTCCAGTTACAATGAAGGATGTTTATAGTGAATTTGATGAGAAAATAGCAACAAAATATAAAATTATGAAGTTCAAGTCCAAGGTTTGTATTTGGTGATAAATTTTTCCAGCTTTAATTATTAGTTGATTGTTGTTTTCTGATTTAGCAAATAGTTGTTGCATATCTTATTTGTGCAAACTGCCCTCTGTGTGGCTATAATTCATTGAATAGAAATTTCATAGTTAGCAATGTAAAACCTTGTTGGATTTGTAAAAATTTTTACTTCTCTTTATACTGCTTACAAAATAATCACTAATTTGCATAGAAAGAGCACTCATAGCAAAGTAATTGCTTCCAATAATTAAAGCATATCTTGTGATCTTATTCCCAAATGGAGAAGAACTGGTTCTGATCTTGTTTGTATTAATTATTGCCAAGTTGTCTTAGAAGGTTAGTGAGGTTTTATCTTTAAAAATTAGGGACTGTGATGCTATTCTGATACAATAAAATCTTCTGCTCCTGTGATACATATTGATCAACTGTGAGATATTGACTCTGTGAGATATTGATGCCTTTGGCCATCATCATGGGGGCTGTAACTCACTCAGCATACTGGCTATTAACATACTGGCTATTAACAGTAATTGCAATAAAGGGAGGGTTGAGTTGCTGAAGATATGGCTAATGGTCTTAACTATTTGAGCTTTGAATTATGGCTAATGGATCAAGTCTCTAAAATTCTAAAAGCAGTGTGGTGTAATGGTGAAGAGCATAGGTGCTGGGCAATACACCTTGTGCTTCTAAGTCCTAGCCTTACCGCTTCCTAAGTCCAGGGTCATCACAAGAGCTATTTCAAGAGTTGCTGGAAAGGTTAACTTGATTAATTCATTTTAGGTTATTAAAACAGTACTTGGTACATAGCAGGCACTCAGTAAATATGAGCTATAATTATAATGCTAATTATTAATTTTTCTAGCAAGATTGGGTTGCTTAATATTAAAGAGTAGCAAATTATTTAATGCATTAAAATTACAAAATTTTTTAATGTTTATTGACCTTGAATGCAAATATTTCAAGGTCTGTAATGTCTAAGAGAAGTCTTTTTAGCATTTAGTTATTGGGTGTTTTAGTCTTAGTTGAAAGGGGAAACAGGTGCCGCATTGGCTTTATTTACCTCCGTGTTCCATAAGGATGTTAGATTCCTAATGATTAAATGCAGGGACATGCATTGTGTATGTAATGCTTGTCAGTTTATTTTGTGAAGGTTTTGTCTAAATGATTTTAAAATATTTGCTTACCCAGATAGTAGAAAAGAACTATGCTTTTGAGATACCTGATGTTCCAGAAAAATCTGAATACTTGGAAGTTAGATACTCGGTAAGTCAAACAAAGAAAATTACTGGGTTTTGGTTGAAAATGACACTGTTCTATTTTTGAAATTTCAATTGGCTTTCAATTAGTATTGGCAGAGCTCCTCAAGCCCATAGTTCATGGAGGTGGACTCATAGTAATGAATAATTAAATTAAAATGGATAAAAATTTAAATACATAGACTACAAATTGTACTGCTTTTCTCTGCATCTTTAAATAAATAAATTGAAACTGCAGAACTGATTGTTAAGTGGAACAAATGCCACATGATGGAGTTTACCATCATTAGTCTGTTGAAGTGTTCCTTCTGAGCAGTGAAAAGGTGAGAGATGAGAGCGTCAGTACTGTTACTATAGTGCTGCTCTTGTTCCCAGGACAGGTAAGGTCATGGTTATGGGCTATTAATTAATTAACTGGACCTTAACCTCTTTTTACTTTTGATACAGTGATCCCACATGTTGAAAAAGGGAAACTTTTAAGAAATGTTTCTGACAGTGGTGATGAAATGTACCATGGAAGCATTTTGAATGAGTCCCATTCTCTTGCTTTTATTCCCCTAATGCAGTGGTACTATTTGGCTGTTTTTTTTTTTTTTTTTTTTTTTATCAGTAAGGCATGTATGATTCTGGACAGAAATCCTCTTTTGGGGAGCTTCTTGGCCTATTTTTCTTCTAATGGATGTCATCAAGATGCATTATTTTGTCATTGTGAATTGTTTTTGTTTCCTACTGTGAATTGTTTTGGATTTCATTTGTGGCAAATTACATTCCATATATATAAAAGGAGTTTCTTCTGGTACTTCGTAGAGAGGCTTTTGTTTATTTCAAATATAGACTTTGGAAAATGTGAAGTAATAGTTTTAAACAAAAAAGATTTTTTTCTTTTTTTCCTTTTTCAGTCTGAAATGCCACAGCTTCCTCAGGATTTGAAAGGAGAAACTTTTTCTCATGTATTTGGGACTAACACATCCAGCTTGGAACTGTTCTTGATGAACAGAAAGATCAAAGGACCTTGTTGGCTTGAAGTTAAAAATCCACGTAAGGAACATTTTACTTTCAGAATGCTAAGTAAATTGCTGATAGATGCGGTTTTTAAAAGGGAAGTTAGGGAATTGGTCTGTTTATTTCACTGTGCCCACTTCCTTTTTTATGTATTTTTCCTCAAGGTTTTCCTTGAGTGAGGACAGGGAATATGTTTAGAATAATTTTATCATTGTAATGCCTGTCAGTGTAATCAGAGAGAGGCCTTAGTTAGCCCAGGTGGCAGTTGGTCGCATCCCTCATTGGACTGCTGTCAGTGTGGACTTCCAGCCTGGCTGATGTGGCCCACCTCTTCTCCCTAGTTAACTGCTAACCTCTGAAGGAGGGCGAGTACCACTGTCCAGTGTGGATAGTGCTTCGTCTCTTATCTGATGTTTTTCGGTATTTGCATCTGTGATACTCTGTTTTGTCTTCACAAATCTCTTAAAAATGTTTTGTGATTTCTCCAAGGCAGTGGTTTTTATTTTATTTAAATTTATTTTATTTTATTTTTTTAAAATTCATTTTTATTGATTTCAGAGTGGAAAGGAGAGGGAAAGAGAGATAGAAACATCAATGATGGAAGCAAATCATTGATCGGCTGCTTCCTGCACACCCTCCCACCAGGGATGGAGCCCACAACCCAGGCATGTCCCCTGACTGGGAATCGAATTGTGACCTCCTGGTTCATAGGTTGATGCTCAACCACTGAACCATGCTGGCTGGGCATGTTTCTGTTGTGTGTTTTTTTTAAACCTATTTTGGGTCCTGGAAAATCTGATGGAGGCTGTAGACCTATTTCCCAGGCAGACGAACATATGTGTACACACACACACACACACACACACACACACACACACACGGATTTGCATACAATCCAATAGTGTGGTTTATTGTTACTTAAATGTTATAAGACATTGTTATTAGAAGATGGGATTGAAGATTTTCTCAGTTAATCACAGATGTCTTAATTGTAGTATTTTTTTCTTTTTCCATAAATGGCTTTTGCTGTGTTGTATTTGTTCTCTTTTAGAGCTCTTAAATCAGCCAATCAGCTGGTGTAAAGTTGAGGCAATGGCTTTGAAACCAGACCTGGTGAATGTAATTAAGGATGTTGGTCCTCCCCCTCTTGTGGTGATGTCTTTCAGCATGAAGACAATACAAAATGCAAAGACACATGAAAATGAGGTAAAAAAAAAATAGGACAGATTTTGTATGTATGCCTTAGATGCAAATACTTGCCTGAACTTATACAGCTTTTCTGCAAGGGAAAGTTGTTCTTTTTGAAGGGCAAAGAATACTAATTCACTACCAAACTCTTTTAAAAGACTTAAATTGATGACTTATTTATTTTTGGGTTTTAAAATTTTTTATTTTGGAGAACTTTAAATAGACATACAATAATTTAATGAACTCCCATATACCAATCAATTATATTTCAGCAATTAGCAAGATTTTGTCACACCCCCTCCTTTTTTCCTCCTGAAGTAGTTTAAGGCTAATCTCTGACATTTGTGTCATTGCATCTCTCAAAGCATGCATACTTTCCCATATAATACCATTAATCACCTAAAAACATTAACAGTGATTCTTTGATATCATCTAAAATATCCAGTCCATAGTCACATGACTCCTTTTCTCCAAAATGTCTTTTAGTGTTGGTTTATTTGAATCAGGATTCATACAAGAGTCACAGATGGTGTTTAATTTTTATGTCTCTTGAATCTCTTTTAAACCCCTTAAAGTTTTTTTTCCCCAGTGATTTTGACTTAATGAAGAATAACTGTTGGTTGTCTCATAGAACACCCCATTTTCTGTTTTTGTTTGGATTTATTCCTCTATACCAGAGGTTGGCAAACTATGACCTGTGGGCCAAATCCAGCCTACCACTTGCTTTTGTGAATAAAGTTTCTTGGAATATAGCAATTTTATTCATTTACATATTATCTGAAGATGCTTTTGCACTACAGAGGCAGAGTTAGTAGCCATGCCAGAGACCATAAGCCCTGCGAGGCCTACAGTATTTTCTATCTGGCTCTTTATAGGAAAAGCATGCAACCCCTGCTTTCCTAATAAAATGTTTAAAGCATTCATTCATATGTACTAAAATCTTTATCTTTTAATATTCTTGGTGGTTTTGTTGAGAATGCAGAATACATAGTAGGTGTTTGATAAGTGATTTATTTTCCTCTTTTTTTGCAGATTATTGCTGTGGCAGCTTTGGTTCATCATAGCTTTGCATTAGATAAAGCACCGCCACAGCCTCCCTTCCAGTCACACTTCTGTGGTATGTATTTTTAAAGCTGGTTTACTAATGGCTTGATTTTAGTTTTTCTTTTTTCTTTTTCTCCAACTGTTGGATCACTAACTTGTTTTTTAAAATGTTTTCAAAAGTAGTGAGTGTTTTATTGGATTGGTTGCCTCTTATTCAGCTGGTTTATTTTGTTCTAAGAGAAGTCAGGAGGCAGTTTGATATCTTTTTCTGTTCCCCAATGGTTATTCTATTGGGATGGAGTTTTTTCTCCTGGTTCAAACTTATGCTTTAACTACTTTCTTTTGATGGTGCCATTCCACCAACCCATCACAAAAGCCTGTTTGTTTTGGCTATTCTTTTGAGGTCCAACAACATGACCAATGGAAATTCTTGATTCTCTTTACTCTTTAGAGATTGGGGGAAATTTATATTTAAGACAGTTTCCATTTGGAAACACTCAGTGTATGTACACTTGAAATTGGCTAAGATGTGTGTTGAATCTTTATTTTTCGTCATTTTTACAGTTGTGTCTAAACCAAAGGACTGTATTTTTCCATATGCTTTTAGTGAAGAAATAAAGAAAAAGGTAAAGGAAATTATTTATTTCTTTTAAATATGAAGCATTTATTTGTTTAGATTGAAAAAAGGAGGATGATGTGGATTAGTAGAAACAGGCTATTTTATGTTAATCGATTCTATCTATTCTTGGTACATCGTACTGTGACATTGACCCCTTAAAATGTATTAGAAATGTAAAACTAAAAACATTGTTTAGCAATGTTTAAATGTTTCACCACCTGAAAATAGTGGAATTCTGCAATGTATGAGGTTCAAACCTTCCTTTAGATAGCTTAATAGGAAGCTTTTCCAAAACTGTATGATCAGGTGATTACTGTTTTGGGAAATTGTAGGGCAGAGTGCTACACTTCCCCTTCACCTTTCCCTGCTCAGCTTAAAGGAAGTCCAGTGTAGTTGGGAACACTGTGCATATTAAAGGGGACAAGTATGAGATTGGTTGATGTGGGCTTGTCCCAATAGATCAGTGATTTCTAAACTCCCAGTATACTCCATTAAGAAGTTTACTCCCACTATACCCATGGGTCCTTAACAAAATGGGTGGGGGTGGATTGGGGAATTGGATAATGTAGTAAGTTTTTCACAAAAGTAAATGTACTTGAGCCCTAGCTGGTTTGGCGCAGTGGATAGCGCGTTGGCCTGCAGACTGAAGGGTCCCAGGTTCAATTCCGGTCAAGGGCACATGCCCGGGTTGTGGGCTCGATCCCTAGTAGGGGGTGTGCAGGAGGCAGTGATCAATGATTTTCTCATCATTGATGTTTCTATCCTCCCTTCCTCTCTGAAATCAGTAAAAATATATTTTTTTAAAAAGTAAATGTATTTGATGTAAAAGATTTCTTTTTGAGAGCATATGTTGTTTCTTTTATGAAATGATGGTGTTGGTAAATTTATAGGTTTTTTTTTTAATGTTCTCACTTGACAAAATTAAAAGTTAGCCACCTATCAGGTTCTACTTATTTTAAGTTGGCTTGAGAAGTCCAGTACCCTGGTGGTACTGTTAGACCAGGCTGTTATTTGTGAAGTGCCCTGAATTACCTATCCAAGTAGAAATAACCACGAAAATTCATTCCATTAGAGTCAAACTGATATTTTTTTAGTCAAACTAGGTATAGAAAACATACAGCCTTCAACTTTTATTTTAGGAGAGTCTTAATAAATGGATCTTTTGAAACTTGATTTATGGTTAGTAATCCAAGTGGAAGCCTTTTGTGTGAAGATAAGTTTTATTTATATTTAAGACACTTGTAATTCTTAAATGAATGTTTGCATTTAGTCTAGTTTCTTATTTATACGTTCTTACACCACTATTTGATATTAGTTTATACAGTCCTTGGAACTTCTTTGTGTGGTAAATACATAAACAGTGAAGTCTAAGAAAGTTGGTACTCTCATGTGCTATAAAATGTGTCCAGATGACAAGTGTGTCCCTGTGGAGGGACATCTCTGCACTTGATAATGCTCAACACTTAAAAATTTTTTTTTTCATTCACACTCTTATTACCAGTATAAGCTCCTCAGAGACTTCATGCAATTAAGGCAAAACCTATAATCAGGAATGTTATTCCTGCATTTAGTTTTGAGCTGGGTAGTTTGTTTTAACCCTAAGAAATCTTACCCTACCTGAGCAAGGAAGCAAGATATAGTACTTGAGAGTAAAGACTGGTTTGTTTGTTTTTTATCTAACAGAAAGTGAAGGTTGAGATTGCTGCAACTGAGAGAACACTGCTAGGGTTTTTCCTTGCAAAGGTTCACAAAATTGATCCTGATATCGTTGTGGTAAGTAGTTGTTTGATCATTTCATGGGGAAGCTCTTCATTCCTTAGTTATTTTAGTTTGATTTGATTGGCATTTTTTTTTGAGCAGCAAAGAATCATTTCAGAGTGAAAGAACTCTATAGATTGGAGGGAATTGCTGTACTTTCTGCTAACAGAAAGGGGGAATATCCCAGCCCACTACAAGATAGTATTTTTCCTGTAATAGAAAGGCAACTTATGAATTATTACGGAAGTTTATGCTAATCCGGTTGCACTTAGAGACCACCAGCCTGTAAGTTAATAAACTTGGGTCAACTGTTGGTATCTCCAGAATTTTGGCATAGTGGTCCAGCTGTATAGCGACCACAGGAGTTCATTCACTTGGTTTGGTGCCAATCCCCGAAGTGTAAGTATTTGAAGTTTATGAGCTCAGTGGACCTCTTTGATATATTTCTTTGAGAGCTCATGGCTAGGGATCATTTTTTCTCTTGATGACTGGGTATGCTCCCCTGAGGTAGCAAGAGGTAGTAAGTCATTGAGTTATCTTTGCCCCAATTCTTTTCCTTAATTTTTTTTAACTTTCAGTGTTCATTTTTTATTGGTTTCAGGTGTCCAGCTAAGTAGTTAGACAATCAAATACTTTGCATAGTGTCCCCCTTGATAGTTCCCGTACCCACCTGGCACCATACATAGTTATTACAATATTATTGACTATATTTCCTACACTTTACTTACATCCCCGTGACGATTTTCTAACTACTACCAATATGTACTTCTTAATCCCTGCAACTTCTTTCACTCAGTTGCCCAACCCTCTCCCCTCTGGCAGCCACAAATTTGCTCTCTGTGTTTATGTGTCTCTTTCAAGTTTGTTTATGTGTCTCTTTCAAGTTTGCTTGTTTGTTAATTTTGTTCTTTAGATTCCACATGTAAGTGAAAGCATATGTTATTTGTCTTTTTCTCACTGGCTTATTTCACTGAGCATAATACCCTCTTGGTCCATCCACGCTGTCACATTTGCCCCAATTCTTAAGAATCATAAAGCAACATTTTATTTTATGTTTCTTCTGACCTTCCTTAGTTTGTTGGCTCCTTGATAGGAGTCCTTCCTTTTGTCTTTTTTTCTGAATTTGGGAGGGAAGTAGGATATAAATGCTTATATTTTAAATGTGCTATTGGTAATATTACATGGAAGGAAGCCTTGCAAACATGTTCGCCATATATTTCTTTGCATTCATTTTTGCTCTTGGACACCTTTCCTGACAAGGTGTAGCCAAAGTACCGAGAGTCTATAGGTTGCTACCAGGGTCTCTCCACCCACTTCCCTTATGGTGTTTTAGGACCCATCTTGAAAGTGTCAGGAAGATTCTGTTCACAGTGCCTTGCTGTGCTTCTCTGGCTTAGCACTAGACCCTCACTCAGTCTTCAGTAGTAGTCTCTCTCTTGGGCCCCAAGAGATGCCATGGTGCCTAGGGTAGCTGGGCTGCCATAGGGTATTAGAGTCAAGTCTGTGATTGAGAGATCCTAACTGATGTTAAGAGAGAATCCCGACATGGGTTTGAATCCCTAATTCCAGGCATGATAATTTGGAAATGAGACATCCTCACGTCCTTTGGGTGTCTTAATAGACAAAATTGCTATAAGTATATAGCAGTATATATTTTTAATTAAAATTAATAACTAATCTATTTATTGATCTGATTTATCTTAAACTTCATCTAGTTTTTTAATATGTATAGGCAGTGAACCATATTATTCACATGGTGGAAATTATCACTGTAGACATGGAAATTTGGTTACATTTTTGAGATATTCTTTATTTGGTATAGTATTGTGTCCTTGTTGGTTTTTTTTTTACAAGTTTCTTATTTGAACTATTGAGTGGTATTTACTGTGTTGCACATTGCTTAAGAGTCTAAATCAGTAGTGTTTGAACTCAGTTCTTTAGGAAGAAACTAGATGCAGTTCCTGAGCTTTCTAGAAGTCTGTGTAAATGCTATACAACACAAACAGCTTCTTGATTTTTAAAAAAGTAAAATGGAATTGTTTGAATATAGCTTTTACTGATCATGTAAAAAGTGTGGACATTAAAATTTGCCCTTGCCTCCGAGACTGTGAGGCATGAGCTGCAAATTAAAAGACATTATCTGAACCTTGCATCAATTAGGATGAGATAAAGTTTATTTCAGCAATCTGCTTAGCAGCCTTGTGAATGTCAAGGCTAATGAATGCTGCTGATGAATAAGTTCCTGAAGAAGAAAGGATCTCAACCGGAGGTAAGCTCATGATGCCTTCAATTAGAGACCAGAAAAAGAAAGGGCAAAGAAATTCTATGCATATGAAGATAAATCCTCTAATTTGCATTTGATATGTTATTGGCTGTCTTCTTTTTCTGCCTAGGGTCATAATATTTATGGATTTGAACTGGAAGTGTTACTGCAGAGAATTAATGTGTGCAAAGTTCCTCACTGGTCCAAGATAGGTCGACTGAAGCGATCCAATATGCCAAAGCTTGGGGTAATAATAATTTTCAAAATCTTGTTTTTTAATTTGACTTTTTATATGCTTTGACTAGGAATTGGCTGTCTTGTGGCATGACATTTTAACTTTGGCACTACACATCTTTTCCTTTGAATCTAGCATTTTATTGGTAAAAGCCACTGCCTAGTTCTTTATTTTCTTTTCTTTTTTAAATTAAAACTTTATTGTTCAGATTACAGTTGTTCCTCTTTTTTCCCCCCATAGCTCCCCTCCACCCGGTTCCCACCCCACCCTCTGCCCTTACCCCTCCCACACTGTCCTCATCCATAGGTGTACGATTTTTGTCCAGTCTCTTCCTGCACCCCCCACAACCCTTTCCCCCCCGAGAATAGTCAGTCCACTCCCTTTCTATGCCCCTGATTCTATTATATTCACCAGTTTATTCTGTTCATCAGATTATTTATTCACTTGATTTTTAGATTCACTTGTTGATAGATGTGTATTTGTTGTTCATAATTTGTATCTTTACCTTTTTCTTCTTCTTCCTCTTCTTAAAGGATACCGTTCAGCATTTCATATAATACTGGTTTGGTGGTGGTGAACTCCTTTAGCTTTTTCTTATCTGTGAAGCTCTTTATCTGACCTTCAATTCTGAATGATAGCTTTGCTGGATAAAGTAATCTTGGTTGTAGGTTCTTGGTATTCATCACTTTGAGTATTTCTTGCCACTCCCTTCTGGCCTGCATAGTTTCTGTTGAGAAATCAGCTGACAGTCGTATGTAGGTAACTGACTTTTTTTCCTCTTGCTGCTTTTAAGATTCTCTCTTTGTCTTTTGCCCTTGGCATTTTAATTATGATGTGTCTTGGTGTGGTCCTCTTTGGATTCCTTTTGTTTGGAGTTCTCTGCACTTCCTGGACTTGTAAGTCTATTTCTTTCACCAGGAGGGGGAAGTTTTCTGTCATTATTTCTTCAAATAGGTTTTCAATATCTTGCTCTCTCACATCTTCTGGCACCACCATAATTCGAATGTTGGTACGCTTGAAGTTGTCTCAGAGGCTCCTTACACTATCTTCATATTTTTGGATTCTTTTTTCTTTTTGTTTTTCCGGTTGGGTGTTTTTTGCTTCTTCGTATTTCAAATCTTTGACTTGATTCTTGCGATCCTCTAGTCTGCTGTTGGAACTCTGTATAATATTCTTTATTTCAGTCAGTGTATGCTTAATTTCTAGTTGGTCCTTTTTCATATCCTCGAGGGTATCACTAGATTTCTTGAGGGTCTCACTAAATTTATCGCGGTTTCTAGAAAATTCTTGAAAAACCTTATAAGTGTGGTTTTGAGCTCTATATCCAGTAGTTTGCTTTCCTCCATTTCTGTCATTTGTGACCTGTTTCTTTGTCTCCGCATTTTTTATGCTTCCCTGTGTTGGTAGAGTGGCTTTGTGTGCTAGGTGTCCTATAGAGCCCAGTGGCTCAGCCTCCCCAATTACCTGAGGTGGACACACTCTTGGTGCACCCCTTTGTGGGCTTTGTGCACAGTCTTGTTGTAGTTAAGCCTTAATTGTTGTAGGTATCACTGGAAGGAATTGACCTCCAGGCCAATTGGCTGTGAGAATCAGCTGTGTCTGCATTGGGAGAACTTCTGTGCTGGAGACACCCTTCTGGGGCAAGACTTGCTTCAGTGGGGTTTTGGTGCTCCCTGAGTCTGCCCCCTGAGTGTGTCCCTTATGGATCTGAGAAGTTGTAATCTGGATGGTCCCACTCTGACCACTGGGTACACTGGCTCTTGGATCTCTAAGGAGGTGCTAATTTAGCCTCTGCCTGAGGCTACCCAGCAGAAGCTATGGAGAGATCTGCAGATTCCTCTTCTTTGTTTGGGGTTTGGAGGTGCCCAGATGAGGCCCAGCTGTGAAGCAATGCAAGCTGCTGTGGGGCCTTGGTCCTTCTTTTGGAAGTTCTGGGTCTCTCTGACCCAGCTGCAGTTTGTTAGGTAATTTTCAGATTGCAAAGGGCCAGGCCTTTCATATGCAAAAGCCTCTATGCACAGCTTGGGTGGGGCGGGGTCTCAGGGAATCAACAGGGCGGAGCAAGCAGCTAGGGCTGCTCCTCAGTCCTACCCTAAGAGGACCCGGGTCTCAGTGTCCCGGTAATCGCTGCAGGTACCTCTGAGAGAAAGCCGCCCTCGAGTTCTGACTGATGCCAGACAGTCCAATTTCTCCAGTATGAGTCTGTGTCCCCAGAGACTCGCCTGGAACTGGAGTTCAGAGCAGTCGGGAGCTTGAGACTCCCTCTCGATTGAAAAAGACAACCGCGTCCTCAGTTGCCAGCCCTTTCCACGTGCGCCTCCGTACCTCTGCACTTCTGCACCTCCTCTGAGTCTCAGTGTGCTTTTCTCTTTCCTTCTAGTTGTAGAATTTCCACTCATCCAGCCTTCCTGTGGTTCTGGATGATGTCCATTTTGTCTTTTAGTTGTATTTTTTCCCCCACTGCCTAGTTATTTAAATTAGCTGTTAGAATCTGGAGACAGCACATATATGTTACCTCCACTTCAGCTGTACCAAAGTACTAGCCTACTGTAGAGCAGAGTTTCAGGGTTCAGAATTCATTGAGTGTGATTATTCAGGGAGGCGATGGGAAGGAAGGATGAGAGGGAGCTGACACTGAATGTATAAGACGGCAATGGGCTAAGTGCCTGCTGTAAAGAACTTGTTCAAAATCATAGGCCTATCTGATTCTTTTAAGCCCATGCACTTTCATTCTACCTGCTTGCTTCACTTAGATCAGTGGTTCTCAACCTTCTGGCCCTTTAAATACAGTTCCTCATGTTGTGACCCAACCATAAAATTATTTTCGTTGCTACTTCATAACTGTAATGTTGCTACTGTTATGAATCGTAATGTAAATATCTGATATGCAGGATGGTCTTAGGCAACCCCTGTGAAAGGGTTGTTCGACCGCCAAAGGGGTCGCGACCCACAGGTTGAGATCCACTGACTTAGAGAGATGTTGGTGTTTTGTATGAAGTGCCTTTGTTTCCTAAAGTTGATACTGCTCAATGCTTGAAATCTTATTTTATTTAAAGTCTCCAAATAAAATGGGCATGTTGTCTCATCAGAGAACTTAGAAATCTGTACCTTTTATAATGCTCTTCAGTGGATTGGAATTGGAGCCACTGCTCTTGCTTTTTTCCTTATTCATATCTTTGAGATAATAGAGAGGTTATTAACAATTCATCAGAACACTTGCCTAAATTAACTCGTTACCCCCTTCAAGGTTTTCTTTATATAGCATTTTTTTGGCGAGGTTTACCCTAACAACCCCATTTAAGATTCAGCTTCCCCAAATACGTTGTTTCCTCACCCTGCTCTACTTTTTCTCTTTTCCATATACTTGTTACCCCTAAAACTATAATTTCTTGTTTTATGATACCTATTTTTTATTGTATATTTCAAATGAGATCAGGACTCTTTTCTCTTTTGCTCACTGCTATATCCGAGTACCTAGAAAAGTGTTGTTCAAAAATATTTAATTAATGACTGGATGAATGGAAGAATGAGAGTTTCATTATTGGAATTTTTGGGCTACCCTCAAATAAGTTAGCACAAAATGTTCTCTCTCAGTGCCTGCTTTTCCATGCTATTTACTTTTTGTCTTTCCCTTGTAGGGCAGGAGTGGATTTGGTGAAAGAAATGCTACCTGTGGCCGAATGATCTGTGATGTGGAAATTTCGGCAAAAGAATTAATTCGTTGTAAAAGCTACCATTTGTCTGAACTTGTTCAACAGATTCTGAAAACTGAAAGGGTTGTAATCCCCGTGGAAAATATACGAAATATGTACAGGTATGATCTTGGATGCTTTAGAATTGGATTTGTCTTGAAATTAACGAAAGAAAGACACCAGTACCATTCTTAGGAGCGTGTGGTGCTATGGAGAGGAACATTGTCTTCATGTCAACACCACCATCTCCGTTACTTCAATAATAATTTGAACCATTTTGCCTTTTGAATTATTCTACTTTGATCAGTTTATCTCTATCTCCCTCACTGAACACCATCTTGATGTTTCCTAAGAGCAGTTTGGAAATTAATGTGATATTTATATTTTCATCCTTAATTCATTAATTCATGAATTAGTGTAAATATTTTAGAAATATAAAAACTGAGAAATCATTAAGTTATTTAGAGAGATTGCTCGATTATTTCTTCCAGCTTTATTGAGGTAAAATTGACATAAAATGTGTATATTTAAGGTATGCAACTTGATGTTTGATATACATATACAGTATGAAATAATCATCACATTCAAGCTAATTAGCTTATCACCTTAAAATTTTTTTTGTGGTAAGACCATTTAAGATTTAACTTCAGCAAATTTTAAGTATATGATACAATATTGTTAACTGTAATCACATTGCTGTACATTAGATTTCCAGAGCTTATTCATTTTGTGCAACTGGAACTTTGTGCTTGATTATTTCTTAAATAAGGTTTCTTCTACCTCTCTGGCCACTTGTTTTCTGCCCATTCTTCCTGAGTCCTTGGACTGCTTCCCTTTCTTTTTTTTTTTTATTATTTTTTTAAATATATATTTTATTGATTTTTTACAGAGAGGAAGGGAGAGCGATAGAGAGTTAGAAACATCGATGAGAGAGAAACATCGATCAGCTGCCTCCTGCACATCTCCCACTGGGGATGTGCCTGCAACCCAGGTACATGCCCTTGACCGGAATCGAACCTGGGACCCTTCAGTCTGCAGGCTGACGCTCTATCCACTGAGCCAAACCGGTTTCGGCTGCTTCCCTTTCTGACTGTGCTTCTTTTCCAGGTGATCTCATCAAGTCTCAGAGAGTTCAATACCATGTGGGTACTGATGCCTCCCACTGACATTTCTTCAGCTTAGACTTTCCCCTGAAGTCCAGACTCATGTAGTCACCTGCCTGTTCTACTTAGTGTCTATTATGAACCTCCAACTTAACTTGAGCTCCTGATCCTTTCCCCTAGGTTCCTCTTGTAGTCTTTCCTTTAGTAATGGTAATTCTTTACTTTTCCGGTGCTGCTGCAAACTTAAGTTGTCCTCAGCCCCAAACCTCTGAGGTAGTCATGATTCTAATCTCTGACATGCACATGCAGTCTTTCAGGAAATCCTGACAGCTCTATCTTCAAAATATGTCTGGATCTGATCACTTCTTTTCCATTCCATTGGGGTCACCCTGGTCCAAACTACCAACCTCTTTCCTCTGGATGACTAGGTCTTATATTAGCCTTCTCACTGGCCTTAACTTGGTTTTGCTCTTGACCCCTTGCTTTCTATTCTCAACCCCAGAACTAGATTATCCTGCTAAAGTTAAGTCAGATATGGCTCTCTGCTCAGAATCTTCCAGTGGCTTTCTGTTTCATTCAGAGTAAAAACCAAAGTCCTTATGTTGACTTACAAGGTCCTGTCAGTGGTTCTCAACCTTCTGGCCCTTTAAATACAGTTCCTCATGTTGTGACCCAACCATAAAATTATTGTCGTTGCTACTTCATAACCGTAATGTTGCTACTGTTATGAATCGTAATGTAAATATCTGATATGCAGGATGGTCTTAGGCAACTCCTGTGAAAGGGTTGTTCGACCGCCAAAGGGGTCGCGACCCACAGGTTGAGAACCGCTGTCCTATGTACTGTGTCTCTCTGCCATTAACTCTGCCCTTGTCTTCTGTTCCCTCCATCTTTCTCTCTGTTCCAGCCATTGGTCTCCATCCTGGTCCTAGAACTACCATATTTACACTTAACTCGGGGCCTTTGAATGTGCTGTTCTGTCTGCCTGGAATGCTCTTCCCTCAGATACCCAGTTATTCTCAGTGAACTCTTTCCCGGTTCCCTAGCTGAAAATTCAGTCTCTGCTCCTGACACTTAATATTCCCTTTCATTTTTTTTCTCGCTTTAACTTAGCATTACATAACATACCATACACATATTTAATTTGTTATTTATACTTTGTCTCCCCTATGAGGATACAAGCCCATTGAGGACAGGATACCTGGCACATAGTAGGCATGCGAGACATACTTATTAGATGGAATGAATGAAAGGTTTCAGGTAGTTTCCAGGTTGTAGTTAAATACAGAACCTCACTTTATTTTTGTGGGATTTTTTTGTGTTTTGAGAAGGGCATTGGGATTGATGGTATGAATGAATTCCTAGTTTTATACCGACCTTATTTTAAATTATTTTCAAAGCCAAAGTGCCGTTGCTCTTGTTACTTATACCAAAGATTTTTATAATATTTTATGAAGTTCTGATTATAGTCATTGTTTCGTTTAATTACTTGATTCTGTTTCATTCTTACTTTTCTGTACAGTGAACCTTCTCATCTGTTGTACCTGTTGGAACACACCTGGAAAGATGCCAGGTTCATTTTGCAGATCTTGTGTGAGCTAAATGTTCTTCCATTAGCATTGCAGATCACTAACATCGCTGGGAACATTATGGTAAATTTAACTTGGAGGGGGAAAAAGCATTTCCTGTTGGATTCAGTGTTTGCTTGGGGTAGTTGTTATATGATAATGAGCCTAAATGCATACTTATAAAATGAGTGACTTGTATTTTGAAAGCTGGGCTTCTTTTGTAAAATGAAGAACTGGATGGGAGAAGGGGAGGAAAACCAGGTGCAGTATGTTGAAATTTGGGTGAACATAAGATCATCTCTAACATCTGGCTGTGTCTCATTTGTGGAATGGCCCACTAGGAAGTAAAGAAATAGCCTAAATTGTCAGTATTTTAAGCTTTTTGTCTCCTTTTAACTATAATGCTTAAAGAAAATGCTAGGGATAATTTAGTACCTTTAAAAAATAGCCCTTGTTATGAGGAATGATTTTGAAGGAGGTGCTATGATTAAATTTACCAGGTCAAAGTTGCTCTTATTTGTTGTGATTTTGAGCTCAAATTTAAAAGGGAAATTCTGTTTAATAGTCTAGGACGCTGATGGGTGGACGAGCTGAGCGTAATGAGTTCTTGTTGCTTCATGCATTTTATGAAAACAACTATATTGTGCCTGACAAGCAGATTTTCAGGAAGCCTCAGCAAAAACTGGTGGGTCTAAAATTATATAGCATTTTGCCTTTTCTTATCACCCCCTTTTATTACCTATATAGCTTTTTTTTGCTGTGATAACATCTGCTTCCAAAATAATCCCTGTATACTGTAGAAACTGAGTCATGTTTGTTCTGTTGTGTTTGTGTGGTCATTTCCTTTTCCACTCTTCTCTGTACAGATAAAATTATGAAATAGGAAGTTCTTTGAGGGAGGCATTAGGCCTCTCTGATGCGTGACTGTATATAGAAAGTGTTTTGGCACCTTACTTAGCCCTACACAAAGCTACATGCCAGTTAAATCTTTTATTTTCTTAAACCCGTGAGCCTTTATTTTTGTGTTGCATTATACGTACTAGTGACATCAAGATCACCACAATAAGGTTTCTAAAGTGGCTTCCAAAGTTAGCTACTATTTTATTAGCACGGATAGAATCGATTCAGAATGGGAATTTAATATTAAAATGATTCAGGTATTATTTTATGTACATTATCAAAATTGGTATAGGGAATATTGACTTAGAGAAATTTGACTTCTGCTGAGCAGCATTGAATGTTGGCCATTAACAAACTACTTGGGAATAAATTTTTAGTATATGGACATACTTATTTTAAGGTGTCCATATTAATGTTTAGAATAATGGTAATATCTATATGAAGTAATTTTCTATTTTTATATCATGAATATTAGAGTAATGAATTTAAGGAGACTCTTCTACAATCTCAACTTTTACATAATATCAAGAGTTATATTTCTAGTATCTATTGGTTTTAAAAAAGTGAAGTTCTATGAATTCAGAACTATTTTAAAGTCAAATTTGCACACTTATTAGCTCAGAGAGAAAGCATTTGTTTTGGTAACTACCATGCTTGGCATTCATTTGGATTCATGAGTATGTTTCAATAACTGTGGTCTACCACTAAATCTACAGAATGTGTGTTAAAACTGTATACTGCATTTGGAAAAGGAGGGAGTCATAAAACTTCTTAATTAGTTAATTAGTTGCTGGCTGGTGAAGTTACCTTTCCATTTGATATTAGGGAGATGAAGATGAAGACATTGATGGAGATGTCAATAAATACAAGAAAGGACGGAAGAAAGCAGCTTATGCTGGAGGCTTGGTATTGGACCCTAAAGTTGGTAAGGCTGAGCAGTGGGCTGGCTTGCCCTGGTGTTAAGGAATTTCCTTATGCAGAGTGAGGCTTGAGAAACTAAAAGACATGAATTATATTTTGTAGGTTTTCAAATAGGTCTCATAATAACATTATTTTATATTGGACAGCAAAATTAAAGAAAGTATAGACAGTAACCACCAAATTGAACTTTAATAGGAGAATAGCTTTTCCCTGTTCTGAATAGTAAAGATGTTTTGTGGTACACAGAGTAGAAAGTGTCTTTTTTTAGCATCTTAATCATTTTTCAGTATACAGATGTGTGGTGTTAGGTATATTCACATTGTTGTGCAGGGATTAATGTGAATTTTATCAAGTAACTTAAACTCTGAGTAGGAGACATTTAAAATTATTAGCTGTAGTAAAACAGATCAGGAGTACAGTTGTCCTTCAGTGTTAGATCAATCTGGGCTTGAATTCTGGCTGTGGATCTTGGGCTTCCTGTTGAACCTCTGAAAACCTCAGTTTTCTCTTCTGTAAAATGGAGATAAGAATAATATCTGTCACGCAGACATTTAAGGAATAAAAGTGATTGTTTAGTATAGTGCCCAACACAGAGTAAGCTTTTAATATGTTTGCTGTTGTTATTATTGTCTTATTAATGGACATTTACTTTTATTCAGTTTCTTCTTAAGGTGAAGAAAACTCTTTGTAAGTGTCCTAGAGAAATATAGTAGCTTTCTGTTCACCCTTTGCAAGTAAAAAGGGGTGGATCGTTCCACTACTGACATGTATACATCTCTTGTGTGATTTTAGTACAGTTTGTGTACAGGTAAGTGGGCTGCTCATTTTATTCTTTGAAGGTATGATTGTAAAAAATATATATAACCACTCATTGTAGAGATCACTAAATATTTTTTGGGTGGAGATGGGAGGGCATGCTTGCTCGAGGGAGAATTTAACAACATTTAAAAAAAATAAATATGACACCTGTCAAAGTAATTGATATGGGGAGGTGTTTGCCTATCATAATGGTGTACGTTGGGAACTTCTGGGGAAAGGGCTGGTTGTAGCTGGATTCAAGGTGAGAGAGGACCTCTTTTGTGAACTGAGTTTTCACTCTAGTCCAAGTCATTTTTATAGCATGGTAGTAGACTCTTTTTTTCCTTTTGTCTACCTCAC
The DNA here is from genome assembly GCF_963259705.1 of Myotis daubentonii. NCBI lineage: Eukaryota > Metazoa > Chordata > Mammalia > Chiroptera > Vespertilionidae > Myotis > Myotis daubentonii. The sequence continues at coordinate 123,999,320 of NC_081861.1, read as the reverse complement.
AGCTCTGGATAGTATATTGTTTCTAATATACTTCAGATTATAGTACTTCTAATGTGATCTTTTGACAGATCTACTTTTTGAAAAGACTTTGTAATGTGCCTTTTATATTGCAGGTTTTTATGATAAGTTCATTTTGCTTCTGGACTTCAACAGTTTATATCCTTCCATCATTCAGGAATTCAACATTTGCTTTACAACAGTGCAAAGAGTTGCTTCAGAGACACAAAAGGTTACAGAGGTTTGTGTTCAACTGGGGGGCTCTTGAAATTGAGATTAAAAGTAGTACTTAAAGAAGAGAACCAAAATATTTAGCTTTCCCTCTTAAAAGGTACATTATATCCTTTTTAGTGGTCAGAAAAATGGGAGGGTTGTATAGGAGGAAACTCAGACTGGTTTTGTGTCTTTTTTATTTAACAGCTTTATTGCGATGTAATTCACATACCATATACAATTTAGTCATTTAAAGTCTAAATTTAATGGTTGTTAGTGTATTCACAGATTTATAACTTTCACCATAGTTAATATTAGGACATTTTCATTACTCTTCAAAGAAACCCCCTAACTTTTACTTGTAACTTCCCTTAATACCTCCACCTCTCCCAGGTCTAGGCAAACACTACTCTTTCTGCTTCTATAGATTTGTGTATTTTTGACATTTCATATAAATGGAATCACATGTGACCTGTGTCTAACTTATTTCACTTAGCATACTGTTTTCAGGATTCATTCATATTGTAGCATGTATTAGTACTTCATTCCTTCTTATTACTGAATATTTAATTGTATGGAAGTATATCACATTTTGTTTGTTTTAGAGCAGCCGTGGGCAAACTACGGCCCGTGGACCGAATCCGGCCCGTTTGAAATGAATAAAACTAAAAAAAAAAAAGACCGTACCCTTTTATGTAATGATGTTTACTTTGAATTTATATTAGTTCACACAAACACTCCATCCATGCTTTGTTCCGGCCCTCCAGTCCAGTTTAAGAACCCATTGTGGCCCTCGAGTCAAAAAGTTTGCCCACCCCTGTTTTAGAGTCATCTCAATTTATGCAAAATGGCTGCTGGGATTTTGATAGGAATTGTATTGGATCTGTAGATCAGTTTGGGGAGTATTGTCTTAAGAATGTTAAATCTTCCATTTATTTAGGTATGTAATTTCTTTCAATGATGTTTTCTAGTTTTCAGTGTATAAGTCTTGCACTTATTAAAATTAAATTTATTCGTAAGTATTTTATCCTTTTTGATACTATTATAAATGAAATTGTTTTCTTAATTTCAAGATTTGTTCATTGCTAATATATAGAAAAATAACTGCTGCACTCATGTATTAGTTCTAATAGTTTTGTGGATTCCATAGGATTTTTTTGTATATACGATCATGTCATCTGTGAATAAAGATCATTTAATTCTTTCCTATTTGGATGCCTTATATTTCTTTTCCTTGCCTAATTCCCCTAACTAGGACCTCCAGTACAATGTTAAATAGAAGTGCAAGAGCAGACACCCATGTCTTGTTCCTGATCTTTGGTGACAGCATCTAATCTTTCATCATTAAGTATAATGTTAGCCGTAGGTTTCCCATAGATGTCCTTTACAAGGTTGAGGAAGCTCCCTTCTGTTCCTAGTTCATTCTAGTTTATTGAGTGTTTTATCACAAAAGGGTATTGTACCAACCTGCATTTCTGGGATAAGTCCCACTTGTTCTTGGCGTATAATCTTGTTTTATGTGTTGCTGGATTCGACTTACTAGTATTTTGTTGAGGAGTTTTTGTCTGGATTCATAAGGGCTGTTGGTGTGTAGTCTTTTCTTAAGTTTTTGGTTTTGGTATTAGGTTAATACTGGCCTGTTAGAATGGGTTGGGAAGTAATACCTCCTTTTCTGTATTTTGGACTTGTCTGTGAGGGATTTGTGTTAATTATTTAAATATTTGCTAGAATTCACTAGTGAAAATTATCCGGTCTTAAACCCCCCCCCCCTTTTTTTAAATTACTAATTCAGTCTATTGTTACAGGTCTTTTCAGATTTTCTATTTTCCCTTCAGTCAGTTTCAGTTGTTTGTGTCTTTCTAGGAATTTGTCCATTTAACGTAGGTTATCTAATTTATTGGCATAAAATTGTTTATAGTATTCTTTTAAAATCATTGCTATTTATTTAAGTTCAGTAGGGATGTTCCCTCTTTTATTTCTGATTTTTAGTAATTTGACTGTTCTTTTTTTCTTTGTCAATATAGCCAAAGTTTGTTAATTTTATTGGTCTTTTCAAAGAAGCACCTCTGGTTTCCCTGATTTTTCTGTTGCTTTTTTTATTCTCTATTTCATTCATTTCTGCTGTAATCTTTATTCTTTTATCTGCTTTCTTTGGTTTAGTTTGCCCTTTGTCTAGTGCAGCCGTGGGCAAACTACGGCCCGGGCCGGCCCGCTTGAAATGAATAAAACTAAAAAAAAAAAGACCGTACCCTTTTATGTAATGATGTTTACTTTGAATTTTTATTAGTTCACACAAACACTCCATCCATGCTTTTGTTCTGGCCCTCCGGTCCAGTTTAAGAACCCATTGTGGCCCTCGAGTCAAAAAGTTTGCCCACCCCTGGTCTAGTGTCTTATGGTGGAAGTTCAAGTTATAGATTTCAGACTGTCTCTTGTAATATAAATATACACAGTTATAAATTTTCCTACAAGCACTGCTTTAGCTTCATCTATGAGTTTTGTTATATCACATTTGCCTTTTCATAGTCAGTCCCATTTCCCCTATGTCTACCATTGATCTGACTTCTATCACCATAGAAGTGCTTGTTCTAGAATTCATGTAAATAGAGTGATACAGTATGTACTCTTTTGTGTCTGGATTTTTTGTTCAACATAATGTTTTTGAGCTTCATCCAGTGGTTATTTCCTTTATACTGCTGAGGAATTATTCCATATTTTATTCTCCTGAGATTAGCATTGGATTGACTTCAGTTTTTGGCTATTGGTAATAAAGCTGCTGTGAATATTCTTATATGGATCTTTTTGTGGATTTGTGCTTTCAGTTTTGGTGGGGTCAATACTTATGGAGTGAATTTGCTGTTTGTTGGGGGAGTATATGTTTAATTTGATAAGAACCTGTCATACTGTTTTCCTAAGCAGTTGTACCATTTTACACTCCTACCAGCTACGTATGCGAGTTGTTCCCCATCTTCATCAACACGTGTTATTTTCAATCTTATAAATTTTGTCTATGCAAGCGTTGCCTAATGATTTTACTCACTAAATAGCCCTTTTAAAATAATCTTTTTTTAATTCTCTCACATGGATTTTAATCTAACCAGTGATCCTTCAGTCAACAGTTTTATATAGGGCTTAATAATTTATTAACTTTCAGTAGGGAAATTGGTTAGATTAGATTCTCCAGCAGTAAAAGATATAAATTAACATACTACCTTGTATGTTGTTTTTCTCTGCTTCTTTGTACATGTGGCAGATGTCTATTTGCCCTCTAGCTCCTGAACTTAGATTTCTTTTTAGTTCCATCCACATGCTTGGGAGCTGTTTCTCAGTCCCTGTTCCATCTTCCCAGAAGAGAGAATCTTGTAGGCTTGCCTCGCCCTCTTGGTCCCATCAGTTGTGACCACAGGAGTGGGTTCAGTGTACAAACATGGGTACTAAGAATGGGCTTTCCTATGGGACTAGAGGATAATTTTACAGAGAAGGTATTAGGTAGACATCCCCAAAAGGTAGTAGCTGCATTTCCTGCAACTGTGTCAGCATTGTGATAATTTTCATTATCTAGCACTCTTCTCCCTACTCCATTTTATTCGAATTTTCCATTTTGGATATTGGATATATGATGGAATCATTTCAGAGTTAAAAGGGAACTTAGAGGTAATCTACAAAATACTATACATGTAGCAATTTATAGGTTCTCATTTTCCTGTACAGTCAGTCATTTGGTCTTCAGAACAGCTAGTGCCACACTGGTAGTGGCAGTAGAGCCGGTCGTGGATTATGAATTTCCTGACTCTAAATCCTTTCAGTTTAGTTTTTATCTGACCGCCATAGATTGGAATATATACCAAGATCTCTTTAATAGGTTTCTTACCATCTTTTGCTATATTGGAAAGCAATAAGTCCCTGCTACTATTGTAAGATTGTTCATTGGAAGATACTGATCTTTATAAAATTAGATACTTTGTAAAAGCTGGGTTATCAAGTGGCATCGACTTGACATACTTTAAGCCAAGAGGTTTATTTTTAATTCTGAATCTTTGAAAGGGCAAATTTGCCTGGCTTTTCTTTGCAGTCTATTAACGGAATTAATGGAAGTCTGAGAGAAATGGTTTAATGCTTTCCCTGCTTTTTTTGCTATAAATTATAATATAAGAAGACTACTGGTTGCTTTTCTAGAATGTTGCTATTCTTTTACTGATTGCAAAGCAATTTATAGATAAAAGGTACTACATATATTCTAAGGAATATATACAGGGTGGGAAAAAGTAGGCTTACAGGTCATATGGAAAATAATACAGTAATTAATACAAGAGTAAACTGTGTTTCTCGTACTCACTACTGTAAAACTACTTTTGACCACCCATGTATGTATTAATTTTTAGTAATGTCATGACCTATTTAAATATGCGTTCCAAATTCTTGAAAGAAATTTGCTGATTTAGTATTTAGACTTTTATTTTTGTGTCTAAAACATTTATAGTATTTGCTATGATTTTCCATAGTTTTAAAAATTTTATAACATTTTGTTTGGTAGTATACATGACTTAAAACAGTAGTTTCATTGCTTTTTTTTTTTTAATCCTAGGAATCTCTCTTACTGTTTTATTTTAAAAACAATTTCCCCAAATTTGTTTCTCCCCAATCTTGTTGAAGAAAGGAGAGGAGCATGTGTAAAAATTCACCTCTTTAAAGATATCTACTGTATCAATGTCTAGAGGGGTGGGAGGTACTGGGCAGTATTGACTTGTTCTGCTGCAACCCTCTCAGCTCTTTCTTTACCACCCATGCATTATTGACCCTTACTGTACAATATAAGAAAGTACTTTTTCCACATGTGATCAGGGGGTAAAGCTCCCACAAAATGTTTTAGAAATTTATTTAATGAAAGTTGATTTGTCTGAAATTTCTGTTGTGTGTTCATCAGGATGAAGAACAAGAACAGATCCCCGAGCTGCCAGATCGAAGCTTAGAAATGGGCATTTTGCCCAGAGAGATCCGGAAACTGGTAGAGCGGAGAAAACAAGTCAAACAGCTAATGAAGCAGCAAGATTTAAATCCAGACCTTGTTCTTCAGGTATAACTTTTCAACTAAGAGACATCTGAGTGACAGTCTGAGCTTTTAGAAATTGATTATCTGAGAGTGATTTAAACATGATGCTATGGGCAAATGCCTGTTCCTATTTTACATTTGTGGGTAGGAAACCATTCAAAAAACCACTAGAGTGCCTCAAAATGGAAGGTACTTCTATCTGCAAAGCTGTATCGGGGGAAGATCCTTCTGACTTCAGTTTTGGGGTCTCTGAGAGGACAGGTTGGATGTGTTAAGAACTCTTCTTTTTTTTTCAGGGATATTGAGGGTTTCTCCCCACTGGTCACTTAGAAAGACATCTAATGTAATGCTTAAGCATTTGCCAATATTATTGTTTGTCTTTTGTTCTTGTGTGGCCTGCAGTATGACATTCGACAGAAGGCTTTGAAGCTCACAGCAAACAGTATGTACGGCTGCCTGGGATTTTGCTACAGCAGATTTTACGCCAAACCACTGGCTGCTTTGGTGACATACAAAGGAAGGGAGGTAAATAGTGTAATATCACATCTCTAAAAAGGAGAGTTTTTTTTAATCTTCTTTTGACTTTAAGAGTATTTTTAACCATACAATAATGTGGGAGAACCAGCTTGTTACCTAGTTATACAGCTTCAAGTATCCCCTTTTCAGGACAAAATTGAGAGAGATGGGCTTTTAGGTAAGGATCCATTCATTCATCTATTAAGTGTGTGTGTGTGTGTGTGTGTGTGTGTGTGTGTGTGTGTATTTATTGAATGTCTACTATGTGCCAGACATTGTTCTAGGCACTGGAGTAGAGTGTCGAGCAAGATATAAAAGGTCCCTACATCCTGAGGCTCACATTCAACCAGGGCAGGGGGTGTTAAGGGGCATGTGGTGGGGACTTTGATGGGGAGAGGATAGTTTGGGAAAACAGACTGTATATAAGTGAATGAATAAATACAAAAATGACTAAGAGACTGTGATAGAAGTAAATGCTGTGCAGGTAATAAAATAAGGTGGCTGTTAAGATGGCTAGTTTAGATTGATTAGGGACGGCTTCTTTAGCAGGTAACAGGAATGAGGCCTAAGTGACCTAAGGGAGCTAGTTTTTTTCTGGCGTGTTAGCTCAGCGTGTAGGGGAAAGGAAGAGATCAAGGAGGATGCCTTCGTTTTTGTCTTCTAGCTGGTTAGCTAGTGGACCCAATTCCTAAAATGGAGAAATCCTGGGGAGAGGGATTAAGAGTTCTGTCTTGGCTGTGTTACCTTTGAGATTTATAAAGATCTCTAGGCATATTAAGTAAGTAGTCAGTTGGATATAGAATTCCACCATTCCAGGAATATATCAAGACTCAAGTTATAGATTGAGAGTTATTGGCTTTATTTTATTTTTTGAATTTATTGGGATGACATTGGTTTGCAAAACCTACAGGTTTCAAGTGTACAACTCAATAAAACATGAGCTGTACACTGTATTGTGCGCCCATAGCCTCAAGCAAAGTCTTTTTCTGTCCCCATTTTTCCCCTCCTTGCCCATCACCCCCTAGCCCCCACCCCCCTTTCCCTCTGGCTATCACCACACTGTTGTCTGCGTCTCTGTGTTATATACACATATGTTTTTTTGTTTTTGTTTTTGCTTAATCCCTTCACTTTTCATCCAGTCTCCCAACCCCCATCCCCTCTGGCAGAGATTTATTGGCTTTAGAAAGATGGGCCAGATAACAAAGAGATTTGAGGTACTTTCACTTTGTAGAAACTATAAGCTCCATCTGCGTTAGCACTGAGTGAATGGGTTTTTCTTTATTTTCAAAAGAATAGTTACATTAAGTATTAATTCCTTTTAACTATAGTAAACTATTGATTCCAGTCAGTGAATTTAAGACTATCAGTGTTAAGAAGGTACTTAGTTGCTATGGACAGAAGGCTTGTGTTGGGATTCTGGAATCAGAATACTCTAGAGTAGGGGTTGGAAAACTACAGCCCATGGCCCAAATCCAGCTTGCCATCTAATTTTGTGAGGTTTTATTGGATGAGCCATGCTCATTCGTTTATGTATTGTCTATGGCTGCTTTTGTGTTACATCAGCAGAGTTGAGTAGTCAAGATAGAGACTTACAATGCCCACAAAGCCAAAGATATTTACTTTCTGGCTCCTTTTTATTTTTATTTTTTGTTAACCTCACCTGAGGATATTTTTTTCCATTGATTTTTAGAGAAAGTGGAAGGGAGGAAGGGAGGAGAGAGAGAGAAAGAAAGAGAGAGAAACATTAATGTGAGAGATACATCGATTGGTTGTCTCCCACACTCACCCCTATCAAACCTGCAACCTAGGTACCTGCCCTTGACCGTACCCTTGACTGGGAATTGAACCTGTGACCTTTGGGTGCACTGGCCGATGTTCTATCCTATCCACTGAGCCCTCTGGCCCTTTTCAGAAAAAAAAAGTTTGCCTACCTTGCTTCAGAGTCTAGACCAGCACTGTTCAATAGAACTTTGAGTTGATAAAAATGTTCTCCATCTGCACTATGCAATGCAATAGTTGCCAGCCACAGTGGCTAGTGAGCACTTACCTTCGGCTAGTGCCACCTAGCTGAAGAACTGGATTTTGAGTTTTATTTCATTATAATTATAATAAATTTAACTTTAAATAGCCACATGTGCCAGTGGCTGTTATGGTGGGTAGCACAGATCTAGATGGTATGAAACAAACAGGATGTTCAGGGCTGCTTTGTGTTGACAGTCCTATATCAGAGACTTGGCTTAGGGCCCAGGGAGGAAGGGCAAAACATGTATTGGACACCAGCAACATGTGAGTTTTTGGATGCATTATTTCATTAAAACCCACAAGAATCCATTGAATACAGATAATAATGTTTCCATTTTGCAGATGAGAAAGATCAACTTAAAGAGGTGCAGCCTAATAAGTAACTATTTTGAATTGGAATCTCTATCTTCCTGACTGTAAGGCTTTTATGTCATTAGGGTTGTCTGCCCCATCTCAGGGTGTCTTTCATAACTGTGCTTCTGCTTTATATTCTACCTCTTATTCCTGGAAGATCATCTTTTTTGGTACTCATTTCAAGACACGGGTCTTTTTTACATGAGAAGATATAAGTGGTTTAGGGGCTAGTTGAAGTGAAGGAAGGATGTTTCAATTTCTTAGGCTAAGTTTATTTTAAAATTATTTAAATTTTATTTTTGTATATGTATCCAGTGGCTTCTGCTAGAATACAATCTTATTTTTGTATTAGGAAATGCACTGACTATGCCCCAACTGGGTGATAATACATGGGTTGAGTATTGAGATTGGATCAAGGTTACTCTTAAGTTTCTCACAAGAGGCAATAGTTGACAATTTACTCCCTTGGAGAGTGCCTCTTGCTGGTGGGAAATCCCTGTTGTTACATTTTCTGCATTGGATCAGAAATCCACAAGCTTAAAAGGGCACTGTTGATAATGATAAGCCCCAAATTTGTCCAGTGATCTATCCCGCTCCCTTAATCCACTGTACTTTAAGGGCAGTATTTTCATTTAGGTGTATTTTTAATAGGGAGTTTAAACTCAGTTTTTATTTTTCTGTTGTATAAAATATAACAATAACAAATCTTAATAAATAAACTATAAACCTGCTTTCCCCACTGAAAAAACAAAGAATTTCAGATAAATCTTGAAATAAGTATATGTGATTTAAATTCTTGGTTTCTACTTTCCTCTTTTCTCTTTTCCCTTTGCTCCTTCCCACAAATAATAAAAACTGGAAAGTGGACCTTTAAAGTAATATGAGGTTAATGAAAAATGATAGTGATATAGTTGCTCTCTGGAAATCTTATTCTAGAAGAAGATTCAAAGCAACTTACAGAGATTACTTCCTGATTGTTACAACGTTGGTGATAATTATCAGCACTGGCAGAATGAAATATTCTAGGTCAGCGGTTCTCAACCTGTGGGTTGCGACCCCTTTGGGGGTTGAATGACCCTTTCACAGGGGTCGCCTAAGACCATCAGAAAACACATATATAATTACATATTGTTTTTGTGATTAATCACTATGCTTTAATTATGTTCAGTTTGTAACAATGAAATTGGGGGTCACCACAACATGAGGAACTATATTAAAGGGTAGCGGCATTAGGAAGATTGAGAACCACTGCTCTAGGTGATAATCTGTCTTTGGGTTTACTAGCATTTTCTGTATATGCTATTAGGCCTTTGTGAGTTCAAGCATTTCTTGATTATTAGAGAAGTAGGGAGAGTGATGTGTAAAATGAGAGTCAGTTTGCTGAGATTTTGGAATGCCTTGTAATTTTTTCAAACTGGTCTTTTTTGTAATAAGATAGAGGGACAAAACTAATATAGTAACTTAAAGAGCCTATAAGTTGTTTCCTTTTAAAGTCCCGGTAGGATAAATTAGATTAAGGTTCAAGTGGAAATTAATGAGAGTGACACCTGGTAGCATGTCATCTGAAAAGATTATAAAATTTTGCATTTGAATATGGATTAACACACAGTCTGTGGAGGCCTTGAAATGTCACTCCCTTTTTATTTTTAATCTATTTGGTGTGTGCTTAGTTTTGTCAGAATCATGCAGCTTTGGCTCTGGTGACCTAATAATTTCTGTAATCAAATGTATTATGGCTGCTAGAGTATTAGGAGTAATTACTGATTGTACTCTTAAAAACAGGTTTATAATAAAAATGCTAACAGTTGTGTCAAATGGACATCAATATTGTCTTTTCCCAAGTGTGATATTTCACACTTTAAACTCTTCTATGATTTTTAATTGCTTGGTGGTAGAGGATTTAGTTAATGGTTAAGGAATTGTGTGAGGGACCTCACAGCATTCAAGTTATTTAAAGAAAGAAAGAAAGAAAGAAATTGAGGTTTCCAGAGAAGTAATATAGAAACTTAGTTTACAGACACTCAAAAGTTAATCTCTGTAAATACCATCTGTATTTATGTGTATTCTCAGTGTGTGTATAGAAAGACAAAGCACTAAGTGGACATACTGTATATACATATATTTTATTTATTTATTTTTCTTTCTTTCTGTATTGATCATAACCAATGGACACAGACACCAGGGGGTGGGGGGCATTGGGGGGATAAGGACACATATGTAATACTTAATCAATAAAGTGGACATACATTTTGAACCTAGAAAACCGACTCAGTTGTCAAGTGACTGGTGTGGTAATTGAAGTGATTGTTCACTAGATGGCGATAGACACCCTGAGATCATTAATCAATTAAGGGCTTTATTCTGTGAACAATAGTGAAGACCATTTAGTGACACAAATCAGTCCCAAATTTTCGACTTTTATTAATTTTGAAACTGTTAATAAAGCTTGTCACTGAACCAGAGGATTGTGATAGTCTAATCTATTTAGTGTTATACAAAATGGTTTTTGAATCCTAAGTTTTATTGGTAAGAACAGTCATTTAATGTATCATAGCAAGCTAATTCTTCTGTCAAATAGCTAAATTTACACTTCTGGCCATGGGGCTGCAATACATGACTCCTTTAGTTACAGTATCAGTGTAAAGAGAATTGAAAAGATTTATTTTTAAAATCTTCACCTGAGGATATGTTTTTATTGATTTGAAGGAGAGAGGAAGAGGGAGAGAGGGAGAGAGAGAGAGAGAGAGAGAGAGAGAGAGAGAGAGAGAGAGAGAGAGAGAGAGAGAGAAACATGGATTTGAGCGAGAAGCGTTGATCGGTTGCCTCCTATAAGTGCCCTAACTGGAGATTAAACCCGCAACCTTTTTTAGTGGTACTGAACGACGTTCCAACCAACTAAGCCACCAGGCCAGGGCAAAATGATTTTGATATATAATTGTGCCTCTTTGAATTTGTTGGGGTTTTCTGAGGAATTTTAAACTTACTCTATACTTGCAAGCATACTTATTGCATAATCCTTAGTGTAATGGTAATATTTGTCTTTATGGAATAATGAGTACTTATTGATGTTGGTTTTGTTTTATTTCTGCACTCTGTTATTTCTGTGCCCTTGAGAAAATGACTTTTAGTCTGAAATTTTTTATTTAACAACTGTTAAATAAACGTAGGCTCTAATGTCTGGGTGTAGAGCTCATGCATTTTCATTTTCTCACCCAGTAGGCTGAAATGAGACTTTCGCCAGCCTGCCTGCGAACCAGTTGTAGACTGCCTAGCTTTCAGGTGTGTTCAGAGCTGGAATTTGTACATTTAGAAAACGTATCCAAATCACTGCATGAACACATGGCAGTCTGGGCAAGCCTTCCTGGGAGTCTCTTGGTGATGTGCTAGCACCTGTCAGGAGCCTTTGGGAATGATCCTGGGATGACGTTGGGCGGGGGGGGGGGGGGGGGGCGCGGTTAGCCTTTGTAGGTGTCAGTGGCAAAAAAGACTGAGTGAAGATGGAGAATCTTTTTTTTTTTAAATATATTTTATTGATTTTTTACAGAGAGGAAGGGAGAGGGATAGAAAGTTAGAAACATCAATGAGAGAGAAACATGGATCAACTGCCTCCTACACACTCCCCACTGGGGACGTGCCCGCAACCAAGGCACATGCCCTTGACCGGAATCGAACCCGGGACCCCTGAGTCTGCAGGCCGACGCTCTATCCGCTGAGCCAAACCGGTTAGGGCAAGATGGAGAATCTTATACATAAATGTTAACGATGTCTTTCATCTTTATCTGGAAATAACCCAAATTTTCACTTTTCCAATCTTTTTTCTTTAAAAACCCTTTCCTCCCCACCCTTGCTGATTTCTTTCTTGTCTTCCTCAGAAGTAACTGCTCTCTCGGGGTTGGTTTTGTTTTTTTGCTCATCATTTTTCACTTTTACAATAAATGTGTGCCTATACACGTGGTGCATTAAAAGTTTTTACCATTTCTGTGTTGTGCAATATATTATGTTGCAGTTTGCCAAAAACAAAGAGTAGGGGGAGAACCATATTTTAGGTATATCCATGTTGATACATGTTTAGATTTCATTTATTCATGTTATCTATTTTATAATATATCAGTGAATACATTCAGCACAGCATATTTTTATTCTGCCATTGTCCACATTTTCAGGTTTCCAAGTTTTCACTTGTTTAAGTTTTTTTGCTGTTACTAACAAACAGTGTTGCAGTAGACAGTGCCACACATGTAAGAGTTACTGTAGGGTGCCCTAGCCAGCTTGGCTCAGTGGATAAAGCGTCAGCCTGTGGACTGAAGGGTCCCAGGTTCCATTCCGGCCAAGGGCACATGCCTGGGTTGCGGAATCCATCCCCAGTGGGGGTTGTGCAGGAGGCAGCCGATCAATGATTCTCACTCATCATTGATGTTTCTATCTCTCTCTCCTTCTCCCTCTCTCTCTGAAATCAATAAAGAAATATATTTTGAAAAAAAAAAGAGTTACTGTAGGGTGTTACTAGGCATAGAGTTATTAGCACATCCACAAGAAATATTTGATGTTCATAAGAGCAATCATTTAATTTATCATAGGAAGCTAAATCTTTCAAATTGCTAAATTCATATCCATGACCATGGGGCTACAATACATGACTCCCTCAGTTACCATATTAGAGGTTAATTTAAAAATAAATCGGAGGAGAGGATATCCAAGGTGGTGGAGTATGTGAAAGCTACACTCACCTCTTCCTATGACCACATCACAATTCCAACTAAATTATAGAAAAATAGGTCAGCAATGATTTTGATGCATAATTTTGTCGTTTTGAATTTATTTTAAATTTATAGAAGAAAAGATTCAACAATTCCACAAGGAAGCAAACAGACCAAATACAATTATATTCCTAACTTATACCCTCTCTAAAAATAATTTCCAGAAGGATTAAAGAATGAGAAAGGCCAAACTCAGCAACTTTTAGAAGAAAATTAGATAGAGAACGTCTATGTCTATGGGGAGAGGGTATATAGCATTTAAGAGATTCTCAAAGGGGACCATGATGCAAAAATGGTAAAGAACTGCTGCTTCTTATAGTCCTTCTTTTGTAGTTTGAGGGGTTTTAAACTTACTCTCTACTTATAAACATACTTATTGCATACCAGTGCTTCGACATTCTTGTTAGCACTTTGTTATTATCAGGATTTTTAATTTTTGCCATTCTCATGAGTGTGAAATGGTATCTCATTGTGATTTTAATTTACATTTCTCTAAGTATCAGTTAAGTTGAGCACCTTTTCATGTGTTTTAACTCTTCAGTTTTTTTATGTGAATTGCTTGTATGCATATATGTTCTGTTTCATTGGGTTGTATGTCTCAGTATTCATACTCAAAATCTAATTCTTTCTTGGTCATTTGTGTTGTAAATATCTTTTAGTCTGTGGCTTATCCTTTAACTTTATTTGAGGATCCTTTATTGTGTAGAAGTTTTTAATTTTAATGCCAAATATTTGATTTTTTCGTCCTTGTGCACTATATGGCTTTTTCCCTTAAGAAATCTTTCCCTCCTCCAATGACATAGACATTCTCTCTTTAATTTTCTTCTAAAAGTTGCAGAATTTGGCCTTTCTCATTCTTTAATCCTTCTGGAAATTATTTTTAGAGAGGGTATAAGTTAGGAATATAATTGTATTTGTCTGTTTGCTTCCATGTGGAGTTGTTGAATCTTTTCTTCTATTCCAGGGGTTGACAAATTATAACCCATGGGCTTACTCCTATCCACCGTCTGTTTTGATTTGTTTTTTTAATACTCACACGAGGATATGGTTCTTTTTCTTCTTAATTTTAGAGAGAGAGGAAGAGAAACATTGATCAGTTGCCTCCCTTACATGTCCCGACGAGATTGAACCCGCAACCTAGGTGTGTGCATGCGTGCCCTGACTGGGAATTGAACCTGCAACCTTTTGGTGTATGGGACGATGCTCCAACCGAGCCACCTGGCCAGGGCTCATCTGCCTGTTTTCTTTTTTTTTCCTTTTTTTTTTTTAAATATATTTTATTGATTTTTTACAGAGAGGAAGGGAGAGAGATAGAGAGTTAGAAACATCGATGAGAGAGAAACATCGATCAGCTGCCTCCTGCACATCTCCCACTGGGGATATGCCCGCAACCCAGGTACATGCCCTTGACCAGAATCGAACCTGGGACCTTTCAGTCCGCAGGCCGACGCTCTATCCACTGAGCCAAACCGGTTTCGGCTGTTTTCTTTTTTAATAAAATTTTATTGGGACACAGCCACACCTGTTTGCATTTGTGCTGTGTTACAATGGCAGAGTTGATTAGTGGCCACAGACAGTGAATAACCTGCAAAGCCTAACATATGTACTTTCTGGTCCTTCACAGAATAAGTTTGTGGACCTCTGGTCTAAAAGAGAGTCATGTATAATAGAAAAGTCACTTTTGTTTCTAACAGCTTTAGTCAAAGTTTGTGAAAAATAGAGGAAATTACACTAAGGGAAGGAAAACATCTTTTGGACATTTAAAAAATATATAGATTTTGATGTTTTAGTTGTTCTTACATTATCATATGAGAACTTCGCACAAGCCAAGTAGAGCCAAAAGAAGTTCTGAGTCCTCTAAAGTTGTATGCAACATTTTCTTTTGTAATTTATTTATACCACATTTTATGTGTCTGTGCATATGTGTACTTTGGGAGGGTGGGGGAGAGGGTATATAGCATTTAAGAGATTCTCAAAGGGGACCATGATGCAAAAATGGTAAAGAACTGCTGCTGCTTATATTCCTTCTTATGTAGTTTGAAGGAAAACTTTAGCCTTAAAAATGTATGCTTTTGTCACATAAAACATGGTAATGTGAAGAATTTTCTGGCCAGACCAGACCCATGGAAACTGTGTGGGTGGTAGGAGGGAAGAGTTCTAATTCTGTCTCCAGACTTTTAATAGCCACCATTAAAACTACTTTTAATTTCAGCTGACCTACTAACATTTTTTTTAGTATGAGAAGAGAATTTCTTTTAAGAATGAAATGTAGGTTTAATATATTTTTGCAGAATATGTATGTTAAAAAAAGCAATATCCTTTTTCAGTGATCACAGATTACTTGTCACTTTTGAAGTTGTTTGTATTATAAAATTCTAATCCAGAGAAACTTTTATCCCCTTTTTATTGTTGTATTTAGGGGATATCTGAGTTCTAAATTCTTTGCAGTTTTTCAAAAACTGCTAACACATACTATTCAGCTTTTTAAGCTCACATCCAGAATTTGTGGTAATTCAGATGAAATGAGTTGAAATTCTTCATAGTACAAAATTTTTCTGACTTTTTCTTTTTTTCTTAATGAGTTATGGTTGACATATAACATTTTATTACTTTCAGGTGTATACATAATGATTTGATATTTGTATGCACTATGAGATAATCATCACAATAATTCTAGTTACCATTCATCACCATACTTCATAGCACAAATTAATAGTTATTTTTGAGCTTAGGTTATTTTCATATATCTTTAAATTTCGTAGAAACTCTTACTTCCAGTCAAGTAAATGATAGCTTAACTGCAGATCATGTATAATGATGAACTTTTACTATTAGCATCTATATTTTCTTGTCCATTTTTCTGTATCCTTTCTGAAAATTGATGAAAGTAATGTTGGTAAATATAAAGATAAGAAGAGGATTCACTAATTTGGAAATACTTCATGGAGGTCAGTCCAAATTATGATAATGTTGACATTCAATAATTCCAGAGAAATGTGATGACAAAAATTTCAAGTATATAGAATAATTTATGCTTTATTAATACAGTGCTGCATCTAGAGAGATAAATAAATGTGTTATACTTAGGCTTTCTTTGAATTACTCTACATACTTGAAAACATTGGTATATTTATTTCAAAATAGTCAGAACTTTAGACTTTTAAAATAATTTCAGAATGACCTTATTCTTCTTTCTTATTAGTTGGAAACTAGCATCTCGAAGATGCCTGGACATCTGCCTCTGTGTGCTCTTTTGGATTTTGGACACTGAAAGCTATAGATTTAGGAGGACATGAGGCAATTAATGTTAGATGTGGGCTGGGTCAAGTTCTGCCGGTGAAAGGAGTTGGGATCTGTGAGCATATGAGAGCACTTTAACGAGATATTTATGTACTTTCTTGTTTATCCATATTTACAGAAGTTTTGGAATGGTTGCCTTATCTTTGTCTTACCTGAACTTTGGGGAATCCAAGGAAAAGCCCATTTGCCCTGATAATGCAAGTTTTTGTCAAGAAGAAGTACCCTACTTCACACACATTGTACCACTGGGTGTTAGTGGCAGGAAGAGGGGTCCTGGGGCTGTGAGCTGGCCTCCCCCATCTTTCAGAATCTTCTTAGTGCTAACCTTGAAACTGCCAAGGTTTATTTTGTTAAGGAAAGTAGAATTTTCTTATTCTCAATCTAAATTACAGCCCTTTTAAAACCCACACATTGGATGTTTTATTACTAGATTTTGGAACGGGTCTACATACACTAATATGAACACTTAAAATTTTCTTCATTAGCAAAAAGAAAAGAAAAGAAAAAAGCCTACAGCTTCAAATTGCTTCATAGGTATTCTTCAGTCTCTACTTCCATTCAGTCTGTCAGGGATCATGTTGCATATGTTTTGGTGTTCCATGTACAACCTAGGCCTGTGCCACGCAGGTGGGTGCTTGTTTGCTGGAACTCCAGGATCACGCTGGACTAGTAGTTTCCACAGGTATAGATGGGTGGGTGTGGAGGAGGTGCATTTTAAAAAGAGGATCTTGATATTTAAGCCCATTTTGAGTTTATGAGAAATGGCCTGAATACTCAGAACAAGAAAAGGATAGTTTGTACAGTTCTACTGGGAACTCTTATTTGGGAAGACAGGTATTTTTGCCTCGATATTTTGCCCATTTAATTACTGAAACCTCTGGGAATGTGGCTGAGGATGAGGAGATAAATCCTATCAGACTGACCTTGTGTCAGCACCGTGAGTCTCTGCCGAGACAGATTAATTACTCTCACTCAAATAACATAAACCAAGTCCTGGAAATCTCTTCCTTTCTTCCCAACCTTCACTAGAATGAGGGACTTTCTGTTAACCTAAACTCATTCCTCTTTCTGCATATGTGAGCACCCTATATAAACCTGTTTTGGTGTATGTTTCTTTTTCACAAGCTGCGTGTTATTTGACAGGTGTTCTAAAGCTCCTTGCTTTGGCAGTGGACCAAGATGACAGAGCAGTAATGATTTTGAAAGTGCCATTCCCTCCTTGTTAAGAGACAAAAAGAAAAGTGTGAATTTACTGACCACTACTCATCAGTGTCATAGAAATTGGCGCAAGTTTTAATTGTCTGGTTCTATGGTTCTATAGTGTGTCTGCATAGGTAATTTCCTGGATGGCACTGTTCTTAAGGAAAGGGGAAAATATCATACAACTTTCTCTTTCCATGTTCTTTCCTCCTCTCTTCACAAATTGCAGACATCGATGGATTGAAGAGAAGGGATCACTAGAAAACCCAAATATTGACCTTTTCTCTGTTTTTTTTTTTTTTTTCCTTTTCTCTGCCAAGGTGATAGATTTGTGGGAGACATGGTCGCACCTGGCAACCTTGCAGATTTCCCTTCCCCCAAATGGATCAGCTGCCTCGGTGTTTGAATTTGATGGTGTACTATGTGTCACCACACTGTCTCCTCATTTTAGCTGTTCTGGGCACATTTATTGCTAATTGGAAGAACCCGCTTTCGGCAGCCTGTGCCGTCTGGTGGCTTGAGCATTCTTTTCACAACAGTACAGTCAGGTCCTTTAAAGACACAGACATCTCAAATTTAAAAATAAAACAAGCTGGTGGGGTTTATTATGGCTCAGGACTGGTTAACTGAGGGAAGACTAATAGAATTAGTGCCTTCTGTTTGTATATCATCCTTTCAGTAGGCTGTGTGAGCCTGTGTCAATTTGCCATATCATAAATACTGTGTTAAATTACAGTGAACTGAGTTTGGTAAGTCGTGGGAGTTTTGGAAGCCGGGGAGAATGGCTTTATGTATGTGTGTATGTGTTAAGAAACTGTTTGATTTTAAGCCAGGGATTCCTGAGCCCTGTAGTCATCGCTTTAGACATCTTATACCTACTTTGAAATTGAGTGCCAGCGTCGGGTTGTACAGCTGTCCTTGTTTCCTTTTATTATTAATTTTTGTGGTTGAATTGGCTTGTGTCCCTTTCAAACTTGAATGTATTAAGAATCTCAAAATGTAAAACTTGTCTTTGAAAATAGATGCCCTCCCTCTTTTAAAAAGCCAAATGAAATAAAACAGAACTGAAGTGAATTTCTACTTGCATTTTTAAAAGAACAACAGAGCATGAGTGATTTCCAGATATGGTTTATATGCTGTATTTGGAATTACTAATTATTCTTTGCAGGTTTGGGGTTAGTTTTCTATTGCCTATTTTTTATTAGCTTTGTTGTTTTACATTTAACAAAAGATTTGTGGTTTTGATACTAGTTATGAGATTTTTTTTTTGTCTTGGATGAGAGTTGAGTGGGGATGGGAATGGAGCAAAGATAGTAGGTTTCTGTCCTAATTTGGAGTGTCAGACATTTGGCTGTATTTATTTCAGGGGCTTTTCACCCCTGCTGACTTAACCAAAGACTATATTTTCAGCCCTGTGCTGGATGGTGGTATGCCTCCCGCAGGCGGGGAGGAATGGGAGTGAGGAGGGGGCACTTGGAGAAAGGAATAAGCTCACAGACTATTAATAATGTGCATTGTTCTTAGGCCACATGTAACATTTCTGTGCTCTGGTCAACAGGATAGGGTGTATGTTCTATTTAAATTGGACCACATGGCATGATATGCTGGACAGCTGATAATTGAATAACAGGAAAAATCCGGGTATTTCTTCTTTAATGGTGTCTTGGCAGGGCAGAAAACAAACAAACTTGTTTTCAGAAGATTGGCTGAGAGCAGGTGAATATATTTAGTTAGGTTACTGATTCTTACCTCATAGCCAGACATTTTTAAAGTAATATTTGCTGAGTATGTACCATGGAGGGAAATGGAGACAAATGACATTGCTTGTGACCTGCAGGCTTGAGATGAAAGCCGTAGGTAACGATTCCAATAAAACTAGAGCTAGAGCTTGGGAGGCCAAACTCGTGATTACTTACTGGTAAGCAAGAGAAAGCATCTTTAGTAGGCAAACAAAACACACAGGAAAGTGTGAGTGTGTGTTGGAGAAAGCTTGGACTGGAAACCCAGGATGCCACGCTCACTCATTTTCTTGTTTGCTTTGTGTGGCTTCAAGCAATGGAATTCTTAAGGAAGAGAATCAGGTGATGCAGCAAGGATGGAGAGACTCAGATGAGGAAGAATACTTCCTCCTGTCCTGTGTGTGTGGCATAAGGGGTGGTGATGCTGTTCACCACAGCTAAAACTGGAGTGGTTCTGGAGCATGTCTTTGTGTAACTTGTCTAGGGCACTCTCATCTCACTGCCTGTTATAATGGTGAAGGTCGTAGTGTTTGCCATAAGCACAGTAAACAAATAGGTCCAGAAAACGTATTCAGTAATCTTTGCTCGATGAGCAGACGGTAGTGGTCATTTAAAACAAATGAAGGGGATAAAAACTCCCCTAACTTTTATTTACCAATCAGATTGCAAAGGAAAAAAATAGCCTATTTTTAGACTGAGGCTCCAATTATGCTAAGCCTTGAAGATAATGAAACAGCCTGACACAAAAGAGTGTGGTGACGCAAGTTTGTGTGGTGAAATTCCAAGACATTCACTGACTTTTTAGGATTCTGCAGAGTGAATATTAAGCTGCTAAAGTGTTTGTTGCCCGGAAACAGTGCTTTATTCTTTTATATGCAGTGTAATGAAGTGAACCTGTGTAATTTGTTTATTGCAAGGAAAAAGGAGAATTCGCACATATCATCTATCCCTGCAACCTATCTTTGGCTTCTCGTGTGTCCCTTTTTAAAATATATATATTTTTATTGATTTCAGAGAGGAAGGGAGAGGGAGAGAGAGATGGAAACATCAATGATGAAAGAGAATCATCAATCAGGTGCCTCCTGACACTTTCCACTAGGGATCGAGCCTGCAACCCGGGCATGTGCTTTGCCTGACTGGGAATCAAACCATGACCTCCTGGTTCATAGGTCGACATTCAAACACTGAACCACACCGTCTGGGCTTGTGCGTCCCTTGTATTTGCTGAAGCCTCTAAGTTATGTTATTTCTAACACTGCATATTACCTATTGTTAGTCACTCTAATTTTTCTTCATGTTGTACAATATGAGGGTTTCCAGTTTTTGAAATAATTTTATGTAGTAGATTTGGCAGAATTTGGAGGCTTTTTTTTTTTTTAATCCTACCACTCTTCATTCTGTGCAAGAATTACCCTTAGCTTTTCTACTCCTGTTCTTTCTTAATCATGTCAGGTGACATCTTTCCTCGGAACTAATTAGTTTGGGGGATTTAAGTGAAATGTGTGTTGGTTGGCATAGGGCTCCATTGGCTGGGTTAATGGATGTTGGCTATTGGTGCTCTCCAGTCTCATGTTGCCTTTCCATTTACAGGTTTAGTAATGGGCTTCTGGGTTTTCTGCCGCCGGTAGTTGTTTTACTGAAAATGAAAATGGGGTGCCCAGTGTTCATGTGATGGAAAGGATCAAGTTTCCTTCCAAGGCAGCGTGTTTTCTTACTCTCTGAATTGGGCTATCCAGCTATAACTTGGGTCTTAAAGTATCTAGTTCCTGGAGTCAGGAGCTCTACCATCTTCCATTTAGCCTCCAAGTTTTCTTTGTCAAAGTGGTTGCTGGAAGAACTAAATGTGGGAAGGCAGAAGGAAAGACCTATTGAACCCGAAGCCAAAGTTGCAAGCTTCTGGTATTGGTGGTTTATGGAAGGATTTGATGAAGAGGTGAGGGATTGGGTTGTGAAGGAGGTAAAAGAGATCCTCATGAGGTTCAGGCTGAAGTGTATTGGCATGACTTGCAGAATAACTGAAAACATAAATCAGCAATCAGGTGATTGATAAAGGCAGCCTGGTTGGATGAATTGGCAGCTAGGAAATGTCTCTGGATGGATGTCAACTATCACATACAGTACTTACTCTATTTCATTTAATGTCCTGCAACCTTGCTGATAGGGGATATTATCTCTGTTTACACATGAAGAAAAAGTCTCGAACGGCTTAAGTAAGTCACCAAGGTCTCTTTACTTGTAAATGGCTAAAATGAATATGACTTCTTACATCCGTGCCTCTCCTCTGAAATACCGGAAACACAGAGACCAACAGTATATATCTTCTAATGCTTGATAAGTAAAATACTGGGTGGTCCAACTGCTGAAAAGGCTGTCACAGCTTTTTTTGTTACTATACTTCAATATAGGGCTCTTTCTTAAATTGTAGATGGGCCAAATTCAGTTCAGTTATCTGGCCTACTATGTGCTAGGCACAGTATGAATTCTGGGGATCCCAGGAAGAGTGAAATCTTGGTCACTGTCTTAGTCGTGCGTTGAAAATGGGATGGAGGGAAAGGAAAGACATTGAACTGTAAATGAACTCTGTGCCATATGAATAAGATATATTTAAAGGAGGAGGAAATGGGAATATCACTTGGGGGTTAGAGAATGATGTTAGTGTCAATAGAAGACTTCCTACTGTTGATTCCATTGCTTTTTTGGTCATTGCCAGGATTTTCCAAGACAGGTATGGTATGCTCTTTTTTGCAGAGGTAAAGTCCAAGAGGAACCATATGCTGTTGTAACAAGCTTGGGCCTTTTATTTTCTAGCTAGAGTTTTAAATTCATGAAGGTAACAAAGTTTTTTGTTTATGGTCAATGAAGAATCTTCCATTTCTACAGCCGTTATACTTTCTTTTCTTAACTTGACACTCTCTTCAGTTGCACCTTTCCTCACCCCTTTGTCAGACCAGAGAGGGCAGTGGGGTTTCTAATTGCAGCTCATTGCATAACTGGCACTCATTCTTTTGCCATGGGGCAGTAGGACTTGATATCTTCCCGTGATTAGCTCATAATGATCTTTTGGGAAGGAGTTAGAAAGGGATTAGTTTCTGTTGGATAAAATGATGCCTCCTCACCTTCAACACCAATTTAAAAAAATTATAGATAAATCATTAAGTATAAATAAAAGCCCAAGATAAGAGGGGGAAAAATGATTCAAAAGTTAAGCATTCTTTTATAAATTCTTCCTCCCAGCCAGACGCATTATATCTCAGCCCAGAATGCTGAAGATATTTATAATTCCTAGCACTGCGCCTCATCCTTGATATACGCCTGCTGAAGAGTAAGGCAGTTTTGAATTTACTCTTTTTTTTTTTTTAATATATTTTATTGATTTTTTTCAGAGAGGAAGGGAGAGAGATAGAGAGTTAGAAACATAGATGAGAGAGAAACATCCATCAGCTGCCTCCTGCACATCTCCTACTGGGGATGTGCCCGCAAACCAGGTACATGCCCTTGACCGGAATCGAACCTGGGACCTTTCAGTCCGCAGGCCGACGCTCTATCCACTGAGCCAAACCGGTTTCGGCTTGAATTTACTCTTGGTCATCTCTAAGGAATCCTGGAAAATAGGTGTTCTGGAGTCTGCCATGCTTGGAGACCACCATCTCTTCCTGGAACAGATTGATCTTAGGTTTTATTGCTCACAATAAGATGAGATTGTAGGAGGGTGGTGAGAATCAAAGATCAGTCAGAGTGTTTTGCAGGCTCCCAATTCTCTAGTAAATGCAATATAAGCTGGGACATTGCTCTTGGCCTGATGGTTGGATTCTTTAGCACCTCAAACAGTAAATGGTGACAAACCTTATAGTATTTTTTTTCAGGTCAAAAATAATAGGGTCATCAATTTTGTAATTTGGGATGCAAATTGCATGTACCCATGTCAGGGTTTTTTTGAGGGTTGCAGTCTTAAAGACCAAAGACTGTGTGTTGATTCTGTGTTCTAAATGGTGAACTCTAGAAAATTATAGACTAGTAAGCCGTACAGTACAATTCTAGAAAAAAATTGCTAAGCAGTAGTTTTTTAGCATTTTATGACAATCATCAAGGATCAGTATTGGTTCACCAAGAACAGGCAGTGTTGTAAATTTTGTTTTTCCTTTTAGGCTTAATATCAGGTTGAGCCACATGAAAGTGCTAGTTTTTGAAAGCCAAAAGCAATTGAATATCAAATTCACATGCTTCATTCTAATAGTTTTTATTGTGTCTTTTGTTAATAAAATTAATGCATGTTCATTGTAGCATACAAGAAAATAGAGAAAAATAGAAATAAAACTTACTCATAATCTAACAATTCATTTTTATAAATTTCTTTCCATCTTCCTCTGTGTGATGATCACAAGAATACTATTTTAAAAGAAAATGCTTTAGATTATAGTTCATTTTTATAGACTATCTGGCTATTTAAATACGTTTTTATTGATTTTTTTTATTTTTAGAGAGAAAGGAATGGAGAGGGATAAAGAGATAGAAACAACAATGAGATGTTGTGGCCAAAGGTAAACTGAGTGGGGGTAGGGGGGTGGGTGAAAGGATTAAGGAAAGACAGAGAAGAGAATGAAAGCTGGGTCTCGGTGGGATGCTGCTCCCTGATGAGGAGACAGCGCCAGCACCCACAAGCCGTGTCTTTATTTTATAGCAGATGCCACAAGGCAAAGTAGGGGCGTGATCACGTTGTTTACAGCATTCATGCGCTCAGCAGATTTGCACCTCTGTCACAAAGCTGAGAGGATATTAGTTCTCTCCTACCAGACAGTGGGCTCTTTAAGTGTAGGAGCCCCAGTCCTGGGAGCATTCCTCCTGGAATCAGCTGTATGGCCTTGGAAAAATGACCTAACCTCTCTGTGCCTCAGTTTTCATATCTGTAAAACAAATCAACAGAATATTTACCTCATATGTTTGGAAGATTAAATGAGTTATTAAATGTAAAGCATTGAGAATAGTTCCTGGCCCTTAATAAATGACCAGTAAAGTTTAGCTGCTGTTGTTGTTTATCTTTCTCTCAAATGGTAGATAACATATACTTCTTAAATGAATGAATGTCTGAATCAACATCACAAAGACTTTGTAAGGGAGGTAGAATGGGCCCATACTGCAAACAAAATGTAATTGGTAAGTCTTGCATTTATATTTTATTACTAGAGGCCTGGTGCACAAAAATTTGTGCACTTGGGGGGGGGGGTCCCTCAGCCCGGCCTGTGCCCTCTCGCAGTCTGGGACCCCTCGGGGGATGTCCACTTGCCAGCGGGGAGCAGGCCTAAGGTGCAGTCGGACATCCTTAGTGCTGCTGAGGAGGCGGGAGAGGCTCCCACCACCACTGCTGTGCTGGCAGCCATCAGCCTGGCTTGTGGCTGAGCAGAGTCCCCCTGTGGGAGTGCACTGACCACCAGGAGGCAGCTCCTGCATTGAGCATCTGCCCCCTGGTGGTCAGTGTGTGTTATAGTGACCAGTCATTTCCAGTCGTTCTGCTGTTAGGGTCAGTTTGCATATTACCCTCTTATTATATAGGATATTGGACTGCCATGTAAAGAAAGGTTGAGATTTATACTGGGTAGTTCCAGAAAGGATAGATGTGGTTAATTGACAGAAATTAGCAATAAGGAACTTCCTACCAATTAGCTCTACTAAGCAGTGGAGTTGTCCTTTCAGGTAGTGGAAGAATTCAAACAAAAGCTTTAGACCATTATATAAAAGGAAAGAGAAGCCTTCTTGGAACAGAAGTTAGACTAGATGACCTCTATAGTCGCTTCCAGCTCTAGGCTGTTTCTGTGATTCTGAGTGGAACACACAGGATTACCACAAAACATGCAGTAAGGCCCCATGAGTGCAACTTTGGAAGGACCAAGGCTGCTAATCCGTGCCTGCTCCCGCCTTTCCCTGCTTCAGTTTCTTTCACCTGTTGCATGGCAGCGGCCCATTCCTCAGCTTGATGTGGTCTCACAGCCTAGCTTCGCGTCCCTGGCTGCCCCCTCATCAGCAGCAATGCCTAGGGGATGAACGAATATTTGAAATGAGGGCACATTTTTCATAAATGTACAAGAAAATCAAAAGAAAATTGTTGCTTACAAAGTATATCTCAGAATTGTTTAAAAAACAAGCAGAAGTTTTGTCCATACTGGATGTGCTGTCATCATAGCTTTATAAGTGGGGGAGAGGGCAGACTTCATCTTTCAGAAGCTCTGGGTTTCTTTACTTGCATGGTGTCTCCGGAAGAGGAGTGTCAGTATTCTAACCCCCTGGAAAGGGTCGCTGAGCCCACACTGTTATATATATTCTCTTTGGGCTTACATACCTTAGGCTGAGATGATTTTTCTGGACTCTGATTCCTTGTCCTTAAGTTATTTAAAGGTAGCTTCCAAATAAAGGTAGAAAGCTGACTTGGGAGCCCAAGCAGTTGCTTTCTTTTGTAGGGTTCTTTGCAGAATGATTTCTGACATGTCTTGTCATTGTTTTGTGCTGCTCTCCCCATTTATAATATTTGGAGCATTGGCTTTTTGCCACACTTGTCAAGGATTTATGGGAGTTAATGACATGTAGTATATAAAGTGCTTTGAGATTCTTTCATACAACTTGGTATTATCTTGAAAGCAAGAGGTTTAACTGTTCATTTGTTAGATAACTAGTGAGATTTTAAACAGATGTAATCACACCATGTCTGTTATTTAATGTATTATGTGATATGCACAAACTTCTAGTGCTCAAATTTTACACAAAGTGGCATTTTTTCTTTTCTTTTTTTTCTGTTTATAAAACCCATTTTTAGGGACTGCCTCGGTGAAAATTGGGAGTCAAGGTTCTGATAAAATTCTCCCGTCCATGTTTTTTTATGTTCTGGTTTGTGCTTAGTTTTGCTATCTGGTCATCAACAGCTGAAGTGAAGGACTCAGGACATCACTGTCTTTTGCTGTTGATACCAATGTGTGTTTGCTGATGGGGTTACAGAGGTACCGAGGTCCTTGCTGTGCAGTGTGTGGCCCAAAGGGTTGCTGCTCTGTGTGCCAGGTGGGTTACTATGTTTTTGAGACAGCACCTGTGGAATTTGACAGTGGATATTCTTTTGTAGCTATATTCATTTTACCCCTTTTGAGTAGTATTGGCTTACCAGCCAGAATCTAGAGCATGTAAATGCATTATCAGAGTGATTTGAAAGAGAGATGTACACACAGGGAGTGAACTTTATGGGGATGGTTCTGATGCTTTCAAGGCCTACGTTCTTGTTGCATGTATTTTGAGCTAGAGTGTTAAGCCCGGTGCCTTAAGAAGGCTTTGCTTCTCCTTTTAATCTTTAGAATTTCTAAAACTAACAGCTTTGTAGCCTTCAGTAGGAGGATTGTATGTAGAGCCCAAAGGCCCTTGAAACGCACAAACCATAGAGAGGAATAGATCTGTTTACTCTTGTCCTTGCGTTGTTCTGTGCACAATGTAGAACTCTGCAAAATAATAATAATGAGAACAAAAGAGACCGAATAGCTGGATGATTTTTAAAAAATATTACTAAACATTAGATTTCTAGACTCATCTCATTTAGAGGGAAAGGAACCTTAGTCTAACCACCTTGTTTTATAAATGAAAAAAGAAAAGAAAAGTCCATAGGGTTCCACTGAACCAGAATGAGGATTGATGTAAAACCCAGGGATCTTCCTTTCCAAGTCAAAGCTCGAATGGGTGTCACTATTCTGCTGTCTGCTGCAGAACACTACTGCAGCATTTAGAAAATACTGAATCATAAGAAAACTACTCGATCCCTAAAACTGTGCAATTTCTGAGGTCATAGTCCAAGCAGCTTTTATTATTTGTATTAATTAACTCAGCTGTTCGAGTCTTCTCAGAAAGTATGAGCTGACTATATTTATTTTGTCCACCTTTTACCCAGTTAACAGAATGCTTACTCTCTTATTGCCACTTAAAAGTCATCTGGAAGACTCATGCTGACAATGTAATGCACAGTGAAGGAAGGGGGTAAAGTAGGAAAATATAATTATTGCATGCAAAGTCTTATTAAAGGCTCTTTTTTCTCCTTCCTCTATCTTTTCCCCAACCTCATTGGGTAGATATGATTTGTATAGCTTTTTTTTCCTTTTCTTAAATTGGGTAAGAGCTGCAAAACTATTCAGGAGAAGCTGTAGACTATAGCAAAGCATGTGTAAAGACAGTGGTTTGTGCCTTTTTGAACCTTGCTATAAATCTGTGGATAGCCTGGAGCTTACAAAACTATACTTAAATATTTTCTGTAATATAGGTTGAGGACAGATTTCTGTGTGCTGTTGATGACTGTCAAAACAGCTTCCCTAGAGTGATTGTCACAGAGTGTCAGGCCTCATTTTCTGATGGAGAAACTGCTTTGGTTTATCCTCACACTGTTTTTACATGATTATTTCTTCTTTTTTCAAGTGCTTATGACATTTAATAAATTTGCAGTTGAGAATTGTGGCAGCCAGTAATGTGAGAAAGGGAAATTGGGCACCTGGAAACTATTTAAATATAAACAAATGACAACAGAACTTAACCAGGAATAATATGATTTGAAAATTTTGAATGAAAGTGATTGAGGCTTAAGACAAGCTGAAACTAGGTTCTCTCATTCATGCCTATCTTAACCAAAGTTACTTTTTCTTCAAACACAAGCATCTTTTGTTTAATCCTTGGGAATTTATAATTCATGGGAATTCTTTGTCATTGATGGACAGTATTCTTAGGATTCGGTGCTCATGGTGTGTCTTTTTTTCAGCTATATTTTACTGAATCCCAAGATTTCTCAAAACATATTTTAAAACCTGAACTACTAATAGACAGTCTAATGTACAGTATACTTTATGTCTTTTTTTTCCACTTTTGGCTTCAGCTAAGTTGGGAATCTACCCTGGAACATGAAATACAAAAAAGTTTGACCAAAATAACTTTCTAAGCCTCCTTACTGTATATATATTTAGGAAATAGTCTGCTAATAGGGAAAATGTCTTAGTAAGTTTTGGTTACACCAAAAGCATTTTGAACAATTCACTTTGATATGTGAGGCTAAAATTACTTGAATGCTGAGATTGTATTGTTTTGGAAACAACTTTAATACCCATCATTTTATTTGTGTCATACGTTCTTGTTAAGGTGATGGAAAAGAAATTAGGTAAATATATATTTTAAAGAATAAACTTTTAAAATCTTTAATTTTTAATTAATTAATTAGTTTATTTATTTAGTTCATCCTCACCAGAGGATATTTTTTCCATTGATTTTTAGAGAGAATGGAAAGGAGGGGGTAAGGAGAAGAGAGAGAGAAAGAAACATCGATGTGAAAGAGATCAGTTGCCTCCTGCACGTGCCTTGCCCTTGACTGGGAATCGAACCCCTGACCCTTCAGTGCTCTGGTGACACTCTAACCCAGCCGTGGGCAAACTACGGCCCGCAGGCCGGATCCAGCCCGTTTGAAATGAATAAACCTAAAAAAAAAAAAAAAGACCATACCCTTTTATGTAATGATGTTTACTTTGAATTTATATTAGTTCACACAAACACTCCATCCATGCTTTTGTTCCGGCCCTCCGGTCCAGTTTAAGAACCCATTGTGGCCCTCGAGTCAAAAAGTTTGCCCACCCCTGCTCTAACCAGTGAGCCATGTCAGCCAGGGATTGTTTTTATTTTTAAAAGCTTATTTGTGTTATCTTTTTTACGGTAAAAAACCAAAAATTACCATCCTAACCATTTTTAAGTGTACAGTTCAGCAGCGTTAAGTATATTTACATTGTTGTGAGACAGCTCTCCAGAACTTTTTCATCTTGCAAATCGGAAATTATGCTCATTAAACAGTAACTTCCCTTCCCTCACCCTTGGTGACCACCATTGTACTTTCTGTTTCTGTGAGTTTGACTACTTTAAAAACCTCGTATAAGTGGAATCATACAGTATTTCTCTTTTTGTGACTGTCTTATTTCACTTGTCATTATGTGCTGGGGTCCAACCCCAGCAGGTCCAGGGGTCCCCAAAGGTGTGGACGGAGTCGGCGAAGAAGGAATGACACGGAGACAGCGTTCAGTTGATCAGCAGCCTAGCCAGGATCTCTAGCCAGGATCTCCAGCCAAGTTCTGGTCTGGATCTCCAGCGAAGTTCTGGTTAGGATCTCCAGCCAGGTTCTGTGTCCATGTTCTCTTGCTAGGTTCTCCAGGTTCTCCAGCCAGGTTCAGTCACCAGGTTCTAGTCAGGTTCTCTTGCCAATTTCTGTAGTCAGGTTCAGTCCAGGATCTTTTGCCATGTTCTCTCACTAGGTTCTGTCTCTAGGTTCTGAGGCCAGTTTCTGTCCAGGATCTTTTGCCATGTTCTGTCTCTAGGTTCTGTGTAGGTTCTGGTCTAGGTTCTGTGCCTCTTGGTTCTGTCTTCTAAGTTCTGTGTTGTTACATCTGTATTTATACCAGTTGATTCCAATCCTATCAATCTCTATTCCAAAGGTTAGGGCGTTTCTTATCTCCATTCCAGGGAGTAAAGATTATGTAGCTTAAGCATGATTGTTCGTAGTTAAAGTGATTAATTTCCCTCCTGGCACTTAGTTAAGAGGTTTTATTCCCTCCCTAACTTCAGGGGAAAATCCCTACCTGGGGAAACAACCTTTCTCAGAGAGGTGACCTTGGTTAAAACACATAGTGCCAAGAAGGTGAGCAAACATATTAAGAACAGTATGCCATATATGCCAGGTCCCTTGAAATAGCAAGGATGGACCGGCTCCCGGCAATTATGTCCTCAAGGTTCAGCTGTGTAATAGCATGTGACAGGATTTCCTACCTTTTAAAGGATACATAATATTTCATTATATGTATATATCACTTTTTCTTTATTCATTCATCCATCAATGGATTCTTGGGTTTCTTCCACCTCTTGATTATTGTGTTTATCTTTAACTAGAGGCCCGGTGCATGAAATTTGTGCATGGGTTGGGTCCCTAGGCCTGGCCGGCAATCAGGGCCGATTGGGGCTAGATCAGTCAGGGCTGGCCCAGAGAGGAGGCGACAGTCGCAAGGCAGGGTGCAGAAGGAACGTTCACCAGACGCCGACACCGCCATCTTTGGTGCTCCACCATCTTTGGTGCTCCGCCACCCGCCGCCACTGCAGTGGGCGGGCAGTGGGCCGATTGGGGCCTGCTGGCTGGGAGGAGAAATGGGGCACGGGAGGTTGGCCGTCAACCCTCCTGGGAAAGGGGCTGCATCTGCTGCCACCCACCCCCGGTTCCCTTTTCTAGCCTGGGGGCCCAGGGGAGAGACTGCAGGAGGTTGGCCAGCTGGGGGAGGTTGGCTGTGGGAGCACACTGACCACCAGGGGGCAGCTCCTGCATTGAGCGTCTGCCCCCTGGTGGTCAGTGCATGTCATAGCGACCAGTCATTTTGGTCGCTTAGGTTTTTACATATATAGAAGATTTTATTTGTGTTTTGGGTAGTACATTTTTGCTAGGTTAAAATCTAACACAATTTTTTTTAAATGCTTGTTGATGAGAGAGAGAAATCAAGAAACATCGATTTGTTGTTCCACTTATTTATTCATTGGTTACTTCTTGGAGTATTGGGATGATGCTCTAACCAACTGAGCTACCTGGCTAAGGCCTAAACACACAACTTCTAGTAGATATGAATATGTAACTGAGCATAATAGATGGAAGTATGTAAAATACCTGTGGATTTGAAGATTAAAATGTATATATCTCTTAAAATTATGTAGTATTTATATTGACTTAAATATACCTAAGTATTTTATGAGTATTCTATTTTGGTTATGGACATATGCTTAAAATATTTTTGAAATTGATTACCAACAAATTGACCCTAGAAACTGCAGGTAGTCTTTGAGGTTATGCACTATTGCTTGTTTTTAAATCTATATACATTTTATATATTTATATATATATTTTATATATATATGTTTTATATATTTTTTATTGATTTCAGAGAGAAGGTGAGAGGGAGAGAGATAGAAACATCAATGATGAGAATCATTGATTGGCTGACTCCTGCATGTCCCCTACTGGGGATTGAGCCCCCAACCCAGACATGTGCCCTTCATCAGAATTGAACCCGAGACCCTTCAGCCCTCAGGCCGATGCTCTATCCACTGAGCCAAGCTGGCTAGGGCAAGGTTATGCACTATTAACAAAAGAAGAGTTTATCCCAGGCAAACAGTCTTAAATTTTCTTGAAAGTAAAATAGCCTCTGAGTTTTTCTAAAATGATCATTTACAGTTTTATTGCATGAGTTTTACTGTCAGTTATAAAAACATATATTTGAAGTTTTGTGAAGCATTGTGTAAAAGCCACCTGTTGATACAGGCCCATGGCGATTACCATCTTTTGCAATAGAGTAAGAAGTGGGTATTTGCCTTTTGGAATCTTGGGAAGAGGACTATTCCTCTTGACTAATCCCCATGGAATCATTAAATGTGGAGAGGATGTTGAACTCTTACTTAAGCTTTTTGTTACCATTAATTGCTTCTGTGGGCCAAAGGAAATGAAAGTGTGGGCAGGCAGTCAATTGGCTACTGATGTTAAGAGGAAGTAAAATGTAGGACTGGCTTAATAGTTCAAGGTTGAAAGTACAAACAGTTAACAGTAATTTTATCTGGTCTTGGAAATAGTGTTTGTATACCTGATGTGAATGAGAATTAGCAATGCCAGGTGATAAGGAAAACATTATTTTAATGTTTGTATATGTTTTGGAAATGGGAGAATAATCCTGATTTAAGGAACAAAAAACTAAAGACGTTCCAGGGCTGGTAAGTAAATTTATTTGATGTGATTTTGTTAATAGGATTTTTCCTTTGAGTGGTCAGATATTCTCAACAGTTTCTTTTTATAAAGGTAAGAGCAACTCGGCATCTAAGTTATATTATTTATTTATTCATTTATTTATTTATTTTTGGCATCTAAGTTTTAAATAATACGTTGCTACTTGATTTTGAGGGTCTTCTAAAACATGTTGGATGGCCTGTGCTTATTTTCTGAATTCAAATGCACTAAAATTAATTAATTAGCCCTTAAACAGAGCTGATATTTACCGTCTTTTCTGTGTGCTGGTTATTATCCTAAGCACTTTTCATACATTAGTTTATTTAATCCTCATGGCCATCATGAGATGATTATTCTTGTTTTTGCACAAAAAGGAATGAGCCACAAAGAGGCTAAATAATGTGCTTAAAGTCAGACATCTAGTGATGGAGCTAAGATTTGATCCCAGGCAGTTGACTCTAGGCCCGTATTTATCATTTTAATGACCATGCTATGTGCAGGTTTTTGATATTCAGCACATTCTAGGGTTTGAACAAATATTGATTATAACTGTTGAAATTCTTAGTATGACTGGAGATGCTATAAAAGTTTGCTATAAAAGCCTGATGGGAAGCTATTGCTCTGAAGATGACTGATTTACCTAAACAACTTCAATCCAAGATACTGATTTCTAACCTTGAGGTTAATTTGTCAGTTCTAAAAGAAACTGAAGAATGACCTCAGATAGTCCTTAAGCAGATGATATTGTTTTCTTAGTTTAGTATGGTGATAGAAAGCTTTTGTCCTTTGATGTCATAATTGTAGAAAAATATAACTTAAGAATTGGTCTTGATTCAACCTCCTCATTTTACAAGTTGAGAAAGCAGGTGAAAGAATCTTCTCATAGAGGACGAGTGCCAGAGCTGGGATTGATTAATGCTGTGTGCGAGGCACTGTTTTGGTGCTTTATATATAAATTCATTAACCCTTTAGAACAAACATATGAAGTAGACATTTCTGTATGCCCATTTTACAGATGAGGAAATCAAGGTTATGTAGCCTATCCAAAGTCATGCAGCCAGTAAGTAGTAGTGGAGCTGGGATTTGAATCTGGGCAGTTTGGCTCCAGATTCTGTGCTCTTAACCACCTTACTAATGGTTGTAACATAATGTAATTGCCATCTTTTCTTAAGGGCAAAATAGTTGAAT
Organism: Myotis daubentonii; assembly: GCF_963259705.1. NCBI lineage: Eukaryota > Metazoa > Chordata > Mammalia > Chiroptera > Vespertilionidae > Myotis > Myotis daubentonii. Next base: position 123,966,191 of record NC_081861.1, on the reverse strand, counting down.
ATCAGCCATTTCATGTGGTTTATTCTGATAAATTGAGATCCTTCCACAGCATGTCACCACTTTGCCACAATGAGTATTTGTGGTTATTAGCAATATTTTCTTATGCAGAGATTTTTCCTTGGCCCCAGCCAGCTGGAAAGAGATACTATTATTCTTCTTTCCACATTTGCATGCATCTCCATTGTGCATGTATCTCTTTTCTAACATACTCATTTTTCCATATATATATATGTGTGTGTGTGTGTATATATATATATATATATATATATATATAGAGAGAGAGAGAGAGAGAGAGAGAGAGAGAGAGAGAGACATTGAAAATGAGAGAGAAACATTGATCAGTTGCCTCCCACACACGCCCCAACCAGAGATCAAACCCACAGCCTGGGTATATACCCTGACTGGGAATTGAACCCACCACCTTTCGGTGTATGGGATGGCACTTCAACCATCTGAGATACACCAGCGAGGACCCTAATTGATGTTTTTTTACTTAAATTTTACAAACAGGCAGGATGAGACTGGCAGTGCCTATTCCCATATCATGCTGAATAGAAGTACTGAGAGTGGAAATCCTTGTTCCTGACATTAGGGGGAAAGCATTCAGTCTTGTAACATTAAGTATGTTGTCAGCTATAGGTTTTCTTAGATATCTTTCAAGTTGAAGAAATTTCGAAATTTCTTTCTTGAGAGTTTTTTTTTTTTTGAGTCAGGATTGGATATTGGATTTTTTTCAAATGCCTTATTTTTTGCTGAGATGATCATAGGTGTGTTTTTGTTTATTGAGATGATCATAGGGGTTTTTTGTTTTATTCTATTTTTAATTTGTTACTATTACTTATAGTGATTGCTTTTCAAATGTTAAACTAACCTTGCGTTCCTGGGAAAAACCCCACTTGGTCATGATATGCTATACTTTTAATATATTTTAAAAAGAATTAGGGCCCTGGCTGGTTATCTCAGTTGGTTATAGCATCGTCCTGATATGCTAAGATTAAGGGTTCAATCCCTAGTCAGGGCAGATAAGAAGTGACCGTGAATGCATAAATAAGTGGAACAACAAATCAATGCTTCTCTCTCCCTGCCCCCTGCCTCTGTCTCTCTCAAATCAATAAATTTAAAAAAATTGAGTTGCTTTTTAAGAATTTTTACATTTATGTTTACAAGGGATATTGTTGTCTTTTCTTGTGATATCTTTGCCAGTCTTGGTCAGACCAGAGTGATACTAGCCTCATAGAATGCCTTGGAAAGTATTCTCTCCTCTTCATTTTTCTGGGAAAGTTTGTGTAGAGTTAATATTTTTTTCTTCCTTAAATGTTTGAAGTAATTCACCACTGAAGCTGTCTGGGCTGGGACTTTTATTTGTGTAAATGTTTTAAACTATAAATTCAGTCTCTTTAACAGATATAGTGCTGTTCAGGTTATGTTTCTTCTTGAGTAAGCTTTGGTTATTTGTGTCTTTTAAGGAATTTGTATAGTTTATTGGCATGGAGTTTTTTATAATATTCCCTTTTTGAATTTTTTAAAAGTTGTAGAATTGGTAGTGGTGCCATCTCTCTCATTCTTTTTTTTTCATTCTTAAAATTGATTTTAGACTGAGGGAGAGAGATACATTGATCTATTCCCATTATTATGCATTCATTGATTGGTTCTTGTATGTGCCCTGACCCTGGATCGAACCCGCAACCTTGGCATTTCAGGATGATGCTCTAACCAGTTGAGCTACCTGGCCATGGCCTCTCTCATTCTTGATATTGATCATTTGTGTCTTTTTTTTTTCATCTTCTGTTGTGTCTGTCTTCTGGCTCTTCAGACTACTGCTCTACACAGCACCTGTGGTGACTGCCCTCAGGCCAAAAGTTAGAAAAATGGGCCACTTGGCCCAGTCTTTCCCTGTCTCTAGGTACCGTTGGCTTCCCTTTATTTTTGGCCTATTTTATGTTACTCTCTAGTACCTTCAGATAGTTTTTCCCCCCCTATCATCCAGAGGCTACAGTCGTTTTCTGTGAGAGGGTTTGTCTAGTGCTGGAAGCAGAATGTCGGGGCTTTTGGTTTTGTGACATTCTAGCCAATTGAGACATGTTTTAATAGCTGTATTCACAGTATAGAACTGGGTAATTTAGCAGCACTCTAGTCATTGTTACCTTTATTGGATTTGATATGAAATAGCTCAACTGGATATTTAGAATAAATTGTGGAGTTAGAGAAAGGTGAAAGGAGAAGTGTTGACTTAGCTCTTTTCAAAATGGTTTCAGTGGGAAAAACCATTATCACTTTAAAGAGTGAGCATTCTTGAGTACTGAATATGTCAAGCTTCTGAATGATTTTGAGTGCTTTTGCTTGTCATGGGGAAGCTTTTCAAGAGTAAAAGAATGGAAGAAAACATTTATATTTCAGGTCTGAAAACAGCATTTCTAATTTCTTAATTATATCAAATGCATCAGTTTTAGGTCATATTAACGCTATGATACTTAAATGTTTTATTTGCAATGGACTTTATTTTCTGGCCATTTGATATATTGCAATTTGAATTGAAAGACACTAGGGGAAGTCATCTTAGGTCTCTGGATCTCAGCCTGATATTTACTAAACAGTACATGAGCCATGCACTGTTCTAGGCACAGGAGGTTCAGCGGTGAACAAGGAGCTTATATTCTTAAAGGCTCAGAAATCTGACTCCTGGCACACTGTGCATGGTCAGGCTCACATGTACATGCCCTAATGTCAGTTTGTTCATTTGAAGTGAGAACTACAGCTGTTAATTAGACTGGCGAGGTTGAACTGAGAGATTAGTGCATTTTCTCTTTATAGACAAGCCACATGGGAAGCCAAATTACAGTCACAAGGTTGCTTGGTGAGAATGGAATCAAAACAAAGGGACTTGGTTAGATAATCTATGATTAGGATACACCTGCCACATGGACTATTTGGGTTTCCCCTGAATAATGCTGAGCAGTAAAGCTTGACAATGTTTGGTTCTTTGGGCTCATTTCTATGGTGACCATTTTTCGTTGTTCACACAATTTTTTTAACTTAACTATAATCCAATTTACTAAATGACAAGCCACATTCTAGGCCTGCTTCCTAAGATTACACTTAGGTCACCTTTAGAAACATTTAGAGGTTTTCAAATTATGAGGCCTGGCATCACATAGACAGTCTCTTGGTTAATATCAATAGTGTCGCCATATCCATTGTGCAGGTAGGTTTTACCCTGGGAGGGTGGCTTTTTCTCTTCTTTTTTTTTTGCCTTATAGTTGTGGTCTGGAAGGGATGTGTGAATCCCTTATAATTATCCTCTTGTCCTGCCAATAATTTATTTTTACTTTATTTAAATTTATAGAGAGTTACATTCACTTCTGTTTTTCTTTCTTTTTCTAAATTTATCTTTATTGTTTAAAGTATGGATGCCAAACCCTTGTTCTTAAAATCAATGACTATTTATAGTATTGTTTTAATAGGAAAAGCTAATCTATCCTAATAGAGGTAAAATAAATTTATTTGAAAATGTAGGAAATACCTAAATTTAAACCTAGAAAGTCCTGGGACCCAAGCATATATGTTTGATTTTTTTTAAATTAAGGAATCTATACTAATAAAAGGATAATATGCAAATTAACCGTTACTCTGCAATAAAGATGGCGGCACCCATAGCCACAAAGATGGCTGCGCCAGCCGGAGCAGGCAGGACGCTTGGCTTCCTTTGGGTGGGACACTTGGCTTCCTTTGGGCAGGATGCTTGGCTTCCTTCATCACCCCAGCAACGAAGGAACTTAAACCTCCCACAGGCCCCAGCCAGCTACCCGCTGAGGGCTGGCTTCTGGGTGGTGGCCACAGAGCTGGGGTGGGAGGCAGCTCTGGCCTGGAACGAAGGTGAGAGACGGCGGCTAGAGCGAAGGCCTGGTCCCGGGTGCCGGAGGGAAGCTGGTGCTGGCAGCCAGGGGAAGGAAGGCCTATTCTTGCACGAATCTTTGTGCATTGGGCCTGTAGTATACTATAATACCCTATAAAAGATCCAGGGAACATGAAAGGTAATTGCCTTCAAGGAGTAATGGCACTATTTGAGGTATAATGGAGGAGACCCAAATTTTGGAATTGTGAGCCAATTTCACTTACCAAATTCTTATTATTTCCTCAAATATTATCTGTATATTAGCTGTCCACAGTCAGGGCTAAAGGACCACCCAGTTTATTGTTAAAAACAAACAAATGAGCCCTGACTGGTTTGGCTCAGTGGATAGAGCGTTGGCCTGCAGACTCAAGGGTCCCGAGTTCGATTCCGGTCAGGGGCATTTACCTTGGTTGCGGGCACATGCCCGGTGGGGAGTGTGCAGGAGGCAGCTGATCGATGTTTCTCTCTCATTGATGTTTCTAACTCTCTATCACTCTCCATTGCTCTCTGTAAAAAGTCAATAAAGTATATTTTTTAAAAAAACCAAAAAAACACAAATGATGTTAAGACCCAGTGACCACCAAATTTATACACATCAGTTCTCATGTTTTCACTAATCCAAATGAAGTGGTATCACTGTCTATACATCCACCAAAACCAATGGGCAACCAGCAAAGCCTTGGCCAGTACCAGTTTGCAAGTTCCTTGAAGGCAAGAACTATAACAACAACAGTAGTGGTAGCAGCAATAATGATATGTGTATTGTGCTTATAGTTTTCACAGAGCCCTTTCACAAATAGAGTAATAATTTGAATTTCATAGGTAGAATATATTAGGTGTCCTAAAAAATTTATACACATACTTTGAATAATTAGAAAGCCAGTATTTATTAAAATACATTTCATTTTCAAAATTGAGCTATCAGCTGTTAAAGTGTATATCTATTTTTGGGGACACCCTGTATAATGTATATGTCTGTTACTAACCATTTCTGCTTTCTAGCCAACCACTCTTTCCTGTTGTAAATTTTTGGCCTGAAAATTTTGAATTATCACAGTGCCTTCTTTTACAGACAAATTTAGTTGTTTTGTGCAATTTTAGATTATACCGATAAGGCTTCTTAACACCAAGTTGATCATTTGAGATGAAAAGCAAAACTAAGATTCAGTGTCTGAATCTTTTGGGTGGGACTGTCCTTTAAAAGCCTCTGATTGATTTTCTAGTCAATAAAAATACAAGGCTACTCTACCTTTTTTTTTAGTCTCCATACCATTCATGCTTAAAAAACATTCCAATTAATAACAGCTTTTGGGGGCTATTTTATTTTTTGGATAGTTTATGCTTTTATTTTTTAAAAAATTATTTTTCAATTACAGTTGATGTTCAGTATTATTCCACATTAGTTTCAGGTGTACAGCATAACAGTTAGACAATTACACCCCTGATAATTCAAATATCCATCTGGCGCCATACATAGTTATTATAATATTGTTGACTATATTCCCTGTTGAACTTTATGTCCCTGTGACTATTTGCATCAAACACATGAATGCTTCACAAACTTGTGTGTCATCATTGCCATAGGGGCCATGATAATCTTTCCTGTGTCTTTCCAGTTTTAGTGAATGTGTTGCCAAAGCAAGCATATACGAGCTTTCTTTATGCACATTACTTCTGTACATATCAGTGTTCTAGATCTGAACTATACAGTATGGTAGCCATTAGCCACAGATAGCTATTTAAATCTGTTTTAATTAATTGAAATGAAGTGAAATTAAAATTTCAGTTAGCCATGATTGCCACATTTTAGGTGCTCAATAGACATGGTAGCCAGTAGCCATATCAATATTGGACAATACTGTTCTAGAGAATCTAACTTCTACTTAGTTTTTTGGGGGATGGCTATCATATCATTCTGCCATTGTTTATAATTTTATCTGCAAGATTTATGTTTCTAAATACATTTAGAATTATGTTTCTAAATACTGAGTCAGTCTGTCCTATATAATAAAAGCCTAATATGCAAATCAACCGAACAGCAGAACAGCTAGTGGAATGACAGGTCGCTATGATGCGCACTGACCGCCAGGGGCAGGTGTTCAACGCAGGAGCTGCCCCAGCCTGCAGGCCCCAGGTCAGCCAAGGTGGGTGCCAGTGGGGGTCTCCGATTGCATAGCTGGTTGCCCTGCAGAGGGAGGTGACTGGTGGCTGTGGCGGTAGGGGGCGGCGCCAGCTGGTGAGCGGAGGGGCGGGGGGACCGATCACCCCGCCAGTCACCTCCCTCACCCGTGGTGGTGGGGGGCGGGGCCAGCAAGTGGGTGGCACCAGGCGAGTGCCGGTGGGGCCCCCCCCCTAGTCCCGCCGGTTGCCCCACAGATTGACCCTGATCGCAGGCCAGGCCTAGGGACCCTACCCATGCACAAATTTCGTGCATTAGGCCTCTAGTATGATATAAACTATGTGTTTAAAGTATGCTTTTAAAAAATATACATAGACTTTAATTTTCTTAGCACTTCCTGTGTAACAGATCTTATAGGTAAGCAGCATTGGGAATTGCAGTAAAAACTCATGTAATAATAAAAATGTCCAATTTCTCTTCCCTTTTGTGGCTATGTGCAGAAGTACAACAGAAAGATTGGAATGTGATTCTCCACTACTTAGAAATGCATAACCGTCATATAAGGAAAATAACCGACTAACAATAATCTTAAAATGATTCGCATAGTTGAGATTCCATGATGCAAAAATATAGGTCAGTTGTACTCATCATATGAAATATCAGTTTGAGAATTTAGCTTAAAAAGGCATTTATCAACTGGAGAATCTGTCAAGTGTAAAGCTGATATTAAAAATATGATATTACATGTTAGGATCTTAAATTAAGTGTTACATATTCAGTAAGATGTCGAGCATATCTCATTTACCCTTTCTTCTTTTTACTTGCATATTTAAGTGGTGCAGGACTAAAGGAAAAATCCAGACCAGCATCCCAGGACTGTAATTTTTGCCAAGGGTGATTCAGGGAACTTCAGGTTTAAAGCTGCAGTATCCCATAATGTACTCAAATTAACTAGGACAGAACACTCTGAGAAATGTCTTCGATCCTTGCCTGCGTAAGAATGGTCTCCTGAGTGGCTGGATATAATGGAGAGGCCTGTTTGCTGAAGGTGACCAGCACTATGCCATGGTGAAGGATGGGATTGGATAGGTCTTGTTCAAGGTTTTTTACAGAGCAAGAGACATTTGGGCACACTGAGTTCCAGATAGATGGAGAAGATTATGGATATGAAAGAAGTGATTACTTTTAAAAAACAAGAGCAAAACCCCACGAAACACTGGTAGTTGTTCTGTTAGTGTGATTCTATGCAATCAGATGTGTGTTTAATACCTTTTTCACTTTTAACAACCATCACTTTCTTGCAAAGTCAGTATTAGAACCTCAAAAGACAGCTGTTTTTTGTGGGGGTTTTTTAGTGGCCTTTCCACTAGTTGGGACATGTGTAATGTTCACAGAGAAAGCAGGTATTCCCCCTTTTATTTTTACATTCATTTTAGATACATATTCTTTGCCTAAGAAGCAGTTTGTTATGAACATGAGTATAGAAGAGAGGTTTTTATTCATACATATTTAAAGAACATCAGTAATAAAAACATTTCCCTAGCTGTGACAAAGAGCAGCCTTTGTTTAAGGGTTAGATATGTCTAAGGAAGTGACTCTTGTTAAGAACCAAGGAATAAAATATAATTCATCTTATCTTGCGTAAGGAAAATTGTCCTAACTTGCATGCTGCTGAGTGCCTAATTTACATTTAAAGCTGAAGTAATGAAGCCTTATTTTTTGCCAGAAACTCCCATTTCTTTCCCAAATATATTTTCTATTAGACAAAAAAAGCTCATTATTTTGCATAGTAATGTGCATTTGCTGATGCAGAAAAGCAACATAACTCAGGATGAAGGATTAATTTAAACGTATGTGCTCTTTTGCAGATAACTGAAATTATTTCTAGGAATCAAAAGGTGGGTTTGCAGGGCACACCAAAAAGAACAGCTTCGTTCTGGTGAATTGCAAAGGCAGGGTATAGTCCTTTCTCACCTAGAGGAGGAGGTTCCTGAAAACTCATGGATATAGAATTTAACTCTGAGGACTTTAGACTTCATGGAAACTAGTCACAGGGGGTCTGAACTTGAAAGTGGATCTATGGAAGCTCTTAGGAATAAACAGTATTTATAGTTAAATAAATCTTCTGAATATAATACAACTGACCCTTTCATTTATAATGTTTAATTTAGTAATAAAGAATACTAACTATTCATTTTCATTTACTATTCCTTGTTCAATATAAATTTTGTTTTGTTGCACATAATAAGTGTGCTTTGAGTCATTTTCCATCTCCCCTATGGCTGGTTTTCTATCTAGCTGTTCATTGCCTTTCTAATTTTCAACCTCAGAAGTTGTTGATGCCCATCTCCCTAGGGCTCCCCAACCCCCACTCCCACTCACGGCTGACTTTTAGATGCTATTGGTGTACAGTTTTGAGTCCCAAGTGTGCTTGCACTTACTTTCTTTTATTTTTCCTATGGCTTCATTCTAAAAATTTTTATTCCTATTCTGCCATTATTAGCTTTTACCTTTCTTTCCTCTTCCCAACCCCAGCTCCATCTTCCTCTAATTATCCCCAACAGGATTGAATCATAGTTCATGCAATTTGCATGTGCTGAAATGGAATGAAATTTTTGAAGTTGCCCCCAAACTATACAGAAGTAAATTTGAGAATGTGCAAGCTCAACTTAATAAGATTATATATGGGAAATTAGTGTAGTATCCTGCAAGTGTATATATGTATATGTGTGCTCTCAAACATTCTATGTGCCTATACATCTATACACCATAACCTAAGAAGAACTTGCAATTGTTAAAGCTACTCAAGAAATTCCAAAATTTCTAACATAGTTGATGTTTGAGCAGAAGCAATCAATGTGTTTGCTATCAATCAGTGGCATAATCTATCATTTATTGAATATCACTTTGGATTTGTGAACAGATGGACTTATTTACAGCTTTTTGGAACCTAATTGGTTTTGAAGTAATAAAGGTCCCCTGTTATTCCAGCACAAGTGCCGGGAGCCGGTCCATGCTTGCTGTTTCAAGGGACCTGGCATATATGGCATACTGTTCTTAATATGTTTGCTCACCTTCTTGGCACTATGTGTTTTAACCAAGGTCTCTGAGAAAGGTTGTTTTCCCCAGGTAGGGATTTTCCCCTGAAGTTAGGGAGGGAATAAAACCCCTCAACTAAGTGCCAGGTGGGTAATTAATCCCTTTAACTACGAACAATCATGCTTAAACTACATAATCTTTTCTCCCTGGAATGGAGATAAGAAACGCCCTAACCTTTGTAATAGAGATTGATAGGATTGAATCAACTGGTATAAATACAGTTGTAACAAGACAGAAACACTCAGAACTCAGGAGACAGAATTCAGAAGACAGAACCTACACGGAGCCTAGAGACAGAAGAACTTCGCTGGCGAGAGCATGCCAGAGGATCCTGGACCGGGACTGGCCTCGGAGCCTAGAGACAGAGCCTAGCGGGAGAACATGGCAAGGGATCCTGGACTGAACCTGACTACAGAGATTGGCAGGAGAATCTGACTGGAACCTGGACACTGAACCTGACTGGAGAGCCTGGACAGAACCTGGCTGGAGAACCTAGTGAGGGAACATGGCTACAGAACCTCGCTGGAGATCCGAAGCAGAACCTCTCTGGAGATCCGGGCTGGAGATCCTGGCTAGGCTGCTGATCAACTGAACGCTGTCTCCGTGCCCTTCCTTCTTCGCCGACTCCGTCCACACCTTTGGGGACCCCTGGACCTGCTGGGGTTGGACCCCGGCATCTGGCGCCCGAACAGGGACCCCTAGGTAAGCGCCCCGCACTCGGGACGGATAGGACTCCACCGTAGGAAGAGGGTGGATAGTCTTCGCCGACTCCGTCCACACCTTTGGGAACCCCTGGAACAGGATTCCCTTAGGTAAGCCGCTCCATTGAGAACCTCCACACTCGGGATGGATAGGACTCCACCATAGGAAGAGGGTGGATAGTCTTCGCCGACTCCGTCCACACCTTTGGGAACCCCTGGAACAGGATTCCCTTAGGTAAGCCCCCCCCATTGAGAACCCCACACTCGGGACGGATAGGACTCCACCAGGGTGCTACAGACCCCCCTATAGAGAATAAGTAGGGTAAGAAGGTGGATAGTACAGAACTTAGATTGAGAAGATGTGCCTTACTGAGTCCAAAGAAAGAAGACTCTGTATTGATTCTTAGATTGAGAAGATGTGCCATACTGAGTCCAAAGAAAGAAGACTCTGTATTGATCTTTAGATTAAGAAGATGTGCCATACTGAGTCTAAAGAAAAAAGACTCCGTATTGATCTTTTAACATATATGCTTGTTAGCAGAGGAATTAAGGTTACTCCCAGTCAGACAGAACGTTTTATACAAGAAGTATGTCCATGCTTTTCTGAGGAAGGAAAGGTAAATGTAATGGCATGGGAGAAGGTAGGCCCAAGGAGCCTCATCCTTAACCCCACTGCAGCCTTTCTACCCCGGGAAAGTGCAGGATTGGCAAGTTCTCCCTGGGGTAATAGATCAGGACTCAGGTAATAGCAGAAAGCGCCAATCCTACTCTTAAAATGGATACAAGAGAGCGTTTGAGGTTTTTCTTTTTAATGCCTGCTTTTAAAAAATAAAAAAGGGGGAATTTGCCGGGAGCCGGTCCATGCTTGCTGTTTCAAGGGACCTGGCATATATGGCATACTGTTCTTAATATGTTTGCTCACCTTCTTGGCACTATGTGTTTTAACCAAGGTCTCTGAGAAAGGTTGTTTTCCCCAGGTAGGGATTTTCCCCTGAAGTTAGGGAGGGAATAAAACCCCTCAACTAAGTGCCAGGTGGGTAATTAATCCCTTTAACTACGAACAATCATGCTTAAACTACATAATCTTTTCTCCCTGGAATGGAGATAAGAAACGCCCTAACCTTTGTAATAGAGATTGATAGGATTGAATCAACTGGTATAAATACAGTTGTAACAAGACAGAAACACTCAGAACTCAGGAGACAGAATTCAGAAGACAGAACCTACACGGAGCCTAGAGACAGAAGAACTTCGCTGGCGAGAGCATGCCAGAGGATCCTGGACCGGGACTGGCCTCGGAGCCTAGAGACAGAGCCTAGCGGGAGAACATGGCAAGGGATCCTGGACTGAACCTGACTACAGAGATTGGCAGGAGAATCTGACTGGAACCTGGACACTGAACCTGACTGGAGAGCCTGGACAGAACCTGGCTGGAGAACCTAGTGAGGGAACATGGCTACAGAACCTCGCTGGAGATCCGAAGCAGAACCTCTCTGGAGATCCGGGCTGGAGATCCTGGCTAGGCTGCTGATCAACTGAACGCTGTCTCCGTGCCCTTCCTTCTTCGCCGACTCCGTCCACACCTTTGGGGACCCCTGGACCTGCTGGGGTTGGACCCCGGCACACAAGAGTTTCAGATCATAGATAACAGTCACCTGGTAGTTTCTGAAGCCACTGATCTGTGCCACCTATCGCCATTCTTTGGGCTTTGTGGCTGTCCAAATGGGGTGAGAATGCCATCGACCCTCCCTCCCAGTTGGCAATCATCAGACTTGGGAGGAAGCAAAAACAGCTTCTTACCAGAAAGGTGCTGGAACTTCTGTTTTGTGAGTAACTGTATTTTCTGTTAAAGCCTTGGTGGTCATGTTGTATATTACATTTATTCATGGGCTTTAGTTTTTGTTTTTGTCTTTTAGAAAAGATTACATACATGCTACATTCTTTAAATGTTTTAAGACGTAAACTGGGATGTTCTGATTTCCATGTTGTTTAGAGTTATTATCCCATGAAAGGACATACAGAAAGATAGTTGAACTAATTTGGGATTATTTCACCCTAGTTTTGTATTTCCTATAGTGGGAATTTGAAGAGTTTTTCTTTTGATCATCAATATCATAGTTAAGATTTATTGACTACTTAATAAGGAGTAGCTGGATATTTGTACTGGTTTCAGAAGTACTTGGATGAGAGATATGAAAACTTAAAGATTGAGGCACTCTTGTAACAGAAAATATCAAAGCTACTGCCATAGTTCATCAGAAATCAGGAGAGAAAGAGAGTTATCGTTGGCCTGAATGAGCTGAAGTTCAAAGTAAGACTGTGGTCATTATTCATTACCTCTTTTCTTTCAAAACAGCAAGATTCTTGGGTTTCTGTGGACAAGGCTGCTTTTTAATGGCATGTTCTCCAAACAGCTGTTAAGCATTCCCCCTCCCCAATACCACAGACCACATCTGTTCCCACTGTTGATTAGATAGAGGGTAGAGAAAGAAGAGAGGCTGTAGCATGTGTAATTACCAGTAATTAATTCTTGTTGTGCCTCCTCATTTCCTTCTATTCTAACTCCACCTACCCTTCTTCCTGTCTCTGTTGTAAATTCTGTTTCATGTTGGCCACTTGTGGAGAATAATCTTGATGGGTATACAGCTGTTTTCCTAAAATTTTACATTCACCTTACAGTGAAGCTTTTCTTTTTCTTCTGGTGGCAGAATCTCTTGATGAAGCAGGGCAAACAAAATACTAAAGTTAGTGAACATATCTCTTGGGGCTAGCTTTCCTGCTTCCTTACGTTTTGTTTCTGTTGATTCTATTTTTAATTGTCAACAAATATTTATTGAATACATTCTCTCTTAACTAGTGCAGACTCTTGCAAGGCATGAATAAGTGTGAGGAAAACAAATGTAAGATATAGTCCTGGTCCTCAGCGTTTATGTACAGTGTAATTAGGGACCTAAAATACGTATACAGAAAACTAATTATATAAGTTAGTATGTAATAATTACAAAATGATTGCCAAAATTGTTGATACTCTATGAGACAGATAGTGTTCTATTCTTTTTCTTTCTCTTTGGGATAAGGTAAGGCTAAAGAAAATATAAATTTGAGCATTTTTAGTTGCTGTGTCACAATAAAAGAGATATATCACAGGTTTGCTCTTTAAAGAAAGTTCATGGCATGTCTTCTTCACAAACTTGAAAAGCCTAGATTTTCAAGATGCGATGCTTCTTGTGTGTCTGTTTTCAGGAGGATGGAGCTTCAAGTGGAGCATTTTAAAATTGCTTATTTTTAAAATTTACAATAAATTTTAAAGTGTAGTTGCTGTATCAGTCAGGGCCCCAGCAGGAAAGAGATGACACTGAGATCAATAGGAGGATTTGATAGAGGGATTATTTACCAAAATGCGGGCACGGTACATTAAAATTGCAGGGCAATTGTGTGAACTCTGAGGCTAGTAATAGCAGGGATGTTACACTCTCAGGAGAAAAGGAGTGAGAGGAGGAGCAGATACCTAATTTAAAAAGAGGGAGTTAGATGAAAAAGGTCTTCTGATCACAGGTGGATGGATCCGGCCAGCCTCTATGTGACCGTTCAGGAAGAAAGCTGGAGTCATAAATGACCTTGTCTCACTTTCGTCCTGATCTATGCAGTGTTCCTGATTATCTAAACTCATCTGTAAATTAGGGGACAAGGGGAGCTTTTTGATGTAATTTATTTATTTTTATTTTTTTAAATATATTTTATTGATTTTTTACAGAGAGGAAGGGAGAGAGATAGTTAGAAACATCGATGAGAGAGAAACATCGATCAGCCGCCTCCTGCACACCCCCCACTGGGGATGTGCCCGCAACCCAGGTACATGCCCTTGACCGGAATCGAACCTGGGACCTTTCAGTCCGCAGGCCGACGCTCTATCCACTGAGCCAAACTGGTTTCGGCTTTGATGTAATTTATTAAATCAACCTTTCATCCCACAGAGCAGGGTGGAGAGTGGAAGTGGATAGGCAAAGGAAAGATACCTGGCACATTTGGAGACTTTGTAAATTTGCATGAGCATGAAAAATCCATCTTGGATAATATCCTCTGCTCTCATTAATCTTGATGATAATATAGGCATATGTCTGGAAGCAGTATGCTTTATTTTTTAATTTTTAAAAAATATGTTTTTATTGATTTTCTAGAGAGAGGGAGAGAGAGAGAGAAATATCAATGAGAGAGAAGCATCATCGATCAGCTGCCTCCTGCATGCCCCCTACTGGGGATCGAGCCTGCAACCTGGGCATGTGCCCTGACCAGGAATCAAACCAGAGACCTCTTGATGCATAGGGCAATGCTCAATCCACCGAGCCACACTGACCGGGCTGGAATCAGTATGCTTTATGACAAATCAGTCACTTCTCAAGCATGTATACAGGGTATCATTGATGTAGGTTAGTAATTCTCAACTGGGGGCAGTTTTGCCCCCCATGGAAAATTTGACAATATCTGGAGTCATGTTCATGTATGGGCTTTATCATTAGGATCTCGTGGAGGGTAATAATGAAAGGAAGACAATTCATTTTCATTTTATTAGGGTAGTGCTCAGATGATTGTTGAAGAATCTAATCCAAGCAACAACCATTGCTTTTGGCAAGAAGAAGCTACTGACCTCTGAAAAAATAATTTGAGTTAAGATCTGAGAGTGAAGCTAAAAGACAGCATAGGTTTTATGCATTGAGTATGAGGTGGGGGAATCAAGCCCTAAAAGATAATGAAGAAAAGGAGACCATTGTGAATAGTTGGGGTGTAGATTACAATCTTCTCAAGGGCATGGACTACATTTTGTTCATCTTCTAAGAGTTAGGCACTACATCTGGAGCAGTACAGACTGTCAGTACATATTTGTCAAGTGAATGAGTAACCCTTAATTTAGGAGAAATGGCTACTGTAAAACCAGAAAGAAGACATTAGTGGGGAAGGAAAGATGAAAGATGCTGGGAAGGGAAAAGGTGAGCTCTATACTAATAAAAGGGTAATATACTAATTAGACTGGATCGATCGGACATCTTCTGTACGTCCGACTTCCTTCTGGACAGTTAGGGGGTGACCAGACTGCCAGGGGGGCAGTTAGGGGGCTACCAGGCCAGCAAGCAAAGGCAGGGGTGATCAGGGAGGCAGGCAGGTAGAATGGTTAGGGATGATCAGGCAGGCAGGCCGGCAGGGGGGCAGTTAGGGGGCCTTCAGGCTGGCAGGGGGGAAGTTAGGAGGCAACCAGGCCAAAAGGGGGGCAGTTAGAGGGCAACTGGACTGGCAAGCAGAGGCAGTAAGGGGCGATCAGGCAGGCAGGCAGGTGAGCAGTTAGGAGCCAGCAGTCCCAGATTGCAAGATGGGGTCTAAACCGGCAGTTGGACATCCCCCTAGGGGTTCCAGATTGGAGAGGGTGCAGGCTGGGCTGAGTGACGCCCCTCTCCTGCACGAATTTCATGCACTAGGCCTCTAGTTCTTATATAAAAGGAAAGACAATTTGCACTACAAAAAAATGAGAAAGCTAGGCCTTCAAGGACATACTGGCTCATTGGATCCCAGGTTTCCAGACTTTATGTTTGTCCTGACCTGGACTCTTATACTTCATGGCTTCTTTTTCTTCTTAATGCAATTGGTAAGGAAAAGGACATTTGTTCCATTCCTCTTTTGTTAGCATTGCCTTTCCTCCCCTTTAATATTAATGGGACGATTTCCTGCATGGAGCAAGAGCCATACTCCTTCTCTTTTTGGACTCATCTGAAGACTTGGGTATGCCTTCAAATAGCAGGTTTCTGTAGATCAGGCCATTGGTATGGGGTGCGGTGTGGTTGAATCAGTCACTCTGTTTTTATATTCCTGCAGGGCAACTTTTGAGCCCTGTTCTTTTAATTGTGAGACTGTGAAAGCTGCTTAGTCGGAACTGATCACATTTGTCTTTTAAGTTCCTTAAGGACAGTAAAACTCCTTTTGTACTTCTTTCAGTGCCTAGCCTATTGTAAATGCTTGTTGAGTTAGGGGACTCATGGAGGATTTCTCTAAGATTGCAAAGAGAAATGGTAGAGAGAGATAGGAAAGGATATATTTAGGAAACCTTGACCATGAAGTGTTCTGTCTTCTGAGTGACACATGATGTTAGATTGCTGGTTGTATTTGAGAGGACTGGGTGTAGAATTAGGAAATAAAAGAGAGAAGAGGGCTTTTAAATATTGGTATGGGAACTGAAGGTAATGGGAGACAGGAGAACTCTTTCCCTGCTGGAATAAGGGTCATGCAATTGATAAAGTGTGCGGTCCAATATTAGGAACGATCAGGTAGATCTGAAATATCTACCATTAAGACTCATCCTCGCCCTAACCAGTTTGGCTCAGTGGATAGAGCATCGGCCTGCGGACTCAAGGGTCCCAGGTTCGATTCTGGTCAAGGGCATGTAACTTGGTTGCAGGCACATCCCCAGTAGGGAGTGTGCAGGAGGCAGCTGGTCAATGTTTCTCTCTCATCGATGTTTCCAACTCTCTATCCCTCTCCCTTACTCTCTGTAAAAAATCAATAAAGTATATTTTTTTTTTTTAAAAAAAAAAGAGAGACTCATCCTCATTGGTACAAGAATGTCCCGCAGTCCAACTTCATAGTTAACTAGAGGCCCAGTGCACGAAATTTGTGCACGGGAGGGGGGTGTGTCCCTCAGCCCAGCCTGCACTCTCTCCAGTCTGGGACCCCTCTCACAATCCAGGACTGCTGGCTCCCAACCGCTTGCCTGCCTGATTGCCCCTAACAACTTCTGCCTTCCAGCCGCTCACCCCATAACCACTCCCCTGCCAGCCTGATCAACACCTAACCACTCACCTGCCAGCCAGATTGCCCCCAACTGCCCTCCCCTACCAGCCCAGTCACCCCTAATTGCCCTCCCCTGCTGGCCTGGTACCCCCCCAACTGCCCTCCCCTACCGGACATCTTGTGGTAGCCATTTTGTGTCCACATGGGGGCGGCCATCTTGTGTGTTGGAGTGATGGTCAATTTTCATATCACCTCATTATTATTATTATTAGATAGGATTTTGTAGACTTTTAAAAATCAGCTTTATTGCTATTAATTTCATAAACATGTTTTTGCTATCTCATCTTGAATTTAAAAGAGCCATCACCATCTATACATTACTCAAGCCAAAAGTCAAGTATTTAGCTATGGTTTTGTTTTGTTTTTTTAAATATATTTTATTGATTTCAGAGAGGAAGAGAGAGGGAGAGAGAGAAATGGAAACATCAATGTTGAGAGAGAATCATTGATCGGCTGCCTCCTGCACACCCCTCACTGGGGATCAAGCCGGCAACCCCGGGCATGTGCCCTGACTGGGAATCGAACCATGACCTCCTGGTTCATAGGTCGATGCTCAACCACTGAGCCACGCTGGCCAGGCTAGCTTTGGTTTTTATCTTACTTCCTGCATCTCAAACTTTAGCATGTCCTGATTCTACTTCTTATTCATCTTTTCTGCTGCCATCTTATCCCCTGCCCATGGCATCTCTCCTCTGGACCACTGCTTCTGCTCCTCACTTCTTACAGTCCACTCTTTATGCTCCTGCCTCCAGATTTTCAAACAAATCAGATCATGTCATTCCCTTGACTCACCCCAGCAGCTGTGAGAATACTTCTCATGTAGTAGAAGCTCAATTAGTATTGAATAAACCACTGTAAAGTTATTATGATATCTTTACAGATAGCAAACCAACCAACCCTTAGACTTTCCTAATTCAAATGACACGTTGTTTCTGTAATGATAATAACAATAGTCAGATTTATTAAGGCTCATCTTTTTTTCTCTTCTCATCTTGTGACTGATGGCTGACACCCATTTTTAGGATGGTTAGCAAAAGGTTTATATGTGGCATTGGAGCCAGGAAGACGAGTCGCTTCTCTTTGGCAATCTCTTGGATAAATCAAGAGCAACCGTAGCTATGAAATACACCAGGCAACTCCCTATACTTTTCAGGACTGGCTCAACACAACTAAGAAATCACTATACATTTTTGGGGAAGGCTAATCTTTTTTTTTGGGGGGGGGGGTCATGACCCTCTTGAGAATTGGGTGAAAGCTGTGGATTCTTTACCCAGAAAAATGTCTACATACACAAGCACAGAATTTTGTAGACTGATAAGGAGATTCACAGACTGAGCCATAGCTCATAGCAGAAAAATGCATCTTCAAAATTAGGTTGTTATATTTGGGATAGAGTAAAGCATCTATTTTTGAAATATAAACTATACCAAGTAACGTGGCAAAATATTGGCAGATGGGGATATTGCAGAAAAGAGATAATTTCTTTTTTTCTGATGCTCAGTAGGGATCATAGCAGACTCTTAAGGGCCAGGAAATTGTGAGGGGCATTTGTTTGTTTGTTTGTTTGTTTATCAAACAAAAAAATTTAAGGAACATTGGCCATTTTGCCTTGTCCTTTGTTGAGGAGGTGGAGGAGCATGGAAGGTATATCCCTGCAGGCCTTGCGCCTCTTAACCCAGAGAATGGCCTGTAGACTGAGCCACTGAGTGGGGAGCAGGCTATAGGCGAGGAAGAGAGGATGGAAGAAGATGGGCCTGGGTGGGGCACAGGAGGGAAGCAGAGAATTTCTTAAGCCATTTTCCTAGTTTGAATCCAGTGCCCCACCCCTTTTCTTTTCCAGTTTTAGTTCTTCTTGGTATCTCTATTAAAAAGACAAACCAAAAAAGGAGATTTTCCTCTTTGCTAGAAGTTTTTGGGAAAACTTCACTATTCTTTTATTTCACCTCCTTTGGGGTTAAGGAGAGCTATTATTTCTGAACTTATTGTCAGAGTTTCTTATATTGTTAATGTATTAATACTCTCAAGATGGCTTGTTTTTGATAAATCACTAAAAGCAGAAGGTATTTCGTCCAGCCTCCTAAACAATAAAAGCCAAGAATGTAATGCTGTAGTACCAGAGTTGTGAGGTTTTTTCCAGCACAATATATTAACTAAGCAGAAAATGTAAAAGAATAAATACAATAAAAGTAATGTTTGTCTAGTGGTAGTTTGAGATATTTCAGGAGAGATGAGATGTGAAGAAAGGCAGTGGCCATATTTAGAAAGCTGCCTCAAACCCAAGAGTATCTATTGAAGTAAACTTGATGACAGACTTTTTTCCTCTTCATGAATCATTGTATTCCTATAAAAGCGAAAATTCCTCTTCATCTAAACAAATGGCTTCCACATCTGTTTTCTTAGTTTCTCAAAAGGGTGTCTTCAGCTTGCATTTTTTTAAAAGTGTTTATCTGTTTAAAATGAAATACCGTCAAAAGCAGTTTATACATCAAAATCCAAGTTGGTCTTCGTCTTCCAAGAATTAGTCGAGAATGATCTGGTGGTGGTAGAGGGGGAAAAAGAAAACACATTTTAGCCATAACCGGTTTGGCTCAGTGGATAGAGCATCGGCCTGCGGACTGAAGGGTCCCAGGCTCGATTCTGGTCAAGGGCATGTACCTTGGTTGCGGGCACATCCCCAGTGGGGGGTGTGCAGGAGGCAGCTGATCAATGTTTCTCTCTCATCGGTGTTTCTAACTCTCTATGTCTCTTCCTTCCTCTGTGTAAAAAAATCAATAAAATACATTTTTTTTTAAAAAAGAAAACACATTTTATATTCTGCGTAGGTAAGTTCTTCCTAACCATACTCTACATTTTAGTGAGTTATATTTAATTGTACATGCTCTTTTGTTTTTAGGGAATGATCGAGTAGTAACTTTGTCATTGGTAGCACATCCCAATATTTTCATGCTCTGGGTTCAGAGTTCTGAAAATACGTTTTTTTCCAGATTAATAGTAGGAGAATTAATGTGTTAGTCCCATTGACTAAGCACTGATCTGTAGTTAGTTTGATTTGTTATTGACTCATAATCAGTTTCCCCCCAGCACGTCACTAAAAGAAACACTCTCAACTGATTTGTAAAATACTATACAGTACATCTTTTCTAAAGCACTTGTTCGGTTCAAAATCTTGTGTGAGTCTGCTTATCCTGAAGGGTTCGGTTTTATCTTTTTTAATCTTTAGTCTTGTGGGGCAGGCCACCATGCCCTTGAGTGTGTCCTGCCATTTAAAAATGAAGAATGAGAAGCAGCTGAAGTGATGGCTCTTTTGCAGCTGACAGGAATCCGATCTGCTTGGATTCTTTCCCTGGGTACCGACATGCCAGTGGTGTGTGGCTCCTCCCAGACACGCCATTTGCAGTCACAAAGTTTAAGATGGTGGGAGCAGAGGAGGTTGTGTGCAGGGGGAAGGAAGATCTTTTTTGTATGTAAAGATCTGGGAGAAAGGCTGTAGATCAACACATGGGGTCCTACCACAGGTTGCAGGACTCCTGGCTTCTTACCACCCAGTGGAGTTTCTGGGTCAGGATGAGGCCTTTGTCTTTCAGGAGGTTGCGCAGGCTCCTCCCACCCCCTGAGCTACAGCTGCCTGTTCTGTCAAAACAGTGGCCTGCTCTGAGGTCAAAGGTCCATGAGAACTGTGACATTTGATGGTATCAAAGTGAATTAGTGGCAAAGGCAATTGATTTAATCACCTATAATTTAGGTAATTTCATTTGAAGGATGTGAAGAATACTCTTTGGAAACTGAGGGGAACTCTTCCCCCATTGTTAACTTTTGGTTTATCGGATAAGTATAAATTGGAACTGCTAATAAATGACACCAAACTTGACATAAAAAAAGAATGCCCTCCCCCCTCCCAAATGCAGAAGAGAGGCAGGAAAATGATGGTTACGTTGGAGCTATAGGAGGCTCTTTACTTGTGAAGTGACTTGATTGATGTTTAGTCTTCCTGTTGAGCCCATCACTGCCTTGAGCAGGGGAGCCACTGCAGAGGTTCTACTTGCTGTTTGTTGAGCCACGGCCTGTAGCTGTTTTTGTTGCTCATGAAAAGGCAAGGTGCTCCCCTTTTTGACCTTGTTCAGAGGCTTAATACAATTATTTGTATTAGGCGCTAGCCACCTGTTGGGATCTTTCTCCTTAAAGGTCAGTGTGTGGTGCCTGGCTGTCTGACTGTGGCAGCCTGCAATCAGATTTGCCTGTGGTCACTGGTTTGTATGACACCTGCAAATTGTGACAGAAAGAATGGAGATCTGATAGCTGAAAGGGAAAAGGAGGTGCTGGAGGAGGAATGAGCTATCAGGAGACCCAGGGAGCACCATTACTGTGGTGTGGGTGCCAGTTTGCCTCATCTCCCTTTCTCCTGCTGCCCCGTCATGAGCTTTGCCATCTGTTTCAATTGTCTACATGCTGACATTGCTTTGATTTAGTCATATATTGCATCTCTGTTGACCTTTGGAATTCCTATACCCCTGAAAGCCCCATATCCCCTCCATTGAGCATCTCAGCTTCCGCCTGCCTCCCTGTGGTCTTCATTTAGGTGTCATAGACATAACATATTCATCAACTCCAAAACCGCCCAGTTGGTTCTGCTCCCCAACCTGTTCCCCTTCCTGGATTCCCTGTCTCAATGAGTGACAGCACTGTCTACCTATCCATTTGTTAAGCCAGGATTTTTTTTTTAATCCTCACCAAGGATATTTTTTCCATTGCTTTTTAGAGAGAGAGTAAAAGGGAGGGAGGGAGGGAGAGGGGTGCGAGAGAAACATTGATGTGAGAGAGACACATTGATTGGTTGTCTCCTGCATGTGCCCTGATGAGGGTCGGTTTGGGGATCAAACCTGAAACCCAGGTATGAGCCCTTGACTGAGAGTCAAACCCATGGCCCTTTAGTGCACAGGCCAACACTCTAACCGCTGAGTATACTGGCCAGGGCCATGGATCTCATCTCTGGCACCTATCTCTTCCTCATGCCCCAATTCCAGCCAGTTGTAAGTCTGGTATATTGCACTTCCTAAATACCTGTGGTTCTCTGTCTCCAGTGCAATGACTGTTATGCTCTCCAGTCCTTATCACTTCCTCCTGAATGCTGCTCCTGCCACATGTATTCTCTACATGTTTTATAACCAGAGAGACCTCTTTAAACTGTCAGTCTGATTGTCACTCCCCAGTTTAAAGTCCATCCTGTGGTTTATAGGGCCTCTCCTGCATTCTCCCCACTTTCCTGGGCATTCTAATCTCAGCCATACTTTTTATTTTCTTCTTATTGCAAAACCTTTTTTTTTAACTTAATTTTCTTTAATTACCATTGAGAGTTTCCCTCTGTCCTTTGGATCTTCACACTCTTTCCTCATCCACCTTTTTCTGTTATTTCCTATAGCTCACTTTCCCCCATGTACAGTTTGCTTCAGTGAACTTGAACTCCCACCTCAGGGGCCTCTATTTTGTTTGTCTTCTCCATGTTCTGCACCTACATCCTAAATGACTTTCCTCAACTTAGCATTTATTTGTTTCTTTTGAAATTTCTCTGGATTCTTCCCCGAAGATGATGAGACAGTAGAAGAAGTGATTGATAAATGGGAATACATTATTTGATCCTTAAACATGGAGAGGCATTCTAGAGGCATGCCTGAACACGTGTCTACAACACATGTATCTGGACAGGTGAACACAATTACATTTCCCTAAAACAAGACCATCTTGCTGAAGATTTTTTAAAAATTGGGAACCCTCTATATTTTAATCATTCCTAGCTAGCTTACAGAATCTGTTTTCTGAACTTCTAATAAAAAGTATCAAGGGATACTGTTTTATTTTTTTTAAACATATATTTATTTCAGAGAGGAAAGGAGAGGGAGAGAGAAACATCAACGATGAGAGAATCGTTGATTAGCTGTCTCCTGCATGCCCCACACTGGGGATCACCCGGGCATGTGCCCAGCTGGGAATCGAACTGTGACCTCCTGGCTCGTAGGTCGACGCTCAACCACTGAGCCATGCCTGCCAGGCCAGAACACTGTTTTATAAGAAATAAAGTTGCTGTAGGAGGGCATGGGGACAGTATGGTCATTGCAGAACAGACTTTAGTATTTAGCTATGTTACTGAGCAAGGGAGTTGCCCCTGAGGTGTTGGGCTTAAAAAGTTCTCCCTCTTTGGACCTCCCTCAGAGCAGAGGGTAATGATGAATAGCACCCTGACTGTCTTAGCACACAGCAGTCCTGAAACGGAGCTTTCCAGAAATCAAAAATGCTTTCATCTGAATGGTGACAGCAACACCTTGGTCACTCTCCAACTCCATACTGTCCTTCAGACCACCAGTGAGTTGTCTTCTAGGATTGAGCTTCAGGCCAGGTGCTTAGTAATGACAAGCAGTGACCAGTTAAACCTGCCACTTGTGGGGACCAAGAGCTCCAACTTTTCTAGTTCGATTTTCCCATGACCTCAGTTACAAAGAAAATGTTGCAGATTCTAGAAAATGCTAATGCTCTTTTTAGTTGTATTATCTTGATTGCAGTGCTTCGGAATTGCTCAACTTCGTTGTCTGAGCATAGCCAGCCTGACGCTTTCTTCTCGAATAGACAGTTATGATCAACTGAGCACTTTTAGGCTGTATAGACTACTTAAATTTATTAGTCAATTATTTGTGCTTTGAAAGAGTTAATGGGAGCTACCCAAGCCATTATTAGAAATTAGAATGTCCCAAAATAGAAAGGCTATTTCCTTTGAGTAAGGCACTGCAGTGGAAAATGCCAAGCATAGTTTTTACTGAGTTAAAGGGTGAAGGAAGGTGGAGTGGGGGAGAAAGTTACATGTAAATCATTTAGCCATTAACCTAATGGGTGGATTTATAAATCCTATTACTATAAGCCCTTTTCATTTCCACTGAGGCCTGGTGCATGCTTGATCCCACTAATGTAAAATTCATTCTGTCTAAGTGATTACTGAAGTAAGACACTTTGAGTCAATTTTAATCAGGTTGTGTGAAACTTGCCGGAGCGCTGATGTTCACTAAAGCACGGACATACTTTCGCCGTGTCTTAATTAGCCCCCCAGAAGAGTTATTCTAGGAGATGGAACCAAATCTCTGAGCCTTTTGACACGTACATGCTTTTCCAGTAGGGGCCAGACTCCCAGCGCCAAAGCAAGAGGCAAAGACCTTTGGGCAGGGGTGTTTCTAGTCTCATGGATGTTACGAGAATTCTAAGAATTCC
This sequence comes from Myotis daubentonii, assembly GCF_963259705.1. Lineage (NCBI taxonomy): Eukaryota > Metazoa > Chordata > Mammalia > Chiroptera > Vespertilionidae > Myotis > Myotis daubentonii. Next base: position 123,942,298 of record NC_081861.1, on the reverse strand, counting down.
TAAAGCACTATTTTTATGGCTAATTGGAGTATCTGCAACGGTACTTATATTTTAACACATAAAAAATTTAAATTTGGTGAAATACGTGAATCTTCTTCCTAGAAAAATGCATTGGCACACATTTACAGTTTTCTTTAGAGTTGGAGGGATTTTCATATTTCTTGACCTTGGGTTAATATCTTCTGCTCTAGTTTTCATCTTGGTGTCAGGGTTGTGGTATTTTTTTTTCTGGGAATTTAATATTTAAGAGTGTAGGCTCCTAGAACTTTTGTGTCAGTGAGTATATTTGGCTCAAGTGCATTTGAAAGCCAGCTCTATAAGTTCTCCAGGTCCTGTGTCAGACATAATCCCAAGTGTGGCAATAATGCATGTAAGTTCAAGTGAAACGTATGAGATGCGAGTTTCTAAATTGGAGGTGGGAGTAGAGGAGGCATAGAGAATAAGAATGTTGTGCAAGGAAGATTTCTTTAAAGATGAAAACAGTTTTTTCCAAAGTAAAAATGTAAAGTGGATTTTAAAAAATCCACAAGATGAATAAATATTTCAGGGCAAGAAATTAGAAGACAAAGTAGTTCATTTTTCCTTTCACATGTTCAAAGCCATAGTTTATGGTATTTTAAGTTTTTAGATGAAAATTAGAGCCCTGTCAAATTGTGGGGCAGTAATTGAAAGAGACTCATAAATTTCATTAAATGTGTCTGTTGGGGAGGAGAAACCTTTCAGAAAGCTTTGTTTATTCAACGTGTTTTATATTCTTTACACATGAGCTACCAGAAGGTCTGGGTTGTAAATAAAGGATTTGAAACAAAATCAGTTTATCTGGCAACAAGAGTTGTATGGGAGAGGTACACTTTTAGTCAAGTTTATAATTAACAGGTCTTTATCATTGGGGTAGACATTCATTTCTCTTGAGTGAACATTTGTTTATTTAGCATGCGTTGTGTTCGAAAGTGGGATTAAAACTGATTCACTCCATTTCTTGCATAGAAAAAGATAGCATTTAAATGCGTACAGTGTAACCAGCCACATTCTGTAACCAGCTTTAGGATCTTGTTGTTCTGGGGATGCACTTATCAATGCATGGCTTTGCTCTTCTCAAACTGGACCACTTGGGATTTGCCTCCTTTTACTATAGCCTAATAAAGAAATTCTTATTCAGTTACTACTGTGTCAGACTTTGTATTAGGTTTAATGGCTAAGATGCGACCTCTGCTTATCATTTGCTTGTAGTCTCTCAATCTTACCTTTTATAATAGACTGGTGTGCTGCAGTGTACACAGAATCCTTTGGGGTCTACATTGGACTAACATACTTTTAATAATATCATTGGATCAAGGAGACCAGAGAGGCTTTTTTGATGGTATGAAGTTCCTTGTGAAATAAGTAGATGTTAGGTAATAATATCTAACATTTACTGAGCACTTATGTACCAGAAGTATTTACATACGTGGTTACATTTAGTGCTCACAGTAGCCCTGTTGTAAGGAAGCTGCAGCTATTATCTCCATTTTATAGTCAAGGAATTGGAGGCTAGTGATTGTATTGTGTGCCCGGTGTCACATAGTGGATAAGCAATACTTTTAGGCTTTGAACTCAGGCAGCCTGTCGTAGTTGGGGTTCTCCATAGAAACAGAGCCAATAGAGTGTGTGTGTGTGTGTGTGTGTGTGTGTGTGTGTGTGTGTGTGTGTAAAGGGAGGGATAGAGAAATTTTAAGGAATTGGCTCATGTGATTGTGGGTACTGGAAAGTCTGAAATCTGCTGGGCAGGTTGGCAGCCTGGTGACCCAAACATATGGGATATGAGTTGACGTCTCAGCTTGAGCCCGAAGTCAGTCTGCAGCGGAATCCCTCTTCCTTGGGGCAATCTCAGTCTTTTTCTCTCAAGGCCTTCAACTGATTGGATGAGGCCCACCCACATTATGGTGGGTAATCTTTTCTGCTCAAAGTCTACTGATTTAAATGCCAATCTTATATTTAAAAAAAATAGCTTCACAGCAACATGTAGACTGGTGTTTGACCACATATCTGTGTATCATGGCCTAGCCAAGTTGGTAGATAAAATTAACTATCACACAACCTAACTTCTGAACCCACGCTTTTAGCCCCTAGGGGGAAACAGCATGTGAAAAGTACAGAAGTAAAGAAGCAAGAATAGAGCATGGCTTGTTCAATGAAATCAAAATCTTTCAGGAAGGCTGGATTGAAGAATGAATATGGGAAGCATTAGAAGATGAGGTGGACCTCAACCAGATCTTGGGTCAAACTAAGGGGGTTGAATTTCATTTCAAAGAGTACATTTTAGAAAGAACACTGGGAAAGTGTGAAGAATGGCTTGGGAGGTAGTAATGCTGGAGACAGGTGGTAGGCTAAGAGTGGTGAGGGCCTGGAGGAGGGATAGCATATTGGCAGGGGGTGTTGAGCAGGGGGAACACCACACTGGAAAGCTACAGTGAAACTTGTTAGCTCATTGGATCAGAATGAAAGTCAGCCCTTTGTTTTAGTTGAAGGCTTTTGGAGAAGCCATTTGTCATGTTTGGAGCTGGTTGCAGTTTTGGATGTGATGGGTGGAGTTTAGAATGAATGCTATGGGATAGACAATTGAGTATGGGCCCAGAGAGAGAAAATGTTGAGTCATCAGTGTAATATCACTGATTCTCAACCAGGGGCAGTTTCCCCTCCATGAAACATTTGGCAATATCTGAAGACAATTTTGGTTGTCACAACCGGAGAGTGTATATATCTGCATGTCTGTACCCACATGCATGCTACTGGCATCTAGTAGGTAGAGGTCAGGAACAGCCCCTCATGACAAAGAATTATCTGACCTAAAATGTTAACAGTGTTGATGTTGAGAAACCCTGATATATATAGGGTGTCCCCCCCAAAATGTGTACACACACTTTGAGGAATTATAAAGGCAGTGCTTCTAAAAATACATTTCATTTTCAGCCCTAGCTGGTTTGGCTCAGTGGATAGAGCGTCGGCCTGCGGACTGATGGGTCTTGGGTTTGATTCTGGTCAAGGGCACATACCTTGGTTGCAGGCTCGATCCCCAGACCTGGTCGGGGCACGTGCAGGAGGCAACCAATCGATGCGTCTCTCTCACATAGATGTTTCTTTCTGTGTCTCTCCCCCTTCCCTTCCATGCTCTCTAAAAAAAACACACACAACAACAATGGGAAAATATCCTTGGGTGAGGATTAACAAAAATAAATACATACATACATAAAATACATTTCATTTTCAAAATTGAGCTATTAGCTGTTAAAGTGTGTATACATTTTCGGGGACACCCTGTATATGCAGATGTGTATATATTTTCCTGGGTGGGGGCTGGGGGAAGAACTCAACAGAAGGTGTTGGATGTTTTTATGTACCGTAAATACACTCACCCACATTATACTAAGTGCATAAAGATGTATGCAGAAAACTTGTGAGAGCTTACTTTTTCTAGTTATTTTGCAACCACATAGTCCTCAAAAGCAATCTAGAATATGGAAATATGTTTTTGTAGTGCTAATTATCTGTGTTGGACATATTAGTGTTCCCTTTGCCTAAAATTAAAGAAATGAATGTGGTTGAAATGCAAAATAACCAGATAGAAAGAAGTGATATTTCTACAAGTTCAACTTGGGTTCTTAAGTTTTTGGATCTGGAAGGAATCTCAACCTTTTCATTTTATAAATGAGGATGCTAAGACCTAGAGAGGGAAGTTTCAGACCCCTGACTTATTTTTAATATAGTGTTTTATTTTTGCAAAGCATGTTTTCAGTGTAAAGTTCTTTGCATTCCCACCTAGCTCGGGGGACTAGGTGGTAGGTAGTATAAAATCGCAATTTTAAAGAAGGGAAAAGTAAGGTTTAAGGGCAGTAAGGGACCCTGTGTCATGGGAATCTTAAAGGGGTGGAGACAGAAAGTAGGGTGCTTATTAAATCCATAGTCCTGCTCCTTGAGCATCTCATACAGAAGATACACACTTCAGAAAAACAGGGGACAGGAAAATAGGGAAAAGGTAATCTAATATAATGAGGATGAAATAAATGTTCGCCAGGTGGGAGAAGTGAGTAACATTGAGTCCTGCTTGGAAACTGCTGAAATTGGGAGAAGGGAAAGCTTAGACAATGGTTGGATTACCAAAAATCATAATATTTATATTTCTAATACGTCTCTCTTCCCTATCCTTCAAAACCATTCATTTGCTACCCCTATTATGCTAATGTATTATAAAAAACTTTCCAGTTTATTTCTAATTTTGTCATCAGTAACAGAACTCTAAAGCCATAGAGATTTCAGTTGTCATTCTATTCATACATTATTTGTGCAGATTTGACCTTACCCATCATGCTTAGCCAGTAGAATTTCTGTTGTGTTTAGCTGCATCACATACTGAAGTGGGTTTCTTGATCGTAGATATCACTATAATAGACATGTGCTTTTGGAATAGGAGCTTGAAACTTTTTTTAACTGTGGCAAGTTAGTGTTTTCTCTCTCTCAGTATTAATAAATACTGTTTTCGCCTGTAATAGCACCTAGAAACATTTTATGACCTTTGAATGCATTACAGGACACCACTTTCTGTCCTAACAAGAAATGAAACCTCAGCTTTCTCCTGGTCTTGTTAGGGGAACCTGTAAATATACACCTCGGTGGTAGTTGTGCTTAGGTCACTGCTGTTAATCCAAGGGTAACAAACATGCTCCTACTGCTTAGTAAACCACATTGTGGGTGTATCCCTGAAAAAATTATTTTCTTTAGGAAACCCTTTTTTTGAAATATATTTCCATTTCCTTTTTAGTCCCCATCACCCTTCACCAGCCTTCAGAGCCTCAGGTTGGGGTTAAAACACCTTTTCGTATTATTTTAATTATTGCTTTCCCAGCCCCACTCCTTTCCTGTTTCCCCCTCCTCTTTTCCCCTAACGGCGCTGTTCTGCAAAGCCTGGAATGATTGATATGATGGCAGTGCTGTCATTCTTTTTAACCAAAAAAAAAGTCATTTTTGTTCTAGTTATTTTAATAGAGTCCCATTAAAGATGTATTGCTGACTGAAATATCGGCATGAAGGGCTCTCACTGAGCTGAGCCCAAGAATTAAGAAGTCAGGAAATCGGCTGCTGCATTGCAAGAGAGCCTTGTGTGACACCGAATCTCCTGATTGGGGAGATCATTACTGCTATTATGACTCGACTTGCGTAGGAATTTTAAATTCCATCTGAATGTCAGTAATAACCCTCTTAGCAAATTATCCTGAATAAAATCACGAAGGCATTTTATATAATAGGTGTTGAATTACTGGATAGATTTGCTAATTAAATACTCTTTGTTCTGCTGCAGTTGACATTACAGGGTAAGATCTTGAACAATTATTCTCAACAGCTGTACTTTGTTAAGGGAAAAATTAACCACAAAGTTTATTTTTTTACACTTGAAGTTGGCAGATTTTTGAAATGTGCTTGAAAAATTCCATCATCCAATTGGTAATGAGTAGATAAATATGCAGGTGTTGCTGTGAAATCAGATAACTGCAGACTGCCTTATTAATGAATTTAGCAAGCCTTTGTAGCCCTGTTTTCTAGCTGTTAGCACTTACAAAATGATTTTCTGTCAGAATGGGAGCTTTAATATTAGGCTTGTCACTTTAAAGTGAACTTATGAGCGGTCATCTTGCAATCACCGTACCTTGTGTCTAGTAGACCTTTCTGAATACCTGTGGCTTTTTTGTAAAATGCATTTCCTAATGGGGAAAATATCTGTAATGCATGTTTTTGATTGTTGCCTTCCAGAAAATTTATGTGGTGTAGGCTTTTTAACAAGGCAGTGAGACACAGTGAAAAGAAAAAGAAACATGAGATCCAGCTAGGAGATCAAGTTCTTGACTTTATTACTTTGGGCAAAATTGCAGAGCCTAATTTTCCTCCTCTGTAAAATGGGGCTTATAATACCGCCTACCCTTAGAATTATATATTTGGCATTCTACAAATATTCATTAATAGCCACCGTGTATTAGGCCCTCTGCTAGATCTTGAGATGTTGGTAATCCACTGGCTACCCAACAGCTGAGCCTTCCCCAGTGAGCAGTTTGAATTGAGGGCAGCTTTGCGGTGATCCTGCTCATTAGCACTTGGACTGGATAGGGCACTGTGGTAGCCACCATCTAGAACTGCTTAGTGAAGAAACACGAGAAGTAGCAGTCAGCCTGGATGTGGGTTGTCTGGCCTAGGATGGACTGAAGAATTGACAAGCTGTAGAGAGGACCTTGAACTTGAGACATCATTGTCTTTAGTTGCTGTTGAGGTTCACTGGAAAGATGGTGATTAAAACTATCCACAGAAATTAGTACAACCTCTGTGGAGAGCTATTTGACTATATTTATTTAAAAATTTTGAATATATAACCTTTAACCCAATAAGTCTTCTTGTAGGAGTTTATCTTGTTACTGGCATATTGGCAGGTTCTACATGTGTGATGATTACTTGTTGAAGTGTGGTTATAAAGGAAAAGATTAGAAATAACATACATGTTCAGTAATAGAGCACAAATTAAGTCATGATCAGTTCATACAATGGAATACTATGTAGCCATTAAAAAAGAATAAGGCAGCTCTTTATGTGTGGGTATGGAATAAGCTCTAAGATAAAGTGTTAGGTGAAAAAAGAAAAGCAGGGGTTAGTTTTCTCCCATTTCTGTGCAAAACATCCACCAAGAGGTTTCTGCCAGTAAAGAGAAAGCCATTTTGGTAGCAGCCCTCTCGTGAGTGGAAATGGTTGTGAGTTGTTGGCGCGACAGAGTGGGGTGGGTGATGGTTTGCTTCATGGCATCAAGGAAGAGTAGAAGCAATTGGCTACTGCATATGCAGCGTTGCAGTGAAAGGTTGGCAGATTGTTCCTGAGGTATTTTACTTGGTTCGTAACAGTTCCTTTGTGGAATTGTCCCTTGTGATGAGGAAAGCTAAGCCTAGCAGGGTGGAAGGGGCAGGGGATGAAGAGAACTCATGATAAGTAGTTCTGTCCTCACTGTGATTAACTTGACTCAGGTGGATCTCATTATTGCCCTTTTCCAACCAATGCTTTCCCTGTAATTTAAATATTAAAAAATGAAGATGAAGTGGAGGAGAGTGATTGTTTTTTCTGAGTTAAGTGAATTTTAATGTCTAGTAGAAAAGTAATTGGGATTACTGTGAGACCTACCAATCAACTAGCAAACAATCTTGTTGTTGTTTTTTAAAAAATGTTCTTATTGATTTCAGAGAGAGGAAGGGATAGGGAGAGAGGATTAGAAACAATGATGAGAATCATTGGTTGGCTGCCTCCTGCACGCCCCCTAGTGGGGATCAAGCCTGCAGCCTGGGCTCTATCAAACTGACCTGGATCATAGGTTGACACTCAACCACTGAGTCACACTGGCCCAGCTAGCAAACAGTCTTATGTGCCTATTACATGTGAAGTCTGGTGTTAGGCATAAACATGTCCGCTGACCACTAAGAGCTTGTGGTCTAGTTGGGGAGTGGACTAAAAACTGTTTCCAGAATGGCATTACCATGATTATCTTGAGCCAGTGGTCCTTAACCCCACTTGCAACATAAGAATCATCTTGAGAGCTGTTTAGAAACATTGCTGGCACCAGTTATTGGTATTTTTAAAAAAGATTCCCAGGTGATTCCACTGTGCAGCCATTATTAAAACCACTGGTTAGCCTAATCAGTATTACCACTACCCCCAGGGCAGGGGAAGGGCTTCCTGCCCTAAGAACATAGGACAATGAATGAACAAAATTGGGAGACAGTAATGGAGGGGGGGCGCGAAGGAAATGGAAAGTAATGGGTAGATATAAAAGATATTCTAAGGTCAGGATTTATAGGGCTTTGTAATATGAAGGATAAGAAAGACAGAAATATGAGGTTCGAGCTTAGTTGACAGTGAGAACTATTGTGGATAGAAAAAGAAATATAAATGAAGTAAGTCTGTCTGGCCCATTGGAAAAGTGACTTCTGGTTTAAACCGATGCTTTGAAAAAATGGGCGGTAGTGAAGAGAAAATAGCCTGGAATGACTAATGCCCCATATTTTGGAGTCAGAGTACTTGGGTTCTTATCCTTGCTCTGTCACTTACTGGGACAAATTATTTCCTCTTTTCTTTTGCATCTAACAAATGGGGATATTAATAGTGGTTACTTCTTGGGGACCTTGAAGAATAACATGAGAAAATACACAAGATGCTTGTAGTAGAGTATCTGCCCCCCACACACACACACATCACATTCTGGGTGCTCATTATGTTATATTACTTTTCTTTTCACATAGTATGATATATTTTCTTTATTTTATTTTATTTTTGAAAATATTGGGGTGACATTGATTGACAAAAACCATACAAATTTCAAGTGTACAACTCAATAAAACATCATCTGCACACTGCATCATGCACCCAACGCCCCAAGCAAAATTTATTAAATTTGTATTACTTCTGATCTGGTCCCTGATAATTTAGATCTGTTTTGGTACATATCCACATTATAACCTATATGTGTCTAATCTTATAGCTATACAGGCCTTGGGACAGACCTTTCTACGGATATTATCTGTATGATTGTCTTCATTCACTGAATGTTTATTGAGCCCCACTTCTGTACTATCACTATGCTAGCTTCGGGCCTATAGAGAAGGTCTACTTTCTGCCTTCAAGAAATTTAGTGTAGAGAAGAAATGTAAATCTAATATGTATTTTATATATATTTTGCTTTTACTTTTTAAGATCCTGAATACTATGAGTAAGAATTGGCAGATTTGAAATGCTCTGTCACAATTTTTTTTCAGCCATGCAGTTCTATTTAAATATTAGTAATGAGAATAGTTGCCTTTTTTCCATATTATAAAGGGATACAGTCAGTTCTTGAATAATGTCATTTTGTTTGTCGTTTCATTATAACACTGGTGAGAAAAAAATCTTCCCAGTTGGGGCCACTGTCTTGTGTGGAGTTTGCATGTTCTCCCCATGTCTGCGTGGCTTTTGTCCAGTTTCCTCCCACATCCCAAAGATGTGCATGTTTGGTGAACTGGAGTCTCTACATTGTCCCAGTCTGAGTGAGTGTGGGTGTGGGTGCGAGTGCACCCTGCGATGGAAAGACGTCCTGTCCAGGGTGGGTGCCCACCTGTGCCCTGAGCTGCCAGGATAAGCTCTGGCCACTGGTGACCCTAAGCTGGAATAGGCCGGATGGGAAAGAATATTTTGTTTTTATTCATCTTCCTTAAATGTATGTGTAGCTCATCTTTATTTCAATGTTTACCATTAGAAGTGTTTGGGTGTTTATTTAAAAGTTTGGTGATGTTTTTGTGACTGTAGGAAATATGACACAGGAACTTAATATGACTTAGGAACTTAACTCTTGTTTATGTTAATTAGCCTATGGTTTCCTTATATGTTGTTTCACCCAAAGTCGCAGTTCCCAGGAACCTATCCATGATGTTAAGTGAGGACTTACTGTATTTTTATTATGCATGTTTATTAAATAGAGATCGTTACATAGATCTGTTTTCATAGAGTTTACATCGATCTTTACAACAGATCTTTTTACATATCTCTAAGAATCAACATAGAGGCAAATTTATTTTTTAGATTATGTTGATATTGTTATTTTGAGAATTATAGTTAGAAAATGACCAAGAACTTTAAAAATATATGGAAATAACATCATCGGGCTATTTATCTATGTGTTTATATTTTATGTTTTTGCAATTATGTAATGCATTAATCTTGACTTTCTGTTTCATTTAGATTTTGATGCATACGAAAGAGATGGTACAGAAGGTAATGCTGAGCACTTTCACCATATAACAACTCTTAAACATCATACTTAGTGACATTTTTGTATTCAAGGAAAATTGCAACCCAAACAGACTGGAAATGGCTTCTTAGGATGTCTGGTTTACATTTATAATCCCCCCTAATGGATTATAGCTTTTTTCTTTTACTAACACTGATATGATCTAGCCGCTGCTTGAAGCCTATATGTGAGTGTTTCAAGCAAATTAGTAACAGTGCTAATTAGAGTTTACTTCCTGGCCTTTGTACTGTATGTGCTCTAGTGTTGTTTGCTATGATTGATTTTTTTGGCACTCTCCGTATTCTACTAAATACTGTTTGAAACTGTTAAGAATTTAATATGGATTTGTGCCTCTGAATTTTAAAATCCTATTATGTTTCTGTTCCATAAATTGCCATGACCACTAAGCTTGTGGTACAGTGAGTAAATATAGTCCCCCTTTCCTAGTCTCTTATCCTCCTTTGTATTATTCAGTTACACATTTTGTTTCCATTAAAACTAGACACTTCCCCTGCCATTGTAATATCTGTTTTAAGAAAATTAAGGAGATGTTTTAATGTGGCAGTGTTCACCTTTCTGGTATATTGGGGCTTAATTTTCATTTGTACACTCCTCACAATATGGATAAGAGTAAATATAACCTTTGGAAAAATCCTTGGAATGTGTGATTTCTGTATGGAAAATCTCTAGTTTCATTATGCATAATGGTCACCATGTTTTAGTTGTTAATTTTTATAATTCTTGCTTTTCATTAGATGAATCTTGAAGTTATTTATGGAGATACAGATTCAATAATGATAAACACCAATAGCACCAATCTGGAAGAAGTATTTAAATTGGGAAACAAGGTGAGATAATTTGATAAAATTATCTGTTTTATCTACTTTTGTGAATTATTTTCAACTTGGAACTTCATAAATTCATGTATATGTACATTGTGTGCTTCTGGAAATAATAAACGTAGTGCCTTCAGTTCTTCATCCTCTTTTATTTTTCTTAGCCTCTTCTCTAATTGTTTTGAGGATAAAATTAAAATTGTTTTTTCCTTAAATGATAGATATGGTTGGCCTTTGAGAACAGTCTAAGTCTGATAAGTTTAAGATGTTATCAAGTGAGTACTTATCGCAGGGTTATTCATAAGGAGAAATGTCTCTAGTAGCGTTCAGATGCCTTTCATACACTATTTGATATGAATAAGTACCTACCTACCTACATGCCTATACACACATCTATAATTTTAATTGGTGTACTTAAAATATATTTGAAAAGATAAGGGAACATTTAAAAATAATCATTTGTAGCCTACTACAAATGTTAGCACACTTAGCACACTTAGTGTTTCTTGAGCACTTACTATGTTAAAATATTGTTTCAATAAACTAAAAATAAGGTATCATCTTACAAACTAAGACCTTCCTACCTGTCTTCTCTGAAATGTATGAAATTTGAGCTGTAGTCTTCACTTGAGAGTAAGCCTAGCATATTGTATTCATATTGGACCTTGAAAAACTATATATTTTCCCTAGAGGCGATGGTCTGTGCCATGTCCCTATCAGTAAAGAGCAGGTGACTGTTCATTTATTTGTTCAGCATGTATTTATTTGCTTATATTTAAGGTACTTATATTCAAGGTACAGCGAGATTATAGACATTATTTTAATAGCTCAAGTTTTACTTATTTCTGGACTGTGTAATCTCTAATTCAGTAGTTTGAAGGTAAGTACATACGCTTTTAGATTTTAAAAAGACTGTGTCATAATTTTTATAATTCTTGAGGCTAACCCTGCCAGTTCTGTCCTTGTGCTTTTTTTTTTAAGTGTTCTGCATTGAATCTAAAAATATCGTGTTCCATATATGCTGAGTAAATGCATTCTAGTATCGTGTGACTTCAAGTTCTGTTTAGATTAACTCCTGGGAATTTGTAGCATGTTCATGTTCTTCCTACTAGATGTTTGAGAATATAATATTAATGATTGAAATTTTCACAGGTAAAAAGTGAAGTGAATAAATTGTACAAACTGCTTGAAATCGACATTGATGGAATTTTCAAGTCTCTACTACTGTTGAAGAAAAAGAAATATGCTGCTCTGGTTGTAGAACCAACATCGGATGGGAATTACGTCACTAAACAGGAGCTGAAAGGATTAGATATAGTTAGAAGAGATTGGTGTGATCTTGCTAAAGATACTGGAAAGTGAGTTCTGCTTTGGTTTTTTATTTTGTTGTTTGTCTTTTAAAAATTCAGGTGTGAATGACATGGACAACACTTATGATTCTGCCAAGCACAAGGACACAGCTTCTTTTTTCTTATTGTTATTATTGCATATTAATAATTCTTACTTATTTGGAGGGGAGTTTGATACATTTTTAAAAAGCCACACTGGTTCAGTAAGAGATGCTTGCTGTAGAATTCATCTCATGAGTTTTTACTCATGGTGAGGGTAAACTTTCACATTTTGATCCTTACAGAGTTGGTTTTGTTTAATGTTGTTTTGTTTTTCTATGCTTTTGCTTTAATATTCCTATTAGAGAGTGCCATGTATTGTGTTCCTGTATTATCCTAGAACAGTGGTTCTCAACCGTGGCTGCACATTAGAATCACCTGGGAATCTTTTTTAAAATCCTGATTTCTGGGCTTCATCCTCTGCAAATTCTGCTTCTTTGTTATGGGGTGGAGCCACAACATTAGTAACAAAGAAACAGGATTTCTGGAGGATGAGGCCCAGACATCAGGATTTTAAAAAGATTCCCAGGTGAATCTAATGTGCAGCAAAGGTTGAGAACCACTGTCCTAGAACCTTTTAGGAACATAATTGTTAAGGCATCCCCATTTTATGGCTTAAAATGTCCTAGGATTCAGAGTGGACCATGGAGTGAGACTTTGTTCCCACCAGTATAATTTGTGTGCAAATATTCTTACCTAAGGTTAATTTAAGAGCTAGTTCTCAAAAACCATATGTCCCTCAGAAATATTATGTACCTCATGAGTGACCCCCTAGCTTTGCACCTGAGACTAAAGATTGTATTAAGACCTGTTTCATTTTTTTAGGATCATATTAATTTATAAAACACCCATTTAGAAAATGAATTGTTGGATACGTTATTTGCCATCTTTCCAGATATTCCTGGTTTGTGATCCTGAGCCATTCTGAAAATAGAAGAATTTTTTTTTCTTGAAAGCGAAATTTTAAATTAATTTTAACATTGCTGAATATCAGCATATTTTACTTGTTTTCCATTCTTCCTCTTGTTTTCAAGTCAGGAGATTGTGAGCAATTGTTGCTTCTGCAAACTACTCTTGATTAGGCAAAGTTGATCATCCAAGTATAGGTCACTGTTAGCCTTTTATGAAATGTAGTTTGAAATGCTTCATTGCCCCCAAATGTACCAAAGATGAAAGTACTTTGTATAGACTGTCGATTAGAGTGTTCTCTTCAGCTTTGTGTTTTCCAAGAAAAGATGCATCATAATAGAAGTAAATTTCTCTGAGTTAGAAATGTATTAGTAATTAAAGCTATACAAATGTTTTTGTCAGGGTTCTTTTTCTGACAAATTATAATGCAGCTGTCAAACCCTCGCTCTGCATTTTTCTCAGAAATGGATAAAATATTGGCTTTCTTACTCCTTTTCGTTTTCTTTTTTTCCTTTTTTGTGGGAGTCTGGTGGAATAACGCGACGTTTTTAAGGAATAGTGTAAAGTTAGAGAAGAACACTGAGCAATATAATGAAGCTGAAGAAAGAAAAGTTTGAAATATTTGTGTGTTTTTAAAATTTACATAGAGAGCTGTATATTTCTACTTACTTAGCTAATGATCATCTAAGGCAGAGATGATATCTTGATATCAGAGCTAACATCTTGGTGCTTTATGAGGAAAGTGAAATACTTATCGTCTGACATTTTAACTTATGAGTAGAGTATAACTGCTTTTGAATTTTGTAATGGCTTAAAAATACAATGGAATATATACCCTTTCTGTCTGTACTTTTGTATGATGCATTAGATGCTGCATAAAAAATTATCTGTATGTCTAAGGGCAAACCTGACAGTCCAAGGTTGGTAAACCTTTGGCAGAGTTAATGTTAAAAAACAAATAGTAATGGCCTTTTAGACTTTAACCCTCATGTTAGCTTTTATTACAGTTCTTGTCCACATGTTAATCTATTGGCATTTATCTTTTTTCACCTTTATTAATGAAGTATGATATTTAAAAAATCGGTCCCTCTCTTTTTTTGCAGCTTTGTCATTGGCCAGATTCTTTCTGATCAAAGCCGGGACACTATAGTGGAAAATATTCAAAAGAGGTTAATAGAAATTGGAGAAGATGTGCTAAATGGCAGTGTCCCAGTGAGCCGGTTTGAAATTAACAAGGTAAATGTAGCATTTATTGCTGAGCCCAGCTGTTGCCACGTGTTTTTCTCCTCCTTCAGATAGTTGAAGAACCACCTCATCCTTGCAATTGAAATAAATTCTAGCTGGTGATGAAAGCTGCTTAACAACTATCTCACAGACTGCGCATTAGCATAAAACTTCCTGTTCCAGCCACTGGTACCTCCATGTCTGCTGCAGGGCCTTCTCTCTTCATTCTTACTTTAATTCATGGAAGCCTTCTTCCTAGACCAGTGGTTCTCAACCTTCCTAATGCTGTGACCTTTTAATACAGTTCCTCATGTTGTGGTGACCCCCAACCATAAAATTATTTTCATTGCTACTTCATAACTGTAATGTTGCCACTGTTATGAATCACAGTGTAAATATCTGATATGCAGGATGTATTTTCATTGTTACAAATTGGACATCATTAAAGCATAGTGATTAATCACAAAAATAATATGTAATGTTATATGTGTTTTCCGATGGTCTTAGGCGACCCCTGTGAAAGGGTCGTTCGACCCCAAAGGGGTCGCGACCCACAGGTTGAGAACCGCTGTAGAGTTTCTGTACAGTAATATAGTTAGTTAATGTTTCAGGGACTAGAGAGTACTGCCTTCTTCATAGTCCTCCTAAGTTATAGTTGTTTGGGGTCAGGCCTGTCAGCTGAGAGAGAGAGAGCATGTGCGTGCGTGAGTGCCTGTAACTCCACAGAAGGTGATCCTTAGAGGTACTGTAATTAAGCAGGTTTTTTAGGACCTAACTATAAGTTACGCTTTATGGGCAGTCTTAGTTGTTGAAAATAGGGAATACTTTTTTCTTACCTAGTTTGAAAAAATAAAATCCTCATTTACAAGATGTTAGGTTACAGATTTTTCCCATTCACAAAGAGTAAGTACCCTTACATACTTAGAAGCTAATTTTGTAAATACCATTTTAGCAGTTTTGTGATAAATAGATTTTGTTCTCCAAGCTCATAAAATGTAATTTTAATAAAAGATAATATAATCTTTACATTAAATGGAAATTTTAGAATTAAAACTCAATCATAGTTCGCTTATGATAAAAGTAATGCTTGCCCCAATATTTTCAGTACCCACCTGGCTTTGTAAAGTATATGATTGTCTAACCACTATACTGTACACATGTAACTAATACAAAATAATATAGGATATAATCTAACTTAAAAATAAAAAATTGTATTTTAAAAGAGAAATACTATCAAAAGAAAAAAAGCAATGCTTGCCATTTTTGCAAACATTTTTACGTTGCAGCAATTACAATATTAAAATACTGAAATCTATTTTCACTTAACATAAGCAATTTTTTTCACATTTTTATATTACCTTAAAAACCATCTTGTATATCAGTGTGTTAATCTTATATTTCACTGATAAAACTTTATTTAAATTTTTTGTTTGATTATTTAAATTATTTATTTTTGCTATTGTAAATAACTATATTAAACATCTTTGTCCATTTAACTTTTTGTTTTCGGATCAGTTACTTTCTTAGTTTAGAATCCTTGAAGTGGAATATTTGAGTCAAAAGATACGAAGATCTGTATGGCTATTGTCAAATTGCTTTGCAAGAAGGTGATACCAATTGATAATAAGAAAATATGTGCCAATTTCACCACAGATTTGCTTGTATTGGTGATATTTCACTGGCGATGCAATCATTGGTGATATTTAAATAAAACATTGCTACCATAATGGATATGAAACAAAATTTCACTATTGGATTTCATTTACATTTCTTTGATTTCTAGAGAGAATGAATATTTTCTATGTATGTTCTTATGGTTTGTATTTAGTCTTAGGTAAGTCACTTGTTCATTACACTTTGACCCGTGATATCTTTAGTCACAAAAGAAGACATTCATTTATACATAAAAATATTGAATTATAAGAGAATGTGTACCTTGGCACTAGCTCTTCACTTTAAGTGATGCAATGGCATGGAACTACTTGTAAAATCTAGAAAATGGTTTCTTTTTAGATTTTGTTTTGTCTCTCAAAAATTTGAATTGAGTAAGAGTTATTACTTTAATCTGCCTCTGATCAATTTTAGCATCTATTCTGCAGACTGTATCCTTGACACTGTCTAACTTCTTAGAAGTGTGTGATTCCATGAGTTTGGAAGGCTTAGTCTAAACATGAATACATTATTGGCAAAATAACACTGAGCACATGTCCTCTAGGGTAGTGGGCCCACACCGTCATCTCATATGAATGATGAGACAGTATTACTAGTGTGCAAAGAAACCTGGAGTCATAAACATACTGGCAGTCTTCAAGTTCTCATGAACAGTCTACAATTTTGTTATTTTAAAGTTTTTATTATTGAAAATTTTAAAATTTGATATAGAAGTAGACTGGTATCATGAACCCCCATGTACCCATCACTCAGCTTTGATAATTATCAACTTACAGTGATACATTATTATCATTAACTAGATGCCCAGTGCATGAATTCGTGCACTAGTGGGGTCCCTCGGCCTGGCCTGCGGGATCGGGCCAAAACTGGCTCTCTGACATCCCCTGAGGGGTCCCGGATTGTGAGAGGGTGCAGGCCAGGCCAAGGGACCCCACTGGTGCACGGTTGGGGCCAGGGAGGGATGCAGGAGGTTGGCCAGCTGGGGATGGACCAAGGGAGGGCTCCAGGGCGTGTCCTGCCTATCTCACCTAGTCCCAATCGGCTAGATGCCAGCAGCAAGCTAACCTACCGGTCAGAGCATCTGCCCCCTTGTGGTCAGTGCACATCATAGTGACTGGTCGACAAGTCAACTGTCTGCCCCCTGGTGATCAGTGCATGTCATAGTGAGTGGTTGAGCAGCCTTAGCATATCATTAGCGTATTACACTTTGGTTGAATGGACGACCAGACACTTAGCATATTATTAGGTTTTTATTATATAGGATAATAGTACTTAGTGTGAATGGGGCTGTGCATAGTTTTTTTCCTGTGGCAGAACTGAAACTGACTTACTGTCTATATATCCTCCATTTCACTTGAAGTGAGCTATAAAAGAACTCATTTGCTTATTTAATCATCTATTCATCAAACATGGAGTACTTCTTATGTGCACAGTACTAGATTCTGGGTTATAAAAGTGAATGAGCAAAGCATGGTCTATATTTTCAAGATGTTAATGGTCTCTTGAAGATATTTACTGTCCTCTATTTTTATACTTATTTTTCAAAACACAATGCAATATACAGAATTGTATATCTGAAACCTATATAATTTTATTAACCAATGTCACCCCAATAAATTCAATATTCAATAAAAAAGAATTTCTGCAGATATAACTACAATAAATTCTAATGAAAAGACTCTCTATTTAATAATTATTCCTGCAGCGGTTCTCAACCTGTGGGTCGCGAACAATGAAAATACATCCTGCATATCAGATATTTACATTACGATTCATAACAGTAGCAAAATTACAGTTATGAAGTAGCAACGAAAATAATTTTATGGTTGGGGGTCACCACAACATGAGGAACTGTATTAAAGGGCCCCGGCATTAGGAAGGTTGAGAACCACTGACGGTAAGCTGTTTATATGTCAGAGGTGATTTGTCCTGTTAACATTTGTCTGAATATTTATACTGTTTAAAACTTGTGAGCATTTCAGTTTTTACTTTTATCTCTTTGAAAAAGCAGTGGAATAGAAGAGTCTATGTATATGACTGGTTGTGGATGGTCTTATTACAGGATGGATAGATAGATGTAGATATAGATATAGATAATAAAATTTCAATAGCTATAGATGATGCTGGTAGGAGTTGAAAATGGGAGGTTAGCCTAGGGTGGAGGGATGAAGTGGTATTTACCACTATAAAATTTTAGCCCTTGTTGCCACAAACAACTGATTTTCTGAACTACTGTAGTCTTAGCTTAAATATATTTCATAAAGTAACACAAAATGTGACAGCTGATTTTTATAGAAGTGGCTAATTTGAGCCTAAACCACCAGAAAGCATTTTCCCCCCAAAATCAAGGCACCTAAAACTAGCTTGTAAAACCCCCAATAGTCCCAATTTAATAATTGGAAAGTATGTCAGATGAAATTCAGAATTTCTTAACATTGCACTGAAGTATAGTCAATTGGAGAAGATAATGGTTTTCTCAAGTAGAGTTATATTGATTAAGATTTCTAGGCTCTATTACCCAACTGAGTCAATCAAGACTTCGCATAATTCAAGTTTGAGGAGATTCAAATACTTGGAGAGTTTCCTAGGCACTCTCGTACACTGAGCGTCTGATTTAGAAAGTGTATATAATGTGGGTATGTGCAGCCGTGTTTGAGGACCTGCTTTATTCTAATCTGTAACAGTTCTCAGATTTCCTAGCCTCAGGACACCTTCACACTCTGAAAATAATTGAGGCCTCTAAGAGCTTTGGTTTATGTGGTTTGTGTTGATATTTACTGTGCTAGAAATTAAAACTGAGAAATTTTAAGAGCATTTATTTATTTAACAGCAATAAGCCCATCATGGTATTATAAAAATAACATTATAAAATAACTATTTTAAAACAAAAACAAATTAGCCAGAGGAGTGACATCATTTTACAATTTTGCAGATCTTTTTAATGTCCAGTTTAGGAGAATACATCTGGATTCTCATGTGCTTGCACATCCAATTTGTTGTGATGTGTGGCTTAGGTTGAGTATAGGAAGAAAATCCAGTTTCCACAAATACGTTGTTGGAAAATGGAGATGTATTTCAGTAACTTTTTTCAGATAATTGTGCATATTCTTCTTTGATTCTACACCAAGACTCTCTAAGTAGTGTTTTTTAAAGGTTATTTATAATGTGGAATCTGAAACCATGTCAGTGAACTTTGCGTACTCTCTTACATTAAACTCTGTTGGTCTGTGTTGTACTTTGATTGGCTATTTTACCCGTGCATGACATTATGCTTGAACTTAGTGAATTAATTTAGAGTGAGTGACATCATTTATCCTGCAAACATTTGGTTGCTACTGTACGTCAGGTATCATTCTGAGCACTGGGAATGCAGCTGTGAGTAAGGGTGCATTCCTGGCGCTTACTTTCTGTTAGAGACTCATCATTCTGCCTTTGTAGAGCTTAAGTTGACAGTGGGAGTAAATCCAGTGATTTATGGTACCTTTGGGATTTATTTAGGCTAGAAAAGCTTTTGAGAAACACATCCGTAAGTCAGAGTAGCTGTTATCCGTCATCCATCAGTCCTAACTGATCAGTTAATTCAGTGAGAGAATCGCAAACATTAGGAGAAACTCTAAGATTGAATTTATAGTCTTATTTTTTTATGTGTAAGTATTATGTGTCATAGCCCATAAACTTGTATTTTTATTTTTTTTTTTGTCAAGGTTGCATCTGGTTACATTAGTTACTAAATGCAGGAGGATGGAATGTCTAAAGATTCTGTGACAGTGTTTTCTACATATATCTTATGTCATTTCTATGTTTATGTATGATTCTAGCAAAGATATATTAGTGTATAGCTGTGTGAGAAGGGTTTTCTTTTAAAGTTTGGGGCATTTTGTTCCCTCTTTTTCTCTTTTAGGCATTGACAAAGGATCCTCAGGATTACCCTGATAAAAAAAACCTACCTCACGTACATGTCGCTCTCTGGTTAAATTCTCAAGGAGGCAGAAAGGTGAAAGCTGGAGATACTGTGTCGTATGTCATCTGTCAGGTAAAAATATCATAATTAAGACTCATACCACTTATGACACAAAGTAAAATCCAAATGGCCACAATGTCTTATTTTAATAGTCTTTAAGATAATTGATACTGTCAAGAGATGGTTTATAGTCTGATTGGTTTTACAGCATTTAAAAATAGTCAGGATATGGCATATTTTATTAAAATTTTTGCAAAACAAAGACGTGTATTTTGGGTCACTGAAATTATTTTGGTGAGACAGGTATATGACAGTAACTACAGTTAACTTCAGTGAAAATGTATATAGGTTTGGTCATATGTCCAGCAGCAGTCATTTATCATTCCTTTTGCCACAGTTTCCATTATGAATATTGGTAGAATAAGAGAGTAAATGCGTTTTCCCTAGCCTTTTTTCAAAGAGTTATTTGAAAGAAATACAAAATGCATGATTATATGGATAAAGGTGAGATATCCTAAAAATATACCTTATGGAGAAAACACAAATTACCAGTTTCCAGTTTTTTTTTCCTTTCTTTTGAGTGGAGGGGGCCTAGAACCCACCTTCTTTCCTTCTCCCTGTTCCACAAGGCAACTCTGAGGAACCTCTAGGCCTTATAGAGCGCAGCTTGACACCACTTACTGGTTTCATTTGAGAGTAGCATACCTCTAACAATTAGGGATGGGGAGAGAGGGTAGGACAGAAGAGCAGTTCTTTTCTTTGAAAACACTTCAGTTGGAACAAAGGAGAGGTCTCGGTCTCATTCCTTCTCTCTGTAAAAAAAAAAAAAAAGCCAGTCATAGCCTTTATCCAGATTCTTTAAAATGATTATGATCTGGCCTGTCTACCAAAAGGCATAATTCATTTGAATAAGACTGCTGCTTTTAAATTAATTATTGCATTGTGTTGTTACAGTAAGAAGTTTAGATAAGCCTTAAACTTCATTGCAATAGCATTGATCTTTGTCGAACTACACTCAATGTGTTTTTAAATCATAGAGTCTTTTCAAATTTAAAAGTCATTTGCTAATATCTGCTCAGTACTGTGGATGATGTACATAACACATGATTTAACTACATGGACAGGAATCGGCACTTGACTCTGTCTCCCTCCTAGGGTTACCCTTGATTAAGAACTGTTACAGAAAACCAATTCCTGCAGGAAAATATTTCCATAAATGTCTGACTCGCTCAAGCCCTTAATGTGCTTTGCATATTGCCTCTGACAATCTCATCTCAAAAAAACAATTTTCATATTATGCAAGTAAAGATTTTGGTAAATAGGCCAGTTTTTTTTTATTATTGTCTTCACATACATGGAAAAGCTCTTAGATTATTAATGAGAGGAGCAATATGGCAGCATATAACTTTAAATAGCATCTAATAATGAAATCCAGCCACAGTTACGTTTTGGCTGAAAGTGGAATGGAGACGTATGGTGGTATAACTGATGTACTAGTATTTAAAAGTCAGAGTTATATTTTTTGATATCTAAATAGTAGGTCTTGCTCGGCCGATATGGCTTAGTGGTTGAACACCGAACTATGAACCAAGAAGTCACTGGTTCAATTCCTAGTCAGGGCACATGCCCAGCTTTGATCCCCTATTGGGGGCATGCAGGAGGCAGCCAATAGATGATGTTTCTCTCTCATCGATGTTTCTATCTCTCTATCCCTCTTCCTTCCTCTCTCTAAAAATCAATTTAAAAAATTTAGCTATTAGGTCTTATGATTTCTTCTTCTCAGGGCTTATTGATACGGAAAAGCTCAAGTGCTGATGCTAATACAGTACAATAAATACAATTTTCTGTCTTTTCAACATTTCCCTTATCCACTGGTACTGGACCTTAACTTGCTTGTTAAACTACAGTTTATTTTTCTTTTTATTAACTTATTCTTCTCACTGTATCCCAAGAAATGCTCTAGGCCTTTAATTTGCCTTTGTCCCCTAGCAGTGGGACATGCTCATTTTCACCAAAGCTGCCTACCTCTTTTGCTTTTAAGCACTCAAATTATTCTTTCTGTGCTTCACAACACAAACATATTTTTAGACTATGTTTTTGAAAATGTATGATCATACATTTTAAGAGAATTGTTTATTGCTCTAAGCAGAAGTGCCCTCCAAGTATAGCCTATCTCTTAAACAGGTTCTCTTTTGTTTAAAATTTACATTTAGAATACAGTGTTCTACTGATAACTTACTCAGACTATAATTTTAGATGAGTTTAGGGTAATGTTTTTGGTATCTAATTTGTATTGTAGTATGTGGTCTTATAAAACCTACATGAATTATTTGCTGATATCTTAACCCTTTGCGGTCGTATTAAATTTGGACATGGGTGTCGTACTGGTCGGAATTAATTTCCATTGAAAGAGCAGTGATACATAACATGCAAGATTATGAAGGACAAACAAGATTTATTAATTCTTTTTTGGAACTACGTCACTACTAGTAGAATCACTACTAACGTTATCACTTTCTACGTCAGAGTCAGTATTCAAGGTGCCAAAATAAAACTCTTCATCGTTACTTTTAGATTCACAGTACACTTCTTTCGATAACTTTCTTTTTGCCATTTTGGAGTATTATTTTGAAATATCTTAACAAGCGAGAATGCCTAATTACAGTTAAATGTAATTTGTAAAGCTTTATTTGGAATTCTGCAAAGTATCTCCGAAGCTTGTCGATTTTTTCACTCTCAAAAGGCGACTGACTCGCCACGGTGTTTTGCATGGCGAGTGTGGAACGACCGTGTTTGTTTATGTTGAGTTTCGATATCTCCGATTTGTCGGGGCAATGTTTTGGTTCATGACAAGGTCGCTTATTCATGACAAGGTCGCTTAGACACTTAAGAGCTTTCAGAGAAATTATGAACTGATACATGAATGAATAGAGTTAAGATTCGTACGGTTCCTTGCTGTGGTGGCTGAGAGCAGACATACAACAGGAACGGTAAAAAAGCTTTGGTGGCTGAGAGTAGACAAACGACCGCAAAGGGTTAAATCGGCTTTCACTTATTGCTTAAGTTTTAAATGCTTAATTATTTAACTTCCAGTGGACATCATTTCCATAAGGCATGACTTTAACACTTTTAGGGGCCCACTTGTCATCTGTTTAAAATTTTTTTCCATTCCTTTTTTACTTAAGATGACTACATAGTTTTGAATGAATTGACTGTACCCAGTTGTCTCTGTGAAGCATGTACTTTGTGAAGTTCACAAATGACTACATGGGCACTTCAAGCAAAACCAACATTATTCCTTAATCTGATTTTAAAGGTATATGCTGTATGTTATTGCATATACCATGGGGGTCTTGCTAGGTTTGAGAAGTAGGTCTTATGTCACAGCCTAAATGTTTTTCTAATACAACACAGCAAAACCTGTCATCCATTCTTTTGCATTTAGTTATGTTTAAGCTCAGATTTTTAAAATACAGTAAGAAATGTGTTTGGGTCACTGTTAAAACTAATTTTTTATGTGACTATGTAAAATAAACCTTTTTCAACTGAGAATATGCTTGGACATTTTCAACTGCTGATGAGAACATCTTCTAATGGTATTTTGGAAAGTAACTCAAGTGCCATTTTTTTAAATACAAGGATATTCATTTATTTTTAGAGAGTGGAAGGGAGAGGGAGAGACAGAGAGAAAAACATAGATGTGAGAGAGATACATTGATTGGTTGCCTCCTACATGTGCCCTGACCAGGGCCAGTGATGGAGACTGCAACTGAGGTATGTACCCTTGACTGGAATCGAACCCGGGAGTATTCAGTCTATGGGCTAATGCTCTAACTATTGAGCAACCCAGCTAAGGCTCAAGTGCCATTTTTTAAAAAATACATTTGTATTTATTTCTGAGAGGAAGGGAGAGGGAGAGAGAGAAACATCAATAATGAGAGAGAATCATTGATCGGCTGCCTTCTGCACACCCCCAGTAGGGATCAAACCTGCAACCCCTGACCTCCTGGTTCATATGTCGACGCTCAACCACTGAGACACACCAGCCGGGCTCAAGTGCCATTTTTTTTTAACTTGCCTCTACAAATCTGATTTTAATTCACCAC
Source organism: Myotis daubentonii (assembly GCF_963259705.1). Taxonomy (NCBI): domain Eukaryota; kingdom Metazoa; phylum Chordata; class Mammalia; order Chiroptera; family Vespertilionidae; genus Myotis; species Myotis daubentonii. Next base: position 123,918,386 of record NC_081861.1, on the reverse strand, counting down.
TAAAAATTAGTAAGCTCAACACTATAATCCTAAGACAGACCATATTTTTTAAAAAAACTACAATTTTATAAATTGATCAGATTTCATGTGTTTATTAAAAGACAATCTGAATATAGTTGTAGTGCATAAAGAAACTGCCCAGGCATTTTTCATACTCATTTTGTCATTGACTGTCATTTTTAAAAATACATATATTTTATAGATTTTTTACAGAGAGGAAGGGTGAGGGATAGAGAGTTAGAAACATCGATGAGAGAGAAACATCGATCAGCTGCCTCCTGCACACTCCCTACTGGGTATGTGCCTGCAACCAAGGTACATGCCCTTGACCAGAATCGAACCCGGGACCCCTGAGTCTGCAGGCCGACGCTCTATCCACTGAGCCAAACCAGTTAGGACCATTGACTGTCATCTTACTCATCTAACAATTCAAACTTCTAAAAGGACAACAATTAAAGTTGACTAATTTTTTACTGTTACAAACTCCTAAAAATAATTATAAGCAAGTCTTTTAATCTGAGGTTTGCTCCCTTTCCAGATATTTCATTATATCTTAGAATAGGTAGAACCTAGTTGATAAATATCCCAGTTTGTTTCCATCAGGAGCCCAGCCAGAGAAAGAGACCCCCACTTCTAGTCTCTGGTAAAGACAGTTGCGTGGAATGTTGCTTTTGCTTTGGGCTGGGCTCTGAGCTGAGAAGGGACTGATTGTAGCAGGAATAAAAGAATAGGATTCACATTATAATCAGTTTTGCAGAGCAGCTGAGCACTGTGAATAGTTATAATTTACTAGTGTGAATATTAAATTCTGTTGTTGCAGACAAGAGGAAGAGTGGAATGAGTTCTTGGATGTTGGTCCAGTAAAGTGATGGACTTTTTGATTCACAGATGATGGTGACATCACCACTGGACTGTATATGGGCCAATTATATAGAATTTCACAACTTCTCTTTTTATAGAGTAAAGAGAAACTCCTTAAAAGGCTCTCTGACCATCCTCCTTGCCTTGAGGAAGAACCATATAAACAGTGCAAAATGGCATGCCCTTTATTCCAGTGGCCAAATAATTTGCTTTAGGCAAACCCCACCAGATACCTCATTAATTTTATTCTTACCTGTTATATCTTGACATAAGTGATGACTCTGGGTTTCATTCCCATCTTTTCCCCTTGCTTATTTGATTCTCAATGATATATGCAGTTCTTGTGGACAGTATTACTCCCAGGGCCTTTAAGATGATACCATGACTAGAATGCCTGCTTGAAGGGGTTGCATTAACATAATAAAGGACCACACATGTTTTTTGTCATCACTCCTATAAGGCCCTCTGACTAGACTAATTGTTAGCAAATCTTCTCAATGTGTTTCTGTGATGTGGCAGTTGGAATTATTTAATCTAGGCGTGCCATTTTGTTGGTTTCATGTTTCAACAAAAAATAGAACACGACACATGCTGGATTTACATTCTTGGGCAGTGGGCGCGATGTTCTCCTTCATCTTCCTACTCTGAGATGCTTATGAAATGTTCACCAATAGGTTAGAAGAACTTCTTGATGTCCTGGGTGGTGTGATTCAGTGGGTTGCACGTCGTCCCATGCACCAAGGAGTTGCCAATTCCATTCCCTGTCAGGGCACATGCCTGAGTTTCAGGCTCCATCCCTAGTAGGGGGTCGTTCAGTAGGCAACCAATTGATGTTTCTCTCATTGATGTATTTTTCTCATTGATTTTTTTTCTCTCTCTCTCCCTCTCCCTTCTTCTCTCTCTGAAAATCAATAAAGAAATATTTTTTTTAAAAAAAGGACTTCTTGGTGTTTGGAATTAAATACACAAAATTTGAATTCTTGTTCCTCTTTTGACCAAGCAAGTGTGTGTGGGGTTGAATTTCTTATAACTTTCCTTGTACTGTGTCCTCTTACAGGATGGGTCAAACCTCAGTGCGAGTCAGAGGGCCTATGCACCTGAGCAGCTGCAGAAACAAGACAATTTAACCATTGACACCCAATACTACCTGGCCCAGCAGATCCACCCAGTTGTGGCTCGGATCTGTGAGCCGATAGACGGAATTGATGCTGTCCTCATAGCAACATGGCTAGGTAAGTGCCCTTAGTTCACATAGCCCCTCCCCTAGCAATAGCAATACTCTCTGCCCTCCCTCCTTAAACTGTTGTGTGCCTTTTTATAGGCCCAGTGCTGAGTCAAGCACTTCTTTGTTTAAAATTGGGCATTTATTCTTGTGGTGGTTTGGTTAATGTCTGTCACTGCTCATAGACTACGAACTCCACATAGTAACCACATGCCTGCTCCATAGTTGGCACTCAGTAAATGCTGATGGAAGAGAGAAGGCAATAGAAAGGATGGAGAAGATTTTGGGCACCATTATAAGTCTCTGAGTTAATACTGTTGTAGCTTTTATTAGTGAACTTAAATGACTATGGAGATTGATGGTATCTTGATTGATTGTCTCTAAAGGTGATGCATGGGAGATGCTGCACATAGCCCAGGAGCAGAGGGAGTGCTTAGTGAGTGCTGTTAGCAGCCACATCCCACCCTCCTGCCAGGCTCCTGCATAAATATATCAGACTCTTCCAGTCCTTGAGATTTGCACATAGTTAGTGCTCAGTGTGCATTGTAGACTGAGATTAGACAGATGAATTATCAAGTCACATATTCTCCATCCTGCTCCTGCTGAGTATGTGTCTGAGCTCTTCCCGCAAGTCCCGTTTCCACTATCCCATCAGTATCTGCTCTGGAAGTGGAAGCTCATTTTTGACATTTGCCTAAGCAAAACATAATTAGGAAGATAAAAATTCTGCTACCCGAATCATCATATAATGTATTCTCAAAGTTGAGTTGTATTTGATGATATTTATAAATCCTCAGCTGGGAGGTGGGAGCATGAGTGCACAATATTTTTTAGCTTCCTTTTTTTCTCGCCTCTGTGTTCAGTGCTTACTCTACCGGATGCTGTGATAAGTACTTTGCATATATTTCTCATTTAATTTCTGCAACAGCCTCATGTGCCTACATTGTATTTGTTCCATTTTACAGAGAAGGAAGCCGATGCTTAGAGGAGTAAGTAACTTGGTCTTGTCACATAGCTGGCAGTGACTGAATTGGGACCCAGCTCTGTATGACTCCAAAGCTTGTACTCTTAACCACTTGTGCTAAATTGTACTGCCCCCTCTTAGCTCTGAGAGGTGATGACATATATTTCAACCAGGAGTGGAATAGCGTGGATTTGAAGGCTCAGGAGCTTTATCTTGTCCCTCCTCTCCCCACTGTAAGCCCCACCCCTCCCCACTGGAAATCCCTGAGCAAAACCATTATTTTGCTTAGAGTACATCTCCCAGCTTTCCCATTTGTAAGATCAAGAACCTGATCTAAATGCTAACCATTACCCTTTCCTTTTTTGGTTTTGGATTTTCCAGGGCTGAGGAGGGGTAAATGGAACAAGCCCTGCCCCATGAGTGATATTTACCAGATAAGTGTGGAGCCTTGTATTGAAGCAAAAGAGCTGTAGAAAAAAGAGTGGTGGGGCCTGCCCAGAGGATAGCCTGTTGCCAGCTGAGCTTAAGAGCAAGTGGGGACCAGACTGATTTTGTTGGTTCTGGGGTCATATTTAAGATCTTTCTTTGTTTTGTTAATTCTTACCCGAGTATATTTTTTCCATTGGTTTTTAGGGCGAGTGGAAGGGAGGGAGAAGGGGGGGAAAGAGAGAAAGAGAAACATCTGTGTGAGAGCGACACATCCTTTGGTTGCCTCCTGCACATGCCCCAACTGGGGCCAGATATCAAACCTGCAACCCAGGTGACATGCCCTTGACCGGGAATCAACCCGAGACTTTCCTGTGCATGGTCTGAAGATCTGACATTGAGCCATGCCTGCCAGGGCTAAAGATGGATTTTATATAAATTAAGCAGTAGGCAGAGCTTGACTTGCTTAAAGCCAGACTTTATCCTAATTACTGGTCATAGGCTGCCTTATGAATCCAGTTTTCACAAATGATTCTGATAGTCCTGGTAGGTCCCATCTTCAGAGGTTTCATGTTATTACTGACAGATCTCAGTCTACAGAGGGAAGCCTCCATGCTTGTGCATAGTCCATGGTCCTGCCATGTCCCAGTCTCTCCTGTCTCATCACCTGCAAGTTCTCAGTGCAGCCCTGACTGTATGGACACTATTCTGGGTAGCTCCTTCTTGGTGCCAGGTCGCTAATTAGAGGTGCCAGAAGGGCCTGTGTCCTCGGCCCTAAGGAATTGATGCTGCCCCCCTTATCTTTTTCTCATTTTTATCTTCTGCCACTTGATAGCAGTTTTTATATTGAGGGTGAATGAGGTTGTCATTATTTTGCAGTCCCCTTCCTCTCCTGCTCATCCCCTTCTCCCACCGCCATCACCAGCGGTATCCATATCTCTATCTACTGGAGTAATAAATCTCATAGTCCTTTATCTCTCCCTGTCTCCTCATAGGAGATACCACATTAATGGAGTTCAGGACAGTATGTGCCAGGCACTATGAAGATCTGTAAAAAGCACTGGAGCTGGCCAGGCATATATTGCATGCATTTGCACCCTGCCCTATTCAGGAACTGCACTTTGATCTGCATCCTTTATTCCTCTACCCCAAGTGAAAAATTAGGGTGGCTGTCCTTCATTAGGGGATTTGAGGCCCCTGTTATCAGTTCTCACTTAGCCTGTGGTTTTAGAGAGGAGGAGGGTGGAGATGGGGAAGTGGTGGTAAAGTAAGGGGAGTGTTAGGGGGTGCGTAGTTTCTAAGAGGTGCAAGCTGTAGGCATAAAATTACTATAATTTGTTTTTAAAATTCTAAATCTGTTTTCTTTATGTAAAAAAACTGCAGTTAGTGAACTGACACTGTTAAATAAGTTGAAGTGTAAAAATGTATACATAGAATACAAGCCCTCCAACTGCCTAATCACAGACATAAAATAATTCTCTTGCTTTTAATGTAGTTTTTATCTTTGATTAATGAAATGTATTATAGTGTTGAAACTTTACTGAAGTTTGATACTTTGTCCTTTTAGTTGGTACAAAGAAATCAAGAATAATGGCATAATTTCATTTAGGAAAATTATTAAGTTCATGATTTTTTATTTTTAAGATTCTTTTGTGGAGAGCAACTATATTTTTCAACTACCTTTTTCTTTTTCTATTGCTTTTATACTGCTTTCCTTGAAATGAAAGGCAAGCATCAAGTGTTGGTTTTATCCCGTGGATTCCCTTTGGAAATTCTCTATTTCTCCCCATCAAGATACCTCCTGAAGTCTGTCTGGTGGCATGTTGCATGGCCAGGTGTTCTGTATGGGAAGGACATTTTAGTGAAAAGGAGAGAGGGTAGTCTATTAAATGAGTGAATGAATAAGTCTGTTGAATTGAAAGAGAATGATTTATTCTCTCTAATAACTAATGGTCCTTATTATCCCACAGTAAAATGTGTATCATTTTTCTGAAATCCATGCAAGATTATTGCTATTGGGCTTAAATAAAGCAAAATTTTACTCTTTTCCATCTGTGAATAGAAAAAAATATAGTATTACGCTTTTATACAATAGCCCTTTGGGAAACATGGCCACTAAAACTTGGAACTCTTAGCTTTTGTTCTCCAGACTATAGGTTTTTCTCTCTCTTGTTCTAATGAAAGCTCTTTATATTCTGTGGATGAAATATTCACAGTATGCGCCAACATCCATATAGTCTTCTGTACCTGGCAAAACAAGCCAGTGATGAGAGTAGTCTTAAAGTTCATTCTTGCCCAGCTGGTGTCGCTCAGTGGTTGAGCATAAACCTGTGAGCCAGGAGATCATGGTTTCATTACCCATCAGGGCACACGCCCAGGTTGTGAGCTCAATCCCCAGTAATGGATGTGCAGGAGGCAGCCAATCAATGATTCTCTCTCATCGATGTGTTTTTTGTTTTTTTTAAATATACTTTTATTTATTTGAGAGAGGAAGAGAGAAATTTAAACATCAGTGATGAGAGAAAATCATTGATTGGCTGCCTCCTGCATGCCCCACACTGAGGATGGAGCCCACAACCTGGGCATGCAACTTGACCGGGAATCAAACCGTGACCTCCTGGTTCATAGGTTGACGCTCAACCACTGAGCCAAACCAGCCGGGCCTTTGATGTTTCTATCTCTCTTCTTTTCTGAAATTTATAAATATATATATTTGTAGCCTGGTGCATGGATTCGTGCACACTGAAAGGAAATTAATTAGAAGGAATATTTTAATATAACTATTCACCCTTTAGAAGTGTCAGAGATGAAAGAAAATTAGTAAGATGTATATGAAAATAATATATAAATTGATTAATAAATAAACAAAAAGAAAAAAGGAAACAAATGTACTACTCTTTGTAATATTTCAAGCAATTAAAAAATAAATAAATTGAATAAATAAACAATTACAACAAAGTTATAAAAACAACAAAAACATGATATGAAAACAACATTGATAAAAACAATGACTGATAAAGTGATTAAACTTATTCTAATATCTCCCTGTATACCACATTAAGAGTAAAAACACTTTCAGAGTGCTTGACTAATTTCCCTTGTGATGAAGTATTTACAACTTTAACTTTAACATCACACGCTCTTTGAACTTGAGAGAAAGCAACATATAACTGACCATGTCCGAAAACGGGTTCAGGTAGGAATATTCCTACTCTGTCTAGAGTTTGTCCTTGTGATTTATTAATAGTCATCGCAAATGCTGGCATCATGGGAAACTGTTTTCAAATTAATTTAAATGGGAGGCCAGTGTCAAACGGGGACAAATATCACGTATGTGTGGGTCAGTGTTTATTTTTAAATTGCCAGTGCCTGTCATATGAACCGGCTGGTCGGACATACATATGGTCGGTCACTTAGCCTTTTATATATACAGATAGATTTTAAAAGTTCATTCTTGAATTTCATCTTTTAATAAATTTATACAGTCAAACCTCGGTTCTCAAATGTCTCCCATCTCGAACAATTTGGTTCTCAACCAAGTTGTTCACAGAAAAAATGTCTTGGTTGTTGAACCAAAATTGTGGTTTTCGTCCTGACAACCCTTTCATGCTGATACCTCAGCTCCTCTCAGGCAACAAACAATGGAGAGAATGCTTTCGTTGCTGGCAAAATCAAGGATTAGCACAATTTTAAAACATAAAGAGGTCATCAAGAGTGCTAATGTTGCTAAGGGTGTAAAAGAAACAAGGTTCACAGGCAATTGAACAGGTAGACAAACTATGTTGATTAGTTAGCCAATAGCAGATTTCAGAGGTAGTGATACATGAACAAGCAAAGATGCTGCATATTGACCTGAAAGATGCTAGTTTGATAAATTTAAGAAAAGTGTTCATAGATTAAACAGTACATTAGGCATGCACTATATATAAGAAAAATGAAAACAGAATCATTTGTGGGTCTGGAAGGAATTAATTCAATTTACATTATTTCTAAGGGGAAAAATGATTTGGTTTTTAAGCAAATCGCTTCTCAAACAGCTTTCTGGAACGAATTAAGTTTGAGAACCAAGGTTCCACTGTATTTCATCTATAATGGCACTTAGAATTATACTAGAGACTCGTGTACTGGTGGGGTCCCTCGGCCTGGCCTGCAGGGATCGGGTCGAAACCAGCTCTCTGACATCCCCCAAGGGGTCCTGGATTGCGAGAGAATACAGGCCAGGCCAAGGGACCCCACTGGTGCACAACTGGGGCCGGGGAGGGACCACGGGAGGGCTCCAGGGTGCGTCCAGCCCATTTCGCCCAATCCTGATTGGGGCCTATCGGGGCAGCCGGCCGGGGGGTGGGGGGTAGGGGCCCGTGTTGAGGGCTCCAGGGCATGTCCGGCCCATCTCGTCCAGTCCCATCTCGTCCAGTCCCAATCGGCTGGACCCCAGCAGCAAGCTAACCTACCGGTCAGAGTGTCTGCCCCCTGGTGGTCAGTGCACATCATAGTGACTGGTCGGACATTTAGCATATTAGGCTTTTTAAAAATATATATATTTTATTGATTTCAGAGAGTAAGGGAGACGGAAAGAGAGATAGAAAGATCAGTGATGAGAGAGAATCATTGATCGGCTGCCTCCTGCACACTCCCTACTGGGGATCGAGCCCACAACCCAGACATGTGCCCTTGGCCAGAATTGAACCTAGGACCCTTCAGTCTGCAGGCCGACGCTCTATCCACTAAGCCAAACCAGCTAGGGCGCATATTAGGCTTTTATTATATAAGAAAATGTCTTTCCTCCAATGAGTAATGACTTGTACAATAGCTATCAAGTACATCTCTTCATGGTCAATGATAAAATTTCAGGCATTTATCTATCTGGGCAGTTTTCTCATTGGTCCTGAGAAATTATTGATGTTTGAGGAATATGAGAAATTAAAATTTAATTTAGTCTCTGAAGTAGTGCTTAAAACAAGACAGTGCACACTTCACCCAATGTGTTCCTGGTTTAATTTAGAAAGTAAAAATTCTCTTATTAAAAAAAAATGGCTATATCACTCACAGTGTAGAAGGTAGTTTATTATCTCAATAGTTGGGATCCAGTAACATCTTCTAAGAAATAAGTGCAACAGTGGGCACGGTGGTGTTTGGATACCTTTGTCAGGCTCGGAGAGATATATCTACAAAAGATAGGAAGGGCCATGAAGTATAGGGTTTTGGGCATGATGACACCAGCAGGTGTCTCAGGTATTACTGTATCTATCAAGACTTTTGTCTTTTTTCATGATTAAGCTCTTAGAATAATACCGATACTTGACCATCATTTTCAAACATTAAACATTTTCTATAAAATAATGGTAAAATTTTAAAAGTAAGATCATACCAAAAGCAAAGTAGAATAGTAAGTCTAGTCAGCTGATAAGAACCACCTCTTTCAGAATGGAGTGCCATTCCAAGTGCATTATCAAATGGCTCATGTTCTAGGCCTACTTTTTCATTCATTGCATGGATTGATGTTGAATACTTGCTGTGCTCAATTAATGGGTCCTGTGGGGGATACAAAGTTGAGTCAGCCATGGCTCCTTTACTCAAATTAGAGCCCTGTGGATTCACTATTTTGGGGAAGTCTAGTTGGTAACACAGTACTAGTACATGCCTCAAAAGAGGTAAAATAAAGGATTTTTGATGTTCAAGGGAAGCAAAGACCACTTCTAGCCCCACTGGGAAGAGTATATAGAAGTGGAAGCATTTGAGGCATTGTGGGAATGCGCTGTGGAGGGGCCAGTGTGGAGTTGGGAATGGTTGTCTACCCCACCTCGCACCAATTTTTCCAGCCCATTGATGCAGTGTCAGGGGTCCCGACCTCATTCACAAGGTAGCCCATGCCATCGCAGCCACTCCCCATAACACATTAGGGAATTCACAGAGAACCTCAGGTATCAGCTGCAAAGCTTTGCACCTCAGTCCCTACAAAGTAAACCCATGATGTTGTTTCTGTCTCACTAGCCTATAATTCTGAGGGCCTGCAGTGACACTTCTCACCTAACTCAAGCAGAGACCTCTGAGAACTTAGAACCAAATTAGAGCATGTTTGGAATAATCACTTGGACTAGTAATTCCTACTCTGGCTTTGTAATACTTGGAGCTTTCAAAGGAAAATGAGAATTTCTTGAATTATTTAAGTTAGATCAATATTTTAAAAAAATTTAACTTTATTGAGGAATAATTGACAAATATAATTGTATAAACTTAAAGTGTACAACATGATGATTTGATATACATATACATTGTATAACGATTATCAATATACACATCCATCAGCTTACATACTTAACTCTTTTTTTGTGGTGAGAATGCTTGAGATCTAATCTCAGCATTAAGTATACACTGCCATATTATTAAATACTAGAGGCCCAGTGCACGAAATTCATGCACGGGTAGGGTCCCTAGGCCTGGCCAGCGATCAGGGTCGATCTGTGGGGCCACCAGTGGGGTGATCGGGGCCCCCGCTCGCACCTGCCTTGGCTGGCCTGGCGCCACCGAGTCACTGGCCCTGGAGCCCCCGCCGCCACGGGTCAGGGCCTACAGGCTGGAGGCAGCTCCTGTGTTGAGCATCTGCCCCCTGGTGGTCAGTGTGCGTCATAGTGACCAATGGTTCCACAGGTCATTCCACTGTTCGGTTGGTTTGCATATTAGGGTTTTATTATATAGGGTAGACCATCTTTTAAAAGATTCATCATACACCAAAATGACACCAGGATTTTGTAGCCAATGAAAAATGGGTAAGATAGAATAAATGTAAATGGTTTAATACAGGATTGTACACAGATACTTAAATGATATTAAATATATATGTATAAATAAGACATGAAAGGGTGAAGGTGGTGAATTATAGGTTCCTTGTTGAAAAAAAGGTCACTGTTTTATTAATAAAAATAAGATAGTTTTTACAATATCTGAAGGAAGAAAAACAGTTTAACACTTACTGACTCCTAAAAGGTGGGTGTTAGGGATCTCCTGCCTGACTGTTTCCCCACCATATCTGCCTGCATCGCTGGAGAGCAGAGGACTTTCTTGTTAGAGAAGCAATTTTTTTGTTTATTTTTTTCCAAATATTTTTTTTCAACATAAAGTTACTCTCTTTTATCAGATTTAAAAAGAGGAAAGAAGACATTTCTAAAATTTTTTCCTGCCCAGAGGTACACGTCTTACCAAGTTAAAATTCACATTCAGAGCTGTCATCAAGGGCATTAAAAACAATCAAGCGAGGTCATAAAAGTACTACACATCAGGATTTCTTTTCTTTTTGTTTTTTTTTAATTGAATATTGGGGTGACATTGGTTAATAAAATTATATAGGTTTCAGGGGTACAGCTCTATAATACATCATCTGTAGATTGTATTGTGTGTTCCCCACCCCAAGTCAAGTCTCCTTCCATCACCATTTAGTATTTTTTTTCTGCCAAGATTTTGGGAGTTAATTTTGTACAGGATAATAAAAATTTTCCATTTGTCTTATGGAGGCAGTTTCGGTTGTCTGTCACTTTATAGTCAGTTGTTTAGGTCAGAGGTCCAGTATTTTAAAAAGTTTTCATTATGGAAAATTCTAAACATATAAAATAGTAGAGAGAATTTCATCAGAAGCCCCCATGTTTTCAACACCCAGCTTCAGCAGCAGTCTGCAACTGTGGTTGATCTTATTCTGCTTCTCCACCTCTTCTGATTATTTTGAATTGAATCCTAGAGCAGCGGTTCTCAACCTGTGGGTCGCGACCCCTTTGGCAGTCAAGCAACCCTTTCATAGGAGTTGCCTAAGACCATCCTGCATATCAGATATTTACATTACGATTCATAACAGTAGCAACATTATGGTTATGAAGTAGCAACGAAAATAATTTTATGGTTGGGTTACAACATGAGGAACTGTATTTAAAGGGCCAGAAGGTTGAGAACCACTGTCTTAGAATAAATGTCATTTTATCTGTAAACTAGAGGACTGATGCACAGATTTGTCCCTCGACCTGGCGAGGGGGCCTGGATTGCGAGAGGGCGGTTCTTGGATGACGCACCCCGGAATCGGGCTCCCTCCTCTCTGGTTCCAGGTGCATCGCCCGAGAACAGCAGCTGCCAAGTTACCGCAGCTTGGCAGCTCCTGCGTTGAACGTCTGCCCCCTGGTGGTCAGTGCACATTATAGCTACCGGTCAGATGGTCACTTAGGTGTGTGTGTGTGTGTATTATTTTGCATTTCTAAAAGACAAGGATTCCCCTTTGCAACATAGCTACAATGCTATTACTAGGGGGAAAAACACCTTCATTTCATCTAATATCCAATAAGTGTTTATATTTTCCTGATCATACTATGAATACACTTTTTATAAAAAGCTCTTTGTTTGAATTGGAATATAGTCAGCGTCCATATGATAGTTAATCTCCTCTTTTTTTTTTCACCCTTCTGATGTATTTGTTAAAGAAACTGTATTCTGCTCTATAGAATTTCCCATATTCTAAAGTTTGCCGATAGTATCCTCTCCCCTGTATTTCCTGTAAAGTGGTAGTTAGCTCTGCCCATACTTCGGTTCAATTTTCGTTTTTGTGAATACTACTTCTAGGTAATGGTGTGTACATCTGTGAAGAGGTACATAATGTCTAGTTGGAATCTAATACATTTTATAGAAACCTCAGAGGTATATCATAAGAAATACTCAATATTCACTTTTCTCACCTTTTCCAGTGTTAATGTTCTTATATAACATGCATACAGAAAAGTACACAAAACCTAACTGAACAGTTTAATGAGTTTTCACAAACACATACCTTTGTAGTCAGCTCAAGAAACACCCCCAGGAGTCCCCAATCTCCTAGATACTGTCCATCCCTGACCAGAAAATGACATCATGACTTATGACATCATAGATGAGCTTTTGTTATTTTGGATGTTACACAAGTTGTGTCTATATTTTTTGTGTCAGGATGCTTTCATTCAGTATGTTTGTGAGATGGGTCCATGTGGTTATACTGCATTTCTGTGCAGGATTTTATTGTTTGAATATACACTGTGTGACTGAATGTAAAACCTGTGGGTTTTTCCCACATTTGTACAATTATGAATAGTTCTGCTGTGAGCATTCTTGCACATGACTTCTGTGGAACGATTGCATGTATTTTCTGTTGGGTATATATTTAGGAGGAGATTTCCTGAGTCATAGGGGACGTGTATGTTCAGCTTTAGTAGATACAACCAATTTTCCAAAGTGGTTCCAATGTACACCCTACCAGCAGTATGTGAGTACTCCACATTCTCAACCAGCACTTGGTGTTTTTCTCTTTTTCATCTTATGTGTTGACATAATGTTGTGGTTTTAATTTTCATTTCTTTGATGATTAATAATGTTCGGTACCTGTTCACATGCTTAATCGCCATTTGGATATCTCCTTTTGTGAGGTGCCTGTTCGTCTTTTTCTACTCTTTTGTTGGGTTGTCTTTTTCTTACTGACTTGCAATCATTTCTTATCTATTTTAAATGAGTCTTTTGGAAATAATATATCACAGACATCTTCTATTTGGCGTGCTTTTTTTTTCCAAGTGTAATTTACATACCATAAAATGCTACAATCTTCAGAGTGTATACATTTTATCAAGACAGAACATTTCCATCACCTAGAGAGTTCCCTTGTACCCCTTCCCAGTCAGTACACCCCCCTGCCCCCTGCAAAGTAACCACTCATCTGATTTCTATGACCATGGGTTAGTTTTGCCTACTCTAGAATTCTATATAAATTATTTCCTATGGTATATCTTTTATTGTGTTCAGCTTTTCCACTTAGCATATTTTTTCAGATTCATCCATCTTTTTGCATCTATCAGTACTCATTCTTTTTCTTTCCTGAGTAGTATTTTATTTATTCACTAGAGGCCCAGTGCATGAAATTCGTGCAAGAGTAGGCCTTCCTTCCCCTGGCTGCTGGCACCGGCTTCCCTCCAGCACCCGGGACCAGACTTCCCTCACAGCCCTGGCTTCGTCCGGAAGGATGTCTGGTCTAATTAGCATATTATACTTTTATTATTATAGACTCTCACGTTGTGGGCATCTGAACAGAATTGTTACCCAATTTTTGGTTATTATTAATAAAGCTGCTAGAACATTCTTGTACAAGGTTTTTATGGATGTAGCATTTACCTTTTAAAAATTCATTAACTACTTTTTTTTTTTTTAATCACACTAAATTTTTAGTTTGTGTATTATTCTCTAAGTAGTCCAAATATATGAAAGCCTGAATTTGTGCAAAAGATAAATGATTTATTTCCTAAAAGAAATTTTTAGAAGAAATTTACTGTACGATTTCATTAATTAGCTTCCCTAGTAGTTTGAGTCATATTACAAACAACCTACTGGGAATATCAGTTACTCTACTCATTTGGAGTTTCATTCATATGGATTATTCCCTCTTCCTCACTTGTGTGAACATATATAATTGGCTTTACTGTAGTTATTTACAGTTACACTAATAGGGATCTTGTCTTTTGGAGGAAGAAAATTATTTGGTCAAATGTATTAGCCTCTCTCTCAGCCCTGTTTAGGAACTTGAGTTTTGAACAGTGTAAATACTCCTTTATTGGGGGCATGTGAACATTCTAAAATCAGAAAGCTTACAAGGGTTACAAAGTACAGTGATAAGAAAAATAATTTTGTGCTAAATATCACATTGGAGGTGTGTGTGATAAGAATATGGTGATGTTAAGTAAAAAACAGCATTGCTGAACTCCTCCACCCGAATGCCTATGATGTTACTTTCTATAAATACTTTTTGAAACATGAGAGCTTTGATCCTATTGCCAAAATAATGTGAGATCCTATAAACTTTCTAATTATAAATGACAGTAGTTTAATTTTATTCTACTGCCCCTTCTGTCCCACCCCCAAGAAAAAAAATGGTGTGACTAGATCACTAGAAGTCACAGTATTGAATTACAGCACATACCACTTCTCCTTATTGTGGGGAAAACTACTGTTGCTCTTCCCCTGGAGAACTGGTGCCAAGTCCAAGCAGGCTGCTTTCTTTTATTCTGTGCCAGACCAAATGATCAAACTCACCTGTCAAAAGCGAGTCTAGTCAAAAGTGGAAGTTCTTTTTCTCAAATGGGGCATAAAGTTTATTTTTTTAAGCCAGTTATTTAGAAAAAGCTCTCAGGAGAGATCAGGAATTTGGAATTCAGTTTTGCATCTCTTGCTCAAAGGCTAACAGGATTACTTGCTGTATGATGAGCATTTTAATATTGATTATACAATGCACATGTAAGTATATGCCAACTGCAATCATAAAGATTTTTGCTTTAATTTCTGACAAAAGTGTCTAATTTTGGAGAGATAGTAATTACAAATAGAGTTCTTTGCAACAGCTCTATTTTGCACATTTAAAAATTCAGAATCTACCTTTAGGTGGCAGCACCAGATACTTTTTCCGGTTGTCTCACTACAGCCTTAATGAGTTATGTATAAGCGGGGAAACTTTCAAGTCTCCCAAAACTTCAAAATAAGCTGCTTATTGCCAGTTTTGTGAGGATTTAGAAAAATTATGTTGAATAAGTTGGGGGCTTGTTTAAGCCTGGATTTTGACCTTAAAGAATATTTTGACAGCAGTGGTCTTTACTTTTTAACATGACATTGTATGTTTTCTTAAGAAGATTTCATTTAGCCCTCTGTGATTTGCCTGTTGAACTTATAATTGTCCTCCCAAGAAAATAATTTTATGACATTTTTGTATTCAAGTGACTTGTACAAGGATCATTATATACCTAATATTTTAAGGTAATTAGTGTCTTTTCCCTTTATATATTAAAAGGTTAACATTGACTTACGACCATGAGTACTGGGATGAAAAAGTCCCTTCTCTTGAAAAAATCAGCTTGGGAATAAATTTGAAGTAATTAGCTAGGCCAATTGGCTTTGTTGTTTCCAGGGGCAGATAAGTGTTGTTTGTGGAAATGGATGTTTAAAGTAGACATTTCATAAGGCCTGATTTTTAAAATAACTTTGTCCCCTTGTTGGGCTTTTCTCCATAACAAGCAAGGTAGCCTATGTCCAGCTTTGGCTTACTCAGCAGGCAGCCTGGCCCGTGCCTTTCATGCACTAAGTAGACCTGGCTGGTACTGGAGAAAGCTTTCGTTGTTCCCCTGTCACAGCCTGGCCAGTTCTGTACATGTGCAAAGCTAGGGTGGTTCCGTTCCTTGATTTCAGATTGTAAAATATCTTGCCTTTTAGAAAATCCTTGCTTATTGTTTTTCTTTTTCCTTACTTTCTGAGTAATAGTCTGGGAAATTGATGAATAATGATGTCATCAGAAAAAAGATGAAGTTGCATTTTCATAAAGCAAGACATTATGTGAATACAGTTGGATTCATAACTAGAGATTAAGAAATTTGCAAGTTGCCCTTCACTACAGAGACAAATTGGCATCATTCAACGGGCATGGTCTCTCTCACTCAACTCCTCTACCCCTCCCTCACACTTCACTAATTTGCTATTTCTCTTACTGGATTGCTAACTTGTAAAATAAAAATGTACAGTGAGTCTTGGGGCCAAGTGACTTATGTTACAGTAATTTATGTCACACACCAAGAACAATTTTGTCAAGTTGTTTTTGAATGTGTATTTTTTTGTTCTTATTATGCACTATCATGTTAGAAAATATTCACTTTGATGAATTCCTACAAAGAGCAGCTATTAACTGGCTATGCAGCATGAACATGTGTTTCATTTTGAGTGAACATAGTCCAAAATAAATGATGTTCATCCACTCTTTACTTTCTTTATCTGTATGACATTTATTGAGTATTTATTTATATAGGCCCCATTTAAAACAGTTTGTCCTCTAATGTCTTATTTAAACTGCAAAAGTTCATGGTTGGTGGTACTACATCCATTTTGCAGGTGAGCAAGCTGAGACTCCAAACTTATTCTTTGTTTAGCACCTTCCACTGTGTCAGAGTTAACCTTATGTAATGACTAGATGTCACTTGACAATTGACCAAATAAGATTTAGCATCCTGTCACTGAATTTTGAAAACATCTGTTAGATTATCTACCAGTGCAGCTGTTGATAGAGCCAAAACAATTTTTAGATATTTTTGGTATTTGAACTTTTTGCTTAGTGATGTTTTATGTTACTTATTTACCTTTATACTAAAATAGGTATGCTTGTTTTCCTTAGATTTCTGAACAGCCTAGAATTGTTAGGTATTGCTAAGGGGTGCTTTAAAGAAAATATTATAAGCTATAGTATAGAATAATTATCTTGAAGTTTCAATTCAAATAGTGAATTTTGGAGAGATATGCTTTGATCAAGGGTATATTCAATTGGCTGACCTTAAAATGTTTATTTTCTCAAATAGTTTGGGCAAACAAGATAGCAAAAACTATACATCAATTGATTTATTGGGTCATTTTGATTGAAATATGGAAGGTATATTTGGTTCCAGGATTGTTGGGGACATTTTGGCCTATAGAATCTGTAGAATCATATTTTTTGCACATATTTTATACTTCTGAATTCAGAATACCAAAAAAACCATGTCACGTTTTATCTTATATGCTGCTACTGAATTTTAACCACTGGATTAGATTGCAACCTACATGCTGTTAACTACTGAGCCAAGATGGAATCGACCACTGCATTGAAATCAGGATTAGCAATTGTGTCTGCACTTGAAGGAGTTGTAATAGCAGTGAACTTGTTTTCTTTAATGGGATTTTTATTCTCTATTTTCAGTTTTAATGATGATTCTTTGATTTTAAGAGATTTTCTTAACAGCAGTGCAAATTTATTTGAGATTTTCTTTATAACTTTAGGAAAATACTAAAACCATCCTGTAGAAGTAATTAGTTGCTTCCAAATCCAAATGTCCGCTAGCATATACCTGCATTGTTTTAATGCTGTTTACTTGTTTTATTTATAATCACTTATAAAAAGAGCCCTTTGTCCATGCGATATGAGACTCTATCTTGAGTTCAAATGATTGTGTGTGTGAATTTAAAATTATTCTTTTGTGAGTTTTTTTTCCTTGGGCTTATTTTTTTGGGTAAGGGAATTCAAAGAATTGTACCTTTCTAAATTTGTTTTTTTCTTTTGCATTAATAGGACTTGATCCCACCCAGTTTAGAGTTCATCATTATCATAAAGATGAAGACAATGATGTTCTATTTGGTGGCCCAGCACAGCTCAGCGATGAAGAGAAATACAGGGACTGTGAGAGATTCAAATGCCCATGCCCTGCGTGTGGGACTGAGAATATTTATGATAGTGTCTTCGAGGGTTCGGTTAGTTGTTTCTTTTTTCATTTTGTGAGCAAATTAATATAAAGGCCTTTCCCCCCCACTATTTGTCTAAAAAGGAATAAACACATTGCTTTTATGTGTTTAATATTGTTTTTGGCTTCCTAGTGTTTGGCCTTGGTTTCTAAATGGAACCTCTTAAAAGATCTAATTATCTTAAAGTATTTTTATTTTAATTCCTTAATTAGTAACCTATATTTCCCCACTCCCCAGCCCAATTTATTAAGACTTAGAGCAATATTTTTCTGTATCTTAAATCAAGTTAATGGGAACTAAGTGTTTTTGGAAAGTTTTTTGTTTATCTTTACACATCCCACTTGCCTCCTTTTTGACAAAGGTACTCCGATTATCGTTTCTGCTGTCTTTGCATGTCAGACATTTAAAAAGTCACAGGGAGACATTCCTTTCAAGAAGTACTGCCAAAAAATGTATCATTGACCTTGGATCAGAACTTGAAATGTGGCCAATTTACTTGATTCTACTGCAGTGTTATATGTACTGGCTATTGGCAAATGAGTAGGCAGTAGAACCATGTAAAACCTTGAAACTGAAAGAAAATGCATCCTTTATCTAAATTAAAAGTAATTATTTTAAGTTAATTTGGACAAACAGCAGATGTTTTGAATTTTTTTGAATCAAAACAAAGCGGTCTTTGGAAGCAAGTGCAAGGAAGAGGCAGACGCAGATCAGCAATACATGCTAAATCCTTGAGTTTTGCTTCATTACAGCTGTAAATAAGATAGTTAATTGCATGGAGGCTTGACAACTTGCAGATGGGCTAACTGTGGAAGAGCCGATGTCAAGCTCTGAAATCTCTTCCACCTGGAATTGCTTAGTGTGGTGGGTAGGGTTATGTACCAGATTGGAGCAGGAAACCAAGATGTTTAAGTATCAAGAAGGAAAACACATGGTCCAGAAACCCCAACAGTTTCCCTATATGTTTGCTTTGTCTCTGCTTAAAACAAAACAACAAGACATTTTCTCCAAATACTAATTTAATTCTTGCAAGTTTCTACTTCTCCTGCTTTCCCTCCCCCAAATACGTTTTAAGGGGGTTAGGAATTTTAGCTTTTCTAAGCTGACAAAGCCTGATTGCTTTGTGGTATAACACTTAAATTTTAGGCTTTATTAAGTTGACGATATGAAAGCAAACTTATGTCATTAGTGCACTTGCTTTATCCTCAAGTTTGTAATGAATAAGGGCAAATTTAAAATTTTGATATGTCTGAAAAGAATGTTTATTTCCAATAATGTCACTTTACTGGTATTTTCACAGGGAAAACTCATTTATCCAGAGAGTCTGTCATTTATTGAGTGTTTAAAAAAAAAGTGATATTAGGATTTTCCCTTTGACTTCATGCTCCATTATGATGGTGGCAAAAGAGTGGAAGTTATATGTGACTAAGGAGATCTTTGGGAGGAAAGCAGTTGAGGAAATAGGGTTAAATTATGATTATTGTACACCAGGACAGCATATAAGCTTTTAAGCACAAGAAATCTTTTTATAATCTTTTGTGTACTTGTGTGACTTGAATTCTATAGGGAACTGATCTGGAGCCCAGCTTGTATCGTTGCAGTAACATCAACTGTAAAGCTTCACCTATGAACTTCATTGTACAGCTGAGCAACAAATTGATCTTGGATATTAGACGTTGCATTAAGAAATACTATGAGGTTAGTATCCATAATGACTTTCTTATATACACAGCTTATTTAAGTTTGGAACTTGTTATAAAATAAAACAATGTAGTTTTGTATTAGTTTTTTTATGAAACTAAAATTTTTTAAAGACTTGAGAGGAAAATGGTTTGATTTTCTATTGGGTATTACATCTCTTTCATTAATGAGTAATATTTTAAATAGTGAAATTTTTGCTTTTAAGGAAAAATGAGAATATAACCAGGACTTTTAAAAATTTATTGTTACCTAAATAAGACCATATTAAATGGTCACTCATATCTTTGGACAAAGGAGGAAAAATCAGTATTGGTTATCTTTGGCAAGTAGAGCCATAACATCATGTGTGATGTTTTTAATAAGTTAAAACTTTGTGTTTATGTGGTAATTGAAACCATTTCATAGCCTAGTTGTACCAGGAAATAAAACTAAGTGTCTTTTAAATTTAAATGCAATTTGTCTGGCTTTTTAAAGAGAATGTCTAATTTTTAAAATACATAGTATAGTTAAAATACCAGAACAGTAAGTGATCTGTCTGTGTTAGAAAGGCTTTTTTCACAGTTTTTATTTTTTTGTTTGTTTTTAACAATTTCATATGAATGAATTCTTTTCTCTTCAAAAATTAAAATTAAAAAATTCACATTTACCATTTGATTTTTCATAGTGTTTCATTATATTATTTGTCATCTAAGCCAAATTGTTATTACTTGAAAGTTCACTAACTTATTTAAAGCTACATTGGCAAGGCATTTCCAAAAATGCCCAGATTCTATTAGGTAAGGCCATGACTTTGTTCAATATCTTCCTATAATGTCTACTTTTATGCTAATTAACATAGCATTTTCTTATTTAAAATGGATCTCATTAAATGAAAACTGAGTATTAGATCATTAGGACAAAGAATGAAAATATAGAGTTCCAGTATTGTGATTTTGGAGTTGAATAACTTGTATTTGTCAAAAAAAAAAAAAAGTAGGTTTGTCTGAAGATATTTTTAAAATAATAATTAAGACTACATTTTGGGAAATCTGAAACATTTTAGTGAATAATGCTATGATGTACTTAATGAACAGTTGGATGGGAATAAAGGGTATCTGTAGGTTCACATTCCACAGTAGATGAAGTGCTCCGCACATGAAATGTTAGGCCTTTATTTAAGCATGAAAAGCCCAAATCAAAACTATTCATCTCCTCATTTACAGACCTCACGGAGTAGAGCATGATTCTTGACTCTTGTGAAGAATTCCAAATTTTCTCTCTGTGTTTAGTCTATCAAAATCTTCACCATGGAAATGTTAATACTAGAAGAAACTCATCTATTTCCTTCTATAAGAAGGGATGATCTGTTTTGACTAAGTTGGGAATAGGCAGAAAAATGATCTTTGTAGTTAGAAATATGCCCTAACTGAAAGATGGATTTCTAACCCAATTGTTTGTGTGTTGTGGTGGTGTTGGTGGTGGTAGTTATATGATTATTTTTTAAGCTAAATAACCTAGTTTTATGAATCTAGACCAGCCGTGGGCAAACTACGGCCCGCGGGCCGGATCCGGCCCGTTTGAAATGAATAAAACTAAAAAAAAAAAAAAAAAGACCATACCCTTTTATGTAATGATGTTTACTTTGAATTTATATTAGTTCACACAAACACTCCATCCATGCTTTTGTTCCGGCCCTCTGGTCCAGTTTAAGAACCCATTGTGGCCCTCGAGTCAAAAAGTTTGCCCACCCCTTATCTAGACATTCAACCTAAGGTTTCTATAGCATTTGCTTCCATTGTCTTCTCTGCCAGCCATCTCACTACCAGCAAGTAACAGTTTTCCTGTGGTTACTGCCCACTTGATTAATTTTCCAAAGGGATTTCTTATGAAAATATCTAAATGTCGCTCTTAAAGTTGAAGATTGATATGACTATCCTCAAAATTAGGGACCTGTATCTCTACTGTCTGATCTTAGTCATATATGATTAAATGTTTCAAATATTGTCAAGATCAGAGCTTTTATACAGAGAGCTCATGCACCTCTAGGTTCTACTTCATTGGTAGACTATTCTCTTTCCTCCTCACCCCAGACTTAAAAGAACTTTTGCAGGTAGAGGGACATGGCATTGAGTTTCTTTTGTATTGTGCCTCAAGTGATAGTCATTACAGTTAGTTCAGGGTGATGTACCATAGTGGTGGTAGTCCAGCTGGAGATTAATACACCAAGTATACTGGAGACAAGGATATTGATAGTAAGTACAGGCATACCATGTTTTATTGCACTTGTTTTATTGTACTCCACCAATGTTGTGTGTTTTTTACATAATGAAGCCAAGACCCTCTATCAGCAGAAAGATTACACTCATTTTATTCCAATACTCTCTCTTTTTTTGGGGGGTTGTCAAATCTTTAATTGAAACATTTTCCTTTGTAGTTCTTAACATGTTAAGCGCCATGTCACTCACCGGTGACTGACACTATACTCTCCGTTTGGAAGACAAAACAGGCTGGCGCTTAACATGTTAACGAGCCAGACATTCCACTGCACCACTGTTGATATCATCTATGATGTTATGAGTGTGTCGGCCATCAACATTGCAGCTCACAGACTGGGCAGTCCCCAGGATCTGTTTAATGGTTCCAGAGAGTTCTCTAGCTAAAGATCAGTGCCGCATCTGTCAGGCAATGCTGACAATCTCATCAAAAGTGGTATTTCTTTTTTTTCTTAAATATATTTTATTGATTTTTTACAGAGAGGAAGGGAGAGGGATAGAGAGTTAGAAACATCGATGAGAAAGAAGCATCGATCAGCTGCCTCCTGCACACCCCCTACTGGGGATGTGCCTGCAACCAAGGTACATACCCTTGACCGGAATCAAACCTGGGACCCTTGAGTCCGCAGGCTGACGCTCTATCCACTGAGCCAAACGGGTTAGGGCCAAAAGTGGTATTTCCTCTGTGCTTAATGTTTTTTTGTTGTTGTCTTATTTATTTATTTTTGCTTCTTTCTGCCTCTTGGTGGTTCTTTGAGGGCTTTGATGATCAGGGCAGAGGCAGAAGGCACTACCTCAATCTGGGCCTGTCTGTTCTGAATGGTCAGTTTCACTGTAGTCCTCAGACCCTTCCAATCACCAGTCGCTTTGGCAATGTCATCACCAACCGTTTTTGGAGACAGGCCCAGGGGGCCGATCTTGGGGGCCAGGGCAGACGTGGCACCTACTTCCCCACCAGTGCACCTCAGGTATACGACTTTGATTTCATTGGAGTTGAACTTCGGCGGCATGGTGGAGGCGGCTGGTATTGGATGAAGCCAGATTTGGGATGACTGAAGAAAATTGCACCTGAGCCTCCTCCGAGCTGAAAGCCAAAAGCCCAATACTGTCTTGAACCCACAATACCTCTGAGGTATGCCTATACTGAGATTAAGTGACGGTTCTCAGAAGCTAATAACCAAAGGGGTTTCATCCTATTTTGCAAGTTCAAAAATACTGCCCACTGGACATAAAAGTTATTAGTGGATTAAGAACAAGTCTCAATATATTTTTTTCATTTTAGTCTTAGAATCACTGCAGGGAAAGTACAATCTACACTGAGAAAGGAAGGCATCTCCATAAAGAAGGAACTTTAGGCCTGGCCAGTGTGGCTCAGTGGTTGAGTATTGACCTATCAACCGGTTCAATTCTGGGCACATGCCCGGGTTGTGGGCTGGATCCCCAGTGAGGGGCATGCAGGAAGCATCTGATCATTGATTCTCTCTCATCATTGATGTTTCTCTCTCTCTTTCTCCCTCTCTGAAATTAATAAAAATATATTCTTTTTAAAAAAAGAAGGAACTTTAGGAAAACAGTGGAGGAGTAGGTACTTGACCAAACACTGTAACCTGCAAAGAAACAGTTCTTGATTACCAATAAATTGAATTGTCAGGAACAAAGGGACAGAAGTTCAGGGTAACAAAATATCCTTCTAAATCTCTTTTATTTTAAAAAATGCATCACATTCTGTTTGTTTGTTTTTTTTATATATATTTTATTGAGTTTTACAGAGAGGAAAGGAGAGAGATAGAGAGTTAGAAACATCGATGAGAGAGAAACATCGACCAGCTGCCTCCTGCACACTCCCCACTGGGGATGTGCCCGCAACCAAGGTACATGCCCTTGACCGGAATCGATCCTGGGACCCTTCAGTCCGCAGGCCAACACTCTATCCACTGAGCCAAACCGGTTTCGGCATCACATTCTGTTATTTTCTGTCATGAATAAACAGTACTGAGTAAATAAATGTGATATAATAAATATTAAAAATGTAAATATCTGAGACTCAATCTATATCATATTGTAACATGTGTGTTTGTTAATATATGACCAGGAATCGAACCATAACCTCCTGGTTCATAGGATGGCGCTCAACTACTGAGCTACGCCGGCCCGGCTCATATCGTAATGTTTTAATACTGACTCTTAATAGGAGAGGAAATGCTTATTTCTCTCTCCCCATATAGCAATGATTATCTCTCTCGAATTCTCATTTCCTAGAGCATTTAAATTTCAATATACATAGAAATACCAAAAGTACCAAGCAGGATATTTTAAGTAAATATTAATTTCTTTAGGAGGGAAAAAAACTCTAGTGCTTTATCCTGAGATTTGATGAAGCATTGAAAGACTTTGAGGTAGCACAGAAAGCTCTAATTCAAAGTTGATTTTGTGCCCTGGTCCTTGTTGGTCCCTCTGTACCAAGTTAAAATTGAACTGGTATTTTTTTAAAAATCACAGAAAACCAGTTTAAAAACTATATCTCTAAGCTTTTAGGGATGTTTTTGAAAGATTCTATTTTAGAGTAAAAATTTGATGTGTGTTCTCCCTCCCCTTAAATTCTGCTTCAGCAGAGCAAATACACACACAAAAAGGGAGAGAAACACTAGCTAATCTAAATTGGGAAATGAAGAGGGCTTTTTTTAAGCATGAAAATTTCATCATCTTGTCAGCTGGCAGAATGCCTGCTGTGTGGATTCACAAAGGCTAAGAATTACACTTTCATGAAATTTTCCTCACTAACTGCCCTGGTTAATTTGAAAGATAACCCACTGTTCTAATTCATTCCTCAATTGGGCGGTGCAGGTTTTATCTTTGATCTGACAAAGCATTTGTGTTAATCGTTTTGGCCCTCCACTAGACACTCTTGGGATTGTGCTTTTACAATAAATGTGTCTGTGATAGCTCTTTAGTCTATTATACTTACAATAGATCCATAGAACTGGTAATTAATTCTCTACTGCTTTGGAAATGGGAAGAATAGGTGTAGCTCTGTCAAGTGCTGCTAGGAAGTTTGTTTAGCTGGTTCATTTTTGAAGTGTTCCCCTCAGCCATGAAGCAGCCGCGGAAGAGAGTCTGAGATTGGGGTGCTGCCTCCTCTGAAGACTTGTTCATAAATGGGAAATCTGACCCCTATTGGTACCTGAGAGTGGGGTAGTGGGTCATCTACTTTCATCTCAAGTACTATTATTTATAATGTACAGTAAACCCTCATTTTAATACTTAAAGAGCCATCTGTTTCTAAAGGTGGGTAGTCAACTAAACTATGCTCCTAAACTCCCATTGATGGCTAATACAGGTTTCAGAGTGTTCCAACCAATGGGGCAAAATGGATTCCTCACCAGCCTTGCAGTTTGTAGCTACTTATAAAGGAGTATTACTTAGATCACTTCACTGTGATTTTTTAAATATAGAGATATTTTGGCCTTCCATCTAGAAAAATTGACAGTGGCCTTAGTCGGTTTGGTTCAGTGGATAGAGCATCGGCCTGCGTACTGAAGGGTCCTGAGTTCAATTTTGGTAAAGGGCACATGCCTGGGTTGTGGGCTTGATCCCCAGTAGGGGGCGTGCAGGAGGCAGCTGATCAATGATTCTATCTCAACATTGATGCTTATATCTCTCTCTCCCTCTCCCTTCCTCTATGAAATCAATAAAAATATATATAAGAACAAAAAGAAAAATTAACAGTGAACAGCTAGACAGTGCCATGCCTATGATAATCACTGATTAATAGCTAGGACCAGAAATTGGTGGTTGAATTCCTTATAAATTTACTATTAGTTTTACAGTCTCAGAATTTTTAGAGGGGGGGGAGGGAGAGAGAGACTCTATTTGTTGTTCCACTTTTTATGGATTCATTAGTTGACCCCTGTATGTGCCCTGACCAGGGATCAAACCCACAACCTTAGCAAATAGGAATGACACTCTAACCAACTGAGCTACTTGGATAGTGCTGGAAGAAAGTTTATTAATGGTATACAAGATCCTCAGGTTAACACAAAATTCCACAGAGTTTTAAGGTCATGAAAGCATTGACAAATAAAGTCCTTTGTCACTGTGTTTTATATTTTATATCACTGATTACTGTTGATTTCAGTATATGCCTTTCTCTAACTTCATAACCTTAACTTGTTTTCTACCCCAACTAAGTATCAGGCAAAGAGGCATTGACCAGAAATATTTTTATCATAATACAAAATCTCATCCTGCATGGACATCCTCTCATTGTTTTGATATAAAAGTCCATCTCTATCTCCATAAGGTGGCATAGAAAGTGGATGCCTAGCTGTTATTCCTCTCTCACTCCTGTCCACTCCCAGTATTTTTCTCTGTTACTTCTTGGTATATTAATTGCGGCATAAGCCACATTTTTTAAAAAATCTCTTTTGGACCCACTTTTATGAGGAATTCCAAAAATAATGAGCAGTGTCTGTTGTCTCATTCTGCAGAAAACTTCCTTATGCTCACAGGTAAATAAGGGAGCATTTGACCAACGATGCGACCCCTCAGTGTGCTGCTGGCTGTGGCTCCCTCCGGAAGACAGCACACATCTAGGAGGTGGACTGGGATGCTTTGTAGAAGAATCCATGTTCAGCTTATGCTTTCATCTTTGCCCAAAAAAAATGCTTGTTAATTTTGGAATGGATCTGCCTTCCTCAAAGACAAAATTAATAACCTCCAAACATAATGTTATTAAGCCAGAAACTAAATTGGAGCTACCTTTTTATTTTTTTTAAATATATTTTTTATTTTCAGAGAGGAAGGGAGAGGGAGAAAGAGACAGAAACATCAATGATAAGAGAATCATTGATCGGCTGCTTCCTCTACGCTCCCTACTGGGGATCGAGCCTGCAATCCGGACATGTGCCCTGACAGAATCAAACCATGACCTCCTGGTTCATAGGTCAATGCTCAACAGCTGAGCCACACCAGGCAGGCAGGAGCTACCTTTTATTAACAGCGCAAGGAGGGCAGGGTGAAGTACTGCAGAAAACATTTGCTCCACCAAAATGCAAACCCATTCAGCATCATAGGCAACACAATTCAGGGTGCCCGACATTGCCTGACGACGGATTATTTCTTTAGGAATTCACAGAACTCTATTAGTAATTAAATCTGGCAAATTAGAGGTGAAGCAGCCTCGTACCCCATTACTCCCCAGCCACCCTCATCCATGTAAGCACTGACAGGGCCACTCTCATTGCCATTGTCCTTCACTTTCCAGTATAGCAGTGCATGTGACAGAGCTATATTGTGCAGATGGATCTGTGGGGTTTAGAGCCATACAATGATGTTCTGCAACTGTCTCCTGTTCTGCTGCAAATATTTGATGTTCAATAACCCACAAAATTTCTCATTTCTTACCTGTGGTGATGTGGGCTGATAGTTTTTAGGTGATAGGTTGCAATATGCAATAGTCTCACAGGTACATTAGTTCAAAATAGTTTAAACTCTAAGCACCATTGGAATTATTGTTTATTTCCTTGCCTCTGCGTTTATATTTAGAACATTTAAAAAGAATAAATTGGGTTTCTTTTTTGTAAAGACTCTTAACAGCATAATTATAAGTGGTACAGAAGGCATGCAAAGAAGCAATAGATATCCATCCCACCCATTCAGCGTCACAGGCAGTGCAGCCCATGCTGCCCAGCAATGCTTGAAGAAGGATCATTTCTTTTTTTTCTTTTCTTTTTTTTTTTTTTTATTGCTTAAAGTATTACAAAGGGTATTACATATGTATCCATTTTATCCCCCCGCCCTAGACAGTCCCCTAACCTCCCCTATCCCCCAGTGTCTTATGTCCATTGGTTATGCTTATATGCATGCATACAAGTCCTTTAGTTGATCTCTTACCCCCCTACCTCCTGCCCCCCAACCCTCCCCGGCCTTCCCGCTGCAGTTTGACAATCTGTTTGAGGCAGCTCTGCCTCTGTATCTATTATTGTTCAAAAGTTTATAATGGTCTCTATTGTCCATGAATGAGTGAGATCATGTGGTATTTTTCCTTTATTGACTGGCTTATTTCACTTAGCATAATGCTCTCCAGTTCCATCCATGACATTGCAAATGGTAAGAGTTCCTTCCTTTTTAGAGCAGCATAGTATTCCATCGTGTAGATGTACCACAGTTTTCTAATCCATTCATCTACTGATGGGCACTTAGGCTGTTTCCAGATCTTAGCTATGGTGAATTGTGCTGCTATGAACATAGGGGTGCATATATCCTTTCTGATTGGTGTTTCTGGTTTCTTGGGATATATTCCTAGAAGTGGGATCACAGGGTCAAATGGGAGTTCCATTTTCAGTTTTTTAAGGAAACTCCATACTGTCTTCCATAGTGGCTGCACCAGTCTGCATTCCCACCAGCAGTGCACAAGTGTTCCTTTTTCTCCACATCCTCTCCAGCACTTGTCGTTTGTTGTTTTGTTGATGATAGCCAGTCTGACAGGTGTGAGATGGTACCTCATTGCTGTTTTGATTTGCATCTCTCGGATGATTAGTGACTTTGAGCATGTTTTCATATGTCTCTTGGCTTTCTGGATGTCCTCTTTTGAAAGGTGTCTATTTAGGTCCTTTGCCCATTTTTTGATTGGATTGTTTATCTTTCTTTTGTTAAGTTGTATGAGTTCCCTATAAATTTTGGAGATTAGGCCCTTATCAGATATGTCATTGGCAAATATGTTTTCCCACACAGTGGGTTTTCTCGTTGTTTTGTTGATGGTTTCTTTTGCTGTGCAGAAGCTTTTTATTTTGATGTAGTCCCATTTGTTCATTTTTTCTTTAGTTTCAAGTGCCCTAGGAGCTGTATCAGTGAAGAAATTGCTTCGGCATATGTCTGAGATTTTGTTGCCTTTGGATTCTTCTAGAATTTTTATGGTTTCCCGTCGTACATTTAAGTCCTTTATCCATTTTGAGTTTATTTTTGTGTATGGTGTAAGTTGGTGGTCTAGTTTCATTTTCTTGCATATATCTGAAGGATCATTTCTTTAGGAATCCATAGAACTCATCCTGAATCTGATTCAAACAAAATAATATATTGAGAATTGGTATTTATTTTTTCCTTCAAACCAGTTAAGCGAAGCATAAATGGACACCAACTGCATTTTTTAAATGTAGTATTCTAGCCCAGCTGCAGTGGCTCAGTGGTTGAGTGTCGACCTATGAACCAGGAGTTCATGGTTCGATTCCCGGTTAGGGCACATGTCCAGGTTGCTGGCTCAATCCCCGATCGTGCCAGAGGAAGCCCATCAATTATTTTCTCTCATCATTGATGTTTCTTTCTCTCTCTGCCTCTCCCTTCCTCTCTGAAAAATATATTTTTAAAGAAGAAACGTAGTGTTCTAAAACCGAGGCCCATGGACAGGGAGTTGGTATGCCTATAGTAATGAATGGCTGACTTTTGTTTGGTGTGGATATCAAGTAAGCTGACTTTGAGTCAGTTATAAGATTTGGTGCTATGCTGAGGTGTGTTCTGGCAGAAAAACTAACAAGGGATTTGATGATGGTTGGAAGAGAATCTCTTTGTAAGTAAATTTATTATTGACTAAATA
Organism: Myotis daubentonii; assembly: GCF_963259705.1. Lineage (NCBI taxonomy): Eukaryota > Metazoa > Chordata > Mammalia > Chiroptera > Vespertilionidae > Myotis > Myotis daubentonii. The sequence goes on along the minus strand of NC_081861.1, from coordinate 123,889,080 downwards.
TAAGTGAATAACAGAGTCCAGTGCCCCTACACAAGCAGCTTATGGTATGAATACTATCTATTTATTATAGAGGAGTTCTAATAAGCAAATCAGATTAGATACGGCTTATATGCCTCCTGACTTTTATCCTTTATGGCAGTGGTCGGCAAACTGCGGCCCCTTGAGTGTGGCTCTTCCACAAAATACCACGTGCGGGCACGCATGCACAGTGCGATTGAAACTTCGTGGCCATACTCAAGAGGCCAAAGAGCCACATGTGGCTGGCGAGCCATAGTTTGCTGACCACTGCTTTATGGAATAACCAAAATTCACTTGTGTTCTCTATATTTATCTTTTTTTTCTATGTTTATCTTAACACCTCTTTATCTTTGACTTCATTTAATCTTAAACCTTATGGCATGAACCCTGTTTGTGGAGACTCAGAACTAGAGCATGATTGTGAGGAACTAACGGGACCCATACCAAATTCTGAGGTGCCCTGGCCATAAAAACAGTGTTGTCTGTTAAGAGCTGAGTTTGGGCCTTGTTGTTTTCCACATATACATATTCACCCTCCTGAGTTTTTGGTTTGAGGTGGAGGCAGTTATGGCCACTGCCCTTGCCTGCCCTTTCCTTACATTCTGAAAGTTTAGCACTTAGTTATGTCAATTTTGAGACCATCCACTGCTAGCTTCATGATAGATTGTGAGGTTTTGTACTCAAACACCAAGAACAGAGTTGCTATTTAGTCACTTACCAGGTTTGTAACTTGGGTTAGTTGTTGAACTTCTTCAAGCCACAGTTTTATAGCCTATTAAATGACAATAGTAATGATACCTGGCACATAAGGAGAACTATATGGGATGATGCATTTAAAATGCATAGAAAGCACCCATTATTCTGATCTGAGATGTGGTTGATGAACATAACTTGGCTGTGTTCTTTTGTGTGCTCAGAACTCCCAGAAATTCCGATCTGGGTCGGGACCTTGCTGCCCCAGTCTTTCTGAGGGGTCCATCTAGAAGCCTTAGTTGTCTTGCTGCTCTCCATGTCCTGTCCCATCAGAATGATGTCGTAATGTACTGTGCTTCCTCATGGCCCTCCCTGCAGTCTGCCAGTGTGGGAGTTTTCAGGGTTGGTGAATAGGTTCTCACACTCAGCCTTAGAAAGGACACTGCTAAGGGCAGCTAGGGCTAGTGGTTAAAAGCAAGGAAAGGGCACTGGGCTGTACTTCCTTGAGGTCAGCACCCCATAATGTACCTAACCTGCAGGTGCTCAGGAAGTAGTTATTGAATGAGTTCATGATATTCTGAGATGTTGGTGCTATCAAGCGACTCTCAGGTCACAAATAGTGACATCAGGACTGCAACGATACTTAGGGACCCTAGTCCAGAATTCTGTGCATCATATATGCTGATACAGCTGTTATGAATAACAAGTTGCTCTCCATCTTCAATATGGTCAGCTTTTCAGGATGCCACAAGACCTCTGGGATTAGCATTGGAAGCTAGGCCAGACCACTAGGCTGGTGGGGGCATGAGTCCAGAAAGCTGATTAGGGCCGCCCAGCAATGGACTAGTCCAGCCATTGAAGGGAATCCTGAGGTTTCAGCAACTTCTGGTACAGTTTGCCTCTCCTGAAGGGAAAATCGGAGGTTTTCTGAAATACTGAGGAAATCCCGTAGGAGTTGTCAAATATCTGCAAACCAGTGGGTAAAAACAGAAAATCACTTGTGCCAAAACAGTGGAATTCTTTAGTTCGATTTCTCTACCCTTGTGTATTTAGGAAAAACTCAACTTCAGGTCTAACTCCAGTCTTCTGGAGCTACTGTCTTGTAGTAGAGCAAGGAATTGAACCAGAACATACTTCATTTAACCTTTCAGAAGTGAGATTTTCACACCGTTGACTTCAGGGAACAAAATGGGATTATCTGTTCTCTGCTGCACATGTAAACGAGAGAGCGCCAAAGACATGGCTGTGTCTTATATTTTGTTTGCCTAGAAAGTGTACGCATTATCGTTCACATGTGGCAACTGGCCTTTTGCAGATCGTTAGATATGAATTTCCAGATCACCCTGTTTAGCTTACTCTTTATTAAATGGAACAGCCATACTCTTGTTCAGGAGGGAGTTAATTCAGCTGCCTTTCCAAGGCACCATAGACAAATTCTCAAAAGCCTAATTCCAAAAAATAATACTGCTAATAAAAATCAGAGCAGCAGTATTTTCTACCTGATGGGTATTTATTTGTTTTGTGCTTGGCATAAATCAGTAGTGGCTTTATCATATGCTCACCCCAACACTTGTAATGTGTTGGTCTTTGCTTGGTTTTGAAAAGCAATGCATAACTTTTTGTCCTTTTTCAAAACTCATCTGACTCTTGGCACTCCCTCAGAATTCTTTTGGTTTGTTTTTACTATGTTCCAGCAGAGTGTAACTCTTATTGATGGTGATTTTCTGAAGTATGTTGTCCAGCTTGTTTCCTGAAAGGTCCCTGTCCTCATTAAGGCTGCACATGTGCTCAGGGCTCCTTGGCTGTTTGAGGAGTTCCTGCCCTGGCAGGGTAGCACAATTGGTTGAAGCATCATCCCCATACGCCAAGGTTGTCAATTCCATCCCAGGTCAGGGAACATATAAGAATCAACCAATGAGCCTGGCCAGTGTGATTCAGTGGTTGAGCATCAATCCATGAACCAAGAGGTCACAGGTTTGATTCCCAGTCGGGGCACATGCCCACATTGTGGACTCAATCCCCAGTAGGGGGTGTGCAGGAGGCAGCCAATTGTTGTTTCCCTCTCATCGATGTTTCTTTCTCTCTCTCTCTAAAATCAATTTTTTAAAAAAGAATCAACCAGTGAATGCATAAACAAGTGGAACAACAAGTGCTCTCTTGCTCTCCCTCCCCCTCTTCCTTCCTCCCTCCTTTTTTCCCTCCCTTTCTCTCTCCCCTTCCCCTTTTCTCTCTCTCTCTATCAAATTAGTAAATTAAAAAAGGGAAGCTCTTCTGATGGGAACCTAGATGATTTGCTAACTGGATCTTGGAAGCCTAGGATAGTTGGCCTTCAGTCTCCAAACCACCAGCAAAGAATGTTCAAGAATCATGGCAGGAAAAAAAAAAACTGCCCAGGATTTCTGTCTATATATATATATATATATATATATATATATATATATATATATATATATATATACTAAGGATTTGGAAATCACATGAGTGAAGTCACATGTACTCTTTTGATAATAATTGCCCTCAACTAGAGCTTCCCATCTAGTGATATTCAAGATCTATTCCTTTCAGGAATTGATCAGCAAAGAAAAATCAAAGGGGAACCTAGAGTCAAGAAAGACTTGCTTAGCCCTGGCTGGTTTGGTTCAGTGGATAGAGCATTGGCCTATGGATTGAAAGGTCCTGTGTTTGATTCCAGCCAAGGGCACATGCCCAGGTTGTGGGCTCGGTCCCCAGTGAGGGGCATGCCAGAGGCAGCTGATCAAGATTCTCATCATTGATGTTTCTCTCTCCCTACCCTTTCCTCTCTAAAATCAATAAAAAAATAAATTGAAAAAAAGAAAGACTTGCTTAAAATTTCACAGCAAAATGGATTATCCTGCTGATGAATGTACACAAAGCTATAGCACAGTGGTTCTCAAACCTTTTGGTCTGTGGGACCCTGTACACTCTTAAATTACTGAGATTATCAAAGAGTTTTCATTTATGTGGGTTATACGAATTCATATTTATTTGATTATAAATTTAAGCAGATATTTACAAAGCACTAACTCATAATCCTACCTAATAAAGAGGGAATATGCTAATTGACCCTCACGCCATCACTAAGATGGCAGCACCCACAGCTAATAAGGAGGAAATATGCTAATTGACTGCCCCGCCCTCAAAGATGCCCACAACCACAAGATGGCGGCGCCCAGTCCCCTCAGCCCCCCAGCCACCCAGGGCCGGTCCAAGGTGCAGGCAAGCCTCTGATGTCAGCTGCCCCGCTACCCAGGGCCACCCAAAGCTCAGGTAACCAGGGCCGGCCAAGGCTTGCACTGCTGGCAGTGGCAGCAGCAGAGGTGTGATGGGGCGTCGCCTTCCCCTGATCGCTGGGTCGCCTCCTGTCACTGAGGGCTCCCAGACTGTGAGAGGGGGCAGGCCGGGCTGAGGCACTCCCCCATCCAGTGCATGAATTTTCATGAAAAATAGCTGTATATTACAAAGCAAAATTTAGCAACTGCAGCATTGTTTTACATTTTTTGCAAATCTCTACTGTCTGACTTAGAAGTCAGCTGAATTCTCACATCTCCTTTTACACCCAATCTATTGAGATAGTGTTTTGGTGGAAGTGTGTGAATAAAATTTGGTTTCACACACGTATATCATTGGAAAAGGTAGGAGTATTTTTTTTATCCTCACCAAAGGATATGTTTATCTGTGGTATCTGAAACCATATCAATAAACTTTTTGTACTCTGGTACATTAAAATCCATGATCTTAAATGGGTCTTGGTAGATAACATTATATTTCTGTTGTCCAAGTCTTTGGCAGTGAGCATATATTATCTTTTTAAGGAGTGGTGTTGGTTGCATTTGAAATTTTATTTTAAAATTTACATACAGTAGAATTTACTCTTTGGTGTATAGTTCCAGAGTGTTGACCAATACATGGAGTTGTGTGACTGCTGCCACAATCAAGATACAAAACACTGCCATCACCAACCCCCCTTCCCACAATTCCCTTTTGCTACTAATGTGAATTATACTTTTATTTTTTATTTTTATATTTTATTGATTTTTTTACAGAGAGGAAGGGAAAGGGATAGAGAGTTAGAAACATCGATGAGAGAGAAACATCGACCAACTGCCTTCTGCACACCTCCTACTGGGGATGTGCCCGCAACCAAGGTACATGTCCTTGACCAGAATCGAACCCAGGACCCTTCAATCCGCAGGCCGACGCTCTATCCACTGAGCCAAACCGGTTTGGCTGTGAATTATACTTTTAAAAGAGGTTCATTCCGATGGCTAACCTCTTCTCACTTTGCTTACAAAGCGTCATGTTTTCTGACATTATCTTCCACCTGGGACCCACCATACTGAATGTGCTGCCATTCCCAGAGATGTACAGAAGAAAATTTTGTGATGTATGTGTTTCTTTGCTTAGCTAGGAATATATGTACTTGATCTGTGGATAGAAAATGAAAATCTAGCCCTAGCTGGTATGGCTCAATGGATAGAGCATCAGCCTGCAGATCGAAGGGTCCTGGGTTCAGTTCCAGTCAAGGGCACGTAACTTGGTTGCAGGCTCCACTCTGGCCCGGGCCCTGGTCAGGGTGTGCAGGAGGCAATCAAGCAATGTTTTTCTCTCACATCAATATTTCTGTCTTTCTCCCTCTCTTCCACTCTCTCTAAAAAAATCAATGGGAAAATATCCTCAGGTGAAGATTTAAAAAAAAAAGAAATTCTAAGGACAGTCCCCCCAAGTAATAAGAAATGGAGAAAAATTTTAACATTTCCATTGGAACTTTATCGCAAGATAAATTTTAGTTCTGGGGATTTGAGAAAGAAAACTAATTCATATTCTCAACTCATTACTTTCTTTCAATGGGTCATGAAGTCAGAAAATCCCAGTATCATGAGCAGTGATTCTAGCACTCAAGTAATTATAGTTGCTCCTCCAGCTTTCTAGAAATGAGACCTAGATATTTAACCATTTAAAGGGATAACTTAACTTTCCTATATTCATATGTGTATCCATTTTATCCTACCCAGGATACAAAATAGTTCCATTGTTCCCCAAACACTCCTTCTTGCTATCCCTTCATATTCACTTTCCTTCCCACCCCTAACTTTGGCAACTATGGATCTGTTCTCATTACTATAGTCTGTCTTTTCAAGAATGTCATAGAAATGGAATTATACAGTATGCAGACTTTAGAATTGTTTTCTTTCACTTAGTTCATTCCTTTTATTGATGAGTATTATTCCATTGTATGGGTGTAGCAGTTTGATCCATTCACCCATTGGTGTTTGGGTTATTTCCAATTTGGGCAATTATGATTCAGATGCTATAAACATTTGTGTATAGGTTTTTGTGTGAGCATAACTTTTCATACTCTTAGGTGTATAAGTTTTCATTCTACCTAGCGGTAGAATTGCTAACTCATGTGGTAAGTGTAAGTTTACATTTTTAAGACATTGTCAAAACTATTTTTTCAAGATGTTTTAGCTATTCCAGTTCTTTTGCCTTCCCATATAAATTTGAGTCACCTTGTTTTTATCAACAAAAAAATCCTACTGGGATTTTTATTGGAGTTGTGTTAAATATATAATCACTTAGGGGAGAATTGACATCTTGTGTTTTCTTCCAGTCTATGAACATGGTATAGCTCTCCATTTGTTTAGATTATTTTTCTTTCATTAGTATTTTATAGTTTTCAGCATACAAGTCCTGTAGCTTTTAGATTTATACCTAAGAAGTTTCATTTGGGGAAAATGTATATTTAAAAGCAATTTTCTCTTTAATTGTATTCCCTAATATTTAAAAATTAAATTATAAAATATTTTGTTTTGATATTGCTCTAGTTCATAGATTTACAAGTGAATCAGAAGAGTATTGAGGACCTACTAGACATTAAAAATAACCTACATAAATTCATAGTTAATATGCAACCCTTCAAGTATATTTTATAAGTCTATATTTATTGGACCAAATATTTGGCCACATAATAGTGCCAAGTTGTTTAAAATACATCCACCAGCTTATTATAGTGTCACTTATGTAAAACTCGCGTCTCTTTTTGTGTATGCTTAGATTTCTAGAAGGATGTTTACCATATGTCAAAAATCATATTTGAGTAGTGAAAAGTTTAGATATTTTTTCATATTTCTTTTCTCTATTTGAATATTTCACAATAGGCATGTATTCTTTTTATCAGAACAATGCAGCAGCTGCTTAAAAGAGAAAAGAAAAATAAAATAGTGACTTGTAATATGGTTTTTGCCAGTCAATGAGGGTAGTACAGACTCAAGTCCTATCTGAGAATTAAGTATTTGCATCCTAGAAACTTCGATGTTGCCCCAGCCATTTTATGATTCTAAAATTTTATATTGCAAACCAAAGGAACGTTTCAAGACACTTGGAACGTTCTGAGAATGCTGGGTTTAGAATTTTTCTTCACCACAGCATTTCTTATTTATCACATGCTTGTCTCTGTATCAGGCCAAGACAGTGGGTCTCAAATTTGGCTGCACATTAGAATCACCTGAGTGGGATTTTTAAAGAGTATCTGATGGATCAGCTCACCCTGAAAAGTTAGATTAGGATCTGAGGGTGGGTCCAGGACATTGGTGTTTTTAAAAAGTTCCCCATGGGATTACTAAGCTCTTAAAATATTGCTATATATGAAATATATGATTATTTTATATATTAATATATATGATTTCCATATATTCATATAGGTTATATATGAAGGTATAAAAAGAAAAGGTTTTAATCTGTCCACATTTTTCATGGGAATTTACCATCACTGTGAAGTGTTCAGGCATATTGCTGACACTTGACAAATGATACATAATTAACATTGCTCAAACCTTGTCTCTTCTTGGGTGTGGATATGATTATATAAACCTAGGCTGAGGAGTATTTGTGCATAGAAATGTCATCTTCTCTGATTCTCTTCTAGGAAATCTCCCATATAATGATTTTATGACATCATCAAATCCTGCGTATGATGAGAAATTAAGTTTCATTATAGCACTTAAATTGGTTCTGAGATCTGTAGTCCTGTCACCACCCTCTCAGACTATGATTCATCATAATCTTCTGAGTAATTTCAGCCTCCCACGTGTAGGAATTGCCTAGTTTTTTGCATGCCTGGCATTACATGAGCAAGACCCAAAAGTCAAAATGGGGGAGGGAAGAAGTGGTCAAAGGGCATGAAGTTGTGTCTAGAGATGTGATGTAATGTATGGCATGATCACTGTAGTTAATAACACTGTATTGAAGATGGAAATTGCCTGAGAGAGATTTCAGGTGTTCTCATCACGCACACAATCTCTGAAAAGCTTTCTTCACTCAGCTCTCTCCAGGCAGAAGCTCTTCCTCTCTCCTATGGGCTCCATAACACTCTGTACATACTTGGGATGACACCTATCACCAAGTTAAGTGGCTCTCTTTCCCAGACTGCGAGCTCCTTGTGACCACAAGCTGTGCTGTGTAGTGATGTGTTTAGTTTCATGTCCCCTGAGCAGAGCATAGTACCAGGGACATCGCTGACATTGGACTTGATTATTTGAACAAGAGAATGGCTTTTGGAACCTTCCAAAAGGCTGTGTGTGCAGCATTTATGTTTAATAGAATGACTAGTTCTTATTTGTTGTTATTGATGACTCCATACCAATGGACAGTATTTTCTGGGATATCATCTTTAATCTCTCTCAGTATTTAAATTTCAATCACCTTATGCATCTCAAGAAGTTAAACATACTTTTGCATTATATACATATACACTCAGTACACATTTCGCCTTAAAAAATGTCTCTGCTTCTTGAACCAAAGGTGTGGTGTTGATCTTCCCTTTTGTCTAATAGCACTCTTCCTGCCCCCAGACCGTGACCAGGAAACTGACATCTTAGCAGCAGAGCTGGTTTTCAAACTGCTGTTGGCGTAGGTTCTCTTAACACTGGGTAGTCATATCTTTATCCTAAATACCATAACCCAGACTTACAGTTTTGAGAAGCCCTTAGCACCATGTGTATATGTGTATATTTGTCTGATTTTATGTGCTCTTTCCTAGCCCTAATATATACAAATGCACCCTTGCAGAAGAGTAAAGGGCCAGCCTAGTTGGCGTTTGCTTCCTCTTGGAGAGTTGTTCTGTTTATTGGTCATCATATACTCAATGGAACTGCCTTATGACCCAGAGATTTCACTTCTGGGAATGCATCCAAAGAAACCTGAAACACTAATTCAAAAAAAAAAAAAATACGTGCACCCTTATGTTCATTGCAGTATTATTTACAACTAGAGGCCCAGTGCATAAAAATTCATGCACTGGAGCGGGGGTCCCTCAGCCTGGCCTGCCCCTTCTCACAGTCCAGGAGCCCACAGGGGTGGGAGGTGACCCTGCAATCAGGGGAAGGTGACGCCCCCCATCACACCTCTGCTGCTGCCACTACTGGCAGCACAAGCCTTAGCCAGCCCTGGTTACCTGAGCCTCAGGTGGCCCTGGGCGGCTGGGCAACCACCATCCGAGGCTTACCTGTGCCTCAGGCCAGCTCTAGGCGGCTGGGGGGCTGAGGGGAATGGGCACCACCATCTTGTGGCTGTGGGCGCCACCATCTTTGAGGGCATGGCAGTCAATTAGCATATTCCCTCCTTATTGGCTGTGGGTGCTGCCATCTTTGCGATGGTGTGAGGGTCAATTAGCATATTCGGTCTTTATTAGATAGGATAGCCAAGATTTGGAAGCAGCCTAAGTGTCTATGAGTAGGTGAGTAGATAAAAAAGCTGTGGTACATTTACACCATGGAATACTACTCGGCCATAAAAAAGAAGGAAATCTTACTTTTTGCAACAGCATGCATGGACCTCAAAAGTGTTATGCTAAGTGAAATAAGCCAGTCAGAGAAAGACAAGTACCATTTGATTTCACTTATACGTGGGATCTAATGAACAAAATAAACTAACAAACAAAATAGGAACAGACTCATAGATACATAGAACAGACTGACAGCTGTCAGAGGAGTGGAGGGTTGGGGGCTGGGTGAAAAAGGTGAAAGGATTAAGAAAAAAAAAATCTCATAGGCACAGACAACAGCATACTGATTACCAGAGGGAAAAGGGATTGGGGAAAGATAGAAGAGAGCAAAGTGGGGATAAATGGGGTCAGAAAGAGACGTGACTTTGGGTGGTGAGTGCACAGTGCAGTATACAGATGATGTGTTATAGAGGTGTGCACGTGAAACCTGTATGGCTTTATTAACTAGTGTCACCTCAATAGATTTAATTTAAAAATCAAAGTTGTTTTATCATATTAAACTGCCAGGACTGTGTTTTCTTGACACAAGACCCGTGAAATGCCTATTACAATGCCATGGATTCAGCAGACACTCAGTTTCATGTAAAGTCACACACACTTGGCCCTGACCGGTTTGGCTCAGTGGATAGAGTGTCAGCCTGCGGACTGAAGGGTCCCGGGTTTGATTCCAGTCAAGGTCATGTATCTTGGTTGCGGGCACATCCCCAGTTGGGGGTGTGCAGGAGGCAGCTGATCAATGTTTCTCTGTCATCGATGTTTCTAACTCTCTATCCCTCTTCCTTCCTCTCTGTAAAAAATCAGTAAAATATATATATTTTTAAAAAGTCACACACACTTGGAAACATCTGAACTCCCATTTCTGTGTTTATAAACATGTGGACTGTTAGAACTCATTTTCTAAACTAATGCTTTACCTGGCTCTTTAGTGATCTTTTAGGTGACTACAGGCCATTAGCACAGAAGTTAATATCTGACATCCATCAGGGTGGTTATTGTTTGTTTTATGGGAAGAAAAGATAAAATGTTAGGAAAAAACCAGTTAGGTTTTGGTAATGTTTCAGATGCATTAGCCGTGGAGCTAAATGTCCATAGCAAAGATTTATATAAAATGTATCATTGCATCTTTATGTATATTTTTGTTTTTATTTATTTTTGTTAGTCCTCACCCTGAGGATATTTTTTCCATTGATTTTTAGAGAGTGGAGGGAGGGAAGAGGGGGGGGGAAGATATATATATATATATATACACACACACACATGCCGGGAGCCGGTCCATCCTTGCTGTTTCAAGGGACCTGGCATATATGGCATACGGTTCTTAATATGTTTGCTCACCTTCTTGGCGCTGTGTTTTAACCAAAGTCACCTCTCCGAGAAAGGTTGAATCCCCAGGTAGGGATTTTCCCCTGAAGTTAGGGAGGGAATAAAACCCCTCAACTAAGTGCCAGGCGGGTAATTAATCCCTTTAACTACGAACAATCATGCTTAAACTACATAATCTTTTCTCCCTGGAATGGAGATTAGAAACGCCCTAACCTTTGTAATAGAGATTGATAGGATTGAATCAACTGGTATAAATACAGTTGTAACAAGACAGAAACACTCAGAACTTAGAACAGAATCAAGAAGACAGAACCTACACGGAGCCTAGAGACAGAAGAACTTCGTTGGAGAGAGCATGCCGGAGGATCCTGGACAGGGACTGGCCTCGGAGCCTGGAGGCAGAGCCTGGCAAGAGATCAACTGAACACTGTCTCCATGCCCTTCCTTCTTCGCCAACTCCGTCCACACCTTTGGGGACCCCTGGACCTGCTGGGGTTGGACCCCGGCATATACACACACACACATATATATATATATATATATATATATATATATATATATATATATATATATATATAAATATATATATAAACATCTATGTGAGAGAGACATATTAATTGGCTGCCTGCTGCACGTGCCCTGATCGGGCATCGAATTCGAGACCCTTCAGTGTGCAGACTGATGCTCTAACCACTGAGAAACACCAGCCAGGGCTATGTATATTTTTATAAAATTTGATTTATTATATAAGAAGTTTAAAAAATTCTGATAATGCTGGTTGTACACACACATGCTTTTTTTTTTTAAGTCAAGAATCACTCCTTTTCTTCTAAAGTAGACAATCAAAATAAGCAGTTTGAAGAAATGGATTTAAGACAGCAAAATTGTTGAATCTTTAGCTGTGTAAAAGAAGTACTGTACCTTGGACCAGAAAACGTGTAATAGCGATGCTTTGGTTAGTGACTGCAAAAGCAAAATAAATACCATAGTGTAAAATACAGTTCCATATGACAGCATGTTTGGCGAGTACTTAGTATCTCAATTTAGGAAGCGGTTAGCACTAAAATGTGTTCTGCTTCTTTGCATGATGCTGGGGTCGAGCCCCAGCAGGTCCAGGGGTCCCCAAAGGTGTGGACGGAGTCGGCGAAGAAGGAATGACACAGAGGCAGTGTTCAGGTGATCATCATAGCCGGGTTCTCTTGTCAGGATCTCCAGCCAAGTTCTGGTCTGGATCTCCAGTGAAGTTCTGCTTAGGATGCCCAGCCAGGTTCTGTGGCCAGGTTCTCCAGTCAGGTTCAGTCACCAGGTTCCAGTCAGGCTCTCCTGCCAATCTCCGCAGTCAGGTTCAGTCCAGGATCTTTTGCCATGCTCTCTCGCCAGGCTCCGCCTCCAGGCTCCCAGGCCAGTCCCTGTCCAGGATCCTCCGGCATGCTCTCTCCAGCGAAGTTCTTCTGTCTCTAGAGAACGTTCTGTGTAGGTTCTGTGCCTAGGCTCTGTCTCTCTTGGTCCTGTCTTCCAAGCCCTGTGTTCTCAGTTCTGTGTTCTGAGTTCTGTGTGTTTCTGTCTTGTTACAACTGTATTTATACCAGTTGATTCAATCCTATCAATCTCTATTACAAAGGTTAGGGCGTTTCTAATCTCCATTCCAGGGAGAAAAGATTATGTAGTTTAAGCATGATTGTTCGTAGTTAAAGGGATTAATTACCCGCCTGGCACTTAGTTGAGGGGTTTTATTCCCTCCCTAACTTCAGGGGGAAATCCCTACCTGGGGATTCAACCTTTCTCTGAGAGGTGACCTTGGTTAAAACACAGCGCCAAGAAGGTGAGCAAACATATTAAGAACCGTATGCCATATATGCCAGGTCCCTTGAAACAGCAAGGATGGACCGGCTCCCGGCAGCATGAAACTGCATTAATAATAAAACCTTACATACAGTGCGTTTGCTTCTTGTTGATTTCTGGTAGGAAGACGTTTGCTCAGGTTTTGTCAATGTTTGTTTTCTAGGGGAAGAAGGGGAGAAGTGTGTATCATAAATCTATTCCAAAAAAGTTGCCTTATTTCTCCTTTTCAGAACTTCCACTCCCTATGCTGCCTTTGTGGAATAAAGCTGCATTGTTTATTTGGCATGTAGAAGGTTGATCAGAACTTCATTTTTTATGTGAAATTATAGTGTAATGAATTAAATTCTAAACTTACTTGCACAGGGATATTTCCTTTCCTCTGTTAGAGTTAATCTTTTTTAAAAATATATTTTTATTGATTTCAGAGAGGAAGGGAGGGTGGGGAGAGAGAAACATCAATGATGAAAGAGAATCATTGATTGGCTGCTTCTTGCATGCCCCCCACTGGGGATGGAGCTGCAACCCCGGCATGTGCCCTTGACTGGAATTGAACCCGGGACCCTTCAGTCTGCAGGCTGATGCTGTATCCACTGAGCCAAACCGGTTAGGGCTAGAGTTAATCTTTAAACAGTCTCCATGTTCAGAAAAAAGATGTTGTTAAAGACCCCAGATTGCAAAAGCAGTGCCACTTCTTTGAGAGCTTTGGGGCAATCCTCTGATGTGTAATTGCTTTTACATCAGTCACAAGAGAGACAAGAATGTGCTTTCCTTGAACTTAACAGTTTGGGCAATTTTCTATAATCCAGTAAATACAAATTGTAGCTTGATTATTCATCTACGTCTGTCAAGCAAATTTTAATGGATGAATGAATGAGTCAAATCTATGCATGGAAATATACAAATGTGCAAAATATGGGTCTAATTACCAGGCTGCTGAATTTACACAAGGTCAGGTAAACAAGGCACCAGTGTAATGATTATTAATTGTTAATAATGCCTTTGGGAAAACATTCACATTTTCCTTATGAATACCTAACAGTTTGCCTTTCTAGTTATTTTATACTCTGAACATTTTAGCTGGTCTAAGAGTACAAAAACATTTTTGCCCTATTTTTATCCTGTCCCTATATTTGCCTATTAATTCTTTTAGAATAACAAGTAAAATATAATAACTTTTTCAGGCTGCTGTTGAAAATCACAGTTTAATATGATGGTGAGAGAATTAAGGGGGGGGAGGAGGATAACACTCACACAGCAGAATGAAATAGCTGCTATCTTTTGTCTTCATTGAAGGGATGAGCCTGCCTCCCGTCCTCCAGCCTCTTTTCAAACATAATCGACATTCTAAAACACAAAACCAAGGTGGTAATAAAGGAAAGGAAATCAAAGCAGGCTTTTTTCCCCTCTATTTACCATAGTAAGTCAACATTTGACTCTGTCTTGATATTCTATAAAGTGAATGCTGGAAAAAGAATAATATCAATGAATAGTTTCCCATCGAAGTGCCCAAGGGCCGAAATAATTGAGGGAGTACTTGCCGAGGTTTTTCTTAGTTCAGTAACTCTTTATCACTGTGCGGTTTTGAAGCTGCACTGTCATTAAGGGCTCTCCATGTCTGGAAGGACACCCCCCCAGCTTTAATCCAAAAGTCATAAATTGTAGAACTAACATGTCGTCTGCGGGTCACCCAGGCGAAAACAGTGCATCTTGAAAAATCTTTCTGCCACTGTGCTTTTGAAAAATCTTTTGAATATTTTGCATTAATGGTACTGCTGCAGTCTCTTGCTGGGCTGTCTTCTAGTTCTTACAAGCTCCACATTCAGAAGTTTTTCCCCATGGCTAATCTAAACGTTCTCCATTCTAGGCCTTACTGCCTGCTGTGCACCCGCGTTGAACATTAAATGAATACAACCACATTTTTTATGCTTTTCTTTTTTAATATTTGTAAATATCACTCATATCTCCCTTTCATTTCTTCAAACTCTATACTTGATGACTCAATCTCATGTCTTCAAAATTTTCAGCTTTAATTTTTGTTTTTCTGAACTCCTATTTTTATATCATGGTTGCCCTTTGTGGGTTAGTTTATTACTAAATTTAAGCCAAATGGATTTGGACAGTTTTTTGACCTTAGCTCCATAGGTAGCATTCTATCCTCTTTTATAATTAACTCTAGAATATAATGGACACAATTTATACACATTCATGGGTGCTGCAGTGGCTTAATTCAATTTAATCATAATTATAGCCAAACTCTTTATTCTGGCATTTCAGACATTGTATAATCCAACCTTCCCTCCCTGTAGACTCTCCCATTCAGGGATACTGTCCAAATTATTAACCCTCCAGACAGACCTGCTTGTTTTCTTATAACTGCCAGTATTGTCCTCACCCAGTTGCCATCTCAATCTGTTTCAGTTCTCAGCCTTCAGGACCCAAGCCTGTCTCAGTTCGAGCAAGTCTTTCATTGACATTACAGCTGTGAAAGGTTTTTATCTCCCTCTGGATTCCTAGAGAACTTCGAATGTATAACCTTTCTCCCACAATTTCTTTAATACAGTCTCTTGTTAGGTATATTCTTTTATTTGGAAAATAATGAATTTGTTCCCTATAAGGTTGTAGATTTCCAGAGAACATGAGAAGAAAAACTAATCTTTTCTGAGCTAACACTTATTTTACCTACATGGTATCATTTAATTTTTGTAGCAACCCTATGCGGTGTGAGTTATCTTTTCGTTTTTTACAAATCAAGAAGCTGAATCTGACAGTAAGCAACTCAGCCAATGTTAAAGACAAACCATTGTAGAGCTGAGATTTAAATTTGGACCCCCAGTTCAAAACCCATACATACCCTCTTTTCAAGACCTCCTCCAGCCCTAACCAGTTTGGCTCCATGAATAGAGCATCAGCCTGCAGACTGAAAGGTCCTGGGTTCGATTCTGGTCAAGGGCATGTACCTTGGTTGCAGGTTCCATCCCCGATAGGGAGTGTGCAGGAGGCAGCTGATCGATGTTCTCTCTCATCAATGTTTCTAACTCTCTATCCCTCTCCCTTTCTCTCTGTAAAAATCAATAAAATATATATATATTTTAAAAAGAAGCCTCCTCCACATAAGAATGACAATTTGCATCCTACTCTTTCAAGTTTTAGAAAATCCAAAGAACTAAATAGGTGTTCAGTAAATGATTAAATTTATCACTGTGGAAGACTTAATTGCTTCAGGTTCATTTCTTTTACCCATCTGCTAATGGTAATGTGAATTAGCAATAAAATAGCCAAAGCCTTAGTAAGGGCTCTCTGTATTCTTGGACATGGCTGATACACTGTTTACTTGGGACAAATTCTATATTTTGTGTATCTGTTTTTAAGCTTTTGTTGATCCCTACATTCATTGGTATTGTTAAATGTCACTCTTGTCATTTAGTATTTGAATTTCATTTTAAGAAAGTAAATCTGATTGTAGCAGCATGAATAATTGATTCTTCTGTCAAGGAACTTTTAAAGCACCGGAGGTTGAAAAATATGCACGTTTTAAAGTTGCCTCTTTCTGAGTGTTTACTCAAGTAGTAAACCTGAGCTCTTACTAAAAAACTGTAGCCTTACTTCACTTTAGAACCCTGTGCCAAGTTATAATTAATTGTGCATATGGATAAGGAAAATTACGCATTTTATGTTTCATAGAAAATAGACCTTTGTACTTTTGGGGGGCTGTTTACATTTTAATATAAAAAATGAATTTTTATGAAGTATATTCTTGAAGAATTAGTAGTTATGAGGATTGGTAATAAGATTACACAACCTAAAATGAACAGAATTTCAATTTGATGAATACAGGCAATGTGACTGAGCTTTGGGGTAACAAAAACATGGTGTTTTGAGTATGTGAGGTTTCTTCTTCTCAACTTCTGTGCATATTGATAAGTTCAGCCTATTTTACAAACAGTTACTAATGCCATAATGCAGTTTCCCATATCTTCCATCTGAATTTTTTACTATTATTGATTGAGGATTCAGTTGAGAAATGTGCTTAGAACCCTGCTTTCTGTGGTAATCACAGAAATCAGTGGGGAGACAAGAAAATTGTATTGAAAGAAATTGTGTACGTGTGTGTTTTGTGTTTCAGCATAGATTATCTCTGCTAAAATAATAGCTGTCATTTTGTTCTTGTTGTATTAGTGGCCTGTAGCTTACCACTACTCCTTTTGCCTTAGTTTTGCTTCTGACCACTGGTTATTACCCTCAGCAAGAAGACCTTTTTAATTGAGAATTAAATATCTCAGTTTGAATGATTCTTGTCCTAATACCATCGCCATTTTGATCCATTTCAAATTAGAGAGCCCTGGGTTGCTAACTCTCACCTCAACACGGCAGCCCTTTAACATTCAGGGACTTTGAAACTTCACTTCTGTTTAGAATTTCATATCATGCCCATCATAGGTGGGAAAGATGGAAAATGTATACGCTGAGCCTATAGGACTTCCTGCAGTGCTTATTAATCCTTTATGGATCATTTGAAATGTTTCTAGTTTATTTAAGCTTTGCTGCTTGTATCAGATTGTTCCTATGAAAAAAGAAAAAGTGATCATGCTTTGAATTTTTAAAAATGATCTCACTTTCAAGCAAAAGCACTTTTATGCTCCATTAAAGTTGAATTTGCCAAACTCTTACATTGCATTAACACAAGCTTTACTGGGTAGATAAATGTGTTGTTCAAAGATTGACTTGAACTTTACCAAACTGCATATTAAGATTTTTATCTTCATACTTCTTAGTCTTAAATTATTTTAAAATAGATTAATAAAATAGACTAGACTTGCCTGAATGTACTTTTTAATGGCAAAATAATTTTTCCATTTGATTTAAAATATTAACATAGATTGTAAGCTAATTGTTTGACTATGAAGCTAAAGTAAACAAAATACTTTGAACAATTAATTTTACATTTTTCATCCTTGTTTATATAGTATCAGTATATCAATAAAACTTTTTTATTTTGTTTCTTTTTTAAGGTTGTTTTTTTTATTTCAGAGAGGAAGGGAGAGGGAGAGAGAGATAGAAACATCAATGATGAGAGAGAATCATTGATTGGTTGCCTTTTGCACGCCCCACACTGGGGAATGAGCCCACAAGCTGGGCATTAAACCGTGATCTCCTGGTTCATGGGTCAACGCTCATCCACCAAGCCACGCCAGCTGGGCTTATTTTGTTTCTTGAAGTTTGTATAGGTGACTTAATATTTTAGCATTTTAAAATACTATTTATTTATCATGTATTCAGTATTTTCTTGAAAATTTTAGTAGGTTGGGCAATAAAATGACTCATTTTTCTCCTTTTCAATTTAGTGAATTTTTAAAAATATGCATAGAACATCTTCCAGTTTTTTTATGAATTATGATGTGACACTCACTGTTTTTATTTATTCCATAAAGTGTTTAGCTTGGAAGTATTATTTTTGACCTACAGTTATTTGGAAAAGTCTAGTCTCATTTGTACCATTCTTTCTGGCTCCCTGACACCATTATAAGGACTTGCTCTTTCCTTTGCATCTCCTTGGCCTTGAAGTTTTAATTTAATGTTTTTGTTCTTCAGAAAGAATGTAAGCTAATTTTCTACTTGAAATGACTTTCTGTATTCTGTAAATATATAAAACCTTTACAAAGTATGAGATTTTGTTTTATCCAAAAAATACATGCATGCCCTTTTTAAAGTAGTAATTTACGTTAGCATTTATACTGACCTTGAAAATATATATTTTAATGGCAATGAAAATATACTTGATATAATATCAAGCTAAACCTTTTTCAACTTCATAGATTCTACTTTTCTGTAGCTGTTGAGTCACTGGAGTTTTTAATCAGAAGGAAAATGCATTTTCATGAAATTACTTTTTTAAAGCGAACAGCAAAGTGTGCACACAGAGGGAAAGGAGAACTTTTCATATACTCTGTGGAGGGAAAAATCCAAATTGTTAGATGAAATATTTAGCATGTTATTTTAATGTTAGAGCTTGCCATTTCTGAGAGATGGTTCCTTGTTAGTAAGAAACTAAATGTAAAAATCTGCATTGAATTCATTTCTCACTAATTCACTTTATTCTTGTCTCCTTAGTGTTTCCATGACCTTTCAGAAATGTGTAGTTCATATTTTGTGCCTACAAAAGCTACCCCTTAGGATGCATTGAATAACACAATGTTGAATTATGAACATAATGGTGGTCCTCTGTGGCATTTCCAGTTCAAGCTTAACTTTTAGTCTGCTAAATTCATAAGCAAAGTGTTTTTAATGTTGTCCATGTTAGGGAAAAGGTTAAATAATGCTGGACTTCTCTTCATGGGCAAACAGAGCCGCATGGGTTTTTTAGTGGAAGGTTGTTGTGCTCTCATATTTTCATTCTTTGGTCAGCATAGATGTTGTTCTGGATTGTTTTTGGAGTTTTCAGACAAGGCTTACATACTTTGCAAATAGTTTATAAACTGCTCATTGTGCGATGGAACTCAATTCATCCTGGGGCTTAAAAAAAATACAACTTGAAATGTGTTATTACTTACCAAAGGCATATGTGTTGAGAGGTGGCAAGAGAGTTAACAACAATGTCTTTGAATTCTTTGAAAACTCTGATTTCCAGCAGAAAAACCTGGTTACCCCCAAGAAAATGGATGACGAACACTATTTAAACTTCAAGAATAATCTTTCTGAAAGTGTTATTTCACTTGAGATTTATCTTTCATTAGCTAGCAAAATATATCTTTTGGTTATCTATTCAATATTTAATTAATGCAATCATTATTGAGTTGTCTGCTCTAAAGGGACATAGAGAAGTTGTGTTGTTTTCCATTTTCCAAGGAAAACGAATCACATCATAATCCCTAAGTAACCCATTACTGAGCAGTGGTTCCACAGTATCTTGATGAAATCATTTAAATATCCCTTCAAGAAAAAGGCCCACTATGCTGTGCTGTATATTGTCAGGAACGAGGACCTGAGAATATCACTTGTTCACAAGTCTTGACAGTTTTAAGACATTGGTCCCACATGATGCTTATTGTATCATCCCATGAAAGAAGTAGGGTAGGTGTTATTTGCAATAGTCCAAGGAGGTGAAGAAGTCTGCCCAAGGGATGTGGCTCCTGAAGCTAGTGAGGTGAGGGGAGAGCTTTGAGTTGGTTCTACTTGGTCACAGAGCTTGATCTTCCTCCTGCAAGGGAAGGGCTTTTGGAGTCTCACAGGCAACCTAGCCTGAGGGGAGCTGAAATGTTCAGCCATTCAAATTAATCTTGATATTTTGAGTTGGATCCCATCAGTTTAAATTTAAAAGACCATCTCTTCAGCTCCTGCAGTGCCTCATACACTGTGCTAGGCCATAAAGCTCAAGGCTGAATGATAGGATCCCAGCCCCTGGGGACTGAGGGACTGGCTTTTTCTGTCTTCCTTCTACCTCTTCCCTTCTTTCCTCCATCCTCCAAATATTTCTTAGTCTTTTACAGTAATACCTTTGGACCTCTGCTTAAAGTCTTGCTCAATCTCTTGCATTCCAGGTCTCCCACATAAAAATGTCCATTACCCAAGAGATACAATGGAAAATATATTTTTAAATACAGACCCAGTGTGTTGTTTGCCCTTAGTAAATGTTTGATTTGATTATTCGATCATTCCATTTAATTCATATAAATATGTGAAAAATACAACTCGCTTGGGAGATTTTCATTTTAAAAGTCACTTCAAATGCTATTTCAGGAATGATGTTCCTAGTATAGGCAGCTAGGATAGAAGCTGGATTAGATGAAGGCCAAACCCTTTCTGCTTAGGGAATCAATTTGCCAGACATGTGAATAGCTATATTTCCACTCCACATACCTGGACCACATACCTCTGTCATCATTAATGTGCTAGTGATACTGTAATTGTAGCAGTAGAGTGGAGAGTCTTCCTTCTTTCATATTGGTATGGAAAATGCCTCAGGTGTCTGACCACCTTAATGCAAAGGGCTTTTACAGTATGTACAATAATTGTGTGTAAGGTTTGTGGCCAGTTTGCAAAGCATCTCAGACCTTCTCTCCTCTCCACAGAATCCATAAAATCTATTCTGTTACAGGAGACTTTCCTACCTCGGTGATAGTTTGAAGTCTAGTGCATAGAGATGTCTCTCTCTCTGCTGGCTTCTAATATATGAGGCTTCCAAGCTTGTTCTCAGGGAAGGGGAGTTGATTAGGTAGAGACTTCTCTGTTCTTAGTGAATTAATGACCAACTCCAGCCCCATTTTAGGCTTTTGTGGGGGAACACTCAGTGACTGTACTAATGCAACAAAGTCAAATTCTTTAGTTTTATTATGGAAAACATCAGGTGAGGAGCTAAAGAAAATTTTTTCCCATCTGTGTCTCATAAGCCCCAGAGTGGAATCCGTGGGGCAGTGGACTAGTGAATGGATGGGCATGCCGAAGATTATCTCAGCATCCATGGGAGGCACGGCTGCCTTGCTGCAGATGGGCAAGACATGAAAACAGATTGAGGGGCTATCAGGGGTGGGCAAACTTTTTGACTCGAGGGCCACATTGGGTTCTTAAACTGGACCGGAGGGCTGGAACAAAAGCATGGATGGAGTGTTTGTGTGAACTAATATAAATTCAAAGTAAACATCATTACATAAAAGGGTACGGTCTTTTTTTTTTTTTTTTTAGTTTTATTCATTTCAAACGGGCCCGCGGGCCGTAGTTTGCCCACGGCTGGCTAGTTAGAAGATTCAAAGCAAATTCAACAGAGCTGGGAAGCTGAAGCTAAAGAATTTTTCTTTGAATATGTTTCAGTAACGTAAAAACATCTAAGGTGGATAATATTTTCTTTAGGGATTCTTTCCTTATGCTTCTTCCAATTTAGAAATTGTAGGCCCTGGGAATATATATATATATATATTCAAATCCTGAGTAATATAAGTATTCAGAAGGGCATAGAGCATTTGGGGCTTTGAGAGGGGTAGCATAATTGGCAAATGTCAGGATCAGTAGCTGATTTTACATATATATATATATATATATATATATATACACACACACACACACACACACATATATATGTATATGTGTATATATATATATATATATATATATATATATATATATATAAAATATCTTTAGACTTCTGTTAATCTAGCACTCTGCCTTCACCTGGCTTCTATCTGTTTTACAACTTAATAACGCGTACCATTTAGCCTCATGATTTATACTTGTTAAACCTTATTTGGAATATCCTCAGATGAGGATTCACAAAACAAAACAAAAAAACATGTTATTTATATAAATGCACACCCATTTTTCACAGCCACACCATGGAAGACTTGCTAAAACACAGATTGCTAGGTGCCACCCTAAAATGCCCAATTCTAGGTCTAGAGTGGAGCCTGAGAATTCGCATGTCTAACATGGTGCCAGATGATGCTGATGCTGTTGGTCTGGGGACCACGCTTGGAGAACTACTACTCTAGACATTTGCTGAGGTATACTGCTCAGCCAGGGGCAGTTGAATGAAAACGGTAATAACATCCAATCCTAACTTAATAATGTTAGAGTAATGAGATTTCGTTAAGAGGAAACACTTTCAGTGATAGGATCATTTGTATATTTTCCTAACCTCAGTTGTGGCTAAGTCATGAAGGCTTATAGGCTTACAACAACCATCTAGCCTGGTATAACACTCTCTTTTATGAAAGATGAGACTGAGGCTCCTAAAATTGAAATCTCTTTAACTTCATATATTACTTTTTTGTTTTATCTAGTTATTTATTTATTTTTAAATCTTTATTGTTGAAAATATTACATATGTTCCCCCCCCCCCATTGACATCTTCTTTTTAAAGGCAGAGCCAGGAGAAATGATTGAGTAAGAAGACTGCTAGGGAAGGGAACTTTCAAGAGGATTAATTCCCAATATAAAGGAAACCACTTTAGTATTTAGTCAACCATTTAATATCCTTAAATTAAATTCAACCCTGAAGTTGATTTTAGGCATTTCGCACCAAAGGCCTATAGTAGTTTTTTTTATTATTTTATTATTTTTTTAAATCTTTATTATTCAGATTATTACAGTTGTTCCTCTTCCCCCCCCCATAGCTCCTCTCCACCCAGTTCCCACCCCACCCTCTGCCCTTACCCCCCACCCCCACTGTCCTCATCTATAGGTGAACGATTTTTATCCAGTCTCTTCCTACAACCCCCACATTCCTTCTCCCCCCAAGAATAGTCAGTCCACTCCCTTTCTATGCCCCTGATTCTATTATATTCACCAGTTTATTCTGTTCATCAGATTATTTATTCACTTGATTTTTAGATTCACTTGTTGATAGATGTGTATTTATTGTTCATAATTTGTATCTTTACCTTTTTCTTCTTCTTCCTCTTCTTAAATGATACCTTTCAGCATTTCATATAATATTGGTTTGGTGGTGATGAACTCCTTTAGCTTTTTCTTATCTGTGAAGCTCTTTATCTGACCTTCAATTCTGAATGATAGCTTTGCTGGGTAAAGTAATCTTGGTTGTAGGTTCTTGGTATTCATCACTTTGAATATTTCTTGCCACTCCCTTCTGGCCTGCATAGTTTCTGTTGAGAAATCAGCTGACAGTCGTATGGGTATGCCCTTGTAGGTAACTGACTGTTTGTCTCTTGCTGCTTTTAAGATTCTCTCTTTGTCTTTTGCTCTTGGCATTTTAATTATGATGTGTCTTGGTGTGGTCCTCTTCGGATTCCTTTTGTTTGGAGTTCTCTGCACTTCCTGGATTTGTAAGTCTATTTCTTTCACCAGGTAGGGGAAGTTTTCTGTCATTATTTCTTCAAATAGGTTTTCAATATCTTGCTCTCTCTCTTCTTCTGGCACCGCCAGAAGATGTTGATACAGATGTTGGTACGCTTGAAGTTGTCCCAGAGGCTCCTTACACTATCTTCATATTTTTGGATTCTTTTTTCTTTTTGTTTTTCCAGTTGGGTGTTTTTTGCTTCTTCATATTTCAAATCTTTGACTTGACTCTTGCGATCCTCTAGTCTGCTGTTGGAACTCTGTATAATATTCTTTATTTCAGTCAGTGTATGCTTAATTTCTAGTTGGTCCTTTTTCATATCCTCGAGGGTCCCACTAGATTTCTTGAGGGTCTCACTAAATTTCTCGGTGGTTTCTAGAAAATTCTTGAAAAACCTATAAGTGTGGTTTTGAACTCTATATCCAGTAGTTTGCTTTCCTCCGTTTTTGTCATTTGTGACCTGTTTCTTTGTCTCCACATTTTTTATGCTTCCCTGTGTTGATAGAGTGGCTTTTTGTGCTAGGCATCCTATAGGGCCCAGTGGCTCAGCCTCCCCAAATACCTGAGGTGGACACTCTTGGTGCACCCCTTTGTGGGCTTTGTGCACAGTCTTGTTGTAGTTAAGCCTTGATTTTTGTAGGTATCACTGGGAGGAATTGCCCTCCAGGCCAATTGGCTGTGAGAATCAGCTGTGTCTGCAGTGGGAGAACTTCTGTGCTGGAGACACCCTTCTGGGGCAAGACTTGCTTCAGTGGCGCTTTGGTGCTCACTGAGTCTGCCCCCTGAGTGTGTCCCTTATGGATCTGAGGAGTTATAATCTGGATGGTCCCACTCTGTCTTGGATCTCTGAGGTGCTAATTTAGCCTCTGCCTGAGGCTACCCAGCAGGAGCTATGGAGAGATCTGCAGATTCCTCTTCTTTGTTTGGGGTTTGGAGGTGCACAGATGAGGCCCAGCTGTGAAGCAATGCAAGCTGCTGTGGGGCCTTGGGCCTTCTTTTGGAAGTTCTGGTTTTCTCTGACCCAGCTGCAGTTTGTTAGGTAATTTTCAGATCGCAAAGGGCCAGGCCTTTCATATGCAAAAGCCTCTGTGCACAGCTTGGGTGAAACCAGTTTTGCTCAGTGGATAGAGCATCGGCCTGCGGACTGAAAGGTCGCAGGTTCGATTCCGGTCAAGGGCATGTACCTGGATGGTGGGCACATCCCCAGTAGGAGATGTGCAGGAGGCAGCTGACCGGTGTTTCTCTCTCATCGATGTTTCTGACTCTCTGTCTCTCTCCCTCCCTCTCTGTAAAAAATCAATTAAATATATATATTTTTTAAAAGTTCTTGCAAATCAAGGAGAAGAAGACCAATAATCTAGTAGAAAAATGGGTAAAGGACAGGGACAGGTAATTCATGGAGAAGGAAATGAAAATGGCTAATAAACATAGGTAAAGATGTTTAAGCTCACTCTTAAATTCCAAAGTTCAAAGGAATACCAATTTTCACCTATAAGAATGACAAGGATCCAAAAGTTAGGTCATGGATAGTGTAGGGAAAAGAGTATTTGCATACAGTGTTAGCGGGTGTGAAAATTGATATGCCCTTCTTGGATTGCAATTTTGGCAACACCTGTCAAATTTTTAAGTGAACATACGAGTCAGCAATTCCAATTTGGGTATCTCTCCTTCCAGATGTACAGTACCTTGAAGTTGTTGCCAAATTACTGTACAGGGCTATTCCTTGCAGCATTACTAATAATAGTAAGAGACCAAAAACAACCTAATTATTGATCAGAAGAGGATTTGTTGAAGGATTACAATAGAAAATAGAATTCTGTGCAGCCATTAAAAGGAACATTGCAGGTCTTACATGTAAGTATAAGGTATAATTTCCTCTACTGTTGAGCAAAAAAGGCAAGGTTTAGAGCTGTATATGATACATTCCCATTTGTGTTTTTGAAAACAAAGGGAGAAATAGTCAATAATAGATTTTACTTAACCCATCACATCCAAAATATTTCAATCTATAATGAATATTAAAATGTCAATAAGTTATATTATCTTGTTTGGACTGAGTCTTTGTTTATTTTATACTTGTAACATCTCAGTTTGGACTAGCACATTCCAAGTGCTCATGAACCACATACAGCCACTGGCTTGTGCATTAAGCAGAGAAGGTGTAGGACAGTTACAGCGAACCTTTTGAGCTCGGCGTGTCAGCATTTTGAAAAACCCTAACTTAACTCTGGTGCCGTGTCACATATAGAAATTTTTTGATCTTTGCAACCATAGTAAAACAAAGACTTACATTTTTGCTATTTATTTTATATATTTAAATGCCATTTAACAAAGAAAAATCAACCAAAAAAATGAGTTCGCGTGTCACCTCTGACACGCATGTCATAGGTTCGCCATCACTGGTGTAGGATGTAGAGTACTGGACTAGAAGTTCAGAACCTGGGTGGCCCTGCTGCTGAAGGCTCTGAGAGTGCACAAGGAATATTTTCCTGGGCTTCATTTTTCTCAGAATATGAAACATTAGACTAGAGCTCTAAAGTCCCTTCCAACTTTAAAATTTAGGGTCTAGATTTTTTATTTCAGATTACTTGTGAAGTAAAAAATGTAGTTGTGCTTGTTTTCATAGACACTGTTTCCACCAGCACTCCTAAAATTCTGTGTTCCTAAGTGAAGCACACTTCATATTGTAGGGACTAGATTGTTATCATTAGAGTAAGGTTCTTTGTTTATTGGTTTGTTTAAAGGAAGTATGTTACTAAGCTGCATACATGATGTAAATTATGTAGAAATTGGAAGCTCTTTTTTGTTGTTGTTGTTAATCCTCCCAGGAGGATATTTTTTCCATTGATTTTTTTTAGAGACAGTGCAAGGGAGGGGGAGAGACAGAGAGAAACATCGATGTGAGAGAGACACATAGATTGGTTGCTTCCCGTATGCACCCCTACCGGGCTGGGGATGGAGCCTGCAACAAGGTACTTGCCTTGAACCCATGACCTTTCAGTCCTCAGGCCGAGGCTGACGCTCTAACCACTAAGGGACCAGCTAAGGCTGGTCAGTTCTCTTAATAGAATTAAGTCCAGTTTGAGGGTTTGCTGTAAAAGAGAGAACCACATAACAATATCTAAAGAAAGACTAGATATTGAATGAGGAAGAGTTGAGATTTTTTTTAGTACAAGTCTGTTTATACAGTCCATTCTTCAGAAGATAGTAACCAATAGTTTTCTTTGAACAAGAGAGAATGAGAATCATATGGACAGTGGATCACAGCTGTGGCCACACATTGGAATCACTTGGGTTGCTTTTTAAAATCCTAGTTCTCTATTCTGTACTCCAGACCCATGGTTCTTAAAGCATGGTCCTCAGGCCTGCAGCAGCAGTATCACCTGAGAACTTGTTAGAGATGTAAATTCTTAGGCCATACCCCAAGACCATTTGAATCAGAAACTCTGGAGTGCTGCCCAGCAGTCGGTGTTATAGTGCTCCCTGGTGATTCCAATGTGCAGCCAGAGTTGAGAATTCTAGAGCAAGGAGGATTTGGAGCAGGGATAGCAGGTGGGTTTCATAGTGCATGCCGGCTCTCATCTTATATGGACCATTGGGGGAGGGAGTTGAAGATGGAATGCAGTCACTTGCTAGGTATTTGCCATTCCTGATTTTGGGATTTGGGTAATTTATTGATATTATAGAGGGTTGGATGTTGCAATTCACAAATAGAAGTCAAGAAGCATCCTATCCAGTTGGCCAAAGTGGGGAAGAGGGAACAGAGGAGAAAAGGAAAAACAAATAAATACTGGAACAGAAGAAACAAAAGGTTGGGGCAGGAGGGATCAAGTGTACTAGGTAAAATGTTCTATGTGAAGACATTCCAGATAGATTATCAAATATTTCATTTGGGCCCTGGCTGGTTTCGCTCAGTGGATAGAGCAACGCCTGCGGACTGAAGGGTTCTGGTTTTGATTCTGGTCGAGGGCACATGCCCAGGTTGCGAGCTCCATCCCCAATGGGGAGCGCTCAGGAGGCAGCCAATCAATGATTCTCTCACATCATTGATATTTCTATCTCGCTCTCCCTCTCCCTTCCTCTCTGAAATCAATAAAACTATATTTTTAAAAATTAAATATTTCATTTGGGCTTCTTAAAGAAGTTCAAGTGTCATGGGGAGTTTATGCCCACTTTATGGTCTAACGTCAAGCCTATTTGAAAAGTACTGAAGGCTTGTTCAACCCTTTATTGTTTGGCATTAAAGGATACATTTCCTCTTAACATTTGGACTTTTGATAAGAATGTACTTTAATACAGGTATGGTAAATTTGAAATGAATTAAGCCAGAAAATAAAATATGTTTTCCAAGTATAAAGAGATTGGCACCGACGTGAGGAGTTAATGTGTCACATTCTTTTGATTTCTACTCCTCCAGAGAAATCACAGTATCTGTAATTTCAAAGGCATATTCTGAAGAATGTTATATTGTGATTTCTCTAAGCTGAATCTTCGAGATCTGTCTGGGAGTTTTCAGCTCTGACAAAATAAAAACGGACTCATTATAGTATCAGGTTCATTTGATTTTTCAAAAGTTAGTGGAAATATGCAGATCCCTGGAGAAACTCCTTTTGCTCTGCCTCGTTACAAGGCAGACGGAGGAAAGCAGGCTGGGCTGTGTTGAGTGCATCTGGAGCTTCTTATTTTTCAGATCTCAGCAGTATAACTTCTGCAAGCCCTTTCTGTGTGTGTTTTTCTCATCTCATCGTAAAACATTACATTTTCATGAGAAAGTCAATTTTGATCATTTCCAAAAAGCTAGCCCGTATAACAGAGTGTATGCCTCTTAGAAAAAAACTGTTCCTTTACTATAAAATAGAACCTGTCTTTCATACCTGACCAAAACAATTCTGATATAACTTTTGTAATCACATTTATTACAGGAAAGATAATACTATTTTTTGAGGTTACGTTTCTCAAAATGTGGTTTTAATTTTGGTATTAATTTCTGAGTACTGACTTTATATTTTTAGATTGTTTTATGAATTGGGCTCTCTCTGAGTATAAAGTGGTTTTCAGCACCCTGGTATATTATTGAACATCTTCCTCAAATAGCAAACACATGCCTTTCAACAGCTTTTTGGACAGAACCGCATTTAATCATTATTTACAGGAAAAAATTTATGGCTTTTTAATTAACAATATTTTCTCATATTCTGGCATTGAAATTATGAAACTTCGTCTCAGTGTGTAGACTTACCTTGTTGTATTGCCAAGAGGAAAGAAGTGGCTTTTCTGCAAAGCTAAATAGTTTGTACTTTATTGTCTGCTACGAAACAGCTGCTGAGACCAGAAAAATGCCGTCTCATCATTGAGCCTGGGGTGTCCAGAAGAGGCAGGGAAAAATGACTGTAGCTCCCTGTCTGCCCTGGCACTCTCCTCCTTTCTTTTCATTTTCACTGCCCTGAAGAGCAGGAGAACAATATTCTGCAATTAAGGGTTCCATTAAGTTGAAGAAAAGAGCAAATGGGGGATGTTTGTTCTCCAGGCTGAAAAAATTTGTCTGGGGTGGGGGGGATAGTGGTAGTGGTATAGAGAGAGGTGGGTGGAGAGACGAAGTCAGGGCTGTTTGTTGAATATACTGTTAAGGACTGTTACCATCCTAATTAATCAAGTTAGAAATTACAGCTGTAGTCGGTTTCCCCCCAATTCTTGTTATCAATTTTCTTCTCTTTTGAGACAAAGCAAATATAAATTTTGTGTTCATTTGTCATTCGTTCTTTGACTTCAGCATCTCTGAAAATAACAATGTAGCACAAAAGCCCAGTATTTACCTAGTTGTAATGTGGGTTGCCATGGTGTTTTGCAAATTATTGCAATTATGTTCACCATGCGAGTCGCCCTTGGTAACTGGCGAAAAAACTGATAATCCTGTTTTGAACAAAAGGTCAAATTGCTGAATAGAAAGTCTTGATTAACTAAAAGATGTACAAAGTGGAATTATTTCCTACCATTCAGAAATAGTTCTTGATCGGGTTTGGGGGAGGGGGTGAGTAAGTACATCTGATTACTGAAGTACAAAGCATTGAAAGGATGTTGTCTTGAGCCTTTCATGTAGTCTTAATGGTGGCTTTTTTGTCAAATTTACCCATTTGCGGCATTGAAAGAGGCAGCTGCATTTAAGCTGGAGAGACGGTGCTTTTTCAAGAGTTCAGTGCATGGAAAGTTCTCAGCAGTATCTGCAGTTTACTAGTAGCCCCTGGTCTATTAAAACTGATGTGCCGCATTTGAGCCCATTGCTCTCAGTACTTGTGAACCCCTCTGGCTGATGATCTAATAAAGTGCTCTTACTGGACAATCTCTGATCAGCTACTTAAAAAGGAGCTTGGAGGAGGGGGCCGGAGGAGGAAGCCTCACAGGCAGTCAGACTTGGTGTAGGCCAGAGATGTGTGGCTAAACCAAAAGGCTTGTCTCGAAGATAATCTGCGCTGAGGGATTTGCCATGGGGTTTTGGTTTTTGTGCCCCAAATCCTCTAAGCTGTGATCACTTTTTTTTTTTTGGAAGGAAATCTTAATTTTATTCCATGCTGAATAAGTTAAGATTAGAAATGTCTTTTTAAAATTCAAAAATCCACCTTTGTGGATTTGTTTGTGAAATTACGGGCATTCATAAAATACATGATTCTGTGTTTATGTCAAAGCAAAAGTTTCCCTGGTTACATCCAAAGATGCATTTCTTCTCTTCTGAATCTGGCAGATCATCTGGGGGAGTGAATTTCGAAGGAAGGGGGGTTCTCTTTTTTAATGGCCACCTGAAAAATCAATTCTCAAAACTTTTGAGAGTGTGTGAAAGTGGCACGAAAGCAAGGGAAACCTTAACAAGTTTGTGAGTTTACATTCTGCATCACCTAGCAACCCCCTGGCTCAGCCAGATCTCTTGTCTACCCTTAGTTCTGTTTACAGACCATTCAAACAGCCCTTCGAAACCATGAAAGATATTCAGTTTCATTAGTACCACTCTCAAGGAGAAAATAATTAAAGTTAAATGAACAAACATTGCCTGGTGATGGTTTGAACTCCATACTGATTTTAAGATGCCCTTTGAGGCTATTGCATATATAGTTCAGTTTTAACATTTGCTGCTCTGTACCCAAAGGCATACCACATTAAACCATGCCAATAAATTCTAGCCTGCATACAAACAAATAATAACAGTTACTTTAGCTAGACTTGAGCATAGAAAAGAAACTGTGCTTGTAATAAGGTTCGAGCATGTCCTCCTGATTGAATTTTTTAAACATTTGATTCCTACCCTGGACATGAGCTGATCCATGTGTACACTGAATAAAGGCAGGGGAGGGGACGTGAGAACAAAGCGTCTCTCTTTAAAACTGGTTTGCTACCCACCTTCAGAGATCCAGCATCATAAAGAAAAGTGTTCAAATCATCTTCCATCGAAGGCTATGTGGATCTCAGTGAGTGGCTTAATTTGATAAATTATTCTAATACCACTAATACATGCCCTGCCACTTTCTACTCGAGAACTGCTTATATGCTTAAATTGACCTATTTTTTGAAATTTCTGAACTAGTCTAAAATGTTTGAAAGAAAAAACGATTTTATGTGCTCTTTTTTCCTTAAGCACATTCCCAGAAAATTCATCTTGGTTACAATGAAACACATGGTATAGCTCAAGGTATTTTTTCAGATGGATTGGTGATTTGATTATATTGAAAGCTCTTGTCAAAACTGTGTCTTCCCTCATTAATAACGGTTTTCTGATTATAAAAACAATATACACTTATAGAAATTTTAGAAAATACAGAAACAGAAGAAACCACCAAAAGGGAACCAGTGATGGCATTTTAGAGTATTTCCTTCCAGTCTTTTTTTCTGGTTACATATTGACGAAACTAGACCTTGAGTTAACTTTTGAAGTTTATTTCTTCATGTGTGTAATATAGTGAAGGTGATTTTTTTTTTCAAGAGTGAGACTTGAGAGCAAGGTCAGTGGTGGAAGTAATTAACAATTTTTTCTTAGAGGCTTTATCACTAAAATCATATAAACACCAGAGTAGCCATTTTACCATTCCATTTTATTTTTTTTCCCTTTTTCTTGTTGAAATGACTATATGCCTTAACTGGCACATCCATTTATAAGCATTCATGTTGGAAAGTTGGACATTCATTGTGGTTGGAATATTACATCCCCAAGTCACTTGTAGCTTCACATAGTGAAAACAAAAGTCTTTTGTGAAAAGATTTGTAATACAATAGAGATTAATGGAATGTGGAGAGGAAAATGCTTTCCGTTTTCTCATGTAAAGCAAAAGCAGGGCTGCTCACAAATCTTGTATTCTTATTATTTGTATTTTCTTAGCTCTCTAACATCCACAGTACATGGCTGGGTTGCATGAGCTCTTTGTGCTTTGTTGACAGTTGACAGACAAAGCGAAATTATTCCTGAAGCAAGGTACTGTGTACTTAGTTGTGACCTATTATAGCCTAAGAATGTAGCTTGCTTTTGAGTTGGATGAATAGGGAGAGTATTTTATACAATAGGCTTGAATATACCAGGAGAGATTTTCAACTGCCCATACAGAAAGATACATGTTCACCATTGAACCCCCCCCCCCAATGTAATCTTCCATATAAAGTAATTTTAAGTATATTTTGCCCAGTTGCTTGCGTGGAGACGATTTTAACTGTTCTAGTATTGTCCTACAGTGGTAAAATAAAATTGCTGGTAATTGTTGGCTTTCTCTGCTCACAGCATAGCAGGAGAAGATGGTTTAATGTCCCTCAGGTACATCTTCTGATGCTCAACTTCAGATTGCAAATTAAAATAACACGGCTATGGTATTGGATTTGATGTGAGGCAAAGCAGAACAACTTGCTAATTTATCATGTAATATACAATTGCCGAGGTTAGAATTTGTCCACTTGTAGTGCTATTCTGTGTGTTTAAATGAGGAGCGCTGTTTGCATCTAACCTATCATAACAGTTGGGGAGTGCTCCATTATCCTTTCAGCAAACTGATGGCACAGTCTGGTCCTTGCACAAATGATAAGATCAATAAGTTTCAAATAACTTGGATGAAATGACATGTGACTGTTCATTTAAAGAGATGTCTTACTTTAAAAATCAATTTTAATAATATTCAAAATTCTTACATTGACCGACAAGGCACTTTCCACATCTGTTTTGATAATTTTGTTAAAAAAATATTTTTGTATTAACTTTGGTGAATAGTCAGTTTATATATATATTTTTCCTGAGTTTCTCTTTCATCGCCTACCCTGGCACCTCTCTGAGACTTAATAATCACTCTTTGACATGCCAGAATGCTGCAGTGTGGAAAATTTAACTTTAAATGCAAAATTATGTTCCTGTTAAAACTTCCCCTGGAGATCTTAGGAAAAATTTCTCCCAGTTTTGGGTGCAAATGTGGGTCAGAAAGCAATTTGTTTTTTTATGTTTCTGGAACATAAAATCACAACATGTCATTCTTCAAAGGCAGCTGTAGGCCCATACTGTGTTCTATCTATAAGAAGACCCATTTTATGCTGGGGATAATTCTGTGACAGAAAAATTTGACTACAAGGAGACCCCAGAACATGTATAAATGGTTTGCGGTGAAAAGAGGGTCTGGTGTTCTCAAAGTACACTAGTTTGGGGAGAGGGGGTGTTTAGGCCATTATAGAAAAATAATGATATGATGAACTCTAAGAGCATGCGTGCTGGCAGACCTACCCCTGTGACCCTGTCATTGCACTCCTGGAGAGCCATTACAGTTTAAACTAAATCATATGTCACTGCTTTATTGCGTTGTGTTGTCTCTTGAAAATCTCTGAATTCCAAGTAAAGCAAAGACCACCTCCTCTTCCCTCACCATCCATTCTGCCATCTGTAACTTCAAATCCAATTTAGTTTTTTGTTTTATTTTTGTTTTTATTGATTTCAGAGAGGAAGGGAGAAAGAGAGAGAGATAGAAACATCAATCAATGATCAGAGAGAATCATTGATCCGCTGCCTCCTGCACGCTCCCTACTGGGGATCAAGTCTGCAACCCAGGCATGTGCCCTTGACTGGAATCGAACCAGGGAACCTTCAGTCCACAGGCTGTCATTCTATCCACTGAGCCAAACCAGCTAGGGCTCCAGTATAGTTCTATCAAGGAAAACCTGATCATTTCACTTACATGGACTACATAGTTGTATTATTTTGCAATCAAATTGAGATGCAGCTCTGCCTAATTTTACCCATTATTCATCATTGGGATTCTCCATTTTGGGATAACACCAAGGTGAAAATTGACCTGGCTCTTACCATATTTGAATATTACACCTTTAATAGTGCATTGTCAGCTATAGCCCAGCACTGGTATTCCCCAGTACTGGAGGCATATGTAGGATAATAATATTTTAATTTATTGAACTCTGTGTAGGTTTTCTTATTTGATCCTTTTAACAATTCCAATAGGATAGGTATCATTACTTCCTGTTTTATAGACAAGGAGACTGAGACTCAGAGGTTTGGTGACTTCTAAAAATTACCCATTAATGAATGAGAGAGAAACACACTCAGGTGTGGTTTTCCATAATCTCAACTCTGTATTCTTCAATGAGTGTGAACCTTTGTGCTAGAGACTGTGGAAGACACTACCAATCCAAAGCAGGTCACTTCTGGGGGCCTGACCATCCATTTAAGGAGGTAAAATAAAATGGTTCAGGGATAGTGCAAAGCGTTATGTGCTCAGTTGTAGCTGGGATACAGGGAGCAGTCCCTGGGGGGTGGGAAAATTTCATAGGAGAGGAATGGAAGTGGTGTTCAAGGATTAGGTGTTTTATGCAGAGCTTCTACAGCAAGAGTACAGACAAGGAGTTGGCAATAGGCAAAATGTGATGAAGTCGGTGAAAAAAAATCTGATGGGGCAGAGTTTGTGTAAGAGAATGATGAGAAAAGAGGAATGGGATGAGGCTGTAAAAATTGGAAAGCCAGACCAAAGCATGGGTTCTTAATACTCTCTGAAAGGTATAAGGTTGGGGGATGGGAGTGGAAAGGCCTTGGGAAACTAGGCTTGGCCTCTCTTTGCATTGGGTGTGGGAGAGAATGGAGTCAGGGAAACCTGATAGAGGACTATTGCAATAGATTGACTCTGAGGTCTGGGCTTGGGGTGAGGTTGGTGATAATAGGACTATAAGGCCAGGGGCCAGACTTGGTGACTGACTGGAAATGGGAGAAGAAGGGCCCACAACATATTTGATTCAAGAATAAGAAATACTCCAGCCACTGTGGCTCAGTGGTTGAGTGTCGACCTATGAACCAGGAGGTCACGGTTTGATTCCCGGTCAGGGCACATGCCCAGGTTGCAGGCTCAATCCCCAGTGTGGGGCATGCAGGAAGCAGCCAATCAATGATACTGTCTCATCATTGATGTTTCTCTCTCTTCCTCTCCCTTCCCTTCTGAAATCAATAAAAATATATTTTTTTAAAGAATAGGAAATACTGTGGACCTGGCCAGGTGGCTCAGTTGGTTGGAGCATTGTCCTGTATACCAGAAGGTCTTGGGTTTGATTCCTGGTTGCAGGTTCATTCCCCAGTCAGGGCTCATACAGGAGGCAACTAATCAATGTTTCTTTCTCTTTCTCTCTCTCTCTCTCTCTCTCTCTCTCTCTCTCCCCCTCCCTCCTCTCCCCCCTCCCTCTGTCTATAGCAGTGGTTCTCAACCTTCCTAATGCCTTGACCCTTTAATACAGTTCCTCATGCTGTGGTGACCCCCAATTTCATTGTTACAAATTGAACATAATTAAAGCATAGTGATTAATCACAAAACAATATGTAATTATATATGTGTTTTCCGATGGTCTTAGGCGACCCCTGTGAAAGGGTCAGTCGACCCCAAAGGGGTCGCAACCCACAGGTTGAGAACCGCTGGTCTATTGAAATCAATAAAAACATATCCTCAGGTGAGGATTAAAGGAAAAAAAACAAAGATAATAAGGACTGTGAATTTAGACCCTTTCCTTATTATTTTCCATGAACGTGCTCCTGTGCGTTTTTATTTTATCGCTTCTATGCATTCATTTACAAAAGTCTCCCCTATCCATGGAGGATACATTCCGCAGTGGATACCTGAAACCATAGATAGTACCAAGCCCTATATTGCATGAACTATGTTTCTTCCTATACATACATACCTATGATAAAGTTTAATTTATAAATTAGGCACAGTAAGAAGTTAACAGTAACTAATAATAAAATAGAATAGTTATAAAATACTGTAATAAAAGTTATGTGGCCGAAACCGGTTTGGCTCAGTGGATAGAGCGTTGGCCTGCGGACTGAGGGGTCCCAGGTTCGATTCTGGTCGAGGGCATGTACCTTGGTTGCGGGCACATCCCCAGTGGGGGGGTGTGCAGGAGGCAGCTGATCGATGTTTCTCTCTCATCGATGTTTCTGGCTCTCTATCTCTCTCCCTTCCTCTCTGTAAAAAATCAATAAAATATATTTAAAAAAATGTTATGTGAATAAATGTTAAGTAAAATAAGAGTTACTTGCTCAAAAGCACTATGGTACCTCCACAGTCATCTGATAACCAAGATGGCTAATAAGTGACTAGTGTTCAGGGGTGTTTATAGTATGGAGTCACTGGCCAAAGGGATGATTCACATCCTGGGGGGATGGAGCAGGACTGCACAAGATTTTATCATGCTACTCAGAATGGTGCACAATTTAGAACTTACACATTGTTTATTTCTGGAATTTTTCATTTAATATTTTCAGCCTGGGTTGATCAGGGGTAACTGAAACCACAGAAAGTGAAACTGTGGCCCTGGTCGGTTGCTCAGTGGTTAGAGCTTCTCCCCGTGGACTAAGGGGTTCAGGAGTCGATTTCCAGTTAAGGGCACATACCTTGTACCTCAGTTGCATGTTCCCCAGCCCCAATAGGGGCACATGTGGAAGGCAACTAGTTGATGTGTCTCTCTCATCTCTCTCTCTCTCTCTCTCTCTCTCTCTCTCTCTCTCTCTCTCTCTCTCTCTCCTCCTCCTCCTCCTCCTCCTCCTCCTCCTCCTCCTCCTCCTCCTCCTCCTCATTCTCTTCCTCCTCTCTCCCTTCCACTCTCTAAAAATCAATGGAAAAATATCCTCAGGTGAGGATTATAAAAATAAAAAAAGAAAGTGAAAATCTATTGGTAAAGGGGAACTACTATATTCAAAAGATATTTTTGAGTGCTTCCTATGCACCACATTTCCAGGTCTGGATGATTTTTGTGCATGCATCCTTTTAAAAATGCAAAGTATGCTCAAATTAATAACAGTTTGTGTTTAAAGGGCAACTGCCAGGAACACCTCAGTTACCAGTGGAAATCAATCTCTTTTTATCATGTGCAGAAACATTTTAGTTAAGGCCTCAGAAATATTAGCAATCAGAACCAATCAACATTTCACATAATTTTGTATATAATGATTTAAAGGAATCATTGTTTTGCTATTGGACAGGTGGCTTCACCTCTTTTGAACCCTTTACATATAAGCATGGTTTGGGTAGCCCTCGGAAAACTTAATGGCCTTATTTCTTCTCACACACACAAAATTTATATGTATGTATATAAAATTCAGAATATTTTTATTTTTGCAAAACTACCCAAATTTGTGTAGCCATAAAAGGGGCTGCAGAAATATGTACATGAAAATATAAAATAGACAAAGTATGTTAATAACCTTATTTCTGTTGGGCACTTTGGTGTGGCATTGCATAATAAAATGACATATTTGGATGACAGACAACGTCCTTAGAGTGGTTTTGGAAGTTTTTATTAAAGCCCAAATCTTTTTATAGGTTTGACTTCCAAAGAACTACATTTTATTAAATTTTTTTCTTCTATTGACTTGGCAACATAGTTTTGGACAGTACATTATTTCCCAACATGGGAAATGAACATTAGTTTAGTTTTGTCTCTGTGAGTAGTAATTCAAAGTAAATTTATAAAATGTTACTATTTTCATTTACTTCATTTTTAACACCCATGCAAGGTAAATTTTACTGTGAGATCTTGCAATGGATGATTTGCCCCATCATGGGAATTTATTCAAAGAGCTGGCATATTTATTTTTAAGGACACAAATGTTCTTTGAAAGGTAGATTTAATACATTCAGCTATTATTTGTTGGGGGGAACAAAGGGTTAACCAAAATGTACTTGAAAAAATTGAATGGAAGCAAAGCATATATTGAATATGATTAGGGCCTATTTCCCCCATAGAAGAGTTTTGTTTAAAATAGACCATGACCGAAAGCTTAATTATAAAAATAAAACAAGAGGTATAAAGAGCTACAGGCTTTAATATTTTTTCAGCTCCAGTTCCCTTCACACAGTTATCAGCATGTTTAATTTCCAAGCATAATAGCACTAGTTATTGTTGTCATTTGTAAAGGGAGATTAACAGATAGTAAGTACAAACAAACCCAAATAAGTACTGAATAGAGAGAGGTGACAAAGAAGAAAAGACCTCTTTAATGTTAATTATAACTGGTAGGAAGTCTAGACAAATTGTATTATCTGTTTTCTATATTACTTGAAAGGCCATTTAGTTAGTAACTCTGTCAGAGATAGTTAGGTGTTTGCTTTAGAAACAGGTGAGGTAACAATTTAGGTCGCCCTGGTTGGCAGCTCAACTAGTGAGTCATGGAGTTGTAATAAATTGATGGAATCAGGTTTCAAAACCTGAAAAGAAATTGTTTTAACTTCCAGGTTATATTCTGGTGCTTAATAATTTATTGTCTCAAAAATGTAACAACTCCAGTCCAGCTAGTGTAAGGTCATGGTTTGATTCCAGGTCAGGGCACATACCTGGGTTGTGGGCTCCATCCTCAGTGGGGGGCGTGCAGGAGGCAACCAATCAATATTCTCTCTCATCATTGATGTTTCTATCTCTCTCTCTTTGCCTCTCCCTTCCTTTCTGAAATCAATAAAATATATATTTTTATGTGTGTGTGTGTGTGTGTGTGTGTGTATTTTAATGTAACAACTCCAAATGAATGATAAAAGAGTCATCCAGTCCTACATTTTCCACACGTGGTTTGCTTGAAGTCTACTATTTCCTTTATTAATATGCCTACATGGTAACCAGAAACAACTTAATCTGACCTTTAGTGTTCATAGGCTGCATTTAAAACTTAATACCTGCTGCTGCCATCAGCTCTACTGTCCCCCTCGGTATTCTCCATACCTAGAATAGACTAAACCAAAGTATCTTGTTTCTTTAATTCTAAGAGGCCATCAATTGTGAGCTATATCTTAACAGCTTTTTTGAAGGAAATACGAATACGTCATTAAATGTACATGTCAATTGTAAATGCATCTGAGTTTTAGAAATAGTAAACTGAATAAAAATGTGTTCTTAAATCAAGAAAATGTGGCACTTGGCCCTATGATGACTATGACTATGACTATGACTATGACTATGACTATGACTATGACTATGACTATGACTATAACTCAGAACCACTGATTCTTTATTCTAGTTTGTGGTAGGATCCACATAACTCCATCCCTTCTCTGTTGTTTAGCATTTATAGTTGGTACCATACAAATTGCTTCTTAAAGCCAAACTGTACTGAATTACGTGTGTGTGTGTGTATGTATACCTTGTTTTCATATTTAGATTGTAATTTCCTGAAACTCTCCACAATATTAAATATATTTCTGGGTTTATATTAAAGATTTCATAAGGACTCCTTGAGACCCTCTACATGAAAAGTTCAAATTAAATATTAAAATATTTCAGCCAATTGACTAAAGATAGGAATGAAGCTAACTATGAATGTATTGTCTAGATGGATTTTATATTCTTTAAAGATAGCGTATTATCTTTTAGTACAAAATGTTACAGTACACTTCCTTTGGGTGTACTAGTAAAAAAGCTATAAATGGAGCTGGAAGAACTGATTTGGAGTTCTTTGCCTTGACTTGGTTGTAGCTACTTCCAAGAAGAGCCTATTCTGAAGAATGAGGTCACTTAGCACAGCGAATAGGGACATCCTGCAGCTTTGGATTAATGCTATGTGGTCACATTAATAAGTGGCAGACGAAGGTCCCTAACATAATTAAGGAGCAATTGTAGATATATTGCTCTCCTTTAGGCAGAACAAAACCAAACAGGTTGCTCAGTCTAGAAACAGGGAACGTGGTTAAAAATGTCACTGATGCCTTTCTTAATCATACTCCACATAGTTCTCTCTGGCCTTCATTCTTTTGCGCATGTTGTTTTCTCTACCTAAGTTGTCTTTCCTGCCTTCTCCAACTTATACTTACTCTTCAAGACCAGTTCAGAAGTTCTGCTTCTCCAAAGGCTCCAGGTCCCTGCTTGCAGCTCCCTGAGTGAGAACCCATGCAACAAGGGAACATACCTTGTTCACCTTTATACCCCCTAGTTTGCCTTAGGTGTATTATGCCTAATACATATAGCACTAAAGCCCCCAGAGAACCTGAGTTTTGCTCAACCCCATTTGTGAAGTCTTATCTTGTTTAACAGATACGTTTCATAGCAAACAATGCTGATTTCAGATAACAGGCATACTGTTATCACATGTGTATGAGAACATTCACACAAGAGCAGCAAGGGGGAGTAACTGCAGGAGGGAACTGTACAGAGAAGTGGGCAGTGGCTATTTGAAACCACTGGGAAAGGGTGGTCAGTTGACATTGTCCTTGAAAACATGGCAGTCTCCAGAGAACATCCTATATAATACAGAGGTGATATGCAAATTGACCGTCACTCCAACACACAAGATGACGGCCCTCATGTGGTCAAAGATGGCTGCCACAAGATGTCTGGCAGGGGAGGGCAGTTAGGGGAGATCAGACCTGCAGGGGAGGGCGGTTGGGGGCGACCAGGTCTGCAGGCGAGGGCAGTTAGGGGTGACCAGGCCAGCAGGGGAGGGCAGTTAGGGGTGACCAGGCCAGCAGGGGAGGGCGTTTAGGGGTGACCAGGCCAGCAGGGGAGGGCGTTTAGGGGTGACCAGGCCGGCAGGGGAGGGCAGTTGGGGGTGACCAGGCTGGCAGGGGAGGACAGTTAGGGGCGACCAGGCTGGCAGGGGAGGGCAGTTAGGGGTAGTCGGGCCAGCAGGGAAGGGCAGCTAGGTGCAGTCAGGCTGGCAGGGGAGCAGTTAGGGGGTGATCAGGCTGGCAGGCAGAAGTGGTTAGGGGCAATCAGGCAGGCAGGCAGGCGAGCAGTTGGGAGTCAGCAGTCCTGGATTGTGAGAGGGATGTCCCAGATTGGAGAGGGTGTAGGCTGGGCTGAGGGACACACACACACACACACACACACACACACACACGTACATGAATTTCATGCACTGGGCCTCTAGTGTGTAAAATAATGTTTTAATTTTATTTATTTTTTTAAGTATATTTTTATTGATTTCAGAAAGGAGAGGAAGAGAGAGAGAGAGAGAGACATCAGTGGTAAGAGAGACTCATTGATCTGCTGCCTCCTGCATACTCCCTACTGGGCATGGAGCCCACAACCCAGGCATGTGCCCTGACCAGGAATTGAACCATGCCTTCCTGGTTCATAGGTTGATGCTCAACCACTGAGCAACACCAGTCTGGCAGTGTTTTAATTTTACATAAAAGAGTTGCTTACATTTAGTCAGTGTTTCTCTTATGCCAAGCATAGTTCTAAGCACTCTGAATGTATTACATCACAACCACAACAACCCTGTAAAGCAGGTACTGTTGTATTCATTT
This sequence comes from Myotis daubentonii, assembly GCF_963259705.1. Taxonomy (NCBI): domain Eukaryota; kingdom Metazoa; phylum Chordata; class Mammalia; order Chiroptera; family Vespertilionidae; genus Myotis; species Myotis daubentonii. Next base: position 123,847,883 of record NC_081861.1, on the reverse strand, counting down.
CACAGAGAAGGAAACTGATCTCAGCAATCTATAATAATAAAAGCATAATATGGTAATTAGAATGGACAGTCGAATGATCTTCCAGACATCCTTCTAGACCAGCGGTTCTCAACCTGTGGGTTGCAACCCCTTTGGGGGTCGAACGACCCTTTCACAGGGTTTGCCTAAGACCATCGGAAAACACATATATAATTGCATATTGTTTTTGTGATTAATTACTATGCTTTAATTATGTTCAATTTGTAACAATGAAATTGGGGTCACCACAACATGAGGAACTGTATTAAAGGGTCGTGGCAATAGAAAGGTTGAGAACCACTGTTCTAGACGAAGCTGTGGCTGTGAGGGCCGAGCCCCTTGCACAAATTTTGTGCATCGGGCCTCTAGTTAAGTGATAAATAATTACTCGGCTGTTGGGAAAATCATTTATTTTTGTGTGGTATATTCTTTACTTTGGTAATGGTCTGTACTAATAAACTAAAATCCATTGGTTTACTCTGTGAATAATCATATAAGATTTTATTGGGAGGTATTTTTGTATGTGGGATGGGATTGTATTTTAAGAAAAGAGAATACCATCTCATGTAATCTTTCTTTTTGTAAAACTTGATGAATTGCCTAACTTTTAAGTTTGGGGCATAGATCAAAATAAACACATCAGGAAAGAAAGGTAAGGAGCTATTTCAGAATCTCTAAGGAAAGTTTGAATGAGATGAGTCTATCTTGATAATGAAAGGGGTCTTTATTTGCATTTGTTGATGGTGGCGAGGGGACTGAAGTGTTCTCTTTTTCCTCTGTAGGGCTGGTTGATTTGTGAGGAGCCAACCTGTCGAAATCGAATTCGACACCTTCCCCTTCAGTTTTCCCGAAATGGACCTCTATGCCAAGTCTGCATGAAAGCTACACTTCGACCAGAGGTAGAGGTGGCATAAATGATGCTAAAGAAGTGTGTGTGTGTGTGTGTGTCTGTATGTGTGTTTGTAGGGGGTGGGGGTTGTGTTTGTCCATTCCTTAGCCCTGGGAAGTAGATATTTGGAGTTTGCTGGGTACAGACACCCTACTACCATACACATATTTTTTAAATATTCAGACTTCAAAAAGATACGCTTTTTTCTTCACTTCATGAGCAATACTGTATTTATAGCTAAAAGAGAAACTAATTCTCATATGGGTTACTTAGATTTCTTTGGTCACCACTTGATAATTACAAAGAATAGGTACCATTTCTTTGCAGAAACTGCTGTTACCTTTGGACTAGATCAGAACCCTTTTTGTAAGTACCAGAAAACCTCCCAAACCGGTACCCTACAGGGTTTATTTGTATGGGCTTTCATTGTTTCTAAGTAGCAGCATAGATCAGTGGTTCTCAAGCCTTTTCTCTGCCTTAATACATATACCTGAGGTATAAGGCAGACTATCATTAGTGGCTCTCAACTGGGGAGCACATGGTCTGGAACCCATCTTCCTGGTAATTTCCTTTGAGCATCATCCAAGCACCATTTCTCAAACTGTGGGGAGAAGAATGTTTGGGGGTCTTGCATGCAAAGAGGGTTTTGTAATCAACTACATCTAGCAAACTCTGGACTAGCCAAAGTTAAACAGGCTTATTGCAGATTCTCAGAGCCTATAAAATGGTCATGTGTAGTCTGTCTCGCCTAACAGGACTGTAATGTGCCTCACTTTCCACATTGGTCTGGCCCGAGGATTTGTAAGGATTTTGGTGAGAAGAGAGTGAGAATCAGAAACCTGTTATGTATTTACTTATTTTTTAACACAGAGGCAGGGTTCTGTAAGCAACTTTTATCTTCAAATCTTTTCACTTAAAATGGTTGATCCACAGGCTAGTTTTAGTGAATTATTTAAGATGATATATTGTCTTTTCACAAAATTTAGCAAGAAGTCAGAAACTACAAATGGCTACAACCATTGTTGTATATTCTCTTGTTTTGCTTATCCATATGTATGTTTTACGTGTTTTCAGTCATAATGAAAATACGCTTTTGTATTATCTTTTGTCAGGCATCTGTCTGTATTGCTACTTAATTTTCAGTACCAAAAATTTTAAATGCAATGTTGACCATCCCTCTCATTGGGCATGTTAGGCTACTTTCATTATGTCTTTATTAGAAAACTGTGACAAATATTTTCTTTCTTAAGTTATTTTTTGTTGTTATTTGAGATATTTCTTTAGGATAAATTCTTATCAATAGTATACATCAAAATACATAAATACAATATGGTCATGATTTGTATTGCCAGATTGCTTTCTTATTAGGTTATCCCAACTTAGACTATAACCAGTTTTTACCACCACCTTTGCAGCATTTGAACATTATTATTCACTTATACTAAACTAATTTGATATGTATAAATGTTCCTTCCCTAATTTTGTAGATCTTCCATAATTAACAAAGTAGAGTGTAGGTTTTCTAAAAATACAGAACACAAAGTGAGAATTAGCTGTTGCAGCAAATTCTTTTTACGTCAGCCTCATGGCAAGACTTGCATCAGCAGGTGCAGAAAGAAAACAAGAGTGTATCAATTTAGTGTGAGTCATCAGTCCAATTGCAGACTCCAGGGGAATCACCTTGCTTCAAGAACCGATGCTGCCTTTGAGCCTTTAACATCTAGATCATCAAGTGAAGTTCAGTGAGAATTGAATTACTTCTTAGAAAGTCAACCAGTTTTATGATTGCATTCTTGGTGAAAGAAAGTAAAAGAAAAGTGTACAGCTAGCAGATCAGTAACCTTTCAGTACACGTTGATGATGTTCCTGGTAGGTTGATGATGTTATTGGTGAGTGGTTTCATACATCTGGTTTTCTTCGATCATTTATTATCCTTTTTAAATGAACGAACTGACGGGCATTTTGAAATGATTTCTTTCGCTTTGTATTCTTGTCCTCAAAACGGTGGCATTTTGGGCAGGCATGTATCAAAGTTATCAGCTACTCTGCCCAGAGAGAAGCTTTTATAGCTTAGCTCCTTGGGTCATATTGCAGCTCAGAACATGACCCTTGGGAATAGCTGGAGGTTCATAGCATCCTGGTTGGTGATACTCCCTTAGCTTTTCCTCACAGGGACCTGGAGAGTGGGACTAAGTCTGTTCTTCTGCAGTTCATTTTGAGTTGCTAGTGATGAGTGGGGAATTTCTTACTTCTATTTATGAGGTTCCTAGGCTTTCCTAGCAGGAGGAAAAAGCTACATCTTTCCTCACTTAACAGCGTCAATAGGTTTTGTGACTTTAAGCAAAATGATGTATAATGAAACCAGTTTTACATAGGCTGATTGATATAAATAAGAGTTAATTTCCTATGACATCTCATCAATGTTATAACAAAACAACGTTATTCGAGGACCTGCTAATAGTTCTAGAGAAGTTCCAAAATCAGTGGTACTATGGATAGGGTCATTATAATAATTATCATAGGGTTTTCCAACGTGTTAATTTTGCAGGATTGTGCTTAACTGGTTTTTAAGTTCTGGGTTGCTGTTTCTCAATCATATTTTACTTTCATTTAAAAATTATTTATTGAACACCTGTATCCAAGCACTTTGCTAGGTGCTAGGGACATATCAAATGACCAGGGTATGTCCTTATTTATAAAGCTAGTTTAACATTACCTAAATTATATAAAATTGATTATCTGTGAGCAAAAATAGACATTTGTAAATATCCATTTGGACAAAAGCACTGCTTTCCTAATGTTAGACTAGTGGGGACTTTAAACACGTTCAAGGTTGATGGTAAAGCAGTTGCCTCTTACTGTGCCAGTCTCATCCTCACATAATAAATCTACTCTCATTTAGTCCTGGGTTGCAGTTTGCTTGAGTACTTTCCAGAATTGACTTGGAATATGAAAACTGGCTCTTCTTCCGGCTCATGTTGCCAGAGTTATGCGAAGAAAGCTGGGGCAATTTTGTTTCCAGGGTTTCAGATGTGTCTCTCTTCTAAAATACCTTTTTTAAAAAAAAATCAGTAACGTTTTCTTAGGTTCATGGGAATTTAACAGTATGCAGATTGCTGATTATTAAAAATATATTCTCTGGGTATTCGCTGCTACATAGGAAGTCCAAATAAATACAGGAATAAAAACTTCGAGGACTGCATAAGTTCCTAAGTGAATAGAACCCTTTTCCACACTGGTGATAGAGACGGGACTTACCCAGAACAGAGAATAAATATCTTAGTATCTCCTTATTTTAGGGACATGGTTTTGACTTCTTAAGGTGACCAAATCTGTATGGCTATGAGCTGAACCCACAGTGTATTCTGTGTTATATAATTCATAAAAAATAAAGCATAAGTTTTGTTTTGTTTTCATTATAGAACTAGGATTTTAAACCAAGTTAAAGTTTTTCTCACTAACATTTCTATCTTTGACGAGATGAGAAACCATCTACATGAGTGAGACTCCCTGGGCCATGGTAGAAATAATTTGTGAAATTGTACAGCCCCTGAGGCAGGAGCACTGTGGTAGAGCCTTTTATTCAGGTTTTCATTCAACTAAATTTCTTGAAGGCCACTTATGAGGAAAGCAGTAAAATGACTTAGAATCCTACTTTGGGATAACTCTAGTGTTTTTCACATTATCCTCAGTTATAAAGCTTTGAGAAATTTTATAATGGAATATGTGTACCATACTGGACTTTGGCCTTCAAGGGAGAATTTAAATGATGAACTTATAATCATTGTGTGTTACAGTTTCAAAATGGCTATGGTTGAATGAATTGTTGATTTGATAAGTCACTTAGGGACACTGAGAATGTTGTCAAGCCACCTGGGAGAGTGTTTTGTTTCGGCATAAAATGAAAATAGAAATATAATTGTGATCTCTTAAGGTAGTTATCATGAGTTGTGCAGCCAGAGAACCTTAGAACCATGATGGAAAGTCTTGAACATTTGTATCTAGTAATTAGTTACCCTTCAATAGACTCTCGGTGTTAACCACGAAGGGTCCTTTGGATCTCTGTTGTGATTTTAATGTGCTTGTTCTTTGATGCAGAAATTGCTAAATTCTACATACAGCTTCTCTTACCACAAAGCAGATGCTAGCCTTCTTTTTAATTTTTCCATCCCTTTTTATTAAAGTGAAATTCACATAATGTAAAATGAACCATTTTGAAGTGAATTATACAGTGGCATTTAGTACATTCACAATGTTGTGTGACCACTGCCTCTAGTTCCAAAACATTTTCATCAGCCCCAAAGAAATCCCTATGCCCATTAGGAATCATATAATATACTAGAGGCCTGGTGCACGAAAATTTGTGCACTGGGGGTGAGGGGGGGGTGCCTGGCCTGCACCCTCTTGCAGTCCGGGAACCCTCAGGAGATGTCCACCTGCCGGCGTAGGCCTGCTCCCTGAGGGATCGGGCCTAAGCTGGCAGTCAGACATCCCCTCTGGCAACCTGGGAGCCCTCGGGGATGTCCAAATGCCGAGGAGGCAGGAGAGGCTTCCACCGCCACCGCTGTACTTGCAGCTGTCAGCCCAGCTTGTGGCTGAACAGAGCTCCCCCTGTGGGAGCGCACTGACCACCAGGGGGCAGCTCCTGCGTTGAGTGTCTGACCCTGGTGGTCAGTGCACATCATAGCAACCAGTCATTCCTGGCCATTCCACCGTTAGGGTCAATTTGCATATTGCCCTTTTATTATATAGGATGACCTTTTTAGTGTGGCTTCTTTCAACTAGCACAATGTTTCTGAGGTTCTGCCATGTTGTAGCATTTCATGTGTCAGTATTTCATTGCTTTTTATGGCAGGATAATGGTCCATTGCATAGAGATACCATCATGTGCTTATCTAGTCATCCACTGATGGGTTTCTTCTTTCAATATACTTTCAAAGTTTATTTTCTTTTTCATTAGCTAGATAGGTCCTACATTTGGCCTAAATGTGTGTCCTTTTACTCACTCATTGCTCCAAGTGCAACTGAATGGATTGATCCTTTGCCTTCAGTTGTGGGGAGCCTATATAGGCTTAAGCCTCGACTGACCTGTTGGCAAAGTCACAAACAAGTCCCAGCTTAGAGGGCACAGTCCTCTTAAGCATAATTAGGCTTGACCTTATGACGCTCCTTAGATCTTATCTGGGAAGTTAATGGGCTGAGGGAAGTGCAGCAAGAACAAGAACAAAAACAAGTGAAACTCACAAGAACAGTGTAACTATGGTCAAAACAAGTGAAATTGGCAAGAACAGTGTAACTATGGAAACCACTACCTTATGTACCTCTGACTGTAAAATAAAGGCTCAGCTTGCCTAGGGATCTTTCTCTGTGGCCTCAGCCAGGCACAGGAAGATCCACGGAGACTAACTAAAGAGAGCTAGAGAGTTCTGAACGCTGTCTCCGTGTAAAACATTCTTTTCCGACTCCGTCCACACCTTTGGGAACCCCTGGACCACTGGGGCTGGACCCCGGCATTCACTAAGCACTTATTCAGCATCTACTGTTTTCCTGTTTTATGAGAGCCTTTAAACAGTGAAAGTGGCTATCTTCCTGAGCCTGTCCCGGCTAAGCCCAATATTCCTAGGTCTTCAGACATTTTTCTAGTACTCTGCTTTTCAGAATAATGATCCCAATCTAGTGTTCCTTTCCCAATAAAGTGAGGAACCCAGAACTGCAGGCTACACTTCAGCTTCCCTCACTGGCGCTGGTACAGAGCAGAACAATCCTGCTTCTGCCAACTTTTCTAGGTAGCCAATTTCTGTGAAGTCTATTTAGGATTGCGTTAACTTTCTTGGCATCTATATTCACAATGTTGATTCATTTTGAGCCTTCTGTATACTAAAAGCACATAATATTTTTTGCACATGCAACCTCTGGCCCATGCCTTGTCAGGAGTTTTGAGAGCCAAGTGATTTATTTAGACTTAAGTCTAGGAGACTCCATTAGTGGTGTATTAGTTTCCTAGGGCTGCTGTAACGAAGTACCACAAACCAAATAGCTTAAAACAACAGAAATCTATTGTTTTCACAGTTCTGGGAGCTAGTTAGAAGTCTGAAATCCAGGTATTGGCAAGGCATTCTCTCTCTGAAATCTATAGGAGAGAATCCTCCCTTGCCTCTTTTTCTAGTGTCTGGTAATCCTTGGCATTCCTTGGCCTACAGAGATGCATCACTGTAGTCTCTGCGTCTGTAGTCACATGGCCATCTTTTCCCTGTGTGTGTCTGTATCTTTTCTTCTTCTTAGGACACCAATCATATTGGGTCAAGGGCCCAGCCTAACCCAGTATGATCTCATCTTAACCTGATTTTATCTACCAAGTTCTTATTTCCAAATAAGGCCACATTCACAGGTACTGGGGGCCTAACCGGACTTCAACACACCTTATTAGGGATATAATTCAACCCATAGCAGGCAGGAATTGTACTGAACTGAAGGAATTAGAGACCAAAAGTAACAGCAGCTTAAACAGAATGGACATTCAGTTCTCTATCCAAGAAACAACACTGTATCATGTGACAGAAATCCAGGTGTGGGCTGTTGAGGATTGCTATAGCTCCACAGCGTCATCAGGGGCATAAGCTTCTGCTCTTCTCCATCATTGGCAATGCCAGGCTTCTAACCTCAAGATCACAACATGGTCCAAGATGGCTGCACAAACTCCTTCAAACCAGCCTACAAGATGGAAAAAAAGCTGAAGGGTCTAGCAGTGGTTCTCAACCTTCCTAATGCCACAACCCTTTAATACAGTTCCTCATGCTGTGGTGACCCCCAACCATAAAATTATTTTCGTTACTACCTCATAACTGTAATTTTGCTACTGTTATGAATCATAATGTAAATATCTGATATGCAGGATGTATTTTCATTGTTCTCGACCCACAGGTTGAGAACCGCTGGGAGGATACACCTCCCAGCCATGTCAATTCTTTGAGCAACCTTCCTGGAAGTTCCACCCAACACTCTGGCTTACATTTCAGGGGCCGGAAATTATTCACATGGACAGAAGAGCTTTTTTGTTACTATAGAGCAGGGGTGGGGAACTTTTTTTTCTGCCAAGGGCCATTTGGAAACCCTTGTGACCAAATATAATGTCATTTGCAAACCATACAAAATTATCAGCTTAAAAATTAGCCTGCTATATTTGGTCAAACATTTCATTAACTTACCTCTAATACCTTGGCAGGGTCAGACCAAATGATTTTTCCGGCCTTATACAACCCACTGGCTGGATATTCCCCACCTCTGCTATAAAGAGTAGACAGGGTATTGCAGGCCAACCCACACTCTCTGTGACAGAGACCTTCCAGTGAACCCTGTGAAATCTCTCCTTGCTGTGCTCATCCCATCACTGTCCCATTGTGGATTTTTGGATCCTGATTCTGCCATGTGCCCAGCCTTTTGTCTACTACAGATCTGATGCTGTGATTAACCTTCCCTCTTTTATCTTCTACAAAATATTGTTAAAGCGTTGAAGTGTATTTATGCACATACTAGTGGATAGGCACCTTCTTCCAGGTGAACACTGCTCCATTTTAATCACTACCTTTTATGTAGGACCGTTATACCACTTGCTAATCATCTTTGCTTCTAGTTTATCATTCTCCACAGGATCTCTCTCAAAGGGAAAACCACAGCAATACTGATTGGATGTTGATGATCTCATGGTTTTGTGACTGGTTTGGCCCCTGGAATGAGAAATCATGGGGTCTGTTTCCTTGGACACTCTAATATTTTAAGCAGCATATTTAAAAATGTGCTTGCTCCTACTCATTTTACCCCAGAAGCCAGTTGCTTAAGGAGATGGGTCATATAATTTTTTAAAATATGGTTTTGGTAACTGGCCAGAAGACAGTGTGTAAGTCTCCGTGTAATGACCGTGGCCAAAGAATCTTGACTAACAGTGGGAGTGATAAGACAGGGCCATCCATAATAATAAATCATGGAATGTAATAGGATTTATTGGTAGATAGATCGATGTTAACTAATTAGAACATAAAAAAATAATTATTAAACTAGGCACCTAAAAGAAACAAGAGGTGACTTAATATTTAAAATATGTTTTGGGGGGAGTTTCAATTGATTTTTAGAGATAAAGGAAGGGAGAGAGAGAGAGAGAAACATTGATTTGTTGTTCCACTTATTTATGCATTCATTGGTTGCTTTTTGTATGTGTCCTGACCAGAGATCAAACCTGAAACCTTGGCATATTGGGATGGTGCTCTAACCAACTGAGCTACCCAGCCAGGGCAATCTTTAAATTTATGTATGGGTTTTTTACTTAACTATACTAGAAAAAACAAGAAATCACAAAGAAACCAGACCCTGCCTTTCATAGACCTCTACTCTATTGGAGATAAGGACATACACACCCCACACTCTGAAGGGAGAGAGAGGCAGCCACAGCTTTGTGATGATGGTGCTCCCAAATCAGTAAGGTAGGAACCGAAGCAGGGAAATAAGGAGTCCTCATTAGACCAGAGCAGTGATTCTCAGCTGGGGTGATTTTACTTCCTGGAGGACATTTTAGTTGTCACAACTTGATGGGTGGTGGTGAGCGCTACTGGCATCTAGTGGGTGGAGGCCAGGGATACTGCTAAACATCTTGCAGTACACAGGGCAGCCCCACAACAATCGGTAGTGCCAAGGCTAAGAACCCCCAGCCAGACCGGAGCAATGAGTGGATCTAGTCCG